>NC_142088.1:64572500-65257500 GCF_054644295.1 Miniopterus natalensis
TTCCCCTCTCCACTGGCAATGACATAGTTAGATCTGAAATCTATCTAGCTAATGTTAGCAAGTGTCAAGAAAGAGGCCAGAGCATTATGTCCTTATAGAGTTAATGACTAGAGGTTATTAGTAATTACTTCATCGGAATAAAAGGAGTGTGAGGTAACCTGAAAACATAGATAGAATCTCTCCAGGTGAAAACAGATGAGAGAAAATATTTAGAGCAGAAGAAACTATTTAAACCTATAGCACATATTTGAAATATGGTGGAGGGAGAAGGGAAGATTTCATGGGGGAGATTGGTTGGAAAACACAAAACAGGTTAGTTAGGAGCCTAGGAATAGAATGTTTCAGGGGCCAAACTGAATTTGGACCTGACGTCAAATGTGCACCTGACTTAAGCAAAATAAAAGTTTTTAAAGAATCAAAGAATATGAGTGGAGTTGGTCTTTATAAAGCTAAACTGTGTTGCAGATACAGAATAAAGTTTAGGGGTTGGAGAGGGAACAAGCTATTTCAATCGTCCAGTGGAGAGTTAGGAGACTAGAGTCACAGCAGCGTGTATGGTAAAGAGACCCCAAAGGACTCAGTGAGGAATGGCATGTAGAGAGCTGGTGACTCAGAAATGTTTAATTCTGGTTCTGGAAACCTTGGTATATCTCAGACAGAAATACAAAGCTGGGATAAAGAATTGTTTGGGGGGTGATTCTTAGTTTGATTTGGAATATGGTGAATTTGAAAGTCTGAAAAGAATGTCAGATAGTGGCATAAAGGATGGTTCTGCACCTTAGAAGTTGAAACTTACAGCGTTTAGTCATTTCAAGATAAACTAAACACTTTTGAGCATTTATTAATTGGAAAGCAGAAAGGTAGAAAAGAGAGAGAGTAAAAAATTTATTTCTAAAATTTATTTCATAACTATGAATTTTAATTTTCTTACTGTCTTGTTCTATATTTTTTTTAAAAAATCAAAGAAGGAAAACAGTATAGAAAAAACTATAAAAATGTGACAAATTTAAATATGAACATCTGCTTACCACAGGAAAAAAGTGAGAGAAAAATTTGACAAACATTTCTTTTAGCTCAGGATTTTTTATGAGGTGTTTGCAAATTACCTCTCCTATTTTGAATATAAATTACAGAATAACTAATGCATAAGTGTTATTGTGTAGTTTGTGCAATTTTATAATTTAAAGCTGGGAGCTTATTTTCTTTCTTATAGAAGCTGATTCAAAGAGAAAAAAATAAGTCTTAAAAGTTTCCAGTTATAAAAAGCATACTCAGTGCTTTGAACAGAGTTGGGCTGATGATAAAAACTGGCTGATCTTTAAGGAGAATTCTTTGTTATGCTATAAAATAATTGTAGATATTATATTTATTTATACATCTGTATACTTTGTAAGAACCCATGCTCATATCTAACAAATAATTTAGAAAATACTTTTATACTGACTGAAAGAAAAATGGAATAAAAATGTGAAAGTAAAAAATAACAATCTATTCCTGCACTTTTTGAATATACTATTAAAGCCAGATGGTTTGGAAGAAACAAATCATAAGATGATGTTTGCTACCTACCCAGTTACATCAGAAAACCACAGAGTGGAGTGTCAAGCTGGAAAAAAAGAATGAAGTTGGTGCATGAATGTACCAGTTGTAATCAGAATTTGATGAATATAAGCATATTCCCACCATTAAATCTTTATTTTCTTAATCAGTGACCTAGAAAACACTAAAATTAGTCTCCAGGAGGTGTGTGTGTGTGGGGGGGGGGGAATCTGACCATGTTTATTTCATACATTGCACTTGTAAAAAATAAAATATTGGAGAGTTCAAATTTTAAAAAAGGGAAAATGTCTTTATCTAAACAGGACACATTTTATTATCTGTGAGTTTATTAACTGAGTGTGGAGTTCTTGTGGTTTCCTTGGTGGGTTTGGGTATGATAAATGGGTGGAACCACTCGTCAGAGTTTATTCACTCAAATAGTTATTCACTGAACAGTCACTCTAGGGTTCGGTATATTAAAGAAAAATACTACATATTCTTTTATCTCAAGGGCCTAGCTATAAAGATAATGAATGACAAAATAAATAGATAATTATGAATTGTGAAAAGCACAGGAATGTATGTGATAGAGACTTACAGAGAAAAGGCGAGGGGGTCTATGCTTAGACGCTGTGGTTTGAGAGTGTCTCCCTGAGTGGGTAATAGTTAAGCTGAAACCTGGCAGAGAACAAGGAGCTGCAAGGGGATCCATGGGAAAGAAGAGTCCAGGCAGGGTGGACAGCTTGTCTAAGAGTTACGGAGCAAGAATGAATTTAGGGTGTCTGAAGGCATGAAAGAAGGTCAAAGTGCCTGGAACACTGAGAGTTACAAAGAGATCTAAAATAAGCTCAGATACAGACCAGATCTGCTGTCTCTATTAGTCGACAGTCTACTACTGCTGCATAACAAATAGCTCAGAAGTCTTGGTGGCCAAAAATAATGTGCATTTATTTCTAATCAACCTTAGTTCAACTGAGGTGTTTCTGCTTTGGCTTGGCGGTAGGTGGTGATCTACTCTTATGTCTATGTGAAACATGTTCTTCTCATGGCACAAGAGGGAAGCCCATCATAGCACATTTTAAGACCTTGTTTGCATAATAATGGTAACACCGCCTTAGCCCAAACAAGTCAGATGGTGAGCTCTGAGGCAAGCAAGGAAGAGAAAAGTATACTAAGAGCAACTTTGAAGATACATTGCAAAGAGCAATAACTGTGTCTCACATACCATTGCAACATATTTATAACTTGTTGCCTTTTACTTAGTGGTAACTCAAGATACAGTCTAAGGCAGCAATTCTCAACCAGTGTGCTGCAGGAATTTTTAAAACATGCAATACCTGCCTATTTATTTACTTATTTATTTATTTATTTTAAACATATCTTTATTGATTTTAGAGAGAGGAAAGGAGGGGGAGAGAGAGAAACATCAATGATGAGAGAGTCATTGATCGGCTGCCTCCTGCACATCCCCGACCAGGGATCGAGCCCGCAACCCGGGCATGTGCCTTGATGGGGAATTGAACCCCGACGGCCTGGATCCCAGGTAGATGCTCAACTGGTGAGCCATGCCCGGCCGGGCAATACCTGCCTATTTAATCAGGGTACTGACCACTTTTCCCTTAGACTGTCAAAAAAAAAAAAAAGACAACATTCAATACAACAATAGTCGTCCAGCGTGAATGAATCAAAATTACACCTATTTGTGTGTCAGACTGGCAAAAAATATACTTTTTGGTGTGCCACAAAATTTTAGAAGTTAGTAATTTTATCTCATGTGTGCCATGAAGTAAAAGTGGTTAAAAATCACTGGTCTAAGGCATTGAAAAATAAGGAACATGTAATGCAAGATAATAGTAGCATTGGTTTTTGTATTTCCCTCACTAGTGGGATAATTCCTGGGGCCTTTGTATGTAGGGAAATGGCTTCTCAAGAGCTTTGACTGCTCACAGTGGCCAAGTGTCAGTCATCCACACAGATATCATCAAGCATAAGCAAAGCAGAAATTGCCTTAGTCACTGGAAGAACAACAGTGACTTTATGTAAGTAAATTAGAATAAGTGTTAAGCTGAGTATATATGTATAAAGTGCATTGATCTGTGTCAAGCACACTCTATATGCTATATTTAGCCTACAAAATTTATCCATGTGATAACTGCAAATACAGAGAAAGTGAGAAACCAAAGTAATTTTGAGTAGGATGTAGCTGCTCACTGGGAACAATACAGATTAGGATTCGTAAGTATCTAACTCATGAGTTGCATGACCAAGATAAGTGATGGTACAGTAGTCTATAATGTAGTTTATTTGGCTTACTTGTATATATATGTAGCTTATACTCAAACAGCTTCTCAAAGTGTACTGAAGAAGACTTTTATACTTTAAATTCCCCCGTAGAGATTATCTGAGATGAGCAATTGGGAAACGGACCCAAGCTCCAGGTCTGCAGGGCAAGAGAAGTCCTCTATGTGGCATTGGTGGAATTTATTGATATTGGAAGAACTATCTTTGAAGCCTATATTTACTATAAGCTGTGAATTTTTTTAAATGTTGACCTAGACATAAAGGTGGTCAAATTAAACCAACAGGCCTACACACTACTCTGGTGGAAGGCTATTCAAGATATCTAATCCAAATATATTAAAAAACAAGAAAAACCTGCTGAGTTTCTACAGTGCCTTAATTCTGAGTGTCTGTGAAGCTGACGGCCACTTGGGTGAAAAGTTTAATGCAAAAAAGGAGATCTCTTGACAGTAATCAACGATATAAATATCTCAAGGCGGTATCCTTTAGGGCAGTGAGCAAGAAACGGGATGGTTAAAGAGGGAAAGTTCAGGCAGGAATCAGAAAAGCTTTCCTGGAAATTTTAACGGAAGTGGAACTGCAGGACCCTGTAAATAATGAGTCATGGAGATTGCAAATAATAGATGTTTTTATAGTTTTGGACGACTTGTCATAGTCTCCTTTGTCATAGATTTTTTGTTTGTTTCTTTTTAATTAGTACTCCAGTGGATCATGGTTTTCACATGTTTAATTAGTCTTGGCTGTCCAATGATATTTTAAAGAGTCAAACAATCAAAAATTACATATTTTCTTTGGAAATAAGCATGATTTCCCTGATTTCCCCCATCTTTAAAGGTTAATAGTTTATATCTAGCTACCAAACCCGTAGGAAGAGTTATTAAACCCAAAGAAGTTGGCACTTATTAATTTGTGTGATCTGATTACTGACCTATACCTATTGCTTTGTTCAGAGAAAAAGCAGAGTGGTTTTTAGATACCATTTTGTGTACACGATTGTTTATTATCAATTTAAAAGTTTGTAGGCAGCATTGTTCTCAGAATGTGATCGAGCTATCTGCTGATAATCAAAGTGTCCAACCCAGATTTTGCATTTTTATTTCTTAACATGAATAAATAAGTACATTAGCTCGCAAATGTTAATGACCACTTAAAATAAATAGAATTTACAGATAAAATCTGCATTAAAGGATCGTTGGGGATTGGAGACGGAACTATGGAAATGAGTTTCAGAAGCTTAATTCCCTCATTCTATCTTCTCAGAGTTAGATACATACCTCAAGATATACATGAACCCAACGATGATTTTAGTGGCATATGGGGTAACATATTCCTTCTTTGCATTTGTAATTAGAGAAGGGGAGTGTGAGCTCTCAGCCCCAGCACTGGTGGAAGCCTCGTGAGCATTTCCTGAGCTTACTCGGTGATAGAGCCCCAGCCTTGGATGAGCCCTCTCCCAGATGTCACACTAGCACATTACCAAGTACTATCACATTGCTCTCAGTCCAGACCTGCCTTTGGTTTGGAGCCGTATGGTATAATTTTTAAATCTTTCTTTCTCTCTCTTTGCCTCTATCTCTTTCCTTCTCTATCTCTTTTGTCTCTCTCTTTCACCCTGTTCCTGTTTTGATTAATTTTCTGAAACTATTCATCAGTTACTCTCAGATTCTGTCCATGTTTATGAACTGTCCATTTCTAGGTGTCCAGCTCTAGGTGACTCCAAGGGCTCACAGACTAGAGTGTACTTTGAAAGCCAAAGACCTGCAGCCATGGACAGGGCTGCAGGAGGGGTGTGGGCTCAGGGGCAGGCACCCCTCCGGGCGGCCGCCCGCCTTTCTCCACGACTCCCCTGCCCCTTCTCGTGCAGCAAACTCTCCTTGGATACTTTCTCTTCCTGATCTCCAATGACCAGAAAATAGAAACAGGGCCAATTAGATGTTCCCACTTGAGACTGTTCCTGGGAGACTAATGCATATAAGTAGGAAATGTATGTTAATTTATTCCTGGCTGTGGAGGGCGAGGGCTCCCGCTTGGAGCATCACCAGGGTTCAGAGTGTGGTCAGCAGCATTGTAATTAGACTCTGCCTACAGCATGATTTGATTGCAGTTCAAGCCTCTCGGCCTCATTTGTAACCCACCTATTTTTCAAAGACTGCTTCTCCAGCCCCACTGTAAACATGAGCTCTATTGTCCAATTAATATGTTTGGCCTGTTTAACTTTAACTAACTACTATTGCTTGTATCCCAGAGACCTGAGCATTGTGATACACATTTCCACTAACGACCCTTATTTTGTAAAAATTTAAAGCAATTACTCTCTATTTGATGGGGGGAAATGTTGTGGGTGCATGGGTGAAGTGAGGACAAGTCTCAGTACTCACAGGTCAAAGTACCTGCAGAACTTTCCTGGTAAGGGTCACCGTGGACATTTGAAATATCCTCTGGTAGCTGCTCATGCGTTTTCAAAGTAAACTAGAAAATATCTTCATTTTCGGAGATATTACAATAAAATGGTTGGATACTTTTCTAATTTTTTTCGTCAAAACACATTTTCATAGGTTGCCTTTGGAATGATGAAAACTGGTGGAGACTTTAGAAATGAGAGCAGGCAGTCAGAACGGCAAGGCCCCTTTCTCACCCAGGGATGGAGATTTGGGCTACGTGTCTCCGCTTGGTTTCCCTGGATTAATACTGTTGCAGCTCCCCAAAATCCTCGTGTATAAGTAGCACCTCTGTTTTCATGCTTGCATCCTGTCTGTTTTGAATAACGTGCCTTCATCTTGCTTAAAGAGCATATGTGATGTGTGTGCAAGTATGTTCCCTGATACAGACAGGAGCTCCAGGGACATCACCGAGGCCAAACGCCACTGCTTCTGAAAGCCACCTGGAGACTTTCCGGGATCATGAGGAGATGAGCTCTGTTCCAACAGTGGGAAAGGTGAATTCTGACTTTTACATACAACCTGGCAAACTAAATCCTCCCGAGCTGGCTCATCCCACTCCCATGACCCTGGTGGTGGCGCTCAGGTGGTTACCGATCCCCTATTTGTCCCTGTGTCCTCTGTGTTCCTCTGTGACCTCAGAAAGGAAATTCCTATGGAAAAATGAGATGCCACCCTGGCCGGGTGGCTCAGGTGGTAGGAGCCTCATCACACTCACTGAAAAGCTGCCAGTTGGATTCCTTGTCAGGGCCCATTCTTAGGCTGTGGGCTCCATCAATGGTTGGGGCACATACGGGAGGCAACCGATTAATGTTTCTCTCTCACATCGGTATTTCTCTCTCTCCCTTCTTTCTCTGTAAAAGTCAATAAAAATATCCTCGAGTGAGGATTTAAAGAAAAAAAAAAGATGAGATACCTAGTGGTTACCCACTGACCTGGGGCATGGGCAGAACGCCCGCGGCTCCCTGTTGCTCTCTCAGGGCTTTTCACCAGCAACTAGGGAGCTAACCTCAGAGCCCCCAGCTCCCTGAGCGGCCAGCCCACCTCTTACTCAGCAGGTATTTACCGAGCAGGCCCCTGCGCCAGCTCTGTTCCTGTGGCTGTGGAGACGGCGCCAAACAAAACTCATGTTTCTCCTCTATGTTCCCCCGGCATCCAGGGAGGAAGGCAGGCGATAAAGCCAGCACGAAAGAAACGCGGCCTTCACCTCCGCAAAGGTAAATCGGGTGTGCGTAGGATGTGGGTGTCACATTAAACAAGGCGGCCAAGGGGGCCTCCCTGGGGAAACGGCATCTGGAAAGGGAGGTGAATCCAGTGAGGCTAGGAGTCAGGGGAGCCCCGGTGGGCTGTGGGGTGTGGGGTGGGGGATGCTCCAGGCTCGGGACAGGATGTTCAAAAGCCAGGCACAGGGTGTGAGCCTGTGTGGCAAGTGCAGAAGGCCAGCGTGGGTGGGACGGAGCGAGCACTTGGAAGGGGTGTGAGGCTGAGAGGGAGGTGCTCTGTGACCAGATCCTGTAAACCCCACAGTCGTGATGAAGGGCTCAGTTTATCTTAAGATTAACAAATAATTTGTCACAAATGTGAAAAATAAGCGCATTGTGATTATAGCATAGTTATAATAGTTTAGATATATGTCTAGATATAATAGTCATATAATGTCATAGATATAATAGTTTAGATATATGTCTAGGTGAAAATGTTATGATGAAACAGTGAAATTATTTCCTTTATTTGTAATCAGTTCTAGGTAATGGTATTATATATCATATATTATATATTATATATAAATCTATGAATATATATATATATATATAATGTAAATAACATGAATGTTCCTCTGAACTGTCTTTGTAGGGTGTTTTTAAACCAGAAAAAATAGTAACCTCATCAGCAGTGAATGTGTGTAAATAAACCCAAAAAATTCCTCCTAGATTGAGGCATTTCTTAAGGTCACATCCAGCATTATTTTTTAATATGAAATGCATTTGAAATGCCCTTTAGAGTTTGTCTCTAATCCAAAGTAAACAAAAAATAAATATTTGCATTTGTATTTTTAGGTGGCATCAACCTTCAGAGACTTCAAAGAGCTTGGGAGATGAAGAGGCATTTTATGTGAAATGAAATGTATTCAGCCCATTAGATGGTAGACACTTAACCTGTTCTTTTTTTAGTATAACTTTCTCCTTCACCTTAAAATAGCCTAGCCTACAAACTCTATAGATACAGGTAGATATCTTGGTCCCACAGAAACATGAAATAAATATGGATTTGCTCCCAAAATATAGGCTGTTTTCTTCCTCAAGTTATATTAACCAAAACACATCGGGCTTTGGGGTTAGTGAAAACTGCATGACTCATCTAAAATCAATACCCCTGGCCTTGCCTAGACTCCTACAACTGATGTCAGATTTAGAGTTTAGAGAGAAGTGGCTCCACTAATTAAATGTCTCACAGAAACATGACTTTCCTTGTCAAAGAGATGATACCTTCCTCGGGGTAGGGCACTTGCTAAATGTCAACCTTACATAAGGAGAAATTTCTTAAAATCCTAACCTGCACGTTTCCTGAGCAAAAGAGTAGATACTTCCCCAAATGTTATCAGCTTCTGGAGCGAGGGTGTGAGCACCACGGAGCTGCCCCCTCAGCACCTGCCAAAGCCAGCTCCTCTCTCCCCGTTTCCCTTCTCCGCACCCTCAGAGCAGCTCCTCAGTCAGCTGCCACTAGAAGTTTTTTTGGGAAATCTTTTCCTTTCACACTTGCCTACATACAGCAATTATAGTTGGTACAATGCTAGGTATGACACTACTCAGCGCTAGAAGCGACAGTGTTTAATTTAGAGCTTGAAGAAAGAAACCAGAGTGGATGCAAACTGTCAAGACAAGCAGTCTGGGGCCTGTGGTGTTTCCTGAGGCTGTAGCTCTCCCTATAAAAGGGGACTTCTGCTCAAGGTGGAAAGCACGCTGGACACTGAAACGTGCCAAAGGAATTCTAGGGCTTTTTCTAATGTGAAACCACTTTGGGAATAAAAAGTAGGGCATCTCAAGTCAGAAACAAAGAAAATAACTTTGAAGAAGACATTTAAAATATGGTACTTTTGCCCTGGCCGGTTTGGCTCAATGGTTGGAGCATCGGCCCGCAGGCTGAAGGGTCCTGGGTTCAATTCTGGTCAAGGGCATTTACCTCAATTGCAGGCTCCATCCCCAGCCGCCTGTGTGGGAGGCAACCAATTGGTGTGTCTCTCTCAGGTCCATGTTTCTTTCTCACTCTCTCTCTCCCCTTTCCACTCTCTCTGAAAAGCAATGGAAAAAATATCCTCTGGTGGGGATTAAAAATAAAAAAATAAATAGGATATGGTTCTTTGGGGCAGGGGTTAGCCTCTTGTCTGGAAAGCTATGAGTCCTTTATATATTTTGGAAATTAACCCCTTGTCACATGTATCATTGGCAAATATGTTCTCCCAATTAAAAAATGGGCAAAGGACCTAAGTAGATATTTCCCCAAAGAGGACATACGGATGGCCAAGAGGCATATGGAAAAATGCTCAAAGTCACTAACCATCAGAGAGATGCAAATTAAAACCACAATGAGGTATCACTTCACATCTGTCAGAATGGCTCCATCAACAAGTCAACGAGCCCGGCCGGGCGTGGCTCAGCGGTTGAGCATCGACCTGGGATCCAGGCGACTGGGCTTCGATTCCCGGTCAGGGCACATCCCCAGGTTGCGGGCTCAATCAATGACTCTCTCATCATTGATGTTTCTATCTGTCTCTCCCTCTCCTTTCCTCTCTCTGAAATCAATAAAGATATATTTAAAAAAACAAAAAACAAATCAACGAACTACAAGTGCTGGCGAGGGCGTGGAGAAAGGGGAGCCTGGTACACTGCTGGTGGGAATGCAGACTGGGGCAGCCACTATGGAAAGCAGTGTGGAGCTTCCTCAAAAAATCAAAAATGGAGCTGCCTTTTGACCCAGTGATCCCACTCCTAGGAATGTATCCTAAGAACCCTAAAACAAGAATCAGAAAGAATCTATGCACCCTTATGTTCATAGCAGCACAGTTTACAATAGCTAAGATCTGGAAACAGCCCAAGTGCCCATCAGTAGGTGAGTGGATAGAAAAGCTGTGGGACATTCACACCATGGAATACTACGCAGCTGTGAAAAGGAAGGATCTCTTTCCCTTTGTGACAGCATGGAGGGAACTGGAGAGCATTATGCTAAGTGAAATAAGCCAGTCAGAGAAATACAAGTATCACATGATCACACTCATATGTAGAATCTAATGAACAAAATAAACTGATGAACAAAACAGATCAAGAGACATAGAAGCATGGAAAAGACTGACACATCCCAGAGGGAAGTTGGGGGTGGATATGGGAAGAGATTAAACAAAGAACTGATTTGTATATATGAATAACCCATGAACACAGACAATAGAGTGGTGAAGGCCTGAGATGGGGGAATGGGGGAAAAAGGGGACATCTGTAATACTTTCAACAATAAAGATAAATTTTAAAAATATATAAGAAAATACCCTAAAAAATGAATCTATAGTATAACCAAATATAGAGTTTACTAAGTGTGCATACAATTTCCTTGTTTTCTCTGCAGATTGCTTAATTTATAAATTCTCTATGAAACGTCACTTCAGTTAGGTGAACCTGGAAATGCCTAAACATGCTATGGAAAGTGCTTTGTAATGTCTGTACACAGGCTGGTTTTCCGGGATCTCCCGGTGTTTCAGACAGGTGTGTTGGCCAGTCCAGTTTGAATATTGTGTATAGAAATGTTGCAGGTGCAAACTCGTGTCCATCCTGGTACTTAGCCAATTCTAACCTTTTTTTCTTGAAATGATCATCGCAGTGGCGTATGTGTGATAGAGCAGGCACATTTAAAATGAACCCAATAGAAATGAGTCTTTTTTGCACTTTTTCAAATCAAAAGTGCATTTCTCAAAGGGAAGGTGAGAGTGGGTGGGTGGGTCGGTGAGTGGGGAGAGATTAACCAAAGAATCTATATGCATATAATCTATAGACACAGACAAAAGTGTGGTGAAGGCCTGGGGAGGGGAGTGGGTGTGGGTGGAAGGGGTGAACGGGGAAAAAAGGGGACATCTGTAATATTTTGAACAACAGCAAAAAAAGTGCATTTCTCAATTGCATAAAAATGTAAAATACTACTTTAAATTACAGCCCTCTTTAATTGTTACATAGCCCAAGTGCTGTTCTCCACACCAAAGAAAGTTCTTAGTCATTACAATTTCTTGCCATCATCAGATACTTTATCATGATTAGTTGCTATATGCGTTATAAATATGTTGATGAACAGAATAGTCACCATTAATATCGTAGTCATTAGTAGGTTTCTCATATTAACTGAGTTTTAAAACAGGAAATTCTCAAATTTGCCCTTAAGAGCTTGCTTTTTATTTGTCTCTTAAAATGTCTTGTAATTTCTATTATTAGAGGATAATGACCGTATGAGGGGGAAAGACAGTTTGAGTAATTAATTTTAGAATCAGTAAAACCTAGGTAGTTATGCCTAAGGACAGGTTGTAAAATGGTCTTTATACAGAATATTTCCTTTGATTATATTGCTCTTTATCACTTTACCAAACAGAGAGAGAAAAAAACAGCCTTGCATTACTAGAGCTGTTTTAATATTCCTTGTATAGAAACTCTGAGATGCTCAGGGAAACAGTATTTTCCAATATGCACAAACCAAATGCAAGTTTCCACTAAACAAGCAATTGGAAAGTTGAATTAATAGTATAGGATGTTCATGTCAGAAGACAGTGACATTTATGGAGCACTGCGTATGTGCCAGGTGCTATGTGAGATAGTTATATGTTATAATATTCAATCATCTGTTTATAGCAGAGGACACTGGAGCTTAGAGACCTGAGATCACGGCTCTGCAGGACGGAACTGTGATCTGAACCCAGGCATTCTGACTCTGAAACTGTTTTCTGTTGCCACTCCCAAATTATAAAAAGATGAAGGCCGCATTTATTTAAACATTTTTCATGCTAGACATTTATATGCTACTTAACATTTTTGAGCAAACAATATAACTTGTAAGTATGCATTATAGTTTATTAGATTTTCTATTTTTTGACAGCAGGGATTCTGTCAGGCATATGTGTCTCCCTTAATGTCTTCTAATGACTTTTAGGTGTTCAACAAATACACATGAAGCATATAAAAGTAATTCACTCCATGCCATAAGAGAAAGTGACTTTAGGCATTTGGTGGCTTAATACTTATAATTATACAATAGAGTGTTCATTTTGTTATTTGTCTCTGCATTTTATTTGCATTGTTATTATTGCCATTAAATCCTGAAAGTTTCTCATATGAACATCTTTTCACTATTGTCATTTTACAGTCATTAAGCACACAGCCTCTGGTCTGTGTAACACGTTTAGATATTCAACAAAAGACAAGTATACTTCAAACAAATCCAACATAACAGAATTTACGAATTCACCTCAGTTCCCTTCTAATGATATCATTGAAAACAGATTAGAAACAATAATAAGGCAGAAACTTCTTAGATTTTCTCAATTAATTCATTTTATGAGTTCATGATACTAATCAAAATAGAGTAAATTAAAAGTCTTTCGACATGAGAGGAAAACACCTTCAGTTGCTATGGAAAAATTAGCCTAATGAACTGTCTTCTCACTATATATTGATAAGCTTTGAGAACAATTAGCATTAAAAACATATTGATTACTAAAAATCTTGTCCATTCATGATTAACTAAATTACTTACATCTAAATATTCTATGCACATGTTCAACTTTGACTGAAGTTGAATAAATGCTGTTTTGAATTTTTTCTGATTTTTATTTCTGTTCTTTGTTCTCCATAAAAAATAATATGTTTGTAATATTATGATACAATATGAATTGGCATTAGAGAAGGCCCTCTTCAAACAGCAGGAAGCTGTTTAGAAGCACTTGTTGGCTCCCAAACATGGTTTTCGGTGGGACAGGGAGTGAGGACTGTCTCCAGCAGCACTGGGTTCTGTTCCTGAAGCAAACACGATGGTTGCAGGAGGTGAGGCTGGGAAAATATTTTAAAAAAAGAAAAGAAATAATTTTATAATCATGATCTTTCTTCTCACCAAGGACGATGCTATGGCAAGGAAGAAAGACCAAGATGGCTATGGCAGGAAAGTGACCTACATGCCCCCACATTTCATTCCCAACAAGTGCCACCCAGCACTCTTTGCTGCACTCCTATTAGCAGTACTACTAGCATTTCCTTGTTACCTAAGGTTTTCATAAGTTCCCTGGATTGGCCGAGGGACATATACTCACAGATATGAAGCATTCTCACTATAGAGAAATGCATGCTGAGTTCTGAAAAGCTGATTTACAAGCAAACTTTTTCAAGCACAATCTCTCTGTAACTTTAGAAAGTGCACGCACCCAGCTCACTTTGTGAGTTTCTTCCCAGCACGTTTATGTTTACAGCCATGAAAAGGGCCTGCATTAGGCCTGCCCGGCAGTGGGGAATCAGTTTATCCCCCTGGGATGGGAGTATAGCTTTAGTAGCAGCCATTGACCTATTTCTGTGACTGCAGTGTGAGTCTAAATATAATGTTCAAAGGAGTGTTTTTGGCGTAAACTGATATTCAATTTGCTAATAAAAAAGAAGCCTCTAGTTGTCCCCAAATCTGTACCCTGCACCAGTCTTCTGTCCCTACACTTAGGCCTTTTTCCCACTACCCACCATTGTTTTTTTTAGAAAATTGGTCTGGGAGTTATAGCAGAAGAGAAATTATAACAATGGAGAAGGTTTAGAAAGAACAACATTGAAAAGGTAATGACATAGAAACAATCTCCTTCAATCACCCTATACAAAGGCTCTACTCTACCAGAACAGGAGGTACACGGCGGGCCCATCTGAGTGGCCTGTCCTTGGGGTCGCATGGGGTACAATGGCCTGAAGAGCCATGAGTGAACCCACAAATTCATAGGGCATAAGAACAAGTAAATGGCTGATGATGGATGATGACGCCATACACGGAGGTACCAGCTTCTGAAGTTCAAAACAACAAACAGCCAAGTTGATACAAAGCTTTGCAAATAAAAATGCAGTTTTTCCTAAGAAACGACTTTTTACCACTCCTTTGGAGAGCTCGTGTTCGGCAGTCTATTTACCTGCTTTAGGCGTCATCGAAATCCCTGTTCTTTCTTTCCTCCCCACCTAGAAGAATATGCCTTGTACCCCATGCAGCTAATGCCCTACACCCTCCCCTTACGTTTCTAAGGGTTCCTACATTAGAGCTGCTTCTTACATGTGTGGTTTCCTCTGTAGTTCCCAACTACGCATTGTTACCTGTTTTATTTTAGGGTTACAAGCAAGAGTCGTGGGGGAGAAGCACAGAATGCATCTAATTTGGACGTCAACTGGTTTTTGCTATGTTCTTAAAATAGCATACACTGTTAACTTTTCTCAAACAAAGGAGGGCTTTCTGTGCAAGTTGGACATGTTGTTTAGGAAACAGGAAAGAGAAAAAGAGAGATGCCAAAAAAAAAAGAGAGAGATGCTATTTTAACACCAAGCAACACAAAGTAGGCATAGGGTTATTTCCAGCCTGACGCTGGAGGCTACATTTGGAGCAAATCTCTAAGAGGTCAAATGATTAACTCAATCTTTTTATTTTAAGTTGAGATGACATACACATAACATACAATTAACCATTTTAAAGTGAACAATAAATGTCATTTAGTACATTGACAGTGTTACACAACCATCACTATCAAATTCCAAAACATTCTTATGACCTAAACGGAAACTCTATCCATTAAGCAATCTTTCCCCACATTTTTCTTCCCCGCTTCCTGGCAAACATCAATCTGCATTCTGTCTCTTCTAATTTACCTCTTCTGGATATTTCATACAAATGCAACATGACAATATGTGATCGTTAGTGTCTGACTTCTTTCATTTAAGATAATGCTTTGGAGGTTCATCTGTGCTGTAACATATATTAGTACTTCATTCCATTTGATGCCTCCAAAATATTCCATTGTATTTTATACCACAATTTGAAATGTATTGTCTTACTTAAGAAACGCCAAGAGATGAGTGTGTACCCACTGATACAATTAATAACAAAAGGTGAGTAAGTCCACAGCTCCTTAAATACAGACAATTTATCAAGGGGGCTTTCTTTCAGTCCACATAAATGTTCTCAAACCTTTTTTATTTTTCAGAAGCTTTTTATAGACAAGTATGATCTTTTCTACTATCCTGTAAGCATATAATACAGTTGGCTCTCCAAATCCTCAGCTCCACATCCATGGATTCAACCAACCACGGATGAAAAATATTTGGAAAAAATATTTACATCGTTGCTGATGTGTATTATGTAGTTAGAACTATGGTGGTTGTGTCTGTACTGAACATGGTCAGACTTTTTATTCTTGTCATTTTTTCCCTAAACAATACAGTATAACTACTATTTATTTAGCATTTTTACTGTATTAAGTGTTATAAGCAATCTAGAGATGATTTAAAGTATATGAAGGGTGTGCTGAGATTATATGCAAATACTATTTTTACTTGAGTATCCTGGATCTTTGTGGATACTGAGGGACGACTCTGTTCAGTTACCATTGTTTCTGTTAATTTTTACTAAATGCTAATCACTCAGGATTGTGTCTCAGAGAAGTTTCTTACATATCTAAAAAGATGTCATTTCCTCCTGCTTTCTAACTTCTGTTATTTTTGGCAATGAAGAGTAAGCTGGAATTGAGATGCCAAAGAATAAAAATATCAGGAATAACTAAAATGTTTACAGGGTTCATACTTTTAACCTCTTAAAAATTTAGTTTCTATTTCCTCTTGTGACTTTAAATTTACAGTCTTGGAATAGTATGAGAGAAATATTGATTTTATTTTATTTTTTACTTTCATGAATCAGTGGTTCATTTTACGCTGAATTCATATGCTGATATTAGAAGTAACTATTTGTAGAAATTACTGTTTGCAGAAAAACAACTTGTCTCTCTGCTGCAGAATCAAGTTGAATCGGGGGTAAATAATGCTGTGGAGTAAGGGCAAGAGCCCAGACATAGGTTCAAGATCCAACTCTACTCATTTTCAGTGGTTCTCCTCCAGGGGGAGCACTTTCTTCCTCATGAGAATAAATCAGGTTTAAGAACTTTCCCAAAAGAATGTTACATTTTATATGTTAAATACTGTTTTCACATTTAAATAATATGGTAAAATATTGGTTTCAACTATAAGAAAACCTTTTATAGCACTTTTTGCAACTATAAACAAGCATTGTTAATCTCTAAAGAGAGTTGAACTCTGAGCCCTCAAACATACTGGAAAATGAAAACATTTTTTCAAGAAACATCTAATGGCACTATTATTCACCCAAAATGAAACTGAGGTAGCCTCTAAAGTCCTCTAAAAGTCTAAAGACCGATGAATATTGAAATATACCTTGTCATAGAGAGCGAAAGCTATAAAACATAAATATTTTTTTTAAAAGAGAAAATTATGACTATTTCATTTTAGAATCTTGAATTTGGATTTTGTCTCCATCCTACTAGTGAAACAAAAGTGTAAGATCTTGCCAACAATGAACAATATGCTATGACTGGCTGCTGCATAAGAGCAGAAAGGGTTCCAGGAGTAGTGAAATGAAAGGAGCTAAGCTGAGAAGAGTAAATTTCTGAATCTTTCTAGCAGCAAACATCACGATGTTCAAAACTAAACAAACTCACTATGGAAAGCAGGATGGAGTTTTCTCAAAACATTAAAAATTGACCTGCCATTTGACCCAGTGACTCCACTTCTAGGAATATATCTTAACAATCACTTAACACCAACAGAAAGAACTTATGCACCCCTATGTTCATAGCAGCGCAGTTTACAACAGCTAAGATCTGGAAACAGCCCAAGTGCCCATCAGTAGATGGGTGGATAGGAAAGCTGTGGGACATTCACACCATGGAATACTACGCAACTGTAAAGAAGAAGGATCTTTTATCCTTTGGCACAGCATGGAGGGAACTGGATAGTATTATGCTCAGTTAAATAAGCCAGTCAGAGGAAGACAAGTACCACATGATCTCGCTTATATGTGGAATCTAATCAACAAAATAAACTGATGAACAAAATGGATCCAGAGACATAGAAGCATGGAACAGACTGAGGGATCTCAGAGGGAAGGTGGGGAGGGGAGAGAGGGTGGGGAGAGATTAATCAGGGAACTTGTATGTTTATGAACATAACCCATGGACACAGACACTGGTCTGGGGAAGTCCTGAGGGTGGGATGGATGCAGGGTGGAGGGGATCAATGGGGATAAAAAGGGGACATTTGTAATATTTTCAACAATAAAGATAAAGAAACTAAAAATAAAAAAAACACACAACTAAACAAACTCTCTCCATCTTCTTCATTTGCCTAGAATTAATTACAGGCATATCTACCCACACTCACGCACACCACACACAGACTCTGATCTGGTATTGTTGCTGAGTGGTATTAATAATGAAATCATCAAACTCTGCCATTTAGTGTTTCAGTGTCCGTGAACTGCAGCTAAACATTCCCCATAATTTTCCCCATTGATTAATGGAGATCATTATCTCCCAATTTTTGGTTTTCATAAATCAATATTTATTCAGTGTCAAGAAGCATGGCATGAGATGCTGGCACTTTAGAAACACAGACTTAACAAAGACAGGAATTCCTGCCCTCTGTAATTCTGCAGTTTAGAAGAACACATCATAGACAATGAAGATTTGATTAAATTTTTTCAGTGAAGTTTGGCTCTAAGTGTAGGTGCTTGTAATTTGTAAGAGAAACACGCTTACATCTCGTCATTAAATACACCCCAATTACTCTCAGGGCTTCTCGGTAGCAGGCTGTTAAATAAAGCAGGACCCACCCTCTCAATTTCTAATAAGAGTTAACAAATATAACCAATTTAGGATACAGAAAGCACTCATTATGGAACAAGAAGATGTATCCCCTATTGCATTTGTAAATTAAAATAGCATAGGCTTTTTAATTTTTTTATTTTATAAACTAGCTCAGTTAGAATTTCAGGAAAACCAAAGTTAAGAATTCAGGTAAATATTTAAATAAACACAAATAAATGAACAAAGAAAGTTGATGTAGCAATCAAGCGTACATGCACACAGAAGGACCACTGAGGAGGCAAGTGTCTTATATTCTCCTTCGTGTATTGACAAACCCATTATATGTAAAGCTTTCTG
The DNA here is from genome assembly GCF_054644295.1 of Miniopterus natalensis. NCBI lineage: Eukaryota > Metazoa > Chordata > Mammalia > Chiroptera > Miniopteridae > Miniopterus > Miniopterus natalensis. Next base: position 64,591,041 of record NC_142088.1, read on the forward strand.
TGTACCTTTTGCCTGAGCAAACCTGATCCGCTGTACGACCCGAGGGTATCTGGGAGCCGAGCCAGCGGTAACTCTGCGACGTGGGGAAAAGAGGGTGGAGATTTCTTCGCCATTAGGCCCACTGATAGTCCCAGTTATGCCCAAGTAGAAAGCATATTTCCTTTGGGGATAAAGAAGACCAAATAAAGACAAGGAGAGAATTATTTTCAATACCTTGTACTTTTCAAAGTTTTAAATATAAATTTAAATTATTTCAAAGCAGCGTTTTTTTTTTCTTATAGTTGGTATTTGGCATCTACTGGGGAGGGCCTGGCCGGGTAGTGCGCTCTTCCTGTTGGGGTAGAATCGATCAGTAAGGCCAATCCACAGTAGTGACAGGCTGCCCCGGTCCCCAGTGTCATGCTGGCTTCGCTTATTGATCAGTGAAGCCTTGCACATACCATGGTTCTGTCAGGAAGCGGGAGAATATCCCCCAACCCTTTCTTAGCTTTATGACTAATAATAGAACAATAAAATTGACACAGGATCAGATTAACAATTTAATATGTGCATGTGGGAGAATCACAGTGATGTTCAGATCATAAAATGAGGCTCAACGAAATGATTGAACCAGGCACATTTTTTATGCATTTAAACAAAGAAATAACAAATTTGTGAAAAATTGACAGGGCACACAAATAAAGTAGTGTTCATTAAAAAGCAACCTTTCCTTAGATGGAGTATTTATTAGTGAGAAATCTAAACATGCAGGAAGTTAGAAAAGAGGCAGTGAGCCCAGCAGCGTGGCTCTGTGGTTGAGCGCCGACCCACGCACCGTGAGGTCACCCTTTCGATTTCCTTCAGGGCACAGGCCCGGGTTGCGGGCTCCATCCCCAGCAGGAGGTGCAGGAGGCAGCCGATCAGTGACTCTCTCTTATCATTGATGTTTCTATCTCTCACTCCCTCTCCCTTCCTCTCCTCTAATATCAATAAAAATATATTAAAAAGAAAAGAAAAGAGGCAGTAAGATTTTATTATAATGGCTCTTTCGCTCTGAGTTAACTCTAGCGGTGAGGAGTGTCTTCCAGGCCAGGGATGAACACCTTTCACATGGGAGGTTTATTTCCTGCCTCCAAGGAGACAAAGGAGGGTCAAGGTGCTCTTCTGGCACTGGCTGCTTGTCAAGTGACTTTAATTCAAAGCAACCAGTACACAGTTGCGGGATATCTGGGGGCAGCCTGTCTGGGGTCCCAACAATACCCTGGACTGGAACCTTTTGATGTTCTTCAAAGCCATGAAATCCCTCCTCGATCTTATGCCTTTGTGTTCACCCTAAGCACTTCTAAGCAGTCCCTGTGCAGGACCCTTCCCAGCCCTTGGCAGACTTGGTGGGTGCTTCTTCAAGGCATTTCTGTCTCATTTCATTTTCAAACATTTTGCAGAAATATGTAATCCTTGGGCCCCAAAAGTTATTAGCAAAGATTATCCCTACAACTAATATTTTCTGAGCACCTACTATGTGTAAGATATTGTCCTAGGAACTTAAGGCACAACAAAAGAAAAGATCTACATTCTCATGTAGCAGGAGTGGGCGAGTGATAGTTATATGTGTCAGATGGCAATCATTTTTTTTTTTTTTTTGCTTGAGAAAAATAGCTGGAGAGAAAGGTACAGTCTGCCTGTGGATGGTGTTATTTTACTTATTTATTATCTACTTTGTTAATCCTAACCCTACTATATTTTTTTCCATTGATATTTTTTAGAGAGTGCGAAAGGGAGCGGGAGAGACACAGAAAGGGAAACATCGATGTGAGAGAGACACATCCGAGCCCCCAGCGGGTCCGATGGAGCCTGCGACTGAGGTAGTGCCCTTGGAGGAGACTCGAACCCGAGACCCTTCAGTCCAAAGGGGGGAGGCTCTAACCACTGAGACAAACCGGCTAGGGCGAGGGTGTTATTTTTTATAGGGCGATTGGTTCCCCAAAGTAGGGGCCCTTGGGACCAAGGCTGATGGGCACGAGGGAGAGAGGAGGGCTAATGTCCAGGTGGGTAGGGAGGGGGGCGGGGGGGCACAAAGCCCTGAACAAAAGGCAAAGGCGACTTAGCCAGGTGGGGTGAGGGTGGGAGGGATGTGAGTCTTGCCAGTCCTACTCAGAACCCCTTCTTCTCCAGAAATTCTAAGCTACAGGAACTCACAAGTCCATGGGCACGGGCCCCAGGGTCCCTTCGGTTTAACCTCAGAGCTTCCTAAGCGCACAGTCTCTTTACTACCCTCGGCCCACCTCCCACTTTCTTACTCCCCGCTTCCCTCCTCGTCTCAGCCCGGCTACGAAACGCTCACCATCCCTGGGGGCTTCCAGCCCTTCGATTCTCCGGCTATCCCTCCAGCAGCGCACCGAGCCCGGGATCAGGACCGAATCAGCCTCAGCTGCAGCCCCCCCAGACCTGCAGCCTCGGCTCCCGCAAAACCTCAGGCAGCAGCCCTGCCCCAGCCCAGCAGCAGGCGGGCTCCTGCTCCCTGCCCGAGCCCTCCACGGGCCCTCCCCAGGACACAGGCAGGCTCTCGGGCGGGGCGGGCCACGTCCCACATCGTCCCCCTGCGGCCAGGGCGCCAGCAGGTCCCCGCTGTCCCTGCCTCTCCATGCTGTAGTCACCGGTCGTTCGGGAGCCCGTTTGTTTCATGTGGCTCTCGGGGCCTCACGTCCTGCACAGCCCCCCCTTCTCGCTCCTTTCTGGAAGTCCTTCTACACCCCTCCCGGCCTGGGCTGAGGGCCCCTGCACCCCTCTCGGAAGCCCGTGTGCTGACAATTATCACTAAACTTGCTCATTTATGTTATACTTGCCTTTACCGTCTTTATTATAAACATATGTCTGCTCCCATCCTACAACTAAAGAAACAAACAAAAACAAACAAGCAACAAGACAAAAATTTTATCCCCTGGCTTCTAGTACTGTTTCAATCAAGTGAATGAATGAATGAATGATCCACTTTGCCGATGGGAAAGTGTACAGCATTAAGGATAAGAGAAGAGATAAAGTAGAAAGGAAGATGTTTGAGTCCAATGCTGATGTCACAGGGGAAGTGAATATAATATTCCAAAGGTATTTATAAAAATTACCCGGATGATGCAGGCAAAATAGTGTTGGTGGTCACCATGGCTTTTAAAAAAGGAGAGCGTCTTGAAAGAGGGTAAAGCTCAGCTTGCAAGTGACAGCATTCGTCAAACTGATTCTTTTTATTTAAAATGTATTTAGCGGAGCTCCTGCTCTGAGTGAAACAATGTTCCCGGCAGGCGCTGGAAATAAAACGGTGAGCAAGTAAATAGGCTGTTCTTGCTTTCATGGAGTTAAAGATCATAGGAGTGACACACGCACAAAACGAACAAACACGCTGAGGTTTTGACTCTGAAAATAAATCAGGCCTTTTGAATGACTAAAAACCCTGACCTCGTTTAAATAGTGAAGGAAGACAAGGCTGAGGAAAGTTAATTGAGGCAAGAGCTGAGGCTCTTAGGAGTTAACTGGATTGAGCTGGGAATCAGACAGGAAAACTAAGAGGAGGGGGAGAAATGCAAACAGAGGGCTGTTCGAACAGAGAGGAAGACACAGAAGGGACCTGGAATAGCGGTTTGTCAGGGGAGGGCCGAGCGAGGGCCCAGCCTTCATCGGTTTCTCAAGCACTTGTCGTGTGTCAGATCCTGTGCTAAATGTTTTTACATTAAATTTTCTTTTAATAATGACAAAAACATGAGAAAATATAACTGCTTTTCCCATTTTTTACATAGTGAAGATATTTAAAAAGTGAGAACTTTGCTTTTAGTTACGGCTAATTAGAAACTACAGACTATGCATCTCGAACCAATGCTCCGGAGCGGACAGCGAGGGCTGAGGCGCCAGGCAATCCTGTGCTCCTCCAGTCCTGGGGCTCCAGGGAGGGGTGTTGCTTGAGCAAAACTGTACCCATTTGCAGTTGAGAGGAGTTTCCCACCTAACACTTGTGCCCTTTCTGCTATGAAAGGGGACACCGCAAGGATAAACTGTAAGGAGCCTCTACCATATTCATTCATGATACGGTCTCCATGTCAGGGACAAGACAGGGAGCCCTGGGTGCACTTCATGATGTTCCCTGTAAAACTCGGGTCTGGTGCATTTCGGCGGGAGCAGAGACACTGCGGGCACCTTGCTCTCTACGCTTTCCCCTGCGGGGCTGCCCTGCTTGCTCCCCTGCAGCAGCCGAGTGCCACCACCTGGCACAGGGAGGGAGCAGATTGCGACACAGCGGACAACGGAGCGGCGCTGGTGGTGGCTTCAGGTTCCTCCCTGCAGACATGGTTGCTGTGAGCACCGCACCTGGGAAGCGATGCCCAGCTTCACGAACTCACTCTGGAAGAAGTGGATCTTGACGTGGCCTGTGTCTTGGAAAGGATGAGACATTTTTGCCATGTGTTTACTGTCCCCATACACCAAAGAAATGGGGTACGCTATACTCTCTGGGTAAGTGACAAGATTCATTCCAGCAGGGTGACTGGTATTCAGAACCAAACAGAGAGAAAGGAGGGCTGGATGTGGTTTCTGAAGCCTCCAGAGATGAGACACCCACCTAACCCGCAGCTCCTATGAGTAGGCCGCTGATAGCTCCTAGAAGCTTCGGGCGCATGGGGCACCCTGGCCCCAGGCAGAAGCCCTGGGAGGAGGCTCGGGCATGTTTTTGGGGAACCTATTTCTCCTCATTGTTCACCATCTTTGCTTTATATGGATGCCCCAGTTCACCAGGAGCAGGCAAGCATTTCTCTTGCTGATCTCACCTTTCCTCGCCATGAATTTTCTTTCCCGAAGCAGCAGCTACATTGAACACTTGCATTTTCACTAGAGCATTTCACTTTAAAATATTTATAAGGGGAAATGATCAATGTTACATAGCCTCGGTCGTTTTGCTATAAGGAGTAAAAAAACACACACACACACAACACATTGATGGAGGTTAAGATTAGAGAAAATAACTGATAAAAATGATTTCAAATACCATCTTTGGTTAAAATGTTTAAGTGCATAGTTTTTCAACTTGGATAAATAACTGGTGTCGGGTAAAATACAAATCCCAGTGAAATGAGAAATCACTCTTGTACAGAATCGTTAGTTTAGGAAACGGGGAGAAGAGCATACTTTCTTTTCAAACACCAGAGAAAAAAAAATGTTGCTATTAAGGTTACATGGTATATCAAATTCTGCATCTCCCAAGGATTACTCCAAGTGAAGGTGAACATATTTTTTTTCACGGAGTACTCAAAACCTATCAACAGGAGCATGTTTCTGCCTCAGATTCATTGTATGTCAGTTTCACTGCATGGAAAGCAGATGCTACTGGGAGCATAAAAGCTCCTTGACTGACACCTTACTAAACAATCTTACAAAGCAAAAACAAAAATCAAGCAAACTAATAAGAAAAGCAATTATCATGCTTACCTTTGAAGATCAGTAATTAAACATTCCCTGTGTCCCCTGGCTGGGTGGTTAAGTCTTTTGGCGCATTGTCACGTACACTAAAAGACTGTGGGTTCGATTCCGGTCAGGACATGTACCTAAGTTAAGGGTTCAAATCCCAGTTGGGGCTCCTATGGGAGACAACTGATGTATGTTCCTCTCTCACATGGATGTTTCGCTCCCTCGTCTCCCTAAAATCAATAAAAACATATCCTCAGGTAAAAAAAAAAAAAAATTTAAAAAGCAAGATGTTCATTTAAAAAAAAAAAAAAAAGCCATTTCCCATGTAACAGTGTTTTGTTTTGTTTTAATGACACCTAGGTTGTTTTCTCTTACTTATGGGCCCAGTGTCTCAAAAGTTAAACCAGTTTTGTGTGTGTATGTTACAGTTTCAAAAGTAAAGTGAGTGGCCCATTTTAACACCCCCTAAAACAAATGGACAGAAAGTGAAACTTTCTCTAACTAGCCTGGTGATAAAATGTGGGTTTAGAGCTGCATACACCATCACTTACATTTACTTCCAAGTCACTAAAGAAATACAGCAAACACTCCCTCCAGAGTAGCCAGGGAGGGCCGAGAGGTCAGACAATTATACAGGCTCACTCAGTCCTGGGCTCCAGGAACTTGGTTGTTGCTTGAATAAAATGTTACATGTTCCTCTGTTTTTTCCTGAGCTTCCCTGTTCCAATGTCTGCTCTGAGGGATGGATGTTGACTTTGGATACTTTTGTTGGTTCTCTAACCCAGGTGTTCAATTTCTGTGCCAAACCAAACTCTCAGCAATTGTGTGTTATGCATTTCATACCTAGTATTTAGTATTTTTGGCTGTGAAGTATAAATAGATCCATACATGCCTACAGTGCAAAAGTTCAGTGAACCCCAGACCAATACTAGCTTTTACAATGCTTAGTACCTATCATTTTTTATTGTAGGTTTCCTCTTCTTCCTGAGCTCCTTTTCTTAAACAACCTCCCCCTTAAACTCCTTAATCTTCTCTGTATACCCAGCCTTTTTAAGATTTTCTAATTATGTGTTAGCAGATGAGAATAAATGAGGTCTTACCCTCTTTGGGGGTACCTGCGTTGAGAAGCATTCTATGCCAAGTCTCCTTAAATCTTAACATTACAGATCAATCAACTGCATCTTCTCTAAAGGCTGATTTTGCTTCACACATAAGAGGATTTGACTACTTGGGCCAATAAATTCAGTTACGGTATATAGACACCCTTATAAAGTTTTCTGGCTAGAATTTATAGGTTGTTTTACTCTGTTGAGCAGTCATAATTTAAAAAGACACAAGATCGCAACTCTCAAGGTTGAATAATTACTGGTGGTATCCTGATGGGCCCAAATGTCACAATAAGGTTAAACAGCACATGCCTTTGACCCAGCTGTCCGGTGTTATTAATAGTCTGACTTAAAAAATGAAAGCAGTAGGGGTGTCATCGACATTTTGAGGCCCATATGCTTAATGCAGCAAAACACCTGCCAGGGCTAATTTCTGGTTCCAAATGAAGTGTATCAGCCTGCTTTCCACCCCCACACGGTTAAAAACACATCAACACCTACTCAGAATATTACAATGTGCATAACCCTCAGGCTATCAGCACTGCCACTCTGAACCGCTTGTGATCCAAGGTAAAACAGCCGTGTCAGTTCTCACCTCTGGGGTAAACTTCCTAATACTGTCTGTATTTCTTTACAGCCTGCCTATGGGGGGTGGGGGTGCGCATATGCACTTGCACGAATGTATTAATTGGGCTCCTTGTCCTTCATTATCAACGTTTACAAGGTTGACATGGAAAGTTTGTGCACCTACAACATAGAAACCAAGGAGGATTTGGGAAATCCTATCTAAAGATAGTAAGTGATGCTGATAATTAGACATATCAGAAAGTAAGTCAAACATATAATTTGTTATTTGTCAGTATGTAGTATTTCTATATAGGGGGGAGAATGGGAAATAAAGATGTTTTTCTTACTACAGGGCAGAGCATACTTCTTTCAGAAGTTACTGAATGTTTGCCTCTACTCAAATTCTTTGGTGATAATCTGATTTTAAAATCTGTCATTATATACGATTCAATTTGAAAAAACTAAAAACTTGTTGGTAATTCGGTCAGTGGTCTTATGATAGAGCTGAGCAGATAGGAGATTTTATTAAGATTTTGGTCAATCTGGACAATCGAAAAGCACTTAGCATGGATGCTCTGTTTGGTTTTTAACTTTAATATCTTCGTTATCCTTTTGTAAATATGACTTTAGTAATTATTTCATTTTAGAAAAACATCTTTTACTCTGCCGTCTGCTGGTGTGGGGTGCACAGCACTGCGGGGCAGGGGGAGAGGGAGACAAGGACAGTGCCGGTGACTCGTGCTTTATGCTAAGACCCGCCGAGGCCGCTCTGCTTCACTTCCTTTCTAATACTTGTTTGCATTTTCCATTCACCTTCTTCATTTTCCTCAGTACCTTGCAAACGTACCCCTAAGACAATTCCAAATTAGCAGCTCCCCAAATTTTTATCAGTGATATATGCATTCTATTATTGTACATTCTCCCAAAGTGACTATTTGACAAGGCAGATTTAATTTGACTACCAGTATCTTTTTTCTTTTTTTAAAAAAAAGTCTTGATATTTTTTCCGTCTTATACTTGTTACTTTAAACATTGAATCTTTCACGTCAAACAAATGAATATCCAGTACTGACAACTACTGTCCCTGAACTTTCAGATGCATTTTATGTACTGCCAGATGTTGACTACCAAGCTGAGAGAATTTTATTATTATCTACCTTTTCCTTTTAATATGTTTTGATCGATTTCAGAGAGAGGAAGGGAGAGAGAGAGAGAGAGAGAGAGAGAGAGAGAGAGAAACATCAATGATGAGAGTCTTTCATGGGCTGCCTCCTGCACGCCCCTGATGGGGGATGGAGCCGGCAACCCGGCCTTGTGCCCTGACCGGGAATCGAACCTCGATCTCCTGGATCCTAGGTCAACGCTCAATCGCTGACCACACCGGCTGCGCTATTACCTACCTTTTCTCTCTCCTTTTCTCTCTTGACAAATAATCAATTCCATCTGTAGCCATCATCTCTCCTGCTACCTCCCCCACTAATGCTTACAGGAGGGTTGAAACAGCATTGCAATTTCATGCCAGATTCCTGTGGCATTTCTAACGTTTCAGATGAACTGGGTTTACTTTTCTGAGCATTGTGGAGAAAATAAAAGTAGGAATAGGATGCCTCAGCAAAGATTGTCGGAAGATCATTTCAAAAGTAAATGTCAGATCAATAGTGTATTCTGCTGACATTTCTTCCCTTCTGATGCCTCCAGCTCAGTTAGAATAGAAGCTGGAATCACCTAATAAGCATAACCAAGGAAGCATCGCCATCGACTGTTGGGCTATTTGAGTTCAAGTGTTCACAGCACCCGAAAGAAAAAAACGTATCTCCTTTACTTCTGTGATCTTAATGGCACCTGCTGAATACGGCGTTTGCTGTGCTTCCCATACTTTTTTTCCTCCGGTTTCACATCGGATTGCTTTATTTTATCACTTTACAGTCACACAAGGACATATCTCAGAAATGGTAGTGCCCTTGACGATTATTTTTATATGACTGTTCAATAGCCTCAGTTAAAACTCTGATTTTATATGCGCACACTGGATAAAAGAGCTCAAGGTCTCCTCCGGCAATAAACACGACAAGTCCTGCCTTCTGCAGGCCCTGAAAAGCAGCTTTGGCCTCTCAAGTACCACGTCAGAAGCATTATTTTTGTTTCAACTGCGGGTCATCTGATGTCTCATTGGCACTGGATTAAAAAGTGACAAAAACATCTTCCTGATTGCAGATTTCCTCGAGACAGGCTAAATTTTAGCTAAATGTAATAAGTACTGATACAAGTAAAAAAATAAAGATTAAAAGGAAGAACATGATAATTTTAAATACTGGGAAAGAGAAATTTGGGGAAATTTTTTTGAAATAAAAATTTGACCATGTACATAATTAAATCCTAATACAGACTTTTTTGAAATAATAGAGATTTCAAAATTGCATCGCTATAGAGAAATAATGCCAAAAATGCATTAAATGTTTTCACATTTTATTGAATCTCATCAGATTTATTTTAAAACATGTTCACACTTCTATTGAATCAAGAGCCACAGTGAAATTCTACATTCGACTCCTTTTTCTCTCACAAACCACATCTAATCCATAACAAATTCTTTCTGTTTTCTGTTTGAAATATATTCAGAATTTCTCCACTCTCAAGACCACCATTGCCACCTGGCTCCAGCTACTTTAACTGCTTACATAAATTATCAAAATACCCTCCTAACTAGTCTCCCTACTTTGGGCCTTGCCCTCTTCTAGTATTTTCTCAATGCAATAACCAGAGTGAGCTTTTCAGAACAGCTTGTGTCCCTTCTCTGCTCAGTGATTTTCCGACTGATAGAGGTAGAGGTCAGTGTTAGGGTGCCATCCACGGCCCTAGCCCGTCGGCACTCTAATCCCAGCCCCTCGGTCTCTGACTTCATCTCCCAGGAACATCCCCTCCCCTTCCCTTATTCCTGCTACATTAGCTTCCTGCCTGAACAATTGCCAGGGAGCAGGATATCTCTTTCCAGCCCCAACTCAGATGTCACCTGAGTGACCCCTTCCTTACACTTGAATGAATGCAAGGAATGTGTCTGGCAGAGTACGCTGGGCATGGTAATTACACCATAAATGGTATAACATAATTGTTATAAAGATAATTGTTTCCAGGAAAGCTGCATTATATCTAGTATCCAGGGAATATTAACTTTTGAGTGCCTACTGTGTGCCAATCACCATGATTACTGTTGGATGTCAAAATATGAGATACGGTTCTTACTTTCAAGTGTTCATAGTCCACTGAGGAGAAAACACATAAGCAAAACAACTGCCTTCAGAATAACAGAGAAAGTAAAATAAGGGAAGTATAGAGAAAAGGCACCTGAGTGGAAAAGTTGCCCGGACTAGATAGTACCTAAGCTCAAACTTTAAAGATGACTGACGTTTTTCCAAACATCCAGTCTCAGAAATCAGGGGAGCTTTTCCTAAGGAAGAGAATGGCATATAAAAATACAGAGTTTGAAAGAACACAGCACGTGTGGGGATTTCATGAACAACTTCGTAAGGCTACAGGGCAAGGTGAAAACCAGAAATGGCAAGAAGAGAAGACAGGGAATTTGAAAGACACCAGGATATGGGAAATCCTGAATGTCACAGTTAAAAAATGTGGATTTTGTCAATGGTGTGGGTGGGGGTGCGGGTAAGGGTAGGAATGGCCATCCGGCAGTCATCTGTTTTTTAGAAAGATGATTATGCCAAAGGAGGAATTTTAATGAGTAGCTGCAATAATAGTGGTATAAAAGTATGCAATTTGGAACCAGATTTTAGGTTCCGATCTCACTAGTTTAGTTTTTCCATTAGTTCCAAATCCACTAATATGTTTAAATTTTACTAGTAATTTCCACTTATAAGCTGTGTGGCCTTCGGAAAGCTATTCAGCTATCTTAATTTCTTTATTTGTAAAGATGGGCTTAAAACAAGTATAGTTCCCATTATGGTGTTATTATGACTATTAAAATTTTAAGAATCCTGAAACATTCATCAGAAAGAACTTATGCACCCCTATGTTCATAGCAGCGCAGTTTACAACAGCTAAGATCTGGTAACAGCCCAAAGGCCCATCAGTAGACGAGTGGATAAAAAGCTGTGGCACATTCGCACCAGGGACAACTACGCAAGTTCTACTCAGGGAGGAGAAACTTTCAACATCGTGCACATGGCTGTTGCCAAGCTTCAGTTTTGTACGGGTTGTTGGACCGAGGGCTTCAGTTACTCACCGACTCTTGCCAGATGACGCCCTCAGTTCATTGTCACGTGGGTCTCTTCACAGAGCCGCTCAAAACACAGCAGCTGACTTCACCTGAATGAGCAAGCGAGAAGAGGCAGGGAATGCAAGCGAGACAAAAGTCAGTCTTTTGTGACTTAACCTCAGAAGTGACATCCTTCCTGCCCTATTCCATTCATTAGACCCTGGTCTTTAGGTCCTGTCCCCACTCAAAGGTGGGGGTCACACAATGGTGTGAACACCAGGGACACACTCACTCTGTCCCCCATGGCCTATCGCATGTGCTGAACCCCTTATCAATACTGGTTTCTCCTTCAGCTTCTCCATAACAACATTTTCAGCCCTATTACAGCATTTATGGAACACTTAATTTGTGTAGGCACACTTCACAATAACAACATATATCTTTTCCCTCATTACTCTGCTTAGCATACATGTTATTCTTTAAAACTTTAATTCCTTTACTCTTTGAATGCAAATTTATTAAGCGCCCATGCTATGCATCTGAAACTGTTCCAGTTATTGCAATTTCCGAAATGAGTAAGAACTCAAAAACACATTTTTAACCTTCACCAATTTTTATGCATAATTTTAATTAGCTTCATTTTACAATGGAAGTGCCCCTTTAAAACTTAATCTTGTAACAATATTTTTATAGAAAAATAATTAGTCTTTTTTATGATGTACACTTCCAGAATTATGCTATCAGGTTAGTTATGTGTTTGGGTGTTTGGGTTTTTAGAACTTGGCAGGATAAATATCCTTGTTTGAAAGTACATTATTGCTTCTAATTTTGTTGTGCATATTAATGTTCAGTTTATGTCATTAAACTGGCTGAAGTGATTTAAATTTCTGTTTATAGTAATGTGTGAACCCAGACATTTATAGTAGGAGTATTAAAATGAACTAGACTAGTATATATTTACAACAGTTTCTGTTCTCTCTCTCTTTCTCTCTCTCCTAATTCTATTGATTGATTGCACATTAGTTTTCATTAAACTTACAGTTGTAGTCCCTTTGACAATTGCTTTTCTCCTTTACTCCAAAATGTATAATAAATTAATTATAAAACCACTAAGCGCATAGCTATAGGATGGAAAACAACTACTTTAAGACAGACCAAAATGATACATGTGGCTTCTAGAAGTCTATCTACTGGAGTGTGTACCACATTAAAACAAATATAGGTTGGTTTGACCAGAGTTATATGGTCTGGTTCTCAGAATCCTTCTGCCTCTGTCACAATAGAAATAGCAGAAGGTAAAAAGTAAAGAAGGTAAGATGGGATAGATCAGTAGTAGGCGGTAATAATGACAGTTTGGGATCCTACGTATAAACAATCTGATGATAACCGAGTATAAAGTGAGCAAATAGAAAAGGAGTAGCTCATATGACAGTTATCTAGGGAAATCCATATACCTGTCATTTGTTTATTTTTTAAAATGGGTTCTACATATATATACAAGATTTTGTCCAAGTGAATAAATAATTGCATTATTCAAAATCTTAGAAATGTTTAACTACTTAACTTTGTACTGTGAATCTTCTCTTAAATGTTTGGTAAAACTATTGTGGCCGGTGATATGTAAAATATTAATTTGTGTCATGGAGGCACCAACCAGCATGAAATGTTTGTTCTGTTAGCCTCTGGTTCTCAATCTGGAAGATTTGGGGTTACAATTACACCCCAGTGACAAGGAGAGGGTTTGCCAGGGTTCCACAAATAAAAGATATCAGTCAACTCTATAGTCTCCCTGAAATTAGAGAGAAAAACGTAAAGCCTAGGTTTCAGGCATGAGACAAAACATTTCCAAATGATTTTTTTGTTTCATGCTCCCCTTAGATTTTATATGTTTCTCATATGCTTCCTCACTCATTAGTTCACCTGGTTCTGAAGTGTTACTCAGTGTCAGCCAGCCATCTCCATAACAAGATTTGTCAACAAGTCCTGGATTTTCTGCAAGAGCTTCATTAGTTTCAGCTACTTCTCCTGATAGAGGAGACTAGAGTTCACTAACAGCTTTCACACTGTCCAAAGCACCAAACTCATCTTGTCTGTTCAATTTTATCCAATTTCAGACAGACTGCAGTAAACAACATCTCCCAAAGTTTCCTGTGCAAAATTGCTAGTTCCCACTGCTCCAGCACCACTTTCTGTTGTTATCCATTTGTGTTTCTCTGTGAATTTATGCACAGAGAGCAAGCATATTGAGGCCAGTGTGCAGCATCCAGACAGTGCCCACCCTCAGGCCCCAGGGCAGTGTCAGGCTTCAGCTGGTTCTCTTCCCACCACTCAGTGCCATGTTCGCAAGGGTGTGGAGGGGTCATGGCACAATCAGCAGGGCCCTCAAATAAATGTATTTTGATAGAATCAATTTATCTCCTTTGCTCTAGAGTAGACAAATTTGCTACTTTGTGGGAGGATGATGGGGAGGCAATTTTGCCCGCCAAGAGACATTTAGCCATGCTTGGAGACATTTTTGGGGAGAAGTCTACTGGCATCTAATGACTAGAGGCCAGAGACCCTGCTAAACATCCCACAGTGCACAGGACAGTCCCCCCAGCAAAGAATTACGTGGTCTCAAGTTAATAGTGCCAAGGTTGAGAAACCCTGCACTAGGCATAAAGTGGACACTGGGAGGAGAAATGGAGGAAGGCAGAGTGGACAATGTGGTGTTTGTGTCCCCTCTTAAATGCAAGTCAAGGGAGGAAGAAGAAGGGACAAAGGAATTCCCTATAAGATCAGAGCAAATTTAAGTAAAGAAGAGACTGATGTCTTGCTTTTGCAACTGCAGCACAAGAAATCAAGCCTCCAAATACGCCCAGGGAAGGAGACAGTGGCTTCTAGGCGTGGGGAGTACTCAGAGAAGCCCCTTAGATCCTCAGGGGCCTGAGCATGGCCTCAGCGCATCTGTAAGTTCCCCATAGCCCAGAGGGAATGGCGGAGGCAGGCAGAGTGAGCCAAGAAACAGCCTCAAAGAAAAGGGGGTTCACCCCAAATGGGTGCACATACACTGCCCTTGGGGGGCTCGGAGGGAGCTGAACGTGCACCAAGACCAGCACCTTGCTCCTTCCAAGATACACGGCACCCGCACCTGGACCAGCCTAGACCAGCCTTTAGTCTAAGGTGACAGGCTGTGGGATTAGTGCCACGTTGCTGCTCAGCTGACGCCTGAAACGTGCCCCTACTTCCCGCACCACGACCACACACTCTGTGCTAAACACTGCTACTGGGAACCAACAGGCAGGGCCCCCATCCTGGGAGATTAAAAGTAAGATGGGAAAGAGAAATAGGAGACCATTAAGAGAAACAATGAAGATGAGCTTTTGAGCATCACTGAAGTCCCTGAAGTGTCTAAGCTCTTCTTTAGCGGTCTGAAAAAATTGTGCATAGGCCCAGCTGGTGTTGCTCAGTGGTTGAACATTGATCCATGAACCAGGAGATCCCTGCTTGATTCCCGGTCAGGGCCCATGCCCGGGTTTGGGGTTCGATCCCCAGTAGGGGGCCTGCAGGAGGCAACCGAGTGATGTTTCTCTCTCTCTCTCTCTCTCCCTCTCCCTTCCTCTCTCTGAAATCAGTAAAAATATATATTTTCTAAATATACTTTTTAAAAAATGTGCTATAGAACTGAATTTACCTAAAAGCTTGTACAGTTACCTTATAGAGGTTCAGAAATTAGTCAAGAAAAATTCCATTTTTACACTCCTGTTATATGGACTGTTGTAACTGTGAAATATCATACCTATTACAATACTTCTGGTGCTTTTTATTTCTTGACATTGAATAGTAAACCGTGAGAGACAGGACCTTCGATATAACTGATCATTACCTTCCCTTCACTTTACTGTTTCATTCCCAGAAGCTGTATTCCTTAATGATACGGCCATCCCCCAATGGTTTATATATTGGCATCACACATCCCTTTTCATCTCATTAATTCGTGCTTTCTATTTTGTCAACTTAAACATAAGTTTCACCTAGGAACTTTCTCTGACCATTCCAGGTTAGACTGAAAGTCCCTGAAATACATTTCATTTTTCTCTTATTTAAATTAAATTTATTGGGATGACATTGGCTAATAAAATCAGGTAGACTTCCAGTATACCATTCTATAATGCAGCATTTGTGTATCGCATTGTGTGCCTACCACCCAAAGTCAAATCTTCTACCTTCACTATATATTGGAGCCTCTGTTCCCTTTACTGTCCTCCCGACCCCCTTCCCTCTTGTAACCACCACACTGTTGACTGTCTCTGAGTGTTCTTTTGTTTGTTTTGTCATTTATTTGCTGCTTTCAGTTTTATATCCCATATATGAGAGAAATCCTATGGTTCTTGACTCTTTCTATCTCACTTATATACTCTCAAGATGCATCCACGTTGTCACAAATGGCAGTATTTTATTTCTTCTTTTAACTGAATAGTATTTCATTGTATATATGTACCACATCTTGAAATGCATTTTCATAACACTTAAACTTGATTGTAATTACTTACTAAATTATTAATTTTCTCTGAAGACAAGGTCTTATTGCTTATTGTGGACTTTTCAATGTCTAACACAGTTTTCAACACATTGCAGGCATTAACGAATGAAGGTTTTCTACCTAATTAAATCTGATGAAATCTGCATGACAGTCAAGTTTTATAATTGTAGAGCTTATAACCCCTCTCCCATTTTCTACATTCAGAAGTCTTATTTGTGTCACACATGAGTATCATTTATAAAAATTATTTTTTTTTAAGAGTTAACTTTGAAACTATGTTGCTTCCATTTCCTAAGTGACATAAGGAGGACCATGACATGTAAGAGGGGGAATGATACATTAGATATTTGAGACTGAAGCTCCCAAGGGAAGATATCGGCCTGTTTTATAGGACCAAATGCACATAGCAAATATTAATTGGTTTGCCTTGAATGAGAGGGAAACTTATGGTAGAAAATACCATGGGTTTTAGAGGTTGGCACAACCAAGGTAAAGTGTTGACTCCACTGCTTACCAACTTTGTGATCCTGAAAATAGCCTATTTAAGTGTCTGTTTTTCAATATGCAGAAATGGGCATAACAATAATTCCTTGTATAATTGCTGATTATATATTTATGTGTGCATGCATGTGCAATTTTCATCTCAGTCCTGGTACAGACTAAATAATAATCCAATTTCTTCCCATTAAAATACTGAGTCTTTAGCTCAGATTTCCAGTTCTGTTGATGGGAGAAGTCAATTGCTTCTTCAAATTATTGAACAACATCTTCTACTGACCTGGAAGTGTACTACTTTTTTTAAAAAAAATCTTCAAACTCTTCACAGATAAGAATAATCCAAGTTGTTCTCTACTCTCATAGCCATGGTATGTCATGCAACATTTACTGGATTTCTGACGATTAATTTCTGAGCCTACTTCATCACCAAACATTTAAAAGTCAGAACATTTCTTAAAAAGTAGGGAATTCCTTTTAACAAAACTTGCTAGTGAGTATAAAAAAACACATGTCCTCTCTCCCCTTGATAAGCCGAGCTGAGGGAACCAAGATCTGTAGAATGTCAACGTCTCAATTTCTCATTTTGCTTAAAAAGCTGGTGACTCATGGAGTTAACAGAATGGAAGTGCTGATACTGAGCTATTTCATGATAGAACTGATGACTAAAGATGTAATCTGTCTAACTTTTAATCCTACCACATTGAATTGGAGGGGAAAAAAATAATTACGTATGGTTTTGAAATCAGTTATTAAGCAAAAATTTTTTAAATGCAAATTTAATATCCATTTTATGATTAAGTTCTGCCATTATATCCCAGAGCCTTGCAGATGAAGTGTCCTCTCCAAGGTCTGACACAGCTTCCTGTGATCTTCCCCTCCCCTCTCTGCCCACCTCTTTCCTGATTCCCATCCTCACTTGATTCTATCCTCCAGTCGTTCTGAAATATTTGTGATGCTCAAATTGTGCTACTTTACCCGTTTGTGACCTGACCCTCCTATGCAAAGTTTATCATCACCACCACTTATTATGCTTTACACGTCAACTATTTATTCAACATTTATTAAGTGATTTCTATGTCTCAGTTATGGCAGAAGGTTCCTGGAAAATACAACACTACAGGCATGGCCTCTTGTGTCAGAGGGTTTGAGTCCTACAATGAGAGATCTGTAGACAAGTGCTCAGAGATATGGGGGGAGCCAGAGAAATGAATTTTGCATATAGTGGAGGGAGTGGAAATTTTCACACAGATTTGGAAAAAGGTCCAGAGGTGATGATAATTAAGCTGAATCTTAATTAAAGGCTGAAAGGCAGAGAGAGAGAGCTGTGGAGGAAAAGGTAGAGCCATGACTCTTCCTGGTGCATCAGGGAAACTACTTGGCAGAACTACAAACATAAGGGAACAGCGATTAATAGCTAACAGGGCGTGTCCTGAGTTTAAGATCTGAGTCTGGATTCAGACTCTGTGGCTCCATGCCCCTTGTACACACACTCAAACCTCTTAATTTCCTCATCTATAAAAGGTGGATAACTGCCTTTCATGGTGCCATAAAAATTAAATTAGCACTTAGCTTGAGCACATGATGAGATTGAAAATATTAATTTTGAGGAGCCAAGGTCAAAAGACAATTTTTTTGTTCATGTTACTATTCTGGAGGCTATTGTATGGTGTGAGGGGGTGGCATGTGGTCCAAGAGAGTTAGAAAGGTAGAGAGATGCTAGCTTAAAAGATAGCTATGCCAAATATATGATGGACGGAATAATGATGTCCTGGACTTGTCTATGTCCAAATCCTGGAACCTGTGCTATATTAGCTTATGTGGCAAAGGGACTTTGCAGATGTTATTAAATAAAAAGTCTTGAGAAGGGGAGATTATACTGCATTATCCAGGTGGGCTCTGTATAATTGCAGTGGTTTAAGAAAGAGAAGAGATGGAATCAGGGACTGAGATATGATGAACGAAGCAGATGTCAGAAAGGAGAGAAACTTAAACCTGCTCCTTAAAGGATGGAGGAACGCGCCAGGAGTGAAGGGACGCAGGTGTCCTCAGAAGTCCGAATAGGCGCCCGAGCTAGTCTGGCGCAGTGGTTAGAGGGTCGGCTTGCCGACTAAAGGGTCCCAGGTTTGATTCCAGCCAAGGGCATGTACCTCCGTTGCAGGAGGCAACCAACTGACGTCTCTCTCTCTCTCCCTTCCACTCACTCTGCAAAGCAGTGGAAAAAGTATCCTTCAGTGAGGGTTAAAAAGGGGGAAAAAGGTTGGTTGGAAAATGCAAGGGAACCCTTGTGCACTGTTGGTGGGACTGAAAATTGGTGCAGTCACTGTGGAAAGCAGTATGGAGTTATCTCTAAAAATTATGACCCAGTGACCCACTCCTGGGAATATATCCGAAGAAACCCGAAACACTAATTTGAAAGAACTTATGCACCCCTATGTTCACTGCAGCACTATTTACAATAGCCAAAGCCTGGAAACAGCCCAAGCGCCCATCGGTAGATGAGGGGATAAAAAAGCTGTGGGACATTTACGTCATGGAATACCACGCAGCTGTAAAGGAGAAGAAACTCTTACCTTTTGTGACAACATGGATGGACCTGGAGAGCATTATGCTAAGTGAAATAAGCCGGTCAGAGAAAGACAAACATCATATGATTTAACTTACTCGTGGAATCTAATGACAAGACAAACTAGCAAACAAAATAGAAGCAGACTCATAGATACAGAGAACAGACTGACAGCTGCCAGAGGGGAGGGGGCTTGGGAGACTGCGGAAAAAGATGAAGGGATTAGACCAAAAAATAAAAGCTCATAGACACAGACAACAGTGTGGTGATTACCAGAGGGAAGGGGGGAAGGGGGGTGGGAAGGAGGGAAAAGGGAGATAAAGGGGGCTGAGTGAAAAAGCTGAGGGGTTAAGCAAAGACAAAAACCTCATAGACACTGACAAAAGTATGGCGTTTATTAGAAGGAAAAGAGGGCGGGGTAGGTAAGAGGCTAAAGGGGGACAAGTGGTGATGGAAGGAGACTTGACTGCCGTGGGGTGGTGAACACGCAACACAATGTACAGACGGTGTATTGTAGAATCGTTCACCTGAAACCTATGTAACTGTATTAACCCATGTCATCCCAATAATAAATTCAATAAAAAAATAAATCAATTAAAGGAACAAATGTAATATTTTTTATTAATTGACTAACACAAATCTGCAAATGTTTTTTGCCCCAATTTCTATAGCCTGTTCCAAGGCCTTAGAAGAGACGAGGCAAGTGAGGGGTCCTAAAGGGTAAACTTCATTAGTTTAAGAGTAAAGCTGTGCCCTGGCCCGTTTGGCTCAGTGGTTAGAGCGTCAGCCCCTGGACTGAAGGGTCCCAGGTTCGATTCCAGCCAAGGGCCTGTACCTGGGTTGCAGGCTTGATCCCAGCCCCAGTCGGGGCGTGTGCGGGAGGCAACCAATTGATGTGTCTCTCTCACATCGATGTTTCTCTCTCCCCCTTCCACTCTCTCTGAAAAGCAATGGAAAAAATATCCTCAGGTGAGAATTAAAAAAACAAAACAAATGAAAGAGTAAATCTGCTTCTGAAGTGGGTACATAGGCCTGGAGACCCCACAGAAGGACAGAGGACACTAGGGGTTGTGGCTTGAGCACCTGGATGGGTGGTATTTAGAGCATAATAATGCCGTTTTAAGTTAACATCTGTCTGGCTTTTTATGTTCGCATCTGAATTCCTGGAGAACAGAGACTGCATCCCACCTGGTGTAGCTCTCATATGAATGACTGAATGTTACAAAATATGCAGTTTTAACTGAAATGTACATAAACATTCACAATTTAAAGAACTATAGCTTATGTTTTGTGGCAGCATTATAGAAACTAAAACATCAGGATAACTACTTAACATGAAAACTCTTTACCATGATATGCAGTATGGGCTATAATCAAAGAGAAACTATTTAAATTTTTTTTATCACAGAAGTTTTTATGTGTCTTAAAGAAAAGCTTCTGAAAGTTTTTAAACAATAATTTTAGCCACAGGAAGTTATAGTTAGAAAACAACTGACCGCTTTAAGTGTGAAAAGTCAGTTTTCATTTCAAAAATAATATCATTACAGTATGCCAGGTAATTGAAAAAATATAATTTATTTGTGGCTCCACAGATAAAATTGTGAGTGAATTACAATATCTACTTTTTCTTCAGCTCTTTTGGTTATATACTAACACTCAGTTTTACTTTGGAACAAGTTCTAAATTCTGTATTATTTTCAGTATAGAAACAAATGGTCACTCTAGTGTAATGCATTTATTACATCCAGTCGAAGGGCATTTAAACAATCAAAAGTGACATCCACTCACAAAATATTTTACCAAGAAAATGTTATTTGAATTAATGACTCAGGAGCACTGCACCAAGCAGAAATTAATTCCATGGTAATAATTATCGCATTTAGCCAAGTAAGTTCTTATATACTTTGAAAGACAGTGTAAGGAATGTAGGCTGTAGAATAAGTTGCTATTCTGATCAGCATCTATGTAAAGCAAATTCACATGAGTAGGTAACAATTCTGATCCTATATTTTGATCAAAGTCATTAATGTCACCTTAGGTGTATTTGATAAACCACTGATTACTTTCATTAAAGATAACAGAATGATGTTTTCATGATGTTACTTGTGTATGTGTGTCCAGGTCATACATATAGACGGAGAGAGCAGGGTAGTCACATCTTTAGATGGCTGTGAGCAAGTCAGAATCTTCTGTGCTCACCGCTTCAGAGCTCCAAAAAGCAAATGGCACATGAGAATCACTTTAACTAGGACACATACTTGATGTTTCTTCAAGCGCCTACTCTGTCCAGAGTACAATTTTAAGATATTAAAGAAGTTAAAATAATATCTGAAATTTCAATAAACTCTCTACTATATAGATCCAATTTGTTATACTCAAGATAAAGTTTAAAACCTGCAAATTATATAGTTAAAAGAATGTCATATTTATTTTTACTTTTCTATTAATTTTTTTAAATGAGACATAATCAATATAATGTCCTTAAGGTTGACGGATCTTCATTCTTTGAGGATGAATTTCCTTTTTGAAATAGCCCCTCGAAAAAAACAAAAACCTTATTTCCATGCCATCCGGGTGAATAGTGGATCTGATCAAACTGGTTGATACTACTTTTGGTCAGAAAAAGATATCACTCCAAATGAATGAATCTGATTTTATTTTTAAAGCAGGTAAGGCAATTTTAAAACAGCTTTGAATGGTGATAAGCTCATGAAAAATGTGCAATGCCTTCCACGCAAATGATTAGAAAGGTACAGGGAGCCTTTGGTTGTATAAACTAATCATTTAGAGGTGTCTATTACTGTCCTTTCATTTCATAATCCTGACTTATTTAATTCATATATAATATGCCCTTTTTATTACGAATATCAAAAAGATGGAAACACTACTGACTTTATATTCTGTGAAGTATTTCCTGTATATTATCTTGATACCAGAAAAACCTGATTATATTCCAATTTGCAATTAAATAATTGAATTCTAATTATGCCAAATGAGCCCTGGATACTGAGAAAGTGCACAACTGATGTATAATTTATTCACACCAATTAGGGTTACATGATTATGTTATGAACCTCACATTAACCTTCTTCTAGAAAGAGGGTTAGACCAGGAAATACTGAACAGTAGGTTTGATAGAGAATTAGAGAATAAATTAAAAGTTAAAAACAAAAAAGATATAGCATAGTGTTCAATTAAAATGCATCAAAGTTCAAAAATTTTAATTACTATTAGACATAGATATAATTCAATAAATAGAAATAGTAATTTATGTTCAGATACTGTGCTAGTGTGTTATACTTCTTGGTGTGGTAGATTAAAAGTGAAGTGTGACCGGCATTCTACGGTGGTAATTGGGGCCCTTTCTAGTCTTTTGTTATATATTGCCACACAATCACTGGAATAAATTTTTAAAAAATCCAGCCCCTCATTAAACACATGAAACCAAAGATCTGTCTAGGAGTTTTTTTTAGGCAATAATTACTACTATTTTTTAATGAATTGCATGCTAACCTCCTTTATCTCAAGACCTACATATTTTAATAATTTAGCTACTTGGAAAAACTCAGAATCTATGACTACAAATCTGAGGCACACCTAAAAGTTATATTTATTTCTGTGATTTATAAACCTTTACATATATTTTCATCTCTCATTTATCACTGATTTTAAAAATATATTTTTAGAGAGAAGAAAGGAGAGGGAG
The DNA here is from genome assembly GCF_054644295.1 of Miniopterus natalensis. Lineage (NCBI taxonomy): Eukaryota > Metazoa > Chordata > Mammalia > Chiroptera > Miniopteridae > Miniopterus > Miniopterus natalensis. Next base: position 64,613,634 of record NC_142088.1, read on the forward strand.
AGAGAAACATCGATGTGAGAGGGGAACATTTGTTGGCTGCCTCCTGCAGGGCAGTTACTGGGGTGCAGGCTGTAACAGGGGCATGCGCCCTGACTGGGAATCGAACCCCCAACCTTTCAGTGCACAGGATGATGCCCAACCAACTGAGCCACACCAGCCAGGGCTTATCATTGTTTTAATGACCAATTTATACTGATTTGAACAATGTAAGAATCTGTAAAGATAAAGAAACAAAATATTTGGGTAAGAAATAAAATATTAAATTGCTTTTATTTTACCTGGTTCCCTGGTTAGACAATAGCAAGTATCCGTTTGATTTTTGCTCTTAAATATCATCGGATTGTTAAATCTCTCAGCCATTGTAACTAGTTTCACAGAGCAATTTATGCCTCCTAGGTAAGGCTGGAGCCCAAGTGTTTTAACAGGAGTTATAAAAGTTGTCACTGATGCTTAGTTTTAAGGCTCAGTTTCTATTGAGATATTTATAACGTATGACTCATTTGTGCTAATCGGGGAGCAAACACACACACAGGCACAGATCACAAATTTTATTTGTAAAATATTTTACTTTAAAGATAACCAAATTTTAAACAAAAATTAAATTAAAAAAACAAAAAAGGTAACCAAGAATGTTTCATGAACCTCAGGTCGTCTTAAAGTGCAATACCCTGATGAGCTGGAGAGAGGCATTAACTAATCACCCCAGGCTCCCTCTGCTTTTCTTTTTCCTGCAGCGGGAGCTCTTATATTTCTGTAAACTGGGCTCGATGTTCAACCGCCAGATTATAGTCACTGTTCTTCCTTCTATGGGTTCTCTTTCATTCTGCCCTAGTTGTCACCTGTTTATCATTTATAGCTCTCGTTTTCAATATATATTCCCTGTCACTGCTCCTCCTCTTCAACTTTGTAAAGTCGTTGTTTTTTTTAACTTTAAAGCAAGTAGTTCCATATCAAGAGGTTTTCAGAGCATCCTACTTTTTTATTAATTGAAGAAAACTGGGTCTGCATTGTTCAAATTGTCTGAGCTTAAAATGAGAAGTTTTAGGGACAGAATTGCTACATTTCTTCAAAATGTTTTTGCAGAATCTAGGGCACTCCAGGTGCTGCATTTCTATGTAAAGGATTTGTCTCTTTACTCATAAAAAGAACAGGCACGTATTTATGAAACTAATGCTTAAAGGCAGAATAAATCCTAAGTCTTCCTCAATTTAAAACTGTTGAGAAAATAGCTTATAGAGAGGACTTACAGTCTTGTTCCTGAAACACAGCTCTATTCTCCCTAATGCCTAGTTTTATTCATAATGTGAAGTTTTAGTATCAAAGTGTCAAATAAAGGAGAGAATATTATTTCTATGAAAGTGAGCACACAAGATGGAATGCAAGTTTAAGTATCAAGGGCAGAATTCTGCTTTTTAACAGACTGATTAAACATGACATATGCCAAACTGCGAATACGTGTGCACACACAGCACATAACATTTCAAAATAATCGGTCTATTTAGAATGGGTCGAGATGTATGTATATGAATATATGTAGTGTGTGTGTGTATCCTATATAAATCTTGATCAGATTTCTCTGTTTGCCCCTATATATTATCTTAGTTATTGATTTTTTTTTTTATTACAAAAAAGAAAAAAGTGTTGTAAAGAGCTGTGGCACACTCACTATGCAACTTCAATAATTATTAACAATTTACCATTCATGTTTCAGCTAGTCTGCTACTTCTTCCTTGAGTATTTTGAAACAAATACCATGTTTCACTGGGTTTGTTTATAAGTATTTTAGTCTCTGTGTGCTATGGATGAATAGATCTCTGTTAAAGTTGAAAATTGGGAAGCCCAGACATGTCTGGACTTGATGTAATAATCATGTAATCAATCATTAATTATATCTTGTTTTTATTAGATTTTGACTTATCGAAGGCCTAGGAAATGAAGAAATATTCAGTGTGTAAAATGAAGAAATAGTCAGTCTGTAAAATGACTCTCCGTTTTGTTGAAATCAGGACTTGAAAAGGTCGAGCTGCACCCGCAGGCCCACTCTGACCGTAGCTGGTTCTTCTGAATTTTCTGCCAGTATCCCAGGTCTTCCGTCAGAGACTTCCCCAGCTGATGGCACCAAAAATAAACTGCACTGCCAGAAAGAATTTATCATTAATATTAGTACATGGTGAGCATATCAGCATTTTGAATATAATGTAAAATATTTATTTTACCCAAGGTCACTTTCTGTTCACATAGAACTTAGCTCACAGGGGCAAAAGGTCCTCTGTGGCCCTTTAGTCTCCCTTCTTCATTTTCCTCCTCTCACCCACCCCGACTCCCTTCAGCTGTGTCTTCCGTCTGTCCTTCCCTGGGTCCCATCTGCTCTGCAGGAGCGGCCTCAAGGGGTGCACTCAAACGGAGCTGTGTTCACATCCTTCTAATGATGAACCCCCATGAGACTCGGAAAAGTGCTTAACCTCGCCAAGCTGCACCTTCCTCACCTGCCAAAAGGGGTGGTGAGAAAATGACTCATACGCCTAACGCGAGTGTTAAATTAAATAACGGATGTAAGATGCCTAACTCAGTGCCCGGCACACAGCAAGCACTACTTCAATAGGGGAGCAAAAATTGCCACCCCAAGATACAGTACTTCGGCATATTGATCACTTTGTGTTAAGGTTACTTGAGAAACAGCCTTTGACCCTCCCCTTTGGCCATCTGAAAGCAGGAAATAAATGTCCCAGGTGAAAGGCGCCCCCTGCACCAGGAGGTAAGGGCCAGGCCTAGGGAATTCAGTGCTGGGAAGGCCGTGCCAACAAACCCCGCTTGGTCCCCTCAACAGTCAGTGCCCAAGCGAAAGTTCCTTGGTGTTGTCAGTTCCTCACAAATTACTGTATCCTTCCCTAACACGTATAAAGGCTGCCTGCTTTGGTAATTTCTTTTTGTTACTGGTTTCTTTTTGTTTGTTTGTAAGCCTCACCTATTTGGGTGGAAGAAAGGCACCCATAGCTGTGTGTTTATCAGCCACATGCCATCGCCGAGAGTTGACTGAGAAGGACTGGAAAATGGCCCGGCCACTGGGGCTCAGCGGTTGAGCACCCCCTCATGCACCGAGAGGTCTCGGGCTTGACTCCCCGTCAGGGCACAGGCCTGGGTTTTGGGTTTGATCCCCAGCAGGGGGCATACAGGGGGCAGCCGATCAATGACTCTCTCATCAATGTTTCTATCTCTCCCTCTCCTTTTTTCTCTCTCTAAAAATCAATAAAAACATATTTTTTTTAAAAAAGAACTGGAAAATGAACTAGTCTTTTGTAGTGTTCTCAGATATAGCCCAAAGTGAACTTTTATGGCAGGGATTTTATACTATATTTTATGCCTCTACAAGATCAGTGCAATACTAGATGCACAGCAGATATTTATCAAATAATTGCTGATTTTTAATGTTATCATAGCCAATATTCTTGTCCTAAGAAAGATGGGATAGGCTTCATCAGATCTGAAATGACATTACTTTCATTGAAAAACAGTAAATTAAAACGCTTCTATCATTCATAACGCTTATGCTCTCATGCATTAATTTTTATCTTTGTTCTTCATCTTTCGGTTTTTGTCCATAGACTTAAACAATTTTTACATAATTTCTACCACTTCACATATAGATGCTAAATGAAATAGCATTTGTAAATGAAATAACTTTCAACATGAGTATATTATATATACTAGTACTATATTAATACTACGCTACTATATTTTTCCATATATATTTTTTATCTTTCATTATTTCTGCTCTTTACCCAAATGGCTAAGAGCTGAAATACAAGAATGAGAATCCGTCAGATACATATGGCCTCTGCCTGAGTCCATCACTCCATTTTTATTTTTAATAATTCCTCCAACTCTCAAGAAAAATAAAGGTGCACTTGTTCTGATAAAGTTAATGCTCTTATTTCGCTTTTCAGCAAAACAAACAAAAAACTCTAAATTGTTTGATATTTTTAAAAAGACACTATCAACTCTGAATCTATCAGAAAATACTCTGTATTGACAGAGTTTTTAGTATTCGTGTGTTTATGACATGGTGTGAATGGAATTCAATTCTAAAACTCTTATATATAAACAAATAATGGAGTCTTTATTAACTATCATGGATAAATAAGGAAAATATTCAGGGAAAAGAAACTATATATGATTCAAAGAGTATACAATTTGTTGTTTTCATGTTCAGACACCTCCTTCCTCAGAATTGTGTAGCTTCCAAGTATAGACATGGTTAAATCCTGCTATGTTTAAAATTAACTGCATTAAACACAGATTGGTGTGGTTAGTGCAACTTATCAACTGTGGGTTGTTGAATTAATGAATTCATTTGTATCCATACACTTATGAGGCAATAATTTGGATAATTGTATCATTTAGGATTTTTTTTAAGTTTATCAAAATTGGACTATCAAAGAGCAGAGAAGACAAATAATATGTATAAGCATGTAATATTTGAAAATACTGCCAATATTTCACTCTCAGTCGGAGACATTTATTGATATTTCTAGTACACTGAATAGAAAAGCTGCAATCACAGTTGTATTCTGCCAAGAGCAATAGAACTGTTAGTTCTTTTAAATGAGTGAACCTAAAAACAAATTAAATAAAATTATTGCCTTCTTCCTTAGCTTGTCAAGAGTTCTAAAGTGTTTATTTTCAATGACACTTGGTGGAATCATACTCCACCCTCTTCAGAAGGCCCAAATTCTATTGAAATGCTAACAAAATTAACTAGTTTGTTTCTTTTTTGAACTTCTTTTTGTCTTTAAGTCTAAACTGTTTCAACTTTAGATGCTTATTTTATTTATTATTTGTTTGTCTGGTTTATATATTCCTTTGTCTCTAGGGGTAGAAATTAGAGATGGGGTAGGAAAAATAGCAAAGGATTGTGAAAGAATGTGTCTAGTTTCTTCAAAGAGATAAATCACTTCCAGATTTTCTTCCACCTGGATGAGTGCAAATTTGGGTGCATGAAGATGTAAAGACTAAATAACTAACAGAAGGGCTGTCAAAGGATTATCATTTCAAAGTTAGACATGGCAGAAGGCAACTCCTGCAGGCTCTGAAAGAACGGATAGGCTTGGGCTATATTTAGACAGTAGATCCAGCAGGTAAGCAGAAATACGCTCCGGATGGGGTCAATGTTCCTGTTTAGTAGAGACAATGTCATTTGAGGCAGGTGAGGTATTTTGACAGGGTCATACTCATTTCATTTCCTACTTTTTTCCTTTAATATGTTTCTATTTTTATAGGCATAAAGCTTACAAAAGGCAGTGAAGAGGCCTAACTTTTAGATCAGCTCTCAGTAATTGCCAATCTAAGCGGCCCCTATGCTCACTGGATTGTGCCCAGTTCCATACCAGTCCCAAATTTGGAATATTCAGGAGTAAAGAAAATGGCTCCATTTGGGAGGGGACGTAAATTCTAGATCCAGGACCTTAGAATCACAGGTTCTATGTTTTGAGTCTCTTGGCATCAGTTTACTGAGTTCAATTCCAGGAGAATGGAGCAATAACTAGAATGTGCTATATGTTCCATGTTCTACATGTTCCATCCTGGAGAGGATGTATGTGTGTGAATGTGTGTGTGTGTATGCATATGAACTTTTAGATAAAAAGTTATGAAACATAAATAAATTTTCTAATTGCTATCATGGATAACCTATGAGGAAGCGGTTAAAAAAAGATTTAACAGATATGTGTAATCAAATGTTTTTTCCACTTGTTTTGTAGGAGAAATTGTGCTTCAGTGGAAAATTATGCATGGTCAGAACATACATGTCTTGGTTACCAGTTCTAGCATTGTATTGCCTTTGAGCTATAGGAACTCTAAATTATAGGTAAATTGATAACACTGCAAAATCTGATTCCTAGATATGCTAATTCTGTCTTGCAGATGTCCCATTTACTTCCCTCTCCCGATGTGGGAGAAGCCAGTTCTGCCTTTGTTTACACATTCACTTCATGTTCCTAATCTATGAATGTGTGTGTTCTTCGGATTCCTCTTTGAATGGGTTGTTAACATCCTAATAGTTCCCTCATAAATAAAATTAAATAAATTGTATAATATGTGTTAATATTAGATCTGTATGAGTCACCTTTTTAAATTGTTTTTTAACATGGTTTTCACCCCTGATTTAAAAAAATGAGGGTAATACAACTTTAAAAACAAACCATATACTTGAAAATATATACATATTTAATATATATTTTTGTTCTATATATTTTATGAGCACATTTAATATATGTTTTGCATTACATGTTTTATTTTTCCAGCTTTACTAAGGTAAAATTGACAAATAAAAATTGTATATATTTAAGGTGCAGTGTGATATTTTGATACACAAATACATCACTTTTTCCTATTCCTGAGAAAAATGCCATAATCAAGCCAATCTACATATTCATCTCCTCACATAGTTACCATATTCTTTTGTGTGTGGTGAGAACAATTAAGATCTCCTCTTAGCAAATGTCAAGTATACAGTCCAGTACTATAAACTGTAGTTACCATGCTCTACATTCGATCTCCAGAACTTATTCATCCTGCGTAACTGAAACTTTGACCAACATCTCCCCATTTCCCCCACCTCCAAGCCCCTGGTAAACACCATTCTCATTTCTGCTTTTATGAATTTGACTGCTTTAGATTCCACATATAAGTGAGATTGTGCAATATTTGTCTTTCTGTGTCTGGCTTATTTCACACATAATGCCCTCAAAGTTCATCCATGTTGTCACAAATGGCAAGATTTACTTCTTTTTTAAAGGCTGAATAATATTCTAGTGTATATATTCTCCACATTTTCTTTTTTCATTTATCTATAGACAGACACTTTAAGTTGTTTCCATACCTTGGCTATTGTAAAATTCTGCAGTGAACATGAAAGCAAAGATATCTCTGCAAGATACCAATTTCATTTTCTCTAAATATATACCCAGAAGGGAATGGCTACATCATATGGTAGTTCTGGTTTTAATATGAGGAACTCCTTACTGTTTTCCATAGTGGCTGCACCAATTTACAGTTCCACAAGGGTTCCTTTTTCTCCACATCCTAGCCAAAACTTATCTTTTGTCTTTTAAATAATAGCCATTTTAACTAATGAGGTGTGAGGTGATATCTCATTTGAGTATTTTATGCATTATATTTTAAATGATACTTTAAAGAGTTTAAAATTCAGAATTTTTTTCTCAGGATATCACAAGAATTCCACTCCCACAAGCAATAAGATCAAAAGAAATCTTACTGATTTCCTAATTTCTCTTTACAAGTTGTATCAATTTACCTCTTTACTGATGGTGTTTGAGGAGCTTTATCTTAACAGTGTGTAATAACATCATTGTTTTTACCTTTTTCAATAGAAAAATGGGAAAAAAATGGCATCTCACTGTCATAGCGTTTACTACCTTGATAGAAAATTACAGCACTTTTCATGTGCCCATTAACCATGACCCATTGCATTTCTTCCTCTGTGATTTTGATATTAATGAACTTAGCCAGATTTTGAAAAATTAGGTTGTTTCTCTTTTTCCTAGGATTTGTATATTCTTATTATATATCATTCTTATGTCAACTTGATATAGTAGGCAGTTAGACATATATGAATAGAGTAGAAATGATGGGCCAGGTACTGAAGGTCACCAGAGCAGAAAGCCCAGGGTGCTTAGCAATGGGAAAACTGGCACAAGTGTTGTAGGGTGAGACCTTTCCTCCCTTGCATATTGCTGGTCATGTCATTTAGACCCTCTAGACTTTCATATCGCTGGGTATATGGTTTGGACCCTCCCCTGAACTTTCTTCGCCTGGCTTGTAGCTAATCATATGGCAGATCCCCTTAGAGGAGGAACAAAGGGGCGGAAGAATAACCTCATACAACTCCCATACAAACCCTGTACAACCACTCCCATAAGCATTAAGCCCTCAGGACAATGAGTGGTTCAGGGACAGAAAGTTAAAATGAGGTATATATAATATTTTGAGCTGAGGGTGAGATAAGGCACCTTGGGACTTCACAGGGGAGGAAAGTCATTGCGGGAGTATAAGATGAACAGATGTGCAGTAATTAGTAGTTTGCTACAGAGATCAATCAAAAAGGTTATCTCTGATCATCTTTCGTTATGCACAAGGTCTCTAATTTAAATTCTTCCAAGTAGATAAGGGAGGGGCAGACGTTTCTCTTGAACCAGCAGGGCCTTGGTGGCCTTTATCTCAAAACAATCCTCATACCACAGAGGCACATCTTTGGGTGACTAGTTCTGACACTGTTGAAATTAGCTAGTTATTAATAATAGAAAAGGAGCAAAAGGGGAGGCCAGGCATTATAAACATGGCCATTTGGGCAACTTCACCAGGAAGCTGCAACTTTGCACTTCCCGAGAAATCGCTGGCCGATTCCCTGCAAATCACTGGGGGAAGGGGTCCAACTAAGGGGAGAGAGAGGCATGTCTAGTGAAGCGGGGGTGACAGAGGGCAGGTACTTGCCTGTCAGTCAAACCTGGGGACAGATATCATTGGCCAAAATAGGAGTGGCCACTACAAGCCTAAAACAATTTTGGAATGCATAATCCTCTAAACAAAGAAATTATCTTGGCTCTTGTTGCTCTTGGCTCGTGGGGCTCTCTTGTTCCTGCTTCCTTGCATTCCTCCATGTTTCCTTCATTGCCATGTGGCCCTGCGGACCCCACATGCAATGCACCGATGGACTACAGCAGAGAACACAAACTAAACTAGCCTGGTGCTGGATTGGACACAGCTCCAATATGGAACAGAAACCCGGGCTTTGATTTTAGTCTTGCTAAAAGGAAATGGGACCTTGGAAACTCAGGGGTGCAATTCCACTCATTTTCCTGTGCAAGTCTCAGAATTTTTTTCCCAGGATATAGCAAGAATTCCACTCCCACAAGCAACAAGTGGGGACGAAGACCCCCCATGCCCACAGGTAACAGTTCTGAACCTGTATGCCTGATTAGGTTAAATTATACAGCAGATGGGATGGCATAGTCACTCCCTTGATTACATTACCTTTCATAAGCCTCTATCTTCACCAATTAGAAAGAGAGCATCCTACTGCCTTTGAGAAATGAATCCCTACATTGTGAGACAGCTGCATGGTTGTTGTCATTTTATTTGACAATCTAGGGGAAGAGGCCAGTGCCTCTGACTACATAGCCAGGTATTGCATGGCCAGCATGTGCAGCACACTGGTTAAAAATCTCTGCTTTATGTATTTTAAATCTTCATCAAGGAATGTACAAATTAAGAAACATTATTATTTTATGCAAAACCAAACATTTTTTCTTATTTCTAGTAAGATCTTTTGCATTTAATCTATTACGTCTATTACAGCAATGTTAGCTTTTTCTTGGTAAATACAGGGGTGGGCAAAATTGGTTTACAGTTGTTTGTTTGGAAAAAGACATTCAGGTTATGATTATTTTAATAGTTTTATTAATTCTGTTTCACATGCTCACAACTGTAAACCCTTGTATTTGCCTGGCATATATTTTCCTACAATTTTATTGCAAACTTTTTTGTGTGTGTTTCCTTGGGCTAAAGTATGACTTATAAATTGTACACAGCTAGAATTTGCCATTCTGATAATCATTACTTTTTAAATGAAGAGCTTATTTTATTTACACTAATTATAATTCCTGATTTTTTTATTATAAAAAACTGAAAATGTATAATGGTAGATTAGTAACATTAACCCATCTTTGGGAGCCAATTCCCTACAGATCTCTTGTGTTTCTGTTTATCTTATGAGCAGAGGCACTGACTGCAATGTTCTGGACTATGATTCAAAAATTGTTTTTATAGTAAACAGCCTTGGAAGCTAGAGATAGTGTCTATTTCTAGAGTGGACAGGTTTATTTACTGTGCTGTATAATAAAGATAATGTCTCTTGCTGGGTGAATGTAATGTAAGCTTACAGGTCATTAGAAAACATTCCATTCCCTGAGCTCAAGATTCTCCTCCTATAAGACGATTCACTTCATGCACAATTGTTACCTGGCCCTTTCATATTTCCCTATGGGATCTGGGGCCCTGGGAGCGAGCTCTCATACTTTGGCTAGTGCTATTGCTGTGAGTAATAAGGTTCTTTGTCTCTAACCGTGAAATTGTGTGTCTTTTGCAAGCATTCATAAAACTGTGGCAAGCTAACTTGTTAGCTTGCAAGGGGGGTAAAATCTCAAAATCTTCACAGCTCTTAATATCCCTCACCCCCAGTTTCAGTCAGTCACTGGCTGGCTGAGGGGTACTTCCTGAGGGGCATACTCTCCCAGGCAAGGGGGTTCCCATTTGATGATGGTAACTGTCAGCTACCAGCAGCCTAAGTTACCACATCTGTGTGCACCAGCCCTATAAATGGGATCTGGTACACCACTAACGGCAGACACTGCAATAATTTTTTTTGTTAAGTTTACAATACCATTGCAGTTTTCAGTGTAAATGTTTAGAGTAACCCCACGGAGGGTGGGAAGGACTCCCCTAAAGCAATAGTCCAGACATTAAGACTGATGACACCACATGCAGCAAGAGCACATGCAAAAGGTTTATTACTCACACCACAGTTCTGGGAAGATCAGGGCATGTATATTGGTTCAGGTGTCAAGAAAGAAGTGAGGTTGGAAGTAAAAATGTGGTTAGGGGTTAAGGCAGAGTGAGGGTTCCCACTTGAGGGCTGAGGTTTGCATAATTTGAACTTCCCTTTGGCACTAAAGGGATGGAAAATACAGAGTTTTGCTTGTTTGTTTGTGTGCTGGTATTTTTGTTGTTTTTACTGGTTTTTTTGTTTTGTTTTGTTTTTAATAATCTTGTTTAACAGGGCAAAAGAGGAAAGGGAACTTGTGGAGTTTGAAAACTGTCATTAATCAGACATCAAAATCAAAGTGAAACTACAAAGATTTTTGGCCAACAAAAATGACTTGAACTTAGTCTGCAAACCCGCTTGAAGTCTGTCTCATGATTACAAATTCTGAAGATAAAAATGTCTGCTTTTCATTCAGCACCAAAGCTGAAGCAGGTGAGTTTCCTTGCTGTTCCCGTCTGTATGATGTTTTGTCTCTCATCTGCCTTACGCAGGTGGTATGACTTTTGGGAACCCCAGCTTTATGCATAAACCTCTCATTGCACTTCTTGCCTTATACCTGGGCCACAAATGTAACCCCTCCCCCCCTCCCCCCATACATACTCTGAGAAACCAAGAAAGTATAAGCCCTGGGTCCACAGATACCTTCACTCATATCCCAAGATTCCTACTTTCACTTTGTTTTGGCCTCTAAAGATTCTGTACTTTGTCAGCTCGGTTACTAATATGTAATGTGTATGTGTGAGAATTTCAACGCTTGATGCTGTCTTTAGCAAAGGCTTATTCAGAGCCTAGATTATCATTCTTTGAGAAACAAAGTCTTCATTATCTTTTTGTACATTCTCAGTTAGTTTATAGGAAATGAAAATACATGCTGCTGATAAAACCAGAGGCCATCCATTAAGCAAAGTAGGCAGTGGGTGTTTCTGTGGTGAGTCTTAATTTATTCGTTCGATTTCTCCTTGTTTCAATTTGGTTTAGCATTCTTCCAAGAGATTTTTCACTTAATTGTTATTTTTCAATTGTTTACTATTTATATAATAGTAAAATGTAAGTATTCTCTCTCTATTTAATTCATTTTAGTTCCTAAAATTATTTGTATCCTAATTTTATTCACAAAAGAGTTTTTGTTTTAGTAATTATTTTTATTTTATTATACTCCTCTTGAGTATAATCATATCTTTCTCACATTTCCACCCTGTAGAAATCCAAAGCCCTATGAAGTCAATTTCTTAGGTTTTTTAATGTCTGAGATTATATTTCTGTTACCTTCATTTGAAAAGTATTTTTTAGCTGGACATAGAATATTTACAACAGAATCTTTATTTTTACCCTGAAAACTATAAAACTGTATTCTCAAACATATTTTTTATCATTTTGTGTAGTTGAAGAAGAATACATTTTGGAGGCATTGTACCCTAAAAGATAAAACAACCATTGACCTGATCTAGATGGTTAATTTCATTTTTACTGAATATACAACTAGGTAAATTGTGTTATCATAACAATACACATATAGATTAAAACAGAAAGGAAAGGTCAGCAAAGTCCCTGGCAGAAAACAAGTAGACTGCAAAGGTAATTTTAAAATGTCTGTTGTCATCTACAAATATGGAAGTAATTACTATTTTTTTAAGCATAATGCTCTATTCTGTTAAGATAAATAATAAGTTGATATTTTCACTTAATAAATTTATATTCCATTTGGAATGCCATTTTACATAGACTTGAAAACGTAAGTAAATAAGAATAAATAAAATGCTAGATTGTGTGCTAAATTGTGAGATGATGTCAATTCAAGGCTGAAAAAAATTAAGGTGGGGATAAATCACTATTTCTCCTTTAAGGTAACAAAAAATGTTGCTAAAACCTAGTAAAGTTCATTCTACTCCTAGCCAGAATTATGTCTTTTTTTCTCTTTTCTGTTCTTGAGGTCTGTATCTCGTCTTTTATCAATGTATAAGTAGGAGAAACTGTATCAAAAATATTCCAGGCGCATTGGGAAAGCAAAGAGTTCTTTTCTGTTGTTATAAATGTGTGAATAAATTCACTTCTTGCTAATAGAAAACCAGTTTGAGTTGAAATGTTATCCAAGTTTACAGATTCTTGTCATTTAATATATTTATTAGAGAAGATATCATCTTTATGTATTAAATTAAGTGATGAGAAATAGTTGCCTGTCCTGTTTCATTTTTAAATTCTTCCTACCATTCAATTTCATTTTTAAATTATTTTCATACTGTTAACTTGGAGAATCATTATCCACCCAATCACTACATGCATTTCTGTGTAGATGTTATATAGGAAAATCACTTATTTTCTCTTTGATTCATTTTTCTCCTGATAATTGTACAAAAGCAAAACTTAAAAAATCAGTAAGAGAAATGAAGGGCCTTTGACTAAATTGAATATAAAAACTCCTTTTTGTAGTTCTTGCCAACAGAATTTTTATATGCTGCCATTGAAACCTGAGATTGAGTTGTAGACTTTTGTCTTCGGGGAGATTGTATCAGAGCTGAGCTGCCGTGGTGTTGAAAGACTATTCACACGCCATCTTCCTTGTCAGAGGAAGCTCAGTCTGTTGGAATCAAATGATGTTAAGAACCAAAATGATTCATTCCCACCACCTCCCACTTCCCACTGGTAGAAGAAATGGGAAACTCAAGTTTTACCCTCTTTATCTGATTAAATCTGCTGGTCAATCCAGCAAACTATCACAGACGAACATCATCATCAAGCACTTCTCTAATCTTTTTCTTTCTTGTCATAATGCATACAGATTATAGTTTATCTATAGAGAAGAAAAGGAATTTGGTATGAAAAATATTTTGTTTTTAAGTATACGATGATTTGCGAATAGATTTGAACTATAGTCTTGTAAATTTTAAGGCATCGTTCAAGGAGAAGTAAAATAAGATTTCATGGTGCAAGTATAACTCCATGCAAAAAAAAAAAAATTAAAAAGGAGAGTAAAAGATACCTAGGAGAAAGAATTCTGCTGTGGATATTACTCTGTGCTTGCTAGATTTTTCCAGCAATCACCGTAGCTACAAGAGATTGACCTGGGGAAATTTTCAGCATATCAAATGAACTCTCTTTGAGAGTGTAGCAAAGTTAAAAAAAGTTTCACTTAACTGGTTTCCTGTGTGAAAGCTGACCTAAGTGGGGCCATTCCAGGGGAACCGCCTTACATGTCTTGCTCCTTGAACCTTTGGATTGTTTGAATTGAGCCAGACCTTCGGACTGGGCCAAACAAACATTGTCTTCCAAACAGTTGTTTGTGAAACCAGCAGAACACCAGGCACCCTGACCACAAGGACAGAGGATGACGGACTCTCTATGTGAGACGGCATCAGCCACCAGCCACTACAGCGAAAGAGTAGCTTAGCTTGTTCACACCAACAGGCATTTCTTTCCTCTACTCATGTAATGATTTCCTTTTCTCATTTAAAAAAATAAAATCCCTTGCCCTCACACTGTAATTGAGACACTATTTGGGTTTCTGCCTGAATCGGTGCCCCCAGAATTACAATTCTTTTATCCTAAATAAACACTTGTATCTCTCATTTTGGATTTCTAATTTTAGGTTAACACCTGGCTTAGTTTCGGCATGTGTCAGGATGCGGTTCTGAAGTATAAAGTACTTGCTTATTAAGCCTGTTCCTGGAGAAAGCAGTTCACACGTTTCTTTACCACCCCAACACGATAACTAATTAACCTTTTGCACGCAAGGCTTCTCAAGCTAAAGGTAAGTGTATCTGCTACACCGTGATCGCCTACAGGACCCTACCATTTGTCCCTGCTCTGCCTGTGTTACTAAGCTTCCCTGAGGGACTCTGATCAACCCCGAGCACTGACCCTGTGCAGTAAGGGACACGCAGGCGAGTGAGAGATTCCCAAGCATCAAGGAGGAGCAGGAGGATATTAAATCACATAAATAACACAGGAACTGTACATAAGCACATCACACGAATGTCATGTGAAGTGTACAAAGGGGAAAACCACATGGAACATTTAACAGAGCAATTAGATCACTCAGGAGGCACCACAAGGCCTGCTGGCGTGGCTCAGCGGTTGAGCGTTGACCTGGGATCCAGGAGATAGTAGTTCGGTTCCAGGTCAGGAAACATGCCGGGGTTGGGGCTCCATCCCAAGTGGGGAGAGTGCAGGAGGCAGCCTGTCAATGACTCTCTCATCATTGATGTTTCTCTCTCTCCCTCTCCCTTCCTCTCTCTGAAATCAATAAAGATATATTTAAAAAAAAAAAAAAAAAGGCACCACAAATTCCTTTATGGACTACATAAAATTTAAGATAATGATAGAAAATGTGTGGACTTAAGACAGAAAAGGTAAAAATTAGGATATGTTCCTTAGAGAGAACAGGCTAAACAAAAATCAGACAGGCAAAACGCTTTAGATGCATCTGACAAAATACAAGTTGTCTAATATGGTTACGTCATGCAAGAGTTGTGGGACTAAATTTAAAAAAAAAATGTTATAGGTAATTCATGGGGGGCCTTGATGCCAGAGCTTCCATCTGTATATAAAAGCTTCTGAAGGATTTTGTAAACAGGAGTGACACAGCCAGATTATTTTTAAAGATTTACTTGTCAGTGGGTTTAGGATGGACTGAGTTGGGGCAAATTAGAAGCCAGGAGATTTATTGTGATGTCCAGCAATAGCATTAATCCAAATTAGTCTAATAAAGACAAACTCGAGGTTTTAGCTCCCATTTCAACTCAGAGATTGATGTCTCAGAAACATGGGAAAGGAAGAAGGAACAAAGAATATTTACAAGTGAAGGTGATAAGATTTTTAAACCTGTTGAATTTGAGATAAAAGCAGGTGACAATATCCAGGAAGTAGGAGAGAAGAAAAACTTAGGGCTTGAGAGAGACGTCAGAACAAGTAATAAAGCTTTGGGACTCATTGACTGAGGGGTAGGAATTGAAACCTACCAAGGACATAAGAATTTTAGGCTGTCAGCATAAAAAAAAAAAAAAAAAAAATGTCCAGACCCGTAGAGGCTTTTTATAAGTTTATTTGAGGGTGTGTTTTTGTTTTTTTTAATTTTATTTTATTATTTTATTTTATATTTTTTAAGCCAAACAGTGGGCACACCTGGAAGCAAAATCTCAGCAGACTGAGAAAAATGCTTTCCAGAATGAGTTTGAAATTTCTTCTATATATTCGAAATTGATGAGGTAACATAAGGAAGATCACATAGACACTGAAGATAGAATGCAAGGTGAGAACCGAATTTTAGGACTGAATTACAAGATCATGTGCTCCTTTGAGGGTGCTTATACTTCCCAGAGGCCTGAAGAAGAGGCATCTCAAAAGTGTGGTAACCTGGACTCACTGAAACAGTGGGCAGGGCTTGCTTAAGACAAAGATAAACCTTTTGCTAAGAAGTTACAGGCCTGAGGCTTGACTGCCATCAGAACCTGTCCAGTTAGGAATTTATGGTCAGGTCACCTGTGAGGTTACTTTCAGTTAGATTTATTACAGTGCCTCTTTTCATCCACAAAGGACAAGAGCGTAGATAAATAAAATTTTTCATCAGAATGTATCTGGACCTGCCCACAACCTAAAATAGATCCATCCACCTGTTAGGAAGTTACGTAGTAATTTTTTTTCCCTTTTCATGTTAGAGCTGTATGATTATATTTAATTTTGTGTCTCTTTGTTTGACATCCACAATGAGCCAATGTACCAGTCAAAAAAACAGGAACCATAGTTGGTGTTTCAAACAGGAGAGATTTAATACAGAAAACTGTTATTTTGGGGTGGGTGAAAAGAATGAAGTTGTGCTCTTATCTAGACATCCTGTTTTTTCTCAGATGACGCAAGAGACAGGACATTGCTGCCCAGGCTTCCTTTTACCGGGAGGCCACTCATGGATGCCCTTGGCTTTTTCAAAGTGTCTCACAAAAACTTGTTCTTTCTTATTTCCTCACTCGTTCCTTTTCATCTTTTACTTCCTTTAACTAACCTTGGCTTTCCAGGGTCCCCAACACATACCCTTCCTCAAAGTTAATTGCCCCTCCCTACTGAAATAATCCACATAGTCCCCATCTACTCTTTCTGATGAATTTCGAATTTAGTGTATAGGGCAGATGAAGGTGGGTATGGGTTGGGACCTGGACCATTCTAGTTTGCTAGAAGACAATGGTTAAATAATGGACTTGGCTTAAAACATCTTTTGAGCTTGAGGGAAAAAACACAACATATTAATGTTCCATTTTCATTAAAGCAACAAATTACTAGAAAAAGTTCCAAGAGAAGATGTGCACGGAGACTGGTGGAAGTAAGAGGCAAGGTTGTTTTCCTTTGCACAACCGTATCTGTTGCTCTTCACACAGGGAGATAGGCTCCAGATCTCTTCGGGCTGGCCCTGACATCATGATCTCTCTGCTTGTCCTTGGAAAGTTCAGAACAAGTGGGTAGGACTTTCTCCTATGGTTATGTTCTCTCCTAAAATATCTAAAATCAAGCAGAACTTTTAAGACTAATTTATTTATGAAAAACCCTTTTTATATAAATGAAAATGTCATATTTCTCTTAAAAATCAGAGTTGTCTTTTTTGAACCTTAAATGTTGCCAAAGATTACCTAATTATCATACTCCATACCAAGCCAAATGTCATTTCTCAAGGCTATATCTCATCTAAACCAAAAGGAGCATGTGAGAAAATAAATATAAGAAGATGGCACATGACATGTCCACTGGGAGAGACAAGGTAGAGTCCTGAGCCTGGCTGAAAAGGAATTAATAACACATAAGAAAATAAAAAAATTACCCAGGATCTTTACACACACAGATAATCAATATAAAGGTTTTGGTCTCTGTGTCCGTGTAAGTTTATATCTGATCTATGTGCATATTTGACTTAAATCATACTATGCCTACTATTTGTCACTAACCTTTACACTTAAAAATACATTGCTAGCAGCTTTCCATGTAAATAGATGTAGAAGCACAATATTTAATGCATTAGCCTACTGCCTGATTCAGAAAAATTCAATAAATATTTGTTGAATAATTCTAAAAGCCACTTAGAATTCCTCAAACAACTTTATTTAAACCAACGGTTCAATATTTTTGTATATTTAGGCTTAGTTTTGATTACCCATTTATGGTTCCTCCATCATTTTATATTCTAAGTGAAAAGATAGGTATCCTCTGAAACCATAGATGGTCTTGTGGGGGTAGATTGTAAATGTTTAGGAACATTGCTTTGCACTATTATGCTATTTTCTTTAATTTTTGGTCCTTTGTAATTATTTGAATGATTTTTCTCACACAGCCCAAGTTGTCTGGAAATGATCCCTATCTGAAGATTTTTATTTATTTAAATAATTTTTTTAATTTGTAAAGCCCATTTTTATATCTCATATATGATATATACTATCTTATAAGGCAGAATATTCCAAACTGAAGGAAATAATCAACTAGATTGTTTACTAAATGTAAATACTAACCTCTTTTTTTAAAAATTATGATACTATAACTCTGAATTGTTGTCTAAGAATCAGTATATTTAAGAAACTCTTCAGGCAAGTATTGGCTTTGTTATTGATCTCCATCATTCCCACAGCCCCTGTGGTAGAAGTTGTGTTGGAGGAGGTAGTTTGGTGGAGGGAGGGATATGGATTCTAAGAAGCTTTGAGCTTCCCAGAGTAAGACCTAGTGTTGGCCTATTTTTTATTTATTTTTTTTACATTTTCAGGTGGAAGGTTGCAAACTGCATTTTTTAGTTGCTTTTTAAAAGTGGCTTTGAGTATTATAGAATTGTACACCTGAAACCTATATAATTTTATTAATCAATGTAACCTCAATAAATTCAATAAAAAAGTGGCTTTGAAAATGAGCATAAACACAGGAAGTGATAAAAGACAGCAAAGGGGAAAGTTTGCTACTGGGTCTTTTAGGAACTATTTACATGTGAAGCAATATTTTTAATAATACCCATTGGAATTTCTCTTTTCATTCTTTAATGGACCCAGTTATCTTCCCACCAGTGGCAATTACTCTTTGACTCAGGGACAGAAAGATTTAGAAGAACATAATTAAATCCTTGACATTTGTATTTCTTAAGCTTAAGACCCAGGGTTACATAATTGAATGGGAAATATATGGGCTCATCAGACGTAGGTTATCCTCTACTCCCAACCGGAGACTAGCTAAAAATTACCCAGTCTAGGGAAAGAGAAAGAATAATAACCTAATTCAACTAATTAAATGCCAGTTGATCTTGAGAATAAACTCTGTGGCCTCTTTCTCACTAACATCCTGTTGAGAAGTGGTGAGAAGTAGAAAATCCAGATAGATTTAGGGTATCTGAGAGTTAATTAGTGACAAGTTCTTCATCCTCGGTGTGGAGTTCCTGGCAACCACTGAATGCAAAAGATGGCAATGTTGGCAGGTGGGCTTGGCATAGCCTCAAACTTACAATGTAATTATGTCTCCTGTGGTCCAAGAATGGCAAGGAAGCAGCTAAAAAGAGTGGAACATGGTGATGATTTGTTGTCAGAACACATAATATGCTGTAATTACCTGTGTGGGACCATAATGACAAGATAGATGAAAGTGGGGCTCTGTACATCTTAGACTGAAGATGACTATTAATGAAGCCAGGAACTTCCTCTCTCAACAAGTCACCAAACAGATGCTCCAACCCTCTACAAACCCCTATAAATGGGACCATATTCTTGAGTAGAAGGAAGAAAGTTCTTTAAAATAAATGTCTCCTTGATTTCTCTGAAATAAATTTTCCCCAGTGTGAAGAATGAGAGACTTAAATAGAAAATTTGTGCATTTCTAGAGACATCAGGGAAAGTTTTATTTGTCTGAACAGCCAGCACTATAGTTAGTTATAACATTAAGTTCTCCTGGGTAGAAAGCAGGTGTTCCTATATGCTAAAGGAATTTAAATGGAGATGATGGCAGATTAGAATAAAGATTTTACATTTTGAATTGGCCAAGACTTTCTGTGGAACTTGCCACTCCACACTTAAAACTTGGAAAAATAAGAGTTTGAGTGGAACTGGACATCCAGTGGAATTCTGAACTTCTAGAATATACTTTCTCAAGATACCATGTTGCTATTTCCTAGGACTGAAGTAGTATTTAAAAATAAATACATCTCAAAGTACAAACAAGTGTGGGCTATCACACGCATTACATTTTACTAGATGCATATCAGAAGTTTTATTTTATTATTTACATATTTTGACTAAGAACTTACCATACACAAGCAATAACGCAAAATGGAATCTTACCTACCAGCAGAAGTGATGCGGTAATATGCAAATATGGTCTAAGAAAGGCAATCTATGCCATTATCAGCTTAAGTTTAAATGCCAAATTAATAGGCAATTCTGTTCTGGAAATACATTGCATATTAGCTTACATTAGAAAAATAAGGGAACATTATAAAGCACTCAGTATTTTCAGGTGGAGCAGGTCAAGGGCAAGTACTATGGAGAAAGATTTGGTCAAACTGGGAAAGAACCATGGGTCTTCTGAGGTTTGGGGTTGGGAAAGATGAGACTGTGTGGTGTGCTTTAGAGAGAAAGAGGGCATAAAATTGGCAACAGTGGAGAACTAAAGACAAGCTACTGAAGACACTCAGTCTGGCTAAAGGTGTATGTAGGTGCTTTATATGTCTATCAAAATGATAGTTACACGAGTGTGAGAATAATTTTTCTAAGACATTATGCTTTTAGTCTGGTGCATTCCCTTTCTATCTATCCATCTCTCTATCTATTATTCATTAATTTTCTATCTATCTTGCTATCTACAGTTTTGGTTTGTCGGTCATTATTGTTTCTATATAGGTTTTCTATTTTTTTAAACTTACATCTTGAATGTCTTTCTCTTATTCTACCTTTCTCTTAATTAATTGGCACTTAATTTTAACTTATATATATATGCTTTGAATGTCTTATTTCTATATTGGACTGCTTTTATGCAGTTTTTCATTTTTAACTAGACTAAATTCTTGTACATGCATCTTTGTGTACTTGTGAGAGTACTGATGTAGGCTAAATTCCTAGCAGAAGAAAGGTTTCCAAGAAGAGGTGCACTTTAGATTTTTATAGACATAACAAACTGTTTCCATAAACAATTTATACTCTTAATGAAACTGTATGGCTGTATGGAGGAACACATTGGTGTAAGATTTCAGGATCCAAGCAGTATGAGGGTGGTGCCATACAGTTTAGGGCCTAGAAGAAGGTGTCAGAGCTGGTGCAGGGAGATGAAGGCATCTACATAGGGAAAAAGATGGCAGTGCAAATAGACATTGGTTACAATAGAGATATTAATCACATGTGTAAAGATACTAAATAACATTAAAAATATGTTTGTTTCTCACTTCCAAAGATGGTCATCATAAATATAGAAAAGGAGAAAAATAGAATAAACCCTGTAGTGCTAGAAGTATCAATATGAACTCATGGCTTTTTTAAGATAGATGGGTTGATGGATGGATGAACAGTAAGATAATTAAGAAACTAATATATATGTAAAGCAATACACATACTCCCAAGTTCCATTAATTGTGGTCTTGGGAGACAATTGCTAACTCAATAGCAATGAATCCATCTAGTGCTCAGATATTTGTTTCTGTTTACCATTTTCCATTAAAAGAAACATGAGTACATTGCAGAAATAGCTGGTAAACACTATCAATTATGGGAAAAATGGAAACAATAAGTCATTGGATAAGATGCAATGAAAAAAAAGACAGCATCACTTCTCTGATATTCCTGTCAGAGAAGCATGCCTGAATCTTGTGATAAGGCAACATCATACAAACCAAACTTGAAAAAACTGACCATAATTACAAATATCAATCCCATGAAATTTAAGGAATTGTTCCAGACTGAAAGAGACAAAGACATTACAACTAAATGTAACATGTAATTCTAAAAGGAAACCTTTGCTTTAAAAGATGTTATTGGGACAATTCGCAAGATCTGAATAGAGTCTGATGATTAGATGATAGTCACATATCAAGGTTAAGTTTCTGATTTTGATGGTTTTATTGTGGCTATTAGGAGAATCCCTTCACTTGAAGAAAATGCTAACATATCTACCTGAGAATGATGGACCAGAAAGTTTAAAAAAATATATTTAAGCTGTATTGCCAACTTTTCCATAAGTTTATGATTCCTTTAGAGAGAGAGAACTATTTAAAGGCATATTATTTAAAAACCAGACCAACAAAATTATACCAAACAATAGGAATAATAAACCAATCATTTATTATTTTAATAATTATATATTATTTCTAGCAATTCTTTTTTCAGTATATTATGCTGCAAACTATCCACTCAGTCTTCACCCAGTCCATACACAGTGTTCAATCATATCATGGTCATTTTGTCAAAGCTTTCGGATATCCTATTTCCCAGGACTTGTTTTTTACCAGTTGAATATAAGCAGAATTTGAACAAGAAGAAATTCCCTAATATGAGAGAAAAAAATCCTTTGAAGTGATCTCTTCTGGAAGTTTTATGTTCATTGCTATCCTTTAGCTTCCCCCAAATGCCTATAAGCCAAAGATTTCATGTGTTATTCCTGTAATTCAGCACTTTTCATTCAAATTATACATTAAAAATGAATACCCATCTTAAAACAATTGGCATGATTAATTACCTACTAAATTTTTCATTTCACAAAAGGCAGTGTTTTATGCCATACACTTACATGGTTAAGGGACTTTTAAGTCAGTAAGACACATTTATGTTAAGTCAGGAATCAAGCTAAAAATTTCTTTACTCTCATGTTCCTACTTTAGATGTACTGTTTTTCTTAGATTTTATTTTAAAATCTACATTTTAATCAAAACTATATTTTCAAGAAATTAAATATAGAAAATTAATCAATATATTTACAGTAAAAAATGGGTCAATAAAAATTAATGACAAAAATTAACACCTGCTAATTCTAAATGAGATATTAATATACAAATTACATTACCATTTAAAAGTAAATGTTAATTCTTATGAATTGAATATTTAAGATAAACATATCTCTGCAGCTTTTTATTCTACAAACCAATTAAAAGAAAGATTTTATAGAAAGCCAATGTACTAAAAATATAATAACAATAAAACAGTTGCTTCTATTACTAAATATGGAAATGTTAGTGTATTAAGAATAACTTACATTTGTTGAGTAATTATTATGCATCCGTATTTGCTATAGGTGTTATTTATTATTAATCTTACAAAGAAATTATGTGGCTAATTACTAAGGTAAGGCTCAGTGTCCTCAATGTAAAGGGAAAATGTAATACTAGCTTGTCTTGTAGATCTTTCAGAAAGAAGAGATTAATTATCTGTGTACATACAGTGGATAAGTGGTGGATGATTTGAAGACTGTCAGTGTAGAGTCTGATCTCTTAGTCACTAAACAGCTCCATTAAAACATCTAGGTAACATAATAGCACTGATCAAAAATATTTAGTCAGTCTGGTTGGAGTGGCTCTGCTGCTTAAGCATCATCTTGTGCACAGAAAGGTTGCCAGTTCGATTCCTGGAAGGGCACATACTGGGTTGTGGGTTCAATCCCTTGTTGAGGCATGTATGGAAGGCAACCTATGGATGTTTCTCTCTCACACTGATGTCTCTCTCTCTCTCTCTACCACCCTTCCTCTCTCTAAACATGTCTTCAGGTAAGGATTTAAGATAAATAAGGAAATAATAAATAAATAAATAAATAAATAAATAAATAAATAAATAAATAAATAAATAAAATTTAATCGATCCATACGTATATTGAGTTGAAAATTGTCTACCGGCAATCAGCATCCATCATCACCTATTTTCACATTCTCTATAGGTCTCACGGACCTGAATCTTTAGATCAACATTTCCCAAACTCCCTGGTCAAAAGGGTGATAAATCAGATTTAGGATACGCCAGTGACATGCACTGACAGGAGCTTTGGAAAGCAGAGGAGGTACAGAGGACCTTATTATAACAATAGTGGAGATTGATTTGCAGAATCGAACAGATGGGGAGTTTTCATAGAGGTTGATCATAGATGTATCACCATCTAGCCACAACCAGCCTTTGGGACATCCAATACATCGGCAGTAATTTCTTGTACCTCCCAGACCTTTGTGGGGGCAGCAACCACTTCCTGGTCTCCGGACTGTATATACTATCCTGCTGTTAACTGCATATTTCTCCTTTCGCAGCCCTTCAAGGATCTCATTAACCCTAATTTCTTGTATGATATCTCTTACTGCCCAAAATACTCTAAATAACTTCTGTTTCCTGTATTGAATGCTTAATGATATGTGTATATTTTGAAATATAAATACTGGAATGGTTGCTAGAGCTAACTAAATATTTTAGTATTATGCACACATTTCATAAATCTGATTCTCTCTTTGCGCACATATTTGTGGTAAAATACTTAAATCTTATTCAGTATCTGAATTTTACTGTTATGTTTTGTCCCCCTAAGTATAAGATCATTTTAGTAAAATTATATTGATATATGAGGCTCGAATTGACTATAAAAGTTATGGTCACGGCTTGATATGCTGATTATCATTAGCAGTGAAAAGTTGCATGGGTCATTCTGAGCAACCCCTAAGTCATTAGAAAAGGCAATCCTTCTTCCAATTCTCAAGGGTAAATGACATACAACCTTTTATGTAAAAATAAATGTTAATTTCTAGTAACATACCAAGTGGTTTTTTAGTTACTAGGATGTGGTGTTCATAAATCAATTTTTTAAAATACTTTTCTTATCTTATGAAAAATGCTGATTGCCATACAGTACTTGGAACCCTTGTAAACATCCAAGATTACCCAAAGGACCATTTTGTCAAATTAGACTCTCAAGAGTCAAAGATCTCAGCCAGTACTAAACCTTACTAATAATTTCAAGATTTCAGGTACTTGGAGGAGAGCCAGGGAAGTACTTTAGATGTCTAAGCTAAACTTTCCCTCAGCTCTTATGTTTCTCTTATGACTTATTCTGGCTGGATTAACAGATAAGTTTTCTTAATGAGGAGTGCAGTCCCCTCACTTACACAGAACAAGAGGCTTGTCTCATGAAACACCTCCATTTTATTCTCTGGTCAATGCATGGCATATGGGGGTGGTTTCCAGGGAACCATGCTCCATAAATACATAAATTTCAGGCTGGTCTAACATAAGCAGATTATGCAACCCAGAGATGTTAGGCTAAAAGCATTTCATATATAAGAATTCCCCCTGCTAGTATTACATATATTTTTTAAATCCCAGGAGGTCTGTCACTAGCATGTTACAAGGAAATTAGACTAAACCCCCTGCTGCCTTTTTCCTTAAAGTTTTCTCTATGATATATATATATATATATATATTGATATATATATATATATTCCTGTTGTTATTCAATAACTGGATTTTAAGATATATGTATAACAGATGCCACTCTTTAGATATAAATGATCAATATCACTCTTGCTAATGCAGATGTAAACTTGATTTCCCAAAATTTACTTAAGAGTTGCTCTTTCTTATAAGGCCTATAAGTAAAACTATTTAAATAGTTTTGAATATTCTAACAAAATAAGTAAAATTAATATATCTACTCTTTTTATATTCATGTGAAACATTAATTAATGTGTCACTTAACAATGTGCTGTTAAGCAATTTTGTCACTGTGCAAACATTATAGAGTGCACTCACACAAACTTAGATGGTAGAGTCTACTACACACCTAGTTTGTACGGTGTAGCCTATAGCTCCTAGGCTGCAAACCTATAAGACATGCTACGGTACTGAATACTATAAGCCACTGTAACATGATGGTAAGTATTTGTGTAATATTTACCATCTAAACATATCTAAACACAGAAAAGATACATTAAAAATATGATCTAAAATATAAAAAATGGTACACTTGTATAGGCCACTGGCCATGAATGGAATTTGCAAGACTGAGAGTTGCTCTGGGTGAGTCAGTGAGTGAGCAGTGAATGAATGTGAAGGCCCAGGGCTTTACACTATGACAGATTTCATAAACACTTTATAAACCATTGTCCCACTAGCCCTCTCTTGGCTTCCTTCCAACAGGGTCAAAAACAGAGCATCAAAGCTGTCAAGGCTGCTCCATTAACATGGATGTGGGCTGGATTAATTGGAAAATTCTAGGAGAAAGTTGCTGGGTGAGACATAAATCACCACAATAGTGAGTGTCAGGAGACAGTGAAAGGTGGGCTGGAGGCCAGTAGGAATAAGAAATCAGAATGGAGACACAAAGGAACATAAGGGATTGTCATGGCGATGTGGTTTTGCTATGGCATGTCGGAGCAGTGGTCAGATTAAGGCACTTTGTGGTATTCAAAAAAAAAAAGAGAGAGAGAAAAAGAAATAAAAAGAGAGTGATTAACATGGAGAGGCTGTAGAACTGAAGGTTCAATACTTAAAGAATTTGTTTTTGGTTCCATTGACCCTACCTGGCACAGAGGGCTCTCTAGGACACTAAATTGATGGAAGAAATAGAGCTTACCTATGCTTTACATACAACCTGAAATATTTCCAAAGTACAGGGCTGGCTCCACATGACCACAGAAAGCTTTTACTAAAGTGACAGTGGCACCTAATACTTGTTAAGGTACCTCCTGTGGACCTGCGTCTTTGTACAGGGTCTTAGGTCCTCAACAAAGAATTTACAGCAATGTACTCTGAGCACCCTCAGGCTAGACCTCGGACGGCTGCATCACCTTCTGAATGTTAGTGCTCAGGGAACAGTCCTCCCTGTGCTGAAGCAGGTCAGAGGCTGACTGATTAGGATATAACCTGTTCACTCAAACCAAGGTGCTGCGAGTCAGAGAGAGCCTATCACCAA
This sequence comes from Miniopterus natalensis, assembly GCF_054644295.1. Lineage (NCBI taxonomy): Eukaryota > Metazoa > Chordata > Mammalia > Chiroptera > Miniopteridae > Miniopterus > Miniopterus natalensis. The sequence goes on from NC_142088.1 coordinate 64,640,116, forward strand.
GTCCCAATGATATTGTTCCCATTAGAGAAAACAAAAAATTCCTCCTGGACGATATACATATTCTTCCACTTCTTATAGGAAATTTAGCTCCATTATAATCTTATTGGACAGTCATCTATATGTGGCCTGTGGTTGACTGAAATGTCATTATGGGGTGCATGACTGTACTCATATAGTCTTCTTTTATGAAATAAATAATATATTTTCCATGTCTGTTCTTTTCCAATTCTTGGCTTTTTTTTTTTTTTTAATTTTTCCAATGGTAAGAGGAAGAAGATGAATGGGTAGGCTTTAGCGAGAAAATTCTGTAGTCATTGGACTGAAGCCTCTTTGGCATTGTAACTTACATTGGCCAAAGCTCATTTTTAACAGTGACACCTACAGGAAATAATACATTTAAGATGACAAAGCATTCTAGTTCAGCTCTCTTGAGTGGAAGGATGAATTTTCTATAAAAATGTGCTTAAGAATGCTGTTCTAGGAAGAAAGCCATGCTTAAGTTCTACATTTTAAGAAAGAAATTCGAGGTTTATTAATGTCGTTTTCTCAAGCAATAATTAACTGCTGGCACAAATATCCCAAGACTCTCGTTGTTTTAATTGGCTTCATTTATTTATTTATTATAAACAGTGTACACTTGAATCACAGCAGTGCGAGCTGGTGTCGAAGGAACAGCGCTAACTCTCATCTTCAGACAAATTTGTCTCAGCTCCTGTCTGCTAGGTCTGACGGGATTTCGCTGAATAAAAAACTTCAACTGATTTGGACAACCCTCACTTTTAATCCCCTGCTTTTTAAATGTGAACAATAAAACAAACAGCAAGAAAGCACCGAGGAGCACAGCTAACCGACAGGCGGCTTCATCATGTGTGTGTGTGTTTCTTTTCTTTGGTTTTCAGCTACAAATGAATGACCTGTAGCATTTCATCTGAAAGTTAAGGTTTTTTTCCTGTTTTTCTCTTTCCTGTGTTATGTGACTTTCGAAATTGAGTCAGAGCTCCATCTGTTTGGCAATCTTCATTCTTTATCCTCACGAAGGAAAAACCAGCCACAATGAAAGGTTCTTCAGGCCTCAGGGCTCAGTCCTCTGTCCTGCAGGAGCTCTTTCTTCGTGTGGGTCTGCGGACTTCAAAGCAGTAGCTAGCCTCTGACCAAGACTTTAATTCGATGTCTTAGAACACTCGGACTGTATGCAGTTCCATTCAGTTAATTTATGTGACCCTCTAAATATTCATATATGTCCCTGCTTTTCTTAATTGTGTAAAAAATTTTTTTAAAGCACATTGAAATAGGCATTCACAAACTGCTTGTTATCCTGGCTCTAGCAATGCCAGGTTTGTGACCTTATGGTCTTCACATTTCTAAAGGTATTAACCCTTTCATTTGCAAAATTGTATTCATGTGTACCTTAATATTAAATATATGTTCACTCAAAATATTTTTTTCATGCTTATTTTACTAATTAACATATATAACTTAATTGAATTAGCTTTCCAAAAAACATCTTTGTGGATGCATGAGAATGAACTGTACTTTTCTTCTGTAAAAACTAAGTCCTCTTTCAGTGTTATTGTTATGTTAGTTTTATAAAAGTAATTGGAAAGGTTTTATTTGGGCTTTACATTTTGGTTTTTGTTATGCAATGTGTGCTACCCATAACTAGGTCACCTAGAGGTAATTCCTTAGCTAACAGACCAATGATCCCTGAATAGTTACTATTTAGTCACAGAATTTCTTTTTGATAACTAAGGGTTTGGGGGGTGGGGCAGGGAGGGAATCTGTGTTTTCAATGATATGAATTTTAAAGTATGACATTTTTATATATATATTACCTGAAGTCAGAATACAACTCACATCTAATACATAAAAACCCCTGAATGACATTTTTCAAAGGAAAGGGTAATCTTAAAAAATTTTGTTGATATGGTTACCATTTTAACTTTATTGCTTGGAAAAAAATTATTTCATGAGATGCCTTTCTGTATAGGTGAAAATGTCAGATAAATGTCATTTTAAGCAGCTACCTAAGCAGTAATGATGTCTTCTTTTTTTGAACTCAAAATATAAAGAATCTCTCTTTCTTTCTGATTATCAAAAGTTAAGTAAACTTTCCCAGAAAGTTTAAGCATCACATTCATTATTTTTAGTGAGAATATCGAATATGTTTTTTTCTAACAATGATTCTAAGCAATTAGATCATGTTCCTCAATCAACATCTAACATATGTATTTGTAAAAGGAGTGTATTTGGTTCAAAGTGACTAATCACATCAGCCAAGCTACCAACACTCTTTCTGCTTTACATGAGTTCTTGAACTTAACTAGAAAACTACTATCGATCTGATTTAAATCCTAATTTTATCACAGTACTGATTATAAGTGGCTTTGTGTAAAAGTAGAAATTAATATTGTTACTTAATCTTTATAAAAAAAATCAAATCACCTTATTACAGATGAAATTAGGTTCTTTTAAAAGTCAAATGACTTTCTATTAATTGTATTTGAGAATCCATGGTCTGGAGGTAACAGTTTTATTGAAACTGAGCAAAGAATGTAGGCATTCTTTGCTTGAGAGCTGTGCTTTTGTTTGGGGTATTTGAAAATACAATTAGAAGTGTAAATTCTATTAAAGGTAAATATCGTTTGAAACAAACTAATTGTAGTCCAGAATTCATTAATTAAAATATTTTTAAAGCTAATTCAAAAGAACCAAATCATAAGAACTTGGGAGTAATTCATAAAGAACTCACACACAAGTGGGCTATAGACAAGTGTATTGACATTTGAGGTGTTGACACTGAGAAGTTTGAAAGATAGTCATAGGAAATTATATAAGAAGAAAGGAAATATGTAAAACAAGGCATATTTTGGCTAAAATGTGCAAAAAATTGTTTTGATAAATACAGTGTAATATTTCAAATATGTTGAAAATATATGTACACAGAAAAACAATGGATTCATTTAATAAACGTTTATCATATGGCCGGCATTAGTGCAAAGCCCTTTGTTGTACATTGTTTTGTTTTATCCTTACAATGAAATGATCAATAAATTAATATTAATCATATTTTCATATAAAAAAACAGAAACTCGTAGAAGTAAATAACTTCACATGATTTCACTCACATGTGGGATATAAAACTGAAAGCAATAAATGAACAAACAAGACAGAGAACAGTATGGTGGTTAGCAGAGGAAAGGGGGTGGGAGGTAGTGAAGGGTAAAGAAACCTACATAAGTGTATTAACCGATGTCACCCTAATACATTTAATTTTAGAATTTTTATTTTTATTTATCTAATTTTTATTTTTTTAAATTATTTTTTCTTTTTTATTGGGTTTATTGGGGTGACCCTGGTTAACAACATTTCAGGGGCACAATTGTACAACATATCATACACTGTATTGTGTGTTCACCAAGTCAAGTCAAGTCTCCGTCCATCACTATTTACCCTCCCTGGACCCTCCTCCACCTCCGCGCTTCTCCCTTACCCCCAGCAATCACTGCATGGACAATATATCTTTACTGTCCATGAGCTTTTTCTCTTTCATGCTCAGTCCCTCCACCCCTCTACCACGCAACTCCACTTGACAGCTGTTAGCCTGCTCTCTATGAGTCTGTTTCTATTTTGCTTGTTAATTCATTTTGTACATTAGAGTCCACATACGAATGAGATCATATGGTACTTGTCTTTCTCTGACCGGCTTACTTCACTGAGCATAATGCTCTCTAGGTCCATCTATGCTGTTGCAAAGGGTAAAATTTTCTTCTTTTTTTATAACCGAGTAACATTCCATTGTGCAAATGTCCCACAGCTTTCATATCTACTCATCTATTGATGGGCACTTGGACTGCTTCCAAACCTTGGCTATTGTAAATAATGCTACAATGAACACAGGGGTGCGTATATTCTTTCGAATTAGTGTTTCGGGTTTCTTCATGTATATTCCCAGAAGTGGAATTGCTGGGTCATAAGGCAATTTCATTTTTAATTTTTTAAAAATATATCTTTATTGATTTCAGAGAGAGGAAAGGAGAGGGAGAGAGAGAGATAAAAACATCAATGATGAGAGAGTCATTGATCGGCTTCCTCCTGCAGGCCCCTGACTGGGGATAGAGCCCGCAACCTGGGCATGTGCCCTGACAGGGAATCGAACCCCGATCTCCTGGATCCTAGGTCAATGCTCAACCGCTTAGCCATGCCCAGCTGGGCATCATTTTTAATTTTTTGAGGAAGCTCCATACTCTTTTCCACAGTGGCTGCAGCAATCTGCATTTCCAGCAACAGTGCAGGAGGGTTCCCTTTTCTCCACACCCTCACCAACACTTGCTGTTTGTTGTTATTGATGGCAGCCATTCTGACAGGTATGAGGTGATATAATTGTGGTTTTAATTTGCATTACTCTGATGATTAGTGATCTTGTGCATCTTTCAGATGTCTATTGGCCATGTGTATACTCTTTGGAGAAGTGTTTATTAAGGTACTTTCCCCATTTTTAAGTGGATTGTTTTGGGGGTTTTTTGGTGTTGAGTTTTCCAAGTCTTTATAGATTTTGCGTATTAACCTCTTATCAGATATATCAGTGAAAATGTTCTCCCATTCAGTGGGTTGTCATTTCATTTTACTGACAGTTTCCTGTGCTGTGCAAAACCTTTTTAGTTTGATGTAGTTCCATTTGTTTTATTTTGTGTGTTTTTTGTTTGTTTTCCTTGCTTGAGGAGATATTACAGAAACAATTATTGCTATGAGAAATATTCAAGATTTAACAGCCTACATGTTTTTTAGGATTTTTATGGTTTTGAGTCTAACATTTAAGTTTTTAATCCATTTTGAGTTTATTCTTGTGCAAGAAAGTAGTCTAGTTTCATTTTTTTAAAATGTACCTGTACAATATTCCCAGCACCATTTGTTGAATAGACTATCTTTACCCCATTGTATGTTTTCCCCTCTATTGTCAAATATTAATTGACTATAAAGGCATGGGTTTATTACTGGGCTCTCTATTCTGTTTCACTGATCCATATGTCTGTTTTTATCCCAGCACCATGCTCTTTTGATTACTGTGGTCTTATAGTATAGCTTGATATCAGGTAATTTGAGTCCTCCAACTTTATTCTTCTTTCTCAAGATTGTTGCTATTCAGGGTCTTTTGTGGTCTATATAAATGTTTGGAATATTTGTTCTAGTTCTGTGAAATACATCATTGGTATCTTGATAGGAATTGCATTGAATCTGTAGATTGCTTTGGGTAGTATGAACATTTTAATGATGTTAATTCTTCTTATCCATGAACACTGTATATGCTTCCATTTATTTGTATCTTCTTCCATTTCTTTCTTCAGTGTCTTATAATTTTCCAAGTACAAGTCTTTTACATCCTTGGTTAAATTGATTTCTAGGTGTTTTATTCTTTTTGAAGCAATTGTGAGTGGGATTGTTTCTTAGTTTCCCTGATACTTCATTATTGGCACATATAAATGCAACTAATTTCTGGATATTTATTTTTTATCCTGCTACTATACCGAATTCATTTATCAATTCTGTTAGTTTTTTGGTAAAACCTAAAACTTAAAAAAAGAGAAGCAAATAACTCTCTCAGGGACATATCACAGTATGTAATGAATCTGGGCTTTGAACCTATGGTTACCTTTGCTTCCTGGTGAGTTCTGAGTAGCTAAACTTTCTCTGAATAAAGAACCTCTGATCATATCCCATTTTCATGTTTGTTTTTCTCTCTATCTCTTGTCCATTGATTTTGGTTGATTCTTTATTTATTATATTCCATCCACTTTCAACAAGTGAGAAGCTTCTTCCAATGAGAAAGACAACCAAAAGGTTATGGCCTTACAATGAGCAAGCACCCCCAAGACTTTCTATGGATTAGAATTGGAGACCTTAGTAAATCTGCTCCCATATAAAATCACCTCGGTTTATGAATAGAATAATTAGCAGGGCTGAAAGTATTTAAAACATTTTATCACTTGTATATTAGAGTTCTGGGTAGTTAGAGAACACCAGTTTATTTGTGCTACATTTTATCTTCTGTTAATTGCTTTATTTTTCAACTTAAATAATTAGTTTTTAATTATTTGTAGGTGAGTGGGCATGCAACAATTCCTGGAAATGCTGAATAACAAATACTCTTCCTGGCCTTCCCATTGTTAGTGATGACTCTGCCCTTCTTTGCCTGTAAATCCTTTGCATCATCCACTCACCCACATTTTGACCCCTCCCTTGTCCATATTTAAATTGCATATCATTTCCACTTAGTGTCTTTTGATCCAATTTACTTCTTTCAAGTCCCATATTTCCTTTAAACAGGAGTTTTATTCTAGGATGACCCTGACATCAAGTATCTTCCCACCACTTTCCTTAACTGCCCATCCTGACATGAGAGAGATGCTCTTGCGGGAGAGAAGACACTCCATACTTCCAAACCTGAGATCATAAGAACGTTCTCATTTTCTTGAATTCTAATTCAGTGACTAGTCTCCCTTTTATGTCCTCTAATAGGTAAAATTTTAGATTGCTGGGAATCAGCCCTTTGAGGTCCAAATTCTCCTTGAAGGCTTTATGTTTTATTGGAGTTCATGTTATTTTATATTTATGTTATAAAACAATGAGTGAGTTATAATCAAGTCAACCAAGTTTACTTATATTAAAATTAATATACATTTTAATTGTGTGTTTCTATTATGTATATTAAGTAGCATCAGCTGTATGCTTTTGTAGATGAGTCACATGGGTAGATTGGAGGGAACTCATACTCGATGGGACAACTTTTGTCTCCTGTTGCATGATCCTGTAAAAGCGCCGTGGCTGGACTAGAAAAGTTACTTTCACCTATTTGTATCTCTAATGGGCAATTTGATCCTAGAATAAATGAAACTCCCAACAATATTTGTTGGATGAATCTGAATAAATGTTCCTTAATTTATCTGAAACAGTGTAGCAGTGAAGTAAATATCACTGCAAAGTGCAAAGTGGATAATGACTGCAAAAGTCAATATGGAGCACTAAAAATGCAAAATATCAGGCATTTCAATCCTTGCAATTAAAAGAATGTTATTTTGTGGTCTACTGAGAAAAATGGAGAAACTTTTAATTTGCTTTTCTGAAACTAATTTGCAAAAAATAGGCATTTAAGGATTGATAATTATTAGTTTGCTATATTAAGGTAAAATATCACAGCCTGAAAGAACTGATAAGATGGAAAGGTTTTTTGTTTCTTTAAACTTAACATTTAAAGTAAATTACATAAATTGAGGAATAGTCTATTGAGAAAAGCTTATCATTTTACTACCCAGCTGAGCTCGTAACTGAAATAATAGTGATGCACCCAAATGCTTCGTAAATCTTTATTACATTACTGAATTAGGGAAAAATATGTTAATCAATATATTGTTAACCTATATAATGATTGCCCATTTTCTTGTCATAGAATTTAACATTGTATTTAGTCTGAAATTATATCTGGTAGACCCAGATTTTTAGAAAGAGAAAAGGCTACTTCAAAAGATTGCATTGCTTGTCAAGGTTATATTTATTCTCTTTTTTCCTCCAAGATAATTGCATGATGAAATTATGTGTGAAAAGAAAATTTTCAGCTACTACCTTGAATAAAGGTTGGAAAGGTTATGTTTACCAGAGCTCCATTGCCAACACATTGTTGCCCTTCAGGCAGAATAATCTAATTTTATTTATTTCCAATAAATGGAGTACTGAATCCTCAGTCTTTGAATGCATTTTTTGGTCACTTTTTTCATTTATTTTTGTATTCCTTCCCCTGATGGTATGGGAAAATAAGATGACATGATTATAGTAATTTGAGAATCACTCACTGTTTTTAAAATGTCCTTTACATTCCCACACTTGCATTTATCTTACCATTAAATACCTTCCAATAATTTTTTTTTTTTTTTATTAAACTTCTAAATTAGTCTTCTGCTGAAATATTTCTAAATTTGGTTCAGAAAGAGAAAATATAATCAAATATTCCAGTTTGGTTTTTGTTAAGTTGAAATTATATAGTGCCAGTGTGGTATTAAAATCTAGACCAAAGAATTACTTCTCTATTAATATCAATGCATTACTTTCCACACATGAATGAAACATGCAATTTCTCATTTGTCATTTCTTCCTTTATTTGTTCATTCATTTATTCATATGCTCATTAAGTGCTATGTGCCAGCGATTGTTTTACAAAGATCACTGATAAATAAAGTGTTTTTAAAAGCTAAGAGTACAAAAAAACCAAAAAAACAAAAACAAAAAAAACCACAGGCATCCTACAGAACATCTGGCCAGTACTCCTCACAACTGTCAAAGTCAGTAATGACAGCTGAATGCAGTGCAGTGTCCTGGATGAGATCTTGAAATATACAAAGTCATTAGTTACAAAGTAAGGACATTGGAATAAAGGATGAGCTTTAGTTAATAATAATGTATTGATATTGTTTCATTCATTTTGACAAATATACCACACAAATACAGATGTTTACAATAGCCAAAAGTGGGAGTAGGGTATGTGGAAATTCTCTGTACCATCTTGGCAATTTTTCTGTAACTTAAAAATTATTCTAAATATATATTTAAAGCTGGAAGCAATCTTAGCTATAATATATTTAGCCCTAAACTCCTAGTCATTTTATAGAGGGAGAAACTGAAGGCCATAGAGGTTCTATAACTTGCCTGGGGTGGCATACAATTTATCAGTAAAAAATCTGGTACCAGAAAGTCACACATTCTTTGGGATAACTGACAATTAATTTATTACACCTTTGAAATACACATCTCAGTCATTATAGGGGGAAAAAATCACCGTTAGTGTTTTTATCTTATACTCCTTGATCCTAATGATATGGTATGTTAAATTGGTCCAATAGCATCTTTAATTAGAAGTATCTTTCATTATTTAAAGTGATGGCATTTTTTCTGTGGCTTCTATGTGCTTTCAGGCTGCCCTTTCTTGTCTTGGTGTCTATCAATGATCCATTTCTGCACTTTCTTTGTCTCTGCACAACTGATATCTCTAATACTTGATCTGCTTTATTTTTATTTACTTTTAAAATGTTTAATTTCTTGCTTTATTAATACCTTTGAGATAGAGATTTTATTACAAAATCACAAGAATGTTATTTCATACTACCTTTTATTACAAAGTTACGAAAAAGATTCTTTTTTATTATGTTATGCCTAGGTACTATTGAAATGAACAAAGACAAGGGAGTGATTTAGAAAGCTAGATGTAAAATTATATACATATAATACTAAGCCAATATATCGTTACTAAGAAGACATTAAAAACAAAAGGGTATAATCACTTCATACTCACCTTCTGGTGTTTTTCTTGCTGCTCTAAATAAATGGCACCTGGCACTTGTCTGAAATGTGGAAAAATCCTACCAGGCATATAGAGACTACCATTTATAGGGGTTATGGTACTTGAGGCAGGCTTTTGGCTTCTTACCTTACATTAATTGTTTAAAAAAGTACAAGTGCTTGAAATGCTTGAATAAATGCAAATATGTGAATAAGAAAGAAGAGATAACCACAGGCTAATGAAGTAAAATCTTCAGAGTAGTATTTAAAATACATTAGAGTAAGTGGGGGAATAAGTTATATTTGCAGTTTACTGTTTTGGCACAAATAACAAAACTTCTCAAGTCTGTCAGTTCAAGATGTACCATGAGATTGTAGAAATTAGACGTTTCCCCATACTCAATGAAATCTTATTTTAATGAACAGAACAAGATTCCATCATAGTTGAAAACCAAGACATTGGTAAAATAAACACTTTAAAAGAGGTGTTGAAGAGGACTGCAGAAAGTAGTCACAATACCTATTAGGTAGAGTTACTCATGTATGTATGGAGACACAGCATATTCAGTCTACACCTATCTCAGATGGATTTTTACACTGGAAAAGTGTGGGTTGGTTGTTAAAATGGCCTTTTGAAGATGAGCTCTTTTGATATTTTGCAGGGAGTATAATTAGAAAAATATTACTATATGTTACTAGGACCACAGTCAGATAATGAGAACTGTGAAAAGGTCTGTGCCAATGTCTCAATAATATGATAAAATTAAGAAGTGGAGACAGTGTATTTTGGAATAAGCAGAAATGAAAAGCAACAGTTGCTCTCAACAGCTGCTTTTACCAGACCTAAGAGAGTGGCTGATGGTAAGTGTTTGAGGGACAGGACAAGTCACCGTCCTGAGCAAGAGGAAGACATGAGGATTAGCAACCTCACCAAGTTATGGTGAAGAGTTTCTTCCTTATACTTACCTTTTACCCAGCCTGAATTTTAATCCTACGCCTTGGAACGCAAAATGCAAGAAAGACGTGTGTAAAGCCTTTAATCCCACTGAAAATTGTTGCACAGAACTTTTTCAAGGACATCTGGTCTCCCTTCTGGAGTAGAATGACAGAAATGCTCAGCATTCATAAGCTCCTTGGAGTAGGAGATATGTGACAATTGACACCCGTCTCTCCTCTTTGTGTGTGAGTAGGCTTGAAGTTACTGATTAGGTGTAGAAAATTGCAACAGGTTTAAAGATAAAGCAATGATAGGTTATAAGCCTGGCTCTAAAAATATCCTCAATGATAAGAGGGAAAAATGGGGAAAAGGAAACTTATAGTAATTAAATATCTTAGAAGATTACCCCTTTCCACTAACCAGATTTGGGGTCTTTTCTGAAGCATTTAGCAGTTCCTCCTCATCATTTAAATCACTATGGTCATTTGGCCCCTTAATAATATACAGACACAGTTCTATAGTGACAACAGATTCATGAGGCAACAGGACATGGGATTTTCCATGTTGAGCCTTTGCTCCATTTTTAGAACCAATGAGCTATTTTCTCTCCATGCTGATAATAGATTTTCAAGTTACTCATGTATTTAAAATATTACTTTTAAATTACAGAAGTGAAAGATATCATAGAATTGACACTTTTGGAACTACCTTTTCTAGATTTGCCCCTGAACTCATCCAGTATGAGGAAAACCTTAATAAAAATCAGAAGCATCTGCTCAAAAGAGTCACAGAGGCTAACGCTGTTTCAGGACAGTGAAAAAGAGAAATTTGCAATAGATTTTGGTCAAACACCTATTCCTGGCAATAGGAGGAAAATATATGGAAAAAAATACGTTATAACTTTCAACACTCCCTTGATGCCTTAATTCTGAGGTGAGTCTGGAGAACTGAAACCCTCAACTTCACACACTCTCACCCGCTCCTTAACAGCCCGTATTCCAGGGTGAACCTGGCCGAGCACTGGTCCTCAAAGAACCAAACCCTTCTCCTCATAATCACCCTTCAGGTTAGGCACCTCAGAGAAAATATATAAATTCAATTTTTAATCACCTGCTACTTTATCAGTGCTTGCCCTCCCAGAGAGCAGGAACGAGGGGAATGAGTGAGGTAGAGAGGAAAGGAAAAGACACACCAACAGACACTATTCAAGGCCCGCCATTGGACACTGAGCACGGCTGATTGCTCCCACTGGTGGGGTGATTTTGAGGAACTGTGTGAGAGAATTCTCATGAACACCATTTAAAGACATTGCTGGAGCTTTCTGTCAGACAGCAAGCACCCCCAGCCTTACAAACAGAATCCAGACAATTTAAAAATCTGGTGGTCCATAGTGCAGACATAATTCTAGTAATTTTGCAATTGTCTATCTCCTGGAAACTAATTCTTACCAGATTACATTTCACCATTAAATAAATATATATATATTTGGCTTTTTCTGTCTCAAGCTCTTGGAATGAATTTTTTTTTTTTTAAATATATCTTTATTGATTTCAGAGAGAGGAAAGGAGAGGGAGAGAGAGAGCCAGAAACATCAATGATGAGAGAGCCATTGATCGGCTGCAGCCTGGAACCCGGGCATGTGCCCTGACTGGGAATCGAACCCTAATTGCCTGGATCCTAGGTCAATGCTTAACCGCTGAGCCACACCCGGCTGGGCAGAATGAATATTTTTGGTTCTGTTTTCTCGACTCTGTTTCATTTATATCATCTGTGATATTTGGTATTTCCTTTGTCTTCTAATTTTGGGCTTAGCTTGTTTTTTTGTTTGTTTGTTTCCTAGTTTCTTCAGGTGGAAAGTTAGGTTATTTATTTGAGTTCTTTCTTTTTGCTTATTGTAGGTGTTTATTGCTATAAACTCCTCCTTTAAATCAGCTTTTGCTGCATCCCATAAGTCTGGATATATTGTGTTTCCATCGTCATTTGTCTCGAGATATATATTTTTTAAAATTTCTCTTTAGTTCTGGTTATGTTCCAAGACATATTCTTGAGAATCTCTAGTTAGGTGTCTTACTCATATGATACTTTTTATCTCCTTGAATGGAACATATATATCACTTAACAATTTATAAATTACTTTCATATATTTTCTTTTTAGCCTTCATGATAAATTCATAAGCTAGTTGCAGTCACCGTACACAATTCGTAGCTGGATACTCAGGCTCTGACCGACTAAGCGCTTGCCTAAAGTCACATGGCTGGTGAGTAAGAAAGCACAAGGACTTGGAGCAATGCAAGTTTTACAACCTTACTATCTCTGGGAAATAAGAAAAAATTCTGGCTTTGGCAAAAGTTTAATTGAGGCCTTCAGGTCCCAGATTAAAACGTGGTCTTGGGGAAGGATAAACCACTCACGATTACTTACAGTGAGTTTTGGGACATCATTTTCTGTTAGTCACAGCACATTGTTCAAGACAAATACATGTGACTGTCGTGTCGATGTGACACAGCAGATGATCATTAAGTCCAGTATCACAGTGCAAAAATGTATTCTGCTACTGCTACTTAATGTACAAATGTGAGAAATCTGTTCCCTGTTGGAAGGCGACTAACAAAATAAACAAATAATATTGTATCGATTAACATGAGAAAATGAGAACAGAAAATAGATGATTTTGAAAACCATACTTTTTAATATACCATATGAATGATGCAGATTCTTTGTGGGTGAAAAAATTAGCAATCTGTTCATACTGGTTGCCAGAAAATTTTTGAATTTTAAATATCATTGCTTCTGTTGTGACTGTGAAGGCTGACAGAGCAGCATGTCTGAAGTGTTTACCAGAATAACTGGTGAGGGTGTGGTAAATTAGCAGATATTCTGGACTAAAAATCTGTACTCATTTTATCAATGAAAATACTGGGGTATAATAAATATTTCTTTACAGAACTTTCCCCCTGCTGTTACTATAAACTTTATGCAAGAGTATTTGTTACTCAAAATATAATAAGAAATAAATGATGGGCGTATTAAAAGATTAGCAGCAGTTGATAAACCACCACCACCTGGCCATTTATATTTGGAGATGGTAGACTAATACTCTTGAAAATCAAATTTAAAATATTCTCAACTCATCAGGAACTTGAACAAGACAACACACCTAACTTAAAGTTTTCCCCCTTAACTCTCCGCACTTTCTAAGGTTATGTATATATTTGAGCTGTCTAACTGGAAATATGTCCATCAGACAACAAAGTTATTTACTTCAAGATGATGCTACATTAAATTCTGGATAAGATATGTATTTTAAGGCTAAAGGAATGTTATTGTATTAGGGAGAGTGCATAGATTTGAATGAGGCATTGGCTTTCTAGAAACAATAGGAGCAAGAAACACATCAGTGGGAGAGCTAAGTCCCTGGGCAGTGGGAACCCGCCAGAGTAAATTTCTAGGCTGAGAAAGTGAAGGAGACAGAAACCATAGAGGCAGAGAGGCTGATGCTTTTCTCTGCCAAAAGTGGCCTGGACCTTCCTAACAGCAAAAAAATAATGTAACCTGCAAGGAAGAAAGAAAATGCATAACTCCGAATAGCAGAAAAACAATCAAATTAAATTGCAACATTTGAATTTAAATGATTTTTTTATGAGTAACATTTGTTTGTATATGGTGTTTTACAACGGGATGGTGGTAAGGAAGAATAATCATGTGTCTGCCTTAAAATGGCTATTAATAAGTAGAGAAGAGAAACAGGTCCACAATATGTATAAAAATAACAGGATATGAGAAGAAAGGACCATGTACAAGGTGAGAAGCATCAGAAGGGTGTCTGGGAAGAAAAATGATGGCCTCATGCTAATACAAAGATCATTTCTTAAGGAAAGCAATGTCTTCCATTTCAGCTACAGCGTCACTATTTTAATATTTTCTATTTCTGAGTGCACTCTTAGTGAAATTACAATATTAAAAGTTTTCCCTCAGCCAGATAGATAAATATTGAGTTTTACTAGTGAATCTACAATTACCACTTGTTGATGGCGGGCAAATGGGATTTCTAGTTAACTATATTGTAGATAGAGGATCCTTACCTTTCCACGAGCGTGGGTGTTAGACAGGGAAGCCTGGGCCCCTGAGGAAGACTGGGTTACAGGCAAGAACTATGTCTACAAGGGCTGCTGAGAGAAAAGAGGGAGAACTGGTGCCGGGGTGTTGTGTTAGGGTATAGTAAGAAAAATATTTTTGTTGTTTTTGATGCCTACTGGTCATTCAGAAAAGAACATTTAAATATTGCTCTGAGGTTTGGTTTTGTTTTTAACTTACAGTTCTAAAAGGGCTTTCCTGATCATGGATTTATAATTCATGAATATAAATAAGTAAAACCTTGTTAATATGTGATATATAGTATTTGACAGGGTTTCTAGAAATTTAGGCAACTGCTCAAAAATGTATTAAATATGCTATACTTATTGAAAATATCCAATTTTTAATTATTAATTCTTTCTTAGCCATGTTACTTGAAAGAATCATTAGACTGTCCTAAATTGTAGGGAAGGTGAAATTAATTTATTGGGTGTTCAAACCCTTTTCTTTTCTTTTCTTTTCTTTTCTTTTCTTTTCTTTTCTTTTCTTTTCTTTTCTTTTCTTTTCTTTTCTTTTCTTTTCTTTTCTTTTCTTCTTTTCTTTTCTTTTCTTTTCTTTTCTTTCCTTTTCTTATTTTATTTTATTTTGTTTTATTTTCTTCTTTAAGAGAAACTTTTTTCTACAAAAAGTGACTAAACATCAACATCTGACTACTATTCCCAGTTCCAGATAACCTAAGCATTAAAATGCTTAAAATAAAAAAAAGGGATCATTATTTATCGAAGAATTTGTATTTTGTATCCTTGAGAGGAGATTGTTATTTGTTTGCGTGGATATGGTGGGTGTATTAGTCTGGGTTCCCTAGAAAAATAGAGCCAATAGGATGTATACATATGTATATGTTTCTCTGTATAAATTATTATGTATAATGTATTTATGTGTATACAGTCGGCCCTTTTTACCCATGGATTCTGTATCTGTAGAGTCAGCCAACCATGGATTGAAAACGTTTGAACAAAAGCTATTGCTCATTATATGCCATTGCTGATGTGCTATGTAGTAAGGCCACGATGGTTGCATCCATACTGAATATGTATAGAGTTTTCTTGTCATTATTCCCGAAATAACATAGTATAACAACTATTTACATAGCATTTACATTGCATTAGGTATGAAAAGTAATCTAGAGATGATTTATAGTATACAAAATGATATACATAGGCTATACTGTAGACAAATACTGTGCCATTTTATATAAGAGACTAGAATCTGCAGATTTTGGTGTCTGCGAGGATCCTGGAATCAGTTCCCCATGGATTTGAGGGACTTCTATATATCTATATGTAAATATGTATAATCTATATGTATATGTATGTATATATATGTAATTTACTGTAAGAAATTCACTCACATGATTGTGGTGGCTGGCAAGTCCCAAAAGACTTAGGAGAGCCAATGGAGTGGTTTGAGTCCAAATGCTGGCAGCTTGAGACACAGGAAGAGCTGATGTTTAAATTCGAGTCCAAAGGCAGGAATTAAATGTCCCAGTTCAAGGTAGTCAGGAAGCAGAATTTCCCTTCTGTTCACAGGAGAATAACCTTTTTTGTTCCATTTGGTTTAAGAACTGATTGGATGAAGCCCACCCACATTAAAGAGAGCAACCTGCTTTACTCAGTCTAACAATTTAAAAGCTAAACTCATTGAAAAGCACCCTTCCAATAACATCCAGAATAATACTTGACCAAATATCTGGGCACTCTATGGTGCAGTCAAGTCAACACATAAAAATCGCCGTCACAATGGGGAAGAGAGATGTGGCTACAAGAGGCAATAGTGTGAGGCTAGTGTGGCAGTGAGGCCAGAGGAATGTTCAGTATCGTTTCAACCAGACACTGGGGAAGGGTCATTTGAACATCCATGTGCTATAAGATATTATTCTTTCCAAGACTATAAACGACAAACCTTAAGGGGCTGGAGAAAGCCTTGCAAACCATAGCCATGACTCTTAAGGTGAGGAACTTATTGAAAGGTCTCAAAACATGGACAATGATGGCTGACGGGGCACAGGTGGGATCATCCAGGCATTTGCATTTGTGTGACCTCCCAGCTATAGCAATAGTATCTCCCCTGGATCTCAGGTTTTTAGTGTCTTTCACTTTTAATAGATAATTAAAATGTTTTATTTAAAGAGTCTTACTGTCTTAAAACTGCATAAATATGGAGAAAGAAAAACATTTCAGACAATAATATGACCAGTTATTCTGTGAAGACTAGTATTTTGAAGAGAAGATGTTCACTAGCCTGAGTAGCTGGTGGAAATAACATACCTCTGGTCCTGGATAAGCCACTGGCACCTCTTGCCAGTTCTTAGAGCAGCTTCCTGAGTTTTTTTCCCTTCCTTTGTAAAGCTCTGTGACTCCTTTGCTAACACCTAAGACCACATCTTGGGGTTGTTTTAACTGTTCCCATGGATAGGGCAGAGCATTTACCCTGCCCTGCCTCAAGGCTGCCTCTTAAACTTTAGTGGACCTCTCACCTTACTCCACATTATTTTTCCTCTCACCAAGTAATTACAGGAAATGTACAAGTATGATCCTGAAAGTCATTTATAATGAATAGATGGATCAAACAAAAGGCAAAAGACACAGTCTTTGAATGCTAACTCTTGTGGAAGTTTAAAGATATCTTCCTGTACTGCATGGATTTCTGTTAGGGAGAGGTCCTCATTGCAAGAGACTAATATTGCAGACATAGAGGTTTCTGAACCTAAATGATCTTAGGAAGAAGCTACTCTTGACACATAGCTGCCCGGGCTCCACTTTGGAATGCATTTGCATCTACATGAAGGTTATATGTGGGCATATTTCCTGTAACTTCTGCAACCAGAGAGTTGAATATTTTTTTATTAATATTTCTGTGGTGAACTTAGTTTCCCTGTCCCTACCTGATCAAGGCACAAGATGTACCGCTCAAACTGTGACTTACTTTCTTGCCAAGATTGTCAACTATGAGCTCAATCCTGCTTTCAACCAGCAGGAAATGTGATGCTAGGCCAAAGGCCAGAGGTCATAGATTAGCCCACTGGTACTGCTCTTTGCGATTCTAATTCTTAAACAGTACCCATAGCTTTGTATGGCTAGATAGAGAGAAAATGTAGAGTTGACAAGCTAGCAACGTCAGACAAATTCACGTTCGTAATCACTGCTGTGCAAGATAGCTCTGATATCTGATTTGACCCACAGCTGATTTGGAGAACTTCTAAACAAAATGATTGCAAACACATTCCCTCTTTGTAATCAAAACATAATCTACATATATCCAAGTGCAAACATTAATAAATGCAGTTTACCAAATAGAAATAGAAAAATAAATAGAGCCTTCTTGACATCATTTCTTTCTTAATCACTTTCTTTCTTATTTATTTTTTATTTGATAAGAACACTTAACTTGAGATCTACTTTCTTAATAAATGTTTAAATTCACAGTAAAGCTTAAGTATAAGCATGATATTGTACACTAGCCCTCTAGGACTTACTCATCTTACATAACTACAACTTTATACTCATTGAATAACAACCTTCTTTGCCCTCAGTACAAATATTTTTAGTATCTTTCTTATTGGCTATTTATTTGTAAAGTATTTAAAACAACTTATATGTCATATTCATCAGAAAACATTCCTAAAACTAGAAATTTAAAACATAAGATACAAAAAGAAAGAGAAGCTAATGTTAGTGTAATGGGGATAACTTACATGTATTAATTGTTAGGTACCTGAGTTGCAAAGGCTTGTGCCCTAGGGATCACACTCATCCCCTTTGCAGCCTGGATCATGAATGACATTTGCTTTATTCCTATACTGCTGATCTCCCACATGGGGACCCAAATCGCCCCCCTTTTTTTTTGTATTAGCTTGTTTCATTTTGCCTTGTTGATTTCTGAAGTTAGCTATGTAGACCTTCAGAGGTCACATGTCCTTCCCTTATGAGGAAAGTAAAACATTTGTGTAGATTTGAAATGTCTGCTTCAAACTCTGGTTTGTTTCAGCTCTGGGGGCTAATTTATCCTAATCTGCCTTGTCCAATAGTTGCCAGCAATGGGTGTGAGTACATGTGCTAAATATTTACAACTTACTATGTTATAAATATCTAATAAAAAAACCCAAAAAACCTAAGGTCCTCTGTCTAAATGTGGCCATTACATTATGTGGTGTAGATAGTTTTGGCACAAAAAAATCATTATCCTTTTTTTTTAAGTGATGTCAATGTTTAAAAGCGTCTTGGGAAAGAAACAAATCTGGCACATACTTGTATTCAATCCTGCTATGGAAAGATGGTCTCTTAAAGTGTAAAGCTACAGTGTCTGCTGTTTGAAGCTTTTACATTCAAACATGCTATGCTCCGAATTTTTGCCTCCGTGATAGTGGGACCCCCAGTTCGCCAGTCTGCTGATGTTGCGCTGTCTTAGTATTATCCCATTAAGTATTAGGACCTGGACGTTCAAAACAGTTGGTCTATCCTCATGTCTTACAGCTAGCTGCCCCATTGTGGGAGGTTTTTAATATTAATAATTTTTAGTTTTGAAATAATTTCAGACTTGGAAATTGAAACTATAGTACTAAGAATTTCCTTGTAAACTTTACCCAGTTTTCCCAAATGTTAACATCTTAAGTAACCACAGCCAACTATCAAACCCAAAATTATTGATACAACACTACCAGCTATAAGACTTATTTAAATGATATCAATTGTCCCAGTAACACCCTTGTTTTGTAGACCCTGATCACACAGTCGTTACATCACTTTAGTCTCTTTTAGTTTGGAAAGAGTTCCACAGGTCTTACCTTTTCTTTCATGAATAATGGCCAGTTGTTTTGTAGAATTCCCCTCAAACTGGGTTTGATGTTTTCTCATGGTTGAATTCAGTCTAGAAATTTCTGGCAGGAATACTGCAGAAATGTTGTTGTACTTTCTTAGTGCATCATATCAGAACAAATGTGATGAACATATTTTATTACTATTGGCATGCAAGCTATGATCACCTGTTTAGGTGGCATCTCCCAAGATCCTCCACTAGAAAGTTATTATTTTTTCCTTTATATTTATCTTTGAAAAGTTTTCTCTTTTCCACATTTATTCACTTGTTTATTCATTTTTGTGTATTAATCTGTTTGTTTGGCCTCACAAACATTTTTCTGGTTATAGTTTATATTCAATATTCAATCGGAGTATAGATTATGATCTATATTACTCAGGGTTCTCCAGATAAATAGAACTTACAGGATACATGAAGGTGATAGCTAGATGATAGCTAGATGATAGGTAGATAAATAGATGATAGATGATGATAGATGATAGATAGATAGATGATGATAGATAGATAGATAGATGATAGATATAGATAGATTAGATAGATAGATGATAGATAGATAGATAGATAGATAGATAGATAGATAGATAGATAGATAGATAGATGATATAGATGATAGATAGATGACAGATAGACATAAATACATGGAGATTATTATGAGGAACTTGTGGTGATGGAGGCTGAGAAGTTCCTGGATCTCCATCTACAAGCTGGAGACTCAGGAAAATTGGTGGTATAGCTCTAGTCTAAGTCTAAAGGCCTGAGAAGTAGAGGAAAAATTGGTGCAAGTCCCAATTTGAGGCCTAAGAAAATAAGATGTGTCTGCTCAAGCAGGCAGCAGGAAACAAAAGGGGTAAATTTCTCCTTTCTTCTCCTTTTGTTCTATCCAGGCTCTCATAGGATTGGGTGATGCCTACCCACATTCCGAGTGGTGGTGGTGGGGAGGCAATCTACTTTATCAAAATGACCAATTAATCAATACAAATGTTAATATAATCCAGAAACACTCTAACAGACATACTCAAGATCATGTTTAATCTGGGTACCTTATGGCCAGTCAAGTTGACATATAAAATCAACCATCACGTAATACATTGATATGATTATCTAGTATGATGCTCAGATTGTCTTGAAATTGGACATTGAAAGGTTCCTTATATTGACTTCTGTTTCACTTGGCATCTTCACCATTTTTTGAGACTTTCTTACTTTCTGACACAACAAAATGTTCCAGTCTCCCCTTTTTCTTTCCTTGTACTTGTCATAAAATTAGACTATTTTTCGAGTAGCATTCTTTTTGTTGGAGAATGGTATTTAGAAACCAAGAGCTAGGCACTAGGTGTGATCATTGCTAATGGTGTGTCATTGTTTTTAGGTCCTCTCAGTGGAAAGAGCTAGGAACTCTATGTAGGCAAACACATAAACAATGCATATTTATATTTATTTTATATTTATTTATCTATATTAAAATAACTATTTTATCCTGATAATTTCAATTCCAATTCAACACCATAAAGTTTGTTCTAGTCTTCCCCTTTCCCAAATTTATAACCCTTTTATTTAACAGTAAGAACTATGGCTCTCACTATCAATAATATATTCACTTATTTGCTTATTCTAGAATAGGAATGATCTTAAAATTGCTAACCCATATCTATGTGAAAAACAAGTTTATTAACTAGAGTGCAATGATTGTGTACAGTTTTCATTCACTTAGAGCATATAGTTAAAATATTGTTGTCCAAAGTTTGCTCATTAGTTTTCTTCTTTGTTCCTTTCAAAGTGTTTATGTTACTAATTTGTTTCATTTAAAATACAGGGAGGTTCTTTCCTTTTTCTTTTTTTTCTCTTTTTTACTGTTTGTAATCCATTTTCAATTATCCCACAGACATTGATTTAAAGTTTTAATTTACTTTTCAAAACTGTGAAATATTAACGGTTTTTAAAGTCATGCCACAGAGATAGAGAAATTCACTCTCCCAGCATCCCATCTATTGCCGTCCTGGCTCTTCATTTTTTTTCCACGTCATTCTCACTCAGCACTTCTAGGTTATCAAGCTTATTCATTCCTGCCAAACTTTTTTGTTCTTTTATTTATTTTTTCACAGAAGAGCAGATAAATGTATATATTTTTGTATCACTTTCTATCTTACATGACAGATAATATACTATAAAGTGTTCTTTGCATTTTGATTTTTTCACTTAACAATTTACCCTGGAATTTGCTTCATATCTGTTCATAGAGATCTTCCTCATTCATTTTATGGCTACATTTACATTGTGTGTATTATTTCATCAACCACTTTCCAGTGTTTGGGCATTTAGATTACTTTCAAAATTTTGCAGTTATTAGCAATGTGGCAGTGAGTCAGCTTACGCGTATGTATTTTGCATTGTTGGGGGAGTATCTTAATAGGTTCTCTTTTTCAACGTCTCATGCACTAAGTAATCTGTATCTTTCTAGAATACACACTTTTTCTGTGAAAGCTGTGATAAGATTCTGGACTGACATCAGATTACTTTTAGTGGATCCCCAAAATAATAATAATCAAATATGAATGCATTTTATTGGCCCCAGGGACAGCCATAAGGAGGTCCACTTGCTCAGAATGTATTCCAAATGTAAAGTTCAGCCCTGGCTAGGTGGCTCAGGCGTTTGGAGCGTCCTCCCGTGCACTAGGAGTTGGCCAGTTCGATTCCCAGTAAGGGCACATACCCAGATTGCAGATTCGATCCCTCGTCAGGGATGTATGCAGGAGAGAGCTGATGTTTCTCTCACATCAATGTTTCTCTCTCCCTCTCTTTCTTTCTCTCTGTCTCCCTTCCTCTCTAAAAATCAATAAAATTTTTAAAAAAATTTTTTTAAATTTTAATGTGAAGTTCAAAAATGTTTAGATCAATGCGAGCAAAAATAAAACGTGTGTGGAGTGTAACGACACTTAGCAAGTATTAATACACTTACTTGTACATAGTTTAAAGTAAGTGCTGCTGATTTTCTTTGTGATATGCCAATTGTTTTGTAAAAGTGTTTTCCTTAATGAAAAAATATGTTTTATCCATCCCTCACATTTAAACTCAATATATTTCACAATGTTCTATATATTTAGAAATGGGAGCAGGGTAAGAGATCTACTGCTCATTTTCATCACGTATCGCTTTAGTTCGCATACACAAAAATTACACAAAAATGTATTGCATTTCCTTTATATTTTGCCAACAAAATTTACAGTCCTGTCTATGTTTTGGTAAATGGAGCCAGGTTATCTCATCTCTATTCCCAAATCTTGTTCATTGCAAAACAGCAATGTTTTACATCAAAATAGACCATAAACATATTTCTTCAAATATAATACAGGAGTAATTACACTCTTCACAGTAAGTAAGAGACGATTAATGAAGGAGTACTCATTAAGTATTCATTTTAAATAGCTCTGCAGTGGAAAAAAAGAAACAAGCACACATTTTCATGACCCGGTAAAACATAAATTACAGAGCTTTCAGATGACAGAGTTGAATCTTCTTTTCTTATTATTTATATACTTGTGGAATAATATAATATTATCCTTCTTCTGCATTTAAGGCCTTATTTTCATTGTCTCCCTAGTTCCTCTATTTCTTGTGTACTAAACATTATTTAGCACCTTTCTTCAATCCTTTTCTTTGTTTCATCTTTCTCATGACCTCTCTCTGCCCCAACAAACAGGCAAGAAATTTCTCTGTTCCCGTTAGTACACAATTTATTTATTTCTAATTTACATTTGATGTTTTATGGAGCAAAGGACCTTGCTTTGTATTTCATGCTTTGAAATGTCCCATGTCTGATTATTATGTGTAATAAATAATAAGAATTTCTGAGGACACATGCATTTTCAATATTCATTTCTTCTAAATAAACCAGCCAAATAACAGCACTGACAACATGCACATTTTTATAACTATTTACTATCAGATGTGTGTAATCTACTTATCATCATAAAAATATCTCTTGTTATTATTGAAACTGCAGTAATTTGGGTATTGTAATCAAAGAGCACTGACATAACATTGTGTCAGAATGCACATTATTTATTCTGGAAACATCTGTTATATTTTGCAGATGATTAATCAGAAAACCTTAAAATACATTGAAAATACTTATGCAAGTGTTTTATGATCACACATAGGTTGTTTCATATATATATATATAAATATTTTAGAAAACTGAACACTGACAACTTGTATGATATTTTCCAAATCCTCCTTCCCCCAGGTTAATAAATTCTTAGAAACTGAATCTTGTTTTTGTAGTCAATTCATTAAAAATGGGCATACCTGTTTCCCAGGGCACTATTATTCCTCAGACAGCCACAGTGGGGGAAGAGATTTCTTTTCTTTTCCTGTTTAATTAAAATAAAACAAATGAGCTATAATAGAAATCATAAAGTCACCATAGGATATTTCCTTGGGCTATCAGCTTTTCCAGATGCCCATTAATAACCAGATTATAACATGTAACTCTTCTTTACTCCTTGTTATGGACTGTACCTTAAAAACCGGCTTATTAAATATTTGGAGACTGGCTAATATCATTGGAAAAATAATCATATACAGTGTTGACTCTTAACTGGTTTAAAGATTGATTGACTAGAATTAAATAATCCTTCGGACCAAAATATATCTATATATCAGGCAAAGAAGAATCACCACATGAGGGAACAGGATAATTTTTTCATGTTCAGGTACAGTAAGCCAACTGAGTGTTAACAGACTACCTTAATTGTACCCTTTAGTTGCTTTGTGCTTATGGAAATTCAAGGAAAGTAGGGCCACATTCCTTGCCCTCAAAAAGCTGAAAAAAGGTTCAGGATTTGAACTTATGTACAATCAAAATGTAAGTGATGTGTTGAGACACAATTGTGTAGCTAGAATTGCCTACAGCCACTTTTATTCTTCAATACCACCTGAGAAGTAAAAAAACAACAACAAAATAACAACAACAACAAAAACCCACAAAAGTCAAAGAATAACAGCGTGTAAAACCTTTATGTTTAAAGGAAGTAAAAGCTATGCAAAATTATCTGTAGAGATAGTACAATCGATTGATCAGGGATAGGCTATTATGATGTTTAAAAACACAATTTTACTTAAAAGTTAATCAAAGATATACAAGGAGAGCTTTCTACAATAAAAATAGAAGAGGAAGGTAGCTTTAAACCTTTAATTATTAATTCACACTTGCTTAGAGGTATATATGTCTTTCTGAAGAATTTGGTAGCTTTCATTGTCTCTAAATTGTCCGACCAATACTTATTAGTACTTGGAAACCATTCTCCAATATTGTACTTCCTAAATGCCTTCAATATTTTACATATTATTATTGAAATCAGAAACGCGATTAACCAGCTAAATATCATATCAACATTTTATAATTGTACCTAAAATATATGGCATATTATGTATTTTTACACTGAAAATGCCATTTATTTATTTCCAGAAAATTTCCACTCTTTTTAGTATGTTTTATTTCCCTCAATGCAAAAGTGATAATGTTGAATGCAAATAAATCGATTCCTGGTCAAATCCCAAGTAGTCATGTTAAAGCAATCATTTCAGCACTTTGCATCTCTGCTATGAACATAGGGGTGCATAAGTTCTTTGTGACTGGTGTTTAGGGTTCCTTAGAATATATTCCTAGAAGTGGGATCACTGGGTCAAATGGCAGGTCAATTTTAAATCTTTTGAGGAAGCTCCATACTGCTTTCCCTAGTGGCTACCCCAGTCTGCATTCCCACCAGCAGTGCACTAGGGTCCCCTTTCTCCACACCCTGGCCAGCACTTGTAGTTCATTGACTTGTTGATGGAGCCATTCTGACAGGTGTGAAGTGATACCTCATTGTGGTTTTAATTTGCGTCTCTCTGATGCTTAGTGGCTGAGCATTTTTTCATATGTCTCTTGGCCATCTGTGTGTCCTCTTTGGAGAAGTGTCTATTTAGGTCCTTTGCCCATTTTTTAATTGAGTTGTCTTCCTTTTGTTAAGTTGTACAAGTTCTTTATATATTTTGGATATTAACCCTTTATCCCATATGCCGTTGGCAAATATGTTCTCCCATACAGTGGGCTCCCTTTTCATTTTGTTGATGGTTTCTTTTGCTGTGCAGAAGCTTTTCATTTTGATGCAGTCCCATTTATATATTTTCTCCTTAGTTTCTCTTGCCCTAGGAGATGTATCGGCAAACATATTGCTACGAGAGATGTCTGAGATTTTGCTGCCTATATTTTCCTCTAGAGTTTTTATGGTTTCATGTCTTACATTTAAGTCTTTTATCCATTTTGAATTTACTTTTGTGTATGGTGAAAGTTGGTGGTCTAGTTTAATTTTTTGCATGTACCTGTCCAATTTTCCCAACACCATTTATTGAAGAGACTGTCTTTGCTCCATTGTATATTCTTGCCTCCTTGGTCAAATATTAATTTACCATAATGGCATAGGTCAATTTCTGGGTTCTCTGTTCTGTTTCACTGATCTATATGTCTGTTCTTGTGCCAGTACCAGGCTGTTTCAATTACAGTGGCTTTGTAGTATAACTTGATATCTGGTATTGTGATCCCTCCAACTTCGTTCTTTCTCCAGATTGCCGTAGCTATTCAGGGTGGTTTTTTGATCCATATATATTTTCAAAGTGTTTGTTCTAGATCTGTGAAATATGCTGTTGGTATTTTAATAGTGATTGCATTGAATTTATAGATTGCTTTGGGTAGTATGGACATTTTAATGATGTTAATTCTTCCAATTCCTTGAACATGGTATATTTTTTCATTTGTTTATATCTTCCTCTATTTCTTTTATCACTATCTTGTAGTTTTCAGAGTAAAGGTCTTTTACATCTTTGGTTAAGTTTATTCCTAGGTATCTTATTTTTTTAGTTGCAATGGTAAATAAGATTTTTTTTTAGTTTCTGTTTCTGAAAGTTCATTATTGGTGTATAAAAATGCCATTGATTTGTGGGTGTTAATTTTGTATCCTGCTACCTTGCTGAATTCGTTTATTAAATCTAGTAGTTTTTTGGTAGAATCTTTAGGGTTTTCTATGTATAATATCATGTCATCTACAAATAACGACAATTTTGTTTCTTCCTTTTCAATTTGCATGCCTTTTATGTTTTCTTCTTGTCTGATCTCTGTAGCTAGGACTTCCAGTACTATGTTGAATAAGAGTGGTGAAAGTGGATGCCCTCTGTCTTGTTCCAGTTCTTAGGGGAAATGGTTTTAGTTTTTGCCCATTGAGTATGATGTTGGCTCTAAGTTTGTCATATATGGCCTTTATTATGCTGAGGTATGATCCCTCAATTCTTACTTTGCTGAGAGCTTTTATCAAAAATGGGTGTTGGATTTATCAAATGCATTTTCTGCATCTATTGATATAATCATGTGATTTTTGTCTTACAATTTATTTATGTGATGTATCACATTTATTGACTTGCAAATATTGTACCAGCCTTGCATCCCTGGAATCAACCTCACTTGGTCATTGCGTATGATCTTTTTAATATATTACTGGATCTGATTTGCTAATATTTTGTTGAGGATTTTAGCATCTATCTTCATCAGGGGTATTGGCCTGTAATTCTTTTTCTTTGTAGTGTCTTTATCTGTTTTGGAATCAGACAGCCTCATAAAAAGAGTTTGGAAGTATTCTTTTCTCTTGAATTTTTTGAAATAGTTTGAGGAGGATAGGTGTTAATTCTTCTTTGAATGTTTGGTAAAACTCCCCCGTGAAGCCATCAGGGCCAGGGCTTTTGTGTGCTGGGAGCCCTTTGATTACTGCTTCAACTTCCTCAGCAGTTATTGGCCTATTCAGGCTTTCTGACTCTTCCTGATTGAGTTATGAAAGGTTGTATTTTTCTAGGAATTTACCTATTTCATCCAGGTTGTCCAGCTTGGTGGCATATAGTTGTTCATAGTATTTTCTTACAATCCTTCATTTTTCTGTTGGGTCAGTTGTTGTATCTCCTCTTTCATTTTTTATTTTGTTTATTTGGGTCCTCTCTATTTCTTGATGACTCTGGCTAAAGGTTCATTAATCTTGTTTATCTTTTCAAAGAACCAGCTCTTGGTTTCATTGATTTTTTTTTGTATTTTTTTTTAGTCCCTATGCCATTTATTTCTGTTCTGATCTTTATTATTTCTTTCCTTCAACTTACTTTGGGCTTTTCTTGTTGTTCTCTTTCTAAGTCATTAAGTTGTAGGGTTAAAGAGTCTATTAGAAGTTTTTCTTGTTTTTTGAGATAGGCTTGTAGTGCTAGGAACTTGCCTCTCAGGACTGCTTTCATTTGTCCCATAGATTTGGAATTGTTGTGTGTTCATTTTCATTTGTTTCCAGGAAGTTTTTGAGTTCTTCCTTGATCTCTTTGGTAACCCATTCATTGTTTAAAAACATGCCTTTTAGCCTCCATGTGTTTGAATGTTTTTTAGTGATTTTATTGTAGTTTATTTTTAATTTCATGCTACTGTGGTCCAAGGTGCTTGATATCATTTCAATCTTCTTGAACTTGTAGAGACTTGTTTTATGTCCTAAGATGTGGTCTATCTTTGAGAATGTCTCATGTGCACTTGAGAAGAATGTATATTCTGCTGCTTTGGGGTGGAATGTTCTATAAATATCAATTTAATCCATCTGATCTAGTGTGTTATTTAGGGTCACTGTTTCCTTGTTGATTTTTTTGTCTGGAAGACCTATCCAGTGAAGTCAGTGGGTGTTAAAGTCCCTTAGTATGAATGTATTGCTGTTGATCTCTCCTTTAAAGCCCTCTAGAAGTTTTTTTATAGTTTAGGTGCTCCTATATTGGGTACATATGTTTATCAGGGTTATATCCTCTTGTTGGGTTGATCCCTTTAGTATTATGTAATTACCTTTCTTGTCTCTCATTATGGTCTTCATTTTGAAGTCTATTTTGTTCGATATGAGTATTACTACCTCAGCTTTTTTTTTCATTTCCATTTGCATGGAAAAATTTTTTCCATCCCTTCATTTTCATCCTGTGTGCGCCTTTTGTTCTGAGGTGGGACTCTTGTAGACAATATATAATTGGGTCATGTTTTCTTATCCATTCAGCCACCCTATATCTTTTCATTGGAGCATTTAATCCATTTACATTTAAGGTTATTATTAAAAGATACTTATCTAATGCTTTTTTATTTCTTTATGGCTATGTTTCTCATTCTCTCTATTTCTATTTCTAATTACAACAGTTTCTTTAACATTTCCTGCAATGCTGGTTTGGTGGTGATAGACTCTTTTAGTCTTTTTCTTGTCTGGGAAGCTCTTTATTTCACCATCTATGAATGATAATCTTGCTGGATAGAGTAGTCTTGGTTTCAGATCCTTGTTTTGCATTACCTTGAATACTTCATGCCATTCCCTTCTGGCCTGTAGAGTTTCTGATGAGAAGTCAGATGACAGCCTTATGGGAGCCCCTTTGTAGGTAATAGATTGCTTTTCTCTAGCTTCCTTTAAGATTCTCTCTTTGTCTTAAATTGTTGGCATTTTAATTATGATGTGTCTTTGTGTGGGCCTCTTTGGATTCTTCTTGCTTGGGACTCTCTGTGCCTCCTGAACTTGTGTGACTTTTTCCTGACCAAGTTAGGGAAGCTTTCTGCCATTATTTCATCAAACAGTTTCTCTAACACCTGCTTACTTCGACCTCTTCTGGCACTCCTATAATACAAATGTTGTTACATTTCATGTCATTCCACAGCTCCTTAGACTGTCCTCCTGTTTTTTAATTGTTTTTTGTTTTTGAGTCTTTAACTGAGTCATTTTTTCTACCCTATCTTCTAATTCACTGATCCAGTCCTCAGCTTCCTCTAATCTGCTGTTTATTCCCTCCAATGTATTTTTTATTTCTGGTATGTCATTCTTCATTTCTGACTGGTCATTTTTCATAGTTTTCATATCTTCTTTCATGCTGTTGAGCATCCTTACAACTAGTATTCTGAACTCTGTATCTGAGAGATTGCTTATCTCCATTTCATTTAGCTCTTTTTCTGGAGATTTCTCTTCTTCTTTCATTTGGAGCTTGTTTTTTGGTCTCCCTATTTTGGCCACTTTTGGGGGTTTGTTTCTAAGTATTCGGTAGATCTGCTGTGACTTTGTTTTTGGAAGGTCTCTGGTATAAGGGAATGTCAGATGCAGTTTGTGACTTTCCAGCAAGGTGGGGCAATTGTTTCCCTCCTCAGGCAAAAGCCAAAAAAATTGCCCCCCCCCCCCCCGAGAAAGATGTCCTCCACAGTCTGGGGGAATGACTTTGTACAAGAATCCAGATGAGTGTCCTCTGATCTCACTCTCCAAAGTCCACAACCACAGACTCGCTACACAGCTCCAGTCCACTCCATTACTCCTCCACTGGAACCCAAGGTGAGTGGCTACACACAAAACTTTGTGTGTTGGCTCTTTAAGAGGGTGCCTGCAGTTTTAGCTGCCTCTCTTTGGCAGACAGAAACCCAGCTGCTTTTCACAGCCAGATGTTATGTGGGCACCTTTCTCAGTTCTGGTGCTCTTGGCTGGGAAGTCCAGCCTGGGGTTTAGGCCCCAGAGTCCTCAGTGGGAACCCCTCATAGCTGAGATATTTCTCTGGACCTTCAGCTGCTGCTTGTGGGAGCCCGGCCAGCCCTCTGGCATCCACACTTCCTACCAGTCTCTATGTGGTCTCTACTTTTCCTCCTTGGTTATGAGGGTGCTCTCCAGCTAGTCTTCAGTTAGTTTTCAGGATGGTTTTTCTATGTTTTTGTTGTAAATCCAGAATGTTCCCTGGAAAGTTTCAGTGTAGCTTCCACTCAGTCCACTGCCATCTTGGATCTCCCTAGATACTTTCTTCAAAGCAGAGGGAACATAATAGATATCCAAGGATAGTGAGGCTCATAAGCCTCAGGAGACTTGGCCTTTATATCCAATTATCTCAGAGACTTAAAAATAAGATTTTTTATTGCTACCAGACAGATATTATTTAAAACTGTCATATTTCACAGTTTTTAAAGTTTCTGCTATTTCCATATCAGCACTGTAGAATACCTTCAGTTTTCAAACTTCATTCATCATTAATTCAATCAACAATTTGTTCTAAACATTCTTTACAGGCCAGGTACTAGATTAGGCATTGGAATACAGATCAGAGAATTTGGTTCTTGCTTTTAATAAGC
Organism: Miniopterus natalensis; assembly: GCF_054644295.1. Classification (NCBI taxonomy): domain Eukaryota; kingdom Metazoa; phylum Chordata; class Mammalia; order Chiroptera; family Miniopteridae; genus Miniopterus; species Miniopterus natalensis. The sequence continues at coordinate 64,670,494 of NC_142088.1, forward strand.
TCATGGTATAGTGGGAGACAAAAATTAGTTAAACCAGCCATTGAAGCATGCAAAATCAGCTAGAGAGAGGAGGGAGAAAGATGGTAAAGAGCAAACTTGTCAGAAGAGATAATGTGGTGAATTGAATTTCAAATGATAAGAAGAAAGAAAACAGAGAAAGAACATTCTACCCAGGAGTCAGAGCATCTGGTACTAAGATCTGAGGTGTTATAAATTGTGAAGGTGTTTTCAACACAGCAAAATAATTGACAGCAGAGACTCCAGATTGAGTTTCTGGGTTAGATTTTGTCTCACACATCTGATGCAACCTTAAACAGCTTTCTTCATTTTTTGGTACTTTTGTTTCTTCATAGGTAAGATTAAAAAAAATAATAACTTTCCTCAAAATTTTGTAGTGAGAATGAAATTAAATAATAAAAGAAACTGCCAGTTATGATGCTTGGCAAAATAAAATAAATGCCATCTCCACTCCAGCCATCTAGGTGTCTATGGAAGTTTTTGGATTCCTATTAACTACAGAGGGAAGTTCATTGTAAGAATTATCAAATTGTAAGAATAAAATGAACAAAGACAAATTTATTATTTATAAATTCCAAAGTTATCACCCATCCAAGGATGAAATTTAGTACACAAATAGGAGGAGCAACTTCTTCTTTCACTCCTGATACTGAAAATCTGATGAGTTTAGAGAGAAAATACAATTAAATCATATTCTAGAAGGCATAGCAATTTCCTTAAGAATATGAGGCTCTTATAGAATAGAATCCCTGCTGGAGGTCTTGAAGTTTGGGGAATTTGAAGGAAGGGAAAAACAGTAGTCAAATTCCTAATGGAAGGTTTAAAGAGCAGAGTGAGAGCCCATTAGTATGTCCCAGTTTCTAAAAGACATGGTGGCTTGGCCAGCATGGCTCAGCAGTTGAACATCGACTTATGATCCAGGAGATCATGGTTCGATTCCTGGTCAGGGCACCTGCCCAAGTTGTGGGCTCGACCCCCAGTAGAGGATGTACAGGAGGCAGCCAATCAATGACTCTCTCATCATTGATGTTTCTCTCTCTCTCTCCCTCTCTGTTCCTCTCTCTAAATCAATAAAGATACATTTTTAAAAAAATAAATAAATAAAAAATAAAAGACATAGCATATGACCATTCCCATATGTTGTGGGTAAAGCATCATATTTAAGGGGGAAAGAGGAAAGGAGGGGAGAGAAAGAGAGAGAGCACGAGTGAGAAAAACACAAGTACCTGAGGGGTGTCTTGGGTATTAATGTGTTAACATGTGTGAAGGTTGTGGCAGAGACAATTGCCTCCAGAGACAGGGAGCTAATGATTGCTCTCTCCATGGACCACAATTACTGGAAAGCTAAGTGAGCAAAGTCAGACCTAGGCAACCCAAGTCACCTCTGATGGAGTTGCTCACAGACAACTGAGAACCAGAGAACACATCCAGAATTAGAAGGCAAATGTAGATATGAAGTGGGTTGACACCAAGAAGGAGAAGCCCCTCTCCTTAAAACATGGTAGTATGAATTGTGTGAGTCGCCCTCACTGTCTTCACTTAATCTCCCAAAGATTATACTCCAACTCTAGGAGAACTGCAAATAACAATGAGAGTGTTATAGTCCTGTATGTGACTGAAATATAAATCCTAATTAGACTGAGTTTTCATGAAAGTGACTAAATTGATTCTAAATCAGGCAGATATCATTTGGAATAAAAAATCAAACTGAGTTATAAACAAAGTTAAAATTTTACAAAATGGCATCTGTGATTGAAAAAGCACATAATGAGCTCAGCCAGTGTGGCTCAGCCATTGAGCATTGACCTATGAACCAGGAGTTCATGGTTCGATTCTCAGTCAGGGCACATGCCTGGGTTACAGGCTCGATCCCCAGCAGGGAGCATGCAGGAGGCAGCTGATCAAGGACTCTCTCATTGATGTTTCTGTCTCTATCCCCCTCTCCCTTCCTCTCTTTGAAATCAATAAAAACATATTTTGTTAAAACAAGAAAAGAAAAAGTACATAATGAGGGATTAAACTTCTTTCTGAGGGAAATTAGATACCATTGAAAAATACTAAGTTGAGAGATGACATGATCAGATTTTAATTTTAGTAAAAAAAACACACTCGGGGAAAAAATTAATTGGATTAGAGTTGGAGGAAAAGTAGCAGGAGACCAGTTAAAAGAACATTGTTGAAGTTCAAGCAAGAAAAATTCTGTTTCCTAAATAATTCAGTGAACTGGATGGACCTGAGATACATTAAATGAAAAAAATTCACAAAAAAGTAATGGCTAATTATATCTGGGGTGGTATAGGAGGAAAGGAAGGATACTTATTCCTTTATTTAATATTTGTTGAGCTTGTACTGTATGCCAGACACTGTGTTAGATGAAGGGAATATAGAAGAAGCCAAAAATAACCAGTCATGATTATCAGTGAAATTATAGTCTAAAAAGAGAGGTACAACAGTTAGCCAAACAATCACATAAGTAAATGTAAAATTATAGCTCTGACAAGTGGTAGAATTCAGGATTTCATGATATAATAAGAGATTGAAACCAGAGAGAGAGGTAGAGGAACGTTGTCTGAATGACTGACACCAGAGCCTAAAATTGAAGAATGGAGAAGGGTTTGAGAAGGGAAGATCTGTCTGACATTTCAAATATTCCTGATCATGACCATCAGTAAGAAATGCATTTTACCTAATGACCCAGTACACACACACACACACACACACACACACACACACACAACTGAAGCTTTGGGAATCAAATTTACTCTAAGTACTTGTATATATTCTCTCTTACTATGCTTTTTTATTTAATGTTGCAGGTATCCACTAATTGATTTCATGGTCCACTCAGGAGTTATGATCTACGGTTTACAAAATACTGACTTATTTAATGACAACATTTATTTAAGGTATACCATACTAATGTTCCTATCACAACAACCCAATGAGGTAAATATTATCATTAGTCCCATTTTACATATGAAGAAACTGAGGTTGCTGAACTAAAGCCACACAGTTAACAAATGGCAGAACTTGTGTTATGAGTAAGCAGACCCTGCAAGCTGAACCACTGCACCATGTCATCTTGTTGCTTACCTGGCCATCTGGATGGGGATACCTCTCAATAAAGAAAATAAATCAGAAAGGAAAAGAGCCCGGCCGGGCATGGCTCAGCGGTTGAGCGTCAACCTAGGATCCAGGCAATAGTGGTTCGATTCCTGGTCAGGGCACATGCCCAGGTTGCGGGCTCGATCAATGACTCTCTCATCATTGATGTTTCTGTCTCTCTCTCTCTCCCTCTCCCTTCCTCTCTCTGAAATCAATAAAGATATATTTAAAAAAAAAAAAAAAAAAAGAAAGGAAAAGAAAGGAATGTGACCTCCTATCACACATGGATCATATCTTTTCACATCCATAAAAATGGACCACAGCCTAGCGAAAGTCACCAATATGATGTGCCACTGACCATATTGATAATTGTGACATATTTCCAAAGGAGTTTAAGGAAAAAAGAGAACCAAAGTTGTTTGCTTTGCCCAATGAAGATTTAGAATAGAAATCCTTAAGATTTATATCCTTTATATCTGTATATAAAATAGTGGAAAAAATAGCCACTTAGGCATTGTGAATTGTGATCTGAAGTACATCATGACTCAGTACACACAAACACACACACGCACACACACACGCCTCCTAAAAACTTCACAAAGCAATGTTAATCATAATTATATGTAATGACATATTTTCTATTCACTTTTAAATTTTAAAAATGCTGGCTAGGACCCACTACATTGAGGTTTACTTGCTTGCATACATCTTTCCAAGTATTTGCCGCCTTTTGGTGTCATTTCTTGGGGAATAACTCTATCTTTAGAAATTCTCTATTAAAAATTCAGTTATCTTATGTGAGTAATGACAATTTAATCTATTATCAGTTTTTGACAACTTAATGGGAATTAGACTATCAGATTCAATTCAATGTAAAAAATATTTATTAAAAATCACCTGAAAGATTCAGTGCAAGGTTCAAGTAACTCATTGTATTAGGAAGCTGATCAGTGAAGGAACAGGACACAGGTGGATAACTTTTGATGGGAGGAAGGGAATGAAACTGAGTGAGTCTAGCTTTCCTATGGCAAGGTGCTGAGGAGCTGTGCTAGATGAGCCACTACAGGGCAAGGTCCTGGGCAGTCTGAGTCCCCAGGAATCCTAGGAGAATTATGAAGAAGAGCAAGTGGTAAAAAAAAAAACAAAAAAAACCTGATGTCAGAAACAATGACATTTCAGGAGCAATAGCACACCCAATACCCAGGTTTCAGTTTTGACTACCATCTTCTAATAAAATCATCTAGTGCTTCTCAGAGAAATGGCTGATTCTAGGGCTAGATGAGCCTGGTGTATCTTGTGTTTCCAGAATGTAAGAAAGTATTTAAAACAAAACAAAACAACCCACCATGATGAGAGGATAGAAAAGGGACCCAAGAGCCAACTGAAAGAGCTCCACGGCCCCACTGGCCTAAGCTGACGTCACTTTAGCAACAAGCTACACAACATAGCATTGAGTTACAACTCAAAGTATAAAGTAAATATCTGTGAGTCCATACTGATATAAATGATTGAATAAATAAATGAGAAGAAACAAATCTCAAGTGCAAATGAACTCTGAATAACTTTAGTGATAATCTACCCTCAAGGAGGTGGAGCATGTATTCTACCTATTAAGTGGCTTTTTTTCCAAAAAGCACAGTATGAGAAGGGGGAAGAAAAGAATACCTTTCCAGTAGAGACAGCTGACCAAGGCAACCAAGGTTGACATCACCAATGCTAAGTCCTGTTGATAGATCGAGCCTTGACGTGCTGTGATGACAAAAATAGGACATTACCTCTGTGGTCTTCCTCACAAAAACCCCAAAATCTCAGTGTAATAATAAAGTTATTTTTTAAAATATTATAAAATATTATTTAAAAAATTAGGGACACTCTGCAAAGTGTCTGATCAGTATTCCCCAAAACTAAGTCATTAAAAACAAGGAAAATCTGGGGAACTGTCAGAGCCACCAGCAGCCTAAGGAAACATGATGACTGGAACATAAAATGAACGTTAGGTAAAAACTAAGTAAATTCGAATCAAGTATGAAATATAGTTAATAGTAAAGCATCAAATCTGATTTATTGGTGGCCAAATATATACCATACATAGCATAAGATGTTAACAACAGGGGAAACTGAGTGTTAGATATATGGGAATGCTCAGAATGAGTTTCACTACTCTGTAAATTTAAAACTATTCTAAAATGAAAAGTTTACTTAAAAAAATTTTAAAAGCTGATCTCACAAATGGTAAAAATCTGGCATCACAACTTCCAACAAAACAAATTCTCTTCCTTACACCTCAGCCTCCAGCTGGCTCACCTATGTTCAAAAGTAGATTTTCTATTTGAGCACTAAATTGCCAAATTAATTCAAGTTTAAATAGCTGGCAGCAAAACCATTAGCGGTGGAGGTAAGTGACTGAGATGATGCATTCTCAACATCACCAGAGCCCTCTGGCACACAGCTCCTTATATAAAACAAATAAAGTGTTATGAGACAGTAAAAGGAATGTGATGTAATGCCAAATGATCAATTCAGTGTGCCTTGTCAACAGAAAAACAGCAACTCCCTGCAGAAAATCAACCAAGTAACTGCTTATGACACAAATAGTGTTCTCCTTGGAGCAGATGCTGATACCCCAGGAGGAGAGGAATGGCCAGGTGGTGATAAAGTCAGTGCCACTTTTTAAGCCATTGTTTCATTTTCCCTGCAGGTTTTTTTTTTGCTTCCTCTTTTGGTTGTTGTCACTAGTTGGTCTCTATGGAGAGAGTTCAACGTATTTGTAAGCTACTCAGCACAGCTAAAGTTGAATAGCTTTCAAATTAATGCTCTGCACCAGTGTTCCTATTGTGATGGGCTACTTTTATTCAGTCCCTTTGCCCAACTGCTTTTCCCTGTGTAAAATAAAAGCATATTGTTCCCCAGAGTTTCCTGTGTGTCCAGAATTATGCTAAGGCGTTATGTGAATTCACTTGTAAAGCCCTCAAAATAGCCCTATGACTGGAAGCTTTCATTACAAATGAGAAAACTGAGGTTCAGAAAGCTTAAGTAATGTGCTTACTTTGCTTAAGATCAGAGACTAGCAAGTGACTGAGCCAGGATCATGAATCCAGATAATCTGAGCTCAGATCTGACCTGCACTTTTTTCCAGGGTACCACTCAGCCTGTACCCCGTAGCCTTCATGGAAGGTAATCATCTGTAGTCTGCTTCCCCCACTAGGCTAAAATCTCCTTAAGAAAATGGACTATATTGTTTTTAGCTGTCTTTCTTTCAGTGAGTGCCCAGGAACAGTAAAGACACTTCATAATTATTACTTAGATAAAATGTATACATTTTATTTTATTTTTTTAAATATGTTTTTATTGATTTCAGAGAGAGGAAGAGAGAGGGAGAGAGAGATAGAAACATCAACGATGAGAGAGAATCGTCGGTCAGCTGCCTCCTGCACCGCTCCCTACTGGCGGTTGAGCCCGAAACGCAGGCATGTGCCCTGACCGGGAATCGAACCATGACCGCCTGAGCCAACATGGGCTGGGCAAAAATGCACACATTTTAAATAATATTGTTTATCTCTGTTTTAAAATGTGTATTATACATATAAAACTACATTGACCTAAAAAAGGTAATGAGGTCTCTCTAACGTTTTTGTGCCTCTATTTTTTTATTGTTGATAGTATTACAGATGTCCCCCACCTCTCTTTGCCCCCCTCCACTCAGCCCCTGCCCCACCCCATGCCTTTTTCTTGTCTTTATTTTTTCTGACATTAAAGATCAAAGTAATCAAGAAAACTTTACATGCTGAGATATTTAGAGAAGGAAATAGCCAGTGACAAGTGTTCTCTTTGAGTTCCACAAAATCAGATTTTGAAATAGCATGTCCTTGAGAAATGGTTTTCAGGAAGGATGCTCTATGCTGGATATTTGCACAGCCAGCAGGGTGGTGTGATTATCTAGAGTAGAAAATCACTTTGTGCAGTGGCCCAGTGCTTCCAGGAGAGGCAAAACATGATTAGTTGTGACAGGGAGGACTGAGGAAAAATGCCCTGTCTACCTGGGACTGGTAAGCATCCACATGTTCACATGTTTCAGGACTTGCTAAAGCACACTGAAAAACTCTCTGATGGAGGGAAATTGCATGTCTCTGAAGGCGTAAAGATGCCAGAGGACCAGAGAAACATATGCTTCCACATATTTAAGCGGGAGCAGCAACATAGCTCAGAGACATTTTCATCAGCTCGTGCATTTTGTAATATGGACTGAGAGGAGAGTTGCGGAACCTTCTAGGCATCCCTTAGCATTCATAAATAAAGGGGCACCTTTATTAAATAGCTCTGCCTGTGGTACCTGCAAGGGGACTGCCAAGATGTCAGACCTGGGAAATGAGCCTAGTGGGAAGAAATGGTGGCAGAGGAAGGAGAAGGAGAGGGAGGAGAGAAGAAAGGCTGAGAGAGAAGAGGGTGCATGAGGAACAGAGAGGGGTAGAGAGGTGTATTTGCTTCTTGGGGCTGTCTTAACAAATTACCAACACTGATGTCTCAAAACATCAGAATTTCATGATCTCAGAGTTTGTAAAATAAGATGTCAGTAAGGTCATATTCTTTCTGAAATCCGTAGAGGAAAATTCTTCCTTGCTTCCTCCAGTTTCTAGTGCTTTCTGGCAATCCTTGGCATTCCTTGGCTTGTAGATACCTCGCTTCAACCTCCGCCTCCCTTGTCACACGGCTGTCTTCAACTCGTGTCTCTTTCGACTGTCTTCTGCATGTGCATCTGTGTCCCAATTTTCTTTCTCTTGTAAAGACACCAGTCATATTGAACTAGAGGCTTACCTTGCTATAGTATGACCTCATTTTAACTAAATACACCTGCAACAATACTATTTCCAAATAAGATCACATTCTGAGCTACTGGGAGTTAGGACTTCAACTTATCTTTCCAGAGGACTTCTTAGTTAAATATAATAAAAGAAGATTTTGTCAATTAAAACTAATTTACTAATTTTAAAATGTGGACTGGAAAAAATGCAATTTGTTATTAAAAGTCATAGAATCTTCTAAGAAAAATTACCTACTGTATTTGGCCCTGTAGACATATGTGTGCTTCCACTCCCTTCATAGAGAAGCCCTGGGGAGCTCTGTGCAGGGAGGTGGCACATGGCTTTCTGGAGAAAGCTGAGGGACCTAATACTTAATTTTGCACATGCAAAATGATAGCCTTGCACACTGGACTTCATAGATGGAAGATGAGGGTGAAGAAAAGATCACTCATTTGGGGACAATTTGTGAATCATAAAATTCAAGGAACTCATTGGAGTAGAAAGAAGCTCCATAATGCAGGGAGTCTTGTTTTAGTTATTGTTACTCAACACTGTATCCCAGTTCCTAGACCACTGTCTGGCACAGAATCATCTCTTAATAAATTTCTGTTGTATGAATGAATGGAGGAATTGATGGAAGCTAGTGTTGGGTGGTAGAAATTTCAGAGGTTAGTAAATCAGAGATGCTAGTTCAACTTCTAGCTCCATCTCATGCAATTTAGGACAACAGCTCTTTCTCTTGTCATACTGAGACATATTCCCATGTGTAAGGATAAATAATTATTAAGGCTTTTATGAATATTAAACCAAATGCCAAAGAATGCGGAGAACCCCGTACTGTGCTTGAAACATGGTGGTACACAGTCAAAAGTAACCTTCTTTTCTTTGGTCAGTGACTTCTTCAAAAATACTGCTAAGAATTCAGTAGATCACACAGTTACCCACTGTGTAGGACTAAATTTTATTAAATATACAGAATTCTTTACTTCAAAGGCCCTTCACTACAACTAACTAAACATACAAAAGATCAGTACCTTAAATGATTAGAATAAAAATTGCATCGTGCAGTAAATAACTGCTCTAGGATTACAAAGACATAAGGCACATATAGGAGAAACAATTTCCCAATAACACACACTTTTTTTCACAAGAACACACACTTCTAAATACCCTGTTAACGAAATGGCTTCATGCCATTTAGAGTCATTATTATTTTAAATTATTTTCCCCAAACGTTTCTGTTCTGGTCTGTCAGTATTAACTCTTCATCAGCTGTCGGTCTCGGTGCTATATGATATGGTTTTATTTGAGGTCTTTTGGTGGCAAAGAATGAGTAATCATTCAAGAAACCTCAAATATTGAAAGTTGGTAGCAACACTGGAAAAATACACACACCCAAGCACCCAGGAAGGTTTCATGGTGCAGCTTCAGAAAGAGCACATGGCGAGGGAGTCCAGTGGTGCCTGCCTTCAGGAAGGAGAAGATCATAAAACACCTTCCCCATATCCAGTCTCCCTGGGAGGACATTGAGAACAGAGACTTCGAGGGGGACCAGAGGAGCAAATGGGACCAGAGGGGGACCAGATCCACTTAGCGTTGAACCTGCACTGCTACATGGGCATCTACTGGCTTTTTCTCCTCTTAAATTCAACTTCCATCTGCCTTTTTCACCCTCTAATCAGTGAGTCTCTATTGCATAATTTATGCTAAGTAGTTATCATTTCTGCTTTCTTTTGACTGCAGGTTTTTGTGAAAGCTCTTAGGCTTTCCAGCAGAGCCTGCTGCTGTCTTATTTTCTTAGTTTATTTTCAATCTCAAGTTCTTGACAAGGGTTTCGAAAAGGTCTAAGGGTATGACAAGCACTATGATTGGCTTTTCTGGTCAAGCCCCTTGACATTATTCAGAATATCTTTAGAGCTGTACATTCTCACATTATAAAGAGACCACTGGCAGCTTCAGTGGAAAGATCATTAGACTGAGCAAGAGAGGCTGGCATTCCAAGTATAATATTCCAAGGGTTACACTGCTTGCATAGCCAAGTTGCTTATCTTTCATGAACCCCAGTTCCTTGTTCTATAAAATGGAAATAAAAATATCTAAAGAACAAATGAGATAATGCAGGTGTAAAGGTTATAGAAAAGTCAAAATTTCTGTGTACATATAGCTATTTCTACTATTATGGTTGCATTATACAAGAGTCAAAAACCATTGAACTAAAGCACTTTCAGAAAATCAAATCAGGGAGGTAGGAAAGATTTTCTCTTTCTTAGAAGAATGTGATCTTTTAAAATCTATAAAATGCTCTCTGTACTCTTTATTGTGTATAAAAATTTTATATTGCATATAAGGTAAACATAGTATGATACAGTTTAGTTTTCACTGGCCTGCATTCTGATTGGGGGTGGAGATACCATAAATCAATAGTGAAATCAGTATTCATTAATACCCTCCTGCAATCAGCTGTCACTTTCCTTAGGCTGGTAAGCAAAGGGCCATTTGCAAAGCTGCCAAACCTCAGTCCCTCGTGCTGCATTTTGAGACTATTTTCTTTTCTTTTATTCATCACAGGAAGAAACAACAGCTGGACACAACAATTTGCATAATAACCTCTCTTGCTTGGAGATTGTTAGAAGGTCAGGTCTCCACTCTTGCTAACAAATCTCAAAAAGAATCTGCCCCTTTTTCTTTTATTCTTCTTATATCATTAACTAAAGCTGTATTTCCTTAAACATTTGGGTGCCTGACTGTGTACAACCCCTCTTCCAATTCTCTTACATTTTCTTATGGAACATGTTTTTAAAAACCCAATCAATCAAACAAAAAACTCCCACTCCTTCTTTTATGAATAAATTTCCCGGTTAGTATTCTAGAGTGCTTTGAGTACATTTTTGCTCAGTCACTGCTGGGATGCAACATATCAAATTCAACTGATATTAAACCCTTTGATAGAATTAAAATTTGGGAATAAATTTTACCCTAGTCATACTGTGAGAAATTTTGGAATCTCAGTGACAAGTGATGTCCACAGACTTCCAACTTTGTACACTAATTTTTTAATTTGGATAAGCCCAAAAGAATCAGGGAAAGGATTTTATTTTCAAGTAATAAAAACAAGATACAACATAAGATAGAAACTTTTCTCATTTCTCCCGTAAGATAGCTCAAGGTCCTTAGTTTGTAGTTGACTTATGGAGAGCTAAGCCAGACAAAATGCACAGGTATTACTTTAAAGGATTTATCATATAGAATGCTAAACTTTAGAATTGCTGAAAAAAGATTGTGGTTCATTTCAAATTAGAAAAATACGTACATTTTCAACTTCAAATAATTTTTATTAAGAAGTGAATTAAGGAGATACAAATACAGATAAAATGAATTTTTAAAGATTTTAAAGAAAATTGGAACTGATAGGAGACATTAATCCAAAAAACTAAATTAAACAGGCTTTTACTTTTGGCCTTGATGAAGTAAATGGCACTGGACTAAACTTTTTATTTAAATGAACAAAAAAATCTAGAGAATGGAGAAATATATGAAGTAAAAGGTTTCAAGCCTTAGGGAACAGGCAGAGCAAGACTGTGATCTATTAAAAAAGTGAAACTCATGAGATGAAACTCACTTTGTCCCTGCCTCTCTGTATAAGGACAATTTCTTGAATGTAGTATTGATAGCTAGAGTACAAGAAGACACGGTGGGTCCACTGAGTTTAGGACAGTAGAGTTCAAGGCCAGTGAAGTGGCTGGAATCTGATGAGCAGGGCATTGGAGGGCAATAGACTGCATGGGGAAGTGTGTAGAACCATGTGAGAAAGATCCAGATGAATTATTTACTAAAGGTAGAGCCACACATGCAGAGAGTGAGATTATACTAGGCTGCTATGGAGCCAAAAACAGAACAAAGATTGAGCAGTGCTGGGAGATGGTAGAATTCTGATTTAGCCAGAATAAAGAAATCATTTTAACAGCAAGATTGTGCATCTAAGACAACGGAAAAAAAACACAAAAACAAAAACCCATGCTTTAGGAGTAACACCCATGTCATAGAAGAAAGTTTACTTTAGGCTTGTCTTAAGAAAAACTTCAACAAAATCCATAGGGGAGACTGAGTTGGAGCTGGAGTCTTGCAAGGTAGAGACATTAAGAAACACCTTGGGATTTCCATGGTTTCTGAAACCAGACACGAGGGGTCCAAGGCTGCTTGTCACTTCTTGAGCCAAATTAAGCAAAGACAGGGTTGAATCATATGTGAGCGTTTATTCCATTACTGCCAGAAAAATGGGAGAGCAGTTGGTCACCCTGGATATTCTGCTCTGACGCCCCGGCCAGTTGGCTGATTATACAGTGAGGGAGAAAATAACTACAAGCAGCTGCAGCTACCAGGGTAACAGCGAAAGGGGAGGGGAGGGTCTGCAGTCCTGCCTTCAGGAGTTCAAAGCCCGACAACCAGGTAACTAATTTTCTATGATGCTACAAACAGCTCAGCCCTTTCCTGGGACCAAAGAATGGTCAGAGTTCTTGGGGCAAACTCCCGGAGGGGGTCAGGGTCCCGGCACAGCAACCAAATCAAAGCGTATCCTGTCCTTGGTCTGTTCTCAAAATTTATTTCTTTTCTGAGTAATGGACCCACTGAGGCATCTTATGTCTCATCCCCCAGTTTCCCAGGGTCTGTAAAAAACCTCTCATCTATAGTTAGTAAGATGAGTAATTGTTAAACAGCTGCGGCTCTGTTCTTGTTACATGCCTTTCCCCACTATCAGTTCCACTGATCTTGAAAAAGAAATAAATGCTAGAAATCATGCATTTTGTATTCTCTGGCCACAATGGGTAAAATTATAAATAAATAACAAAATACTAAGTGTAAAATCCCCTAGTATTGGGGATTCAGTTAAATTCTATTAAATAGCCCATGTATCAAAGAAGAAATTACAACAGAAATAATATTTTGACATATAGGATATTAAAAATATAACCTATAAAACTTTTTTCTGGTGTACATCTGGAGAAGTCATTGGACAAGAGAAATCGATGATGTAAATTTCCACTTTAACAAACTAAAAGTATAAGATCCAATTATGAACTAAACAACAGAGAAATTTATCCATGCCATCAATTCACTTCTTGAAATCTTGATAAAACTAATATCTTTCATCAACATAGGTGCAAAAATCCTTAATAAAATTTTAGCACAGCAATATAGAAAAAGCTAATGTGTCATTACTAAGAGGAGAAGGAAATCCAAAGAAGGCAAAAGGAATTTCAATATTCAAAAAACAATCAATGCAATTCCCCATATTTAGAGAATAAAGGAGACAAATCATAGGATCAGCTCAATGAATGCAAAGAAAGCATTTGACAAAGCACAATTTCATTTTTCACAAATACAGTAGACAAGGAATAGTTTGAAATTTTCTTAGTTTGGTAAAGGACATATATAAAAAGCCTGCCAATGATATTATACTTAATCGTTAAAGGTGAAAGCTTTCTCCCTAAAATTTGGAAAAAGTAGGGAATGTCTATTCTCTACCTCTTCTATTCAAATCTGTGCTGTTGGTTATAGGTAACAGAATAATATGACAATAAGTGACCCTGCAGGGTGTGGCTCAGCAGTTGAGCATTGACCTAGGATCCAGGAGATCGCTGTTCGATTCCCAGTAGGGGGCATGCAGGAGGCAGCCGATCAATGACTCTCTCATCATTGATATTTCTTTCTCTCTCTCTCTCTCTCTCTCTCTCTCTCTCTCTCTCTCTCTCTCTCTCTCTCCTTTCCTGTCTCTGAAATCAATAAAGATGTATTTAAAAATATATATGTCAATAAGTGAATTAAAGATAAAATGAAAAGAGAAAAAAAATAACTGTTTCTACTTATACATGGCATGATTGTTTATGTAGAAAATTCTAAGTGATCTATAAAAAAGTTTCAATAATTATTAGGTAAATGTAACATTTTTCATTTATAAGAGCATATACAATAAATATTTAAGAAAGAATTTAAAGAAAATTGACCAATATATTCTCACTGAAAACTACAGAAAGTTGCTAAGAAAAATTACTGAGGTGCTAACTAAATGGTAATTTATATACCATGTTGGTGAATTGAAAAATTTAGTATTTTTAAAATATTCATTCTCTTCACATTGATCTATAGATTGAATACACTGTCAGTTAAAATCTTAGAAAGTTTTTTGTAGAAATCGGAATCACTTTTAAAATGTATCTGGAAATGCAAGCAACTAAAATAGCTAAATCAATTTTGAGGAAAAAAACATATTTCAAAAATTTTTTAAAAGCTTCACTGATTAAAACTGTATTATATTTAGGTAAGTATAAGCACAAAAATCAATAAAACAAAATAAAGTCCATAAATAGACACACACATATATATATACTCATTTTGTTTTCTAAAAAGGCAACAAGATAATTCAATGGCTAATGCTTATGTTTTTCTACAAATGATGTTGAAAACCGGATTTCTGAAAGAAAAAATAATGAATATTTACTGCTACATTTTACTATATAGAAAATTAATTTATAATTGATAAAACTTTTAGAAGAAAAGTTAAGAAAAAAATTATGACTTTGCAATTAAACTTGCAGATAAATATTCATAGCATTTTTAATCATTAAAGCAAAAATACTTGTTACATCTCATATGTCCAGATCTGTGATTTTCTAGGAGGAAGTTAGGAGATAGATTGACTGCAAAGGGACATACATACTTTCTGGATGATGTAAATGAATGTTAAAACTCATCACACTGTTCATTTAGTGTGTGCATTTTATTACACCTTACTATAGTTAACTTTTAAAAGTATTATTCAACTTGAGAAGGTTATTAACTTTTTTATCTTGAATTCGTTCTTTTAAAATAATTTTTAAATAACTATGTTGGTGACTTCATTTCCTTCTGTAGAACATATCTTCTATTTGTACTGAAATTCAATGAGAAAAATTGTTAGAATATAATACTATAATACTTTATAAATAACTTTCCAGTAATGTTTCCTTCCCATGGTGAAGTATACCTTTATTTTAATATTTCCTCAGCATTTAAAATAAATGTAGTTGTGCAGTCTGCCTGCTTCAGTTCTTTTTACATATCTTACACTTTTGAATGTAAACTAATTGATAGTCCCTGCATATTATACTGTCCTCACTAGTATTTACATTATTTGGTAATGAAATACACAGATATATTTTATTTTGCATCTGTGTGACACATTTTATTTCTAAAGAGGGTTAGCCTGTATGGGTTTGTTTTGGTTTTTTTTTTTGTAACTTTATTTTCTTCCTTTCTCACTCATATTTGAAACACATTCTATAGACTGTGTTTGGCTTTCATTATTTTGTACTTTGACTTCTATTTATAGACAATGTGGTCGCTCAAACTTCAGTATGGATATTAATTCATATAGTCATACAAGTGCCAAGAAGGTATGAAAAGCTTTAAAACTCACATACTGAGGCATACGGAGGAAAACAAAGGCTTCTCAAGCAGACCTGAAATAGCCAGGGAAGATAACCAGGGAAGGGGAATGGCCTGGATTCATATGGTGGTCAGGGGGTGGGGCTAGGGTGAGGCTTCTGCCACAAATAAGAGCTTGTGTGGTTTGAACTTCCCACTGGCACCAGAGAAAAGCCCATTCGGTCTGTCTTATCCCTTTGTTTAGATGGGGCTTGAAATCTGTCTGCAGACAACCTAAAAAGTGGACTCAGAGTCTTCACTACAGGAATGAAAAAGGGAAGAAAAACTAGGTAGCATAGAAGTCAAAGCATGCTATATTTAATGTATCTTAAATCAAGTAGATAGTTCTTAAAAGATATCTGTTTGTTTGGTTGGTCTTCGTTTATTTTAAATATGGTCACCTCAAAGAAAATAGGATTTTAGTTCTTGAGTACAAATTTGCCTTAACTCTAGGGAACACAATCTTGGCCATTCATGAAATACCATAGTCACCAAAAGATCATGGATAGTGCTGTATGGATCCTCTGAAATATTTTTGGAAGCCCAAACAAGCCTTGTTCTGTACAGAATTCTGGCTGGACAATTTCTGTAGCCTTTTCTACTTTTCTTTGAGTCTTTGAGTTTAAGCTTATTTATTTAGTTTCTTGACACAATTGGATCTTGTCAGGGAGAGGCACTTTAAATAGCAGTTATACAGACAATTCTTTCCCTACAACAAGTTCAATTTGTTGATGCACTAACGCCCTCCATTCATGCATCAGCTATTTTCTGTTTAGCACACCATCTATGACGGGAAACTTCAGTGTTGTGTTTGGTCAGAACTGGCTTCTTCACCGCTAGCTATTATATACACAGGAGGGAGTTTTGTTCATCTAAAAGAAATCTCCAGCCATAAACTATTTGCTGGTCAGAGATCCAAGTTGTATTTGACATCTGCAAATATTAAAATAAAAATGACAAATACTCAAGTTGCAAACAACTATGTGATTTGGAATGGAAAACAGAACAGGCCAGCGAGTGTGATGCATCATTTATCTTTCTTAAATGTAACTGTAGCTGGTTAAATATTTCTTGTTTCTATCTCTTTAAGGGGGAATTTTGAGAAACTCAGTTGTTCATATAAGTTGTTTAATAACAAGATCAAATGGAAGGAGAAATACATTTAAAAGGCCAGTATGCAAATTCTAAGAACTGGAGAACTGGGTAATATAAGTTTAACTTGAAGAACTATGTTCTACCTGGAGTGTAAATTTTCAGGATGAGGAACATTTACAAGAATATAGGACTATATTTGTACTATTTATAACCATTGTTTTCAGGACTTAAATTAGGGATAACCTTATTTCTCATAATTCTTTTATTTATCTCTACAAATATTTATTTAGAACTTACTATGAGCCAAAAAAAATACTTTGCATATGATTGCAAAAAAAAGATAATCCATACTCTCAAAAGGAAGTTTCTAGAGAAATCATGGAGACAGACAAGTAAACAGGCAACTGTGGCACAAAAAGATAAGCTTGATAATTACTAGAAACATTGTGCTATAGAATCCTATAAAAGGGGATATTAATTTAGTCTTCAACAGTTAAGGAGGTCTTATAGGAAAAGTGAATTGGAATTTGAGAAGCTACCCTTGGTAGAATTGTGTGGAAAATCAGGCAAAAAAGAGTGAGTACACTGAAGACAAGAGAGTATGGCATATACCAAGAATAGTAGTAGAATATGAGGAAGGTCATCCTCAAAAATAATATTGCAGGAGTTTTCAGAGGACAGAGCATAAAAGGCTTAGGAAATGATTAGGGACTTATCCTAAGGGAAGTACGAAGTCAATAAAGGATTTAAAGTAGGATTGTAATTTAATCAAATTCATATTTTAGAAAACTCAATTTCTCTACTGCAGTTTGAAGAATAGATTGGAGGGAGGAACACTAGAAGTGGTGTGAAGATGGAACCAGGCTTCAAATCTTCCTTTAAGTCACTGCCTCACATTTCCTATTTTATAAGGGATGCAAAACATACCCTCTGACTAAGCATGTCCACTATAAGACAGGTTGTATTTAAGGTGGTTGATAAAATTCCACTACTAATTATTGTTAGACAAATATTCTGTAATCAGTCTAGAATGTTTCTTGGAAACATACACAAATGAAATCTTTATTATGTAAACTTCTTTGTTGTACATTATCATGAATGGAAAATAAGCTCTTGGAAAGTAAATTTTCAAATTTTAGATATTTATTTTAAAGCAGTTATTTATTTAAAGCAGCTTTTAATATTTAATAATCTTCTTATATTTTATTCTTATTTTAAAACCAGTAAAGATATTTTATAGTTTACAGTTTAATTCTAGATAATGAGTTGCCAGGTCTCTTTTAATAGCTTGATTTGAAATGGAGAGCACTCAAAATCCACTGTTTGGGTCTTAATCAACTGTCTTGTTAGGTAATTATTTATGTCAGCATGATGTAAATACTATATACATTATATCCAAAGCAACCTAAATAAATAAACTTGAAACTTCTGTTGTTGGTGAGGAGCTCTCTTTGCCCCCCACTGGTTGCTGGTGGGAGTGGGCTACTTGCAATATCCTAAAAAAAAAAAAAAAAAAATTTCTGGGAATCACACAGGAAAAGAGATATTGTAGAAAGCTTTATTCCTATGGAATTATGCCCCTGAGTTTCCAAGGTCTCATTTCCCTTCATTCCACATTAAAAGAACTATAGCTGTGGCATCAATAGGGCTAGAATTAAAGCTGTTGCCCAGAGTTTCCATTCCATGTCTGCACAGTCCAAATATAGCATCAGGCGAGCTTAATTTGTGTTCCCTGCTGCAGTCCATCAGTCCATTGCATGTGAGGTCCACAGGGCCACATGGTTATGGAGGGAATACAGGCAGGAATAAAGCCAAAGAAACCAGAGAACCAAGCAAGCAAGCTTCTTTGTCTAGGGGATTATGTATTCCCAAATTTTGCAGGCTTGCATTGGCCCTCCCCTCTCTAGCCAATTCACAGTTCCCTGGGCTAGTGATAGGTAAATACCTTCTCTATGTTACTGGAGAACCAAACTTCCCGGTTGCTCCTGGGAGCAAGGTGGAGGCTCTTGAGGTACCGCTGAAATAAGAATTTTCAGAAGTCCCCATGGGAGGATGAGATGTAGAAAAAGGCTGTATTTGTGTGAGGCTACATCTCTCAGGTTTCAAAGTTCCCCTCCCCCTAAACCAGTCATGAAAGAGATGCAGCTGGGGTTCCAGCAAAGCCAGAAACAAGGCCAGTATCCAGAGCTTCCATTCCATGTTGCAGCCAGGTGTAGTTTAGCATTCAGTCCAGGTTTAGTCCATCATTAATCCATTGTGGGAGTCCCATATGGCTGTGAGCCATGTGGGTGCAGGTGAGTGACCCCCCTGCAACAGGAGTCCCAAGATGGCCCAACATGTGTGTGTTGGGGAGGGGCGGGGGAATTCTTTTTTGGAAATTTAAATATTCAGGTTTCATGCACTTGCAGTGGCCATGCCTATTCTGGCCACTTACCTGTTTCCTGGTGTGATTGATGGGCAAGCACCTTCCCACATTACTCAGACCACTAGTAAGCATGATCTAAACTGCCTTTGTCCATTCCCTTCCCTCATGAATGAGCAAGGAATAGACTTGGAGTGGTAAATGCAGCTTTTTGGCAAAGCTGTATAAATGGCATGCTTATATTATCTAGACTTCCCTTTTCCCCTTTCCTGTTAACTAATAGCCAGGTTATTACAATGGCATCACCTATATCACCCCAACTTTACCGCACATGTTCCCATCTCCCTTTTGTTGAGGCCCATCCCTAGTGTTTTGCAGGGAATGGACTGGTGGTTCCCTGGGGAGTGGGAAGTTGCAGCTTCCTGGTGAAGCTTCCCAAATGACATGGCCTTCCTTTTGCTACTTTACAATTATTAATAACTAGCTAATTACAATGGTATTACTTCGACAAGTTTATAGTTGCATTCTTTTAAATCTATTCTTTTAAATCTTTTTATTAATATTTACAAATTATCATAGCCTGGATATAATTTATTCACATTTATGAGGGACGTGAATTAAGGCACATAATAAAGGAAGTGAAACTAAGCAATTGATTTGAAATGTACTTGAACTAGAACTTATAGCCATAGTTCTAAATCACAGGATCAACTGAAGTGTAAGTAAATTACAAATATTTCCTAGAGCAATTTGCTATTTTGGAGGATTTATTATTAATACTTTTTAAAAAACCATGAGTTTATTGGTTATTTTGTGAGAAATAAGAAATTTGAAAAGTTATATATTTAACCAAAGTTGGTTTTGCACAAAATAATGTAATTATTATTCATTAGCTGATTTCCAAAAGCTGATTCTGTCATCTTAAGAAAATCAAATACTATGGAAATTCAAATCTGCTCTCATCCCTAAGACCTGATAACTCATAGTACTTTTAGATAAAATATACTCCTTGGAGTGAAAGGGCTCATGTTTGTGATAGAAAAAAGCACAAAGAAATGAGTGGCTTAGATAGGATTATAAAGCTCAGGCATTTGTTTCACAAAGAAGACAACTATTATTGCCTACATAACAGGGAGCTTATTTTTACTTAAGGAAGTGAATTAGATTTCTAATTCTATGGGGAAGAATGTAGAGCGAGAATAAATGAAAGCCAGATTTTAACTTTTCTTGAGGTACACAACACAACCCAAATCTCCTTAGAGCTTTATTGTCACGATGCAATTACCTTAACAATGTGACCTTCCAGAGTCAATCATCATTCTGTTTACCAAGTATTTCTTGAGTGACTACTATGTGTCATGACCTGTTCTAGGCAATTGGAATATATCAATAAACGTCATGATTAAACATGTTAACTTTTCCAGAGGTAATTTTTTGATGGTGTTTAACTCCAGACATATATCCAGGAAAGAAAGAAAAAGAAAGGAAAGAAAGAAAAAGAAAGAAAGAAAGAAAGAAAGAAAGAAAGAAAGAAAGAAAGAAAGAAAGAAAGAAAGAAAGAAAGAAAGAAAGAAAGATAGGAAGCGTTCTTTCTTTTTTTCCCTCTACCATCTTAAAAGAAAAATTCCAGACACAGAAGAAGGGAAAATAATAGGATAAACTCTTATGCACCTATCAAGCATTTCAACAATTTTCAGTATATAATCAAATTTGCTCCATCCTTAACCTTCTCATTCTCTTCCCAGCCTTCACTACATTATTATTTTTGTAACATTTTATTGAAGAATCATTAACATATAGACAAGTGTACAGATAATATCACCATATTTTTACATACCCAACCCTGTTTTTTTCAAAATATGTTTTTATTGATTTCAGAGAGAGAAGGGAGAGATAGAAACATCAATGATGAGTCATTGATCAGCTGCCTCCTGCATGCCCTCTGCTGGGGATCAAGCCCACAACCCCCACATATGCCCTGACCGGGAATGGAACAGTGACCTTCTGGCTCATAGGTTGATGTTCAACCACTGAGCCACGCTGACTGGGCAATAAATAGCATATTACTTATCCTCAGATGAGGCCTCATTTCCCCCCCAAGTATGCTGTTTTTCTAATAGCAGACATAAATTTTTCCAATTACCATACTTTTACAGTTTAAGTAAAATATATGTTCATGGAATCTCATACTATATACTGTTTTATGTCTGGTGTTTTTTTTTATGTCCAATGTTACGCTATATAGTAATATATTGTGTCAATATGGTATAATTTTTTCTTGTTCATTCTATATTTAAGTATTTGAATTATTTGAATAGTTCCAGGTTAGGGCTCATAAGAATATTGTTTCCATGAGCACTGAGAGGGAACTAAAAAAACATTAATACTGTGAAAAAAAAAGTGAGGAAGACAACTGTGACAGTCAGCCCCCATAGTTCTTGCCTCACCCTTACTCTGAAACTACAAGTGAATAATATTTGTTTTCTGAAAAAACAAACATGCCACCCAAAAAGAACTAGAATTTCTTTCTAATTAATTTGGCTTGAAAAAAAACCTAAGGTTTCTTTTGGAGAAGTTAATTCAAGTGGATAAATTCCATTTCATTTTGAAAATACATATTCTTGTCATGTGGAACAAAAGGACATGCAGACTGAAAATGTAAAGAGAAAAGTTTTAGTTAAAAAAAAATAACCACCAAAATATTACACAACTATTTTCTAGAACTGGAGAAGGGCATGACATTGTCTCCTGGTTGGAAAAGCTCACCAAATAACCATTTAGCACAATTGGGGGGGGGGGGGAATGACCACGGATAAACTTACATAATCTTGAATTTCACCAAAGCAGCAATGAAAAGGTGATAAATGCTTCCAACATGGGGCAGCAAATAACCAAAAAACAGAGGAATGAAAACCAGAGTGACATCAAACTTTTTGTCTGCAACGGGGAATACTATATGACGATGAAAAATAGAGTTTTAGTATTTTGTGGGACAATAATTATCTGTGTAGAGTTCTATATACTGCCAAATTATCAATCAGGTGAAACAGCATATTCAGACATTCAGGAATTTAGATAGTTTATCTTCTATTAACCATTTATTTTACAAGTTATTAGAGGGACTTCTCTAGCAAAGGAGAAAATAAGTCAAGAAAACTGAAGACAAGAAATGCAAGAAAGAGCCAACATAGCAAAGCATAACAGTGAAGGAAAGATCTGGGAGTCATCGGCTCTGAAATGAATGTGTTTTTTTTAAAGAAAGGAAATAGACATTTAGCCCGATATAATGGAGGGAAAATATGCAATGAGAAAGTGAACAAAAGACTTTTTAAAAACCTCTTCATGAATACCTTGCAAATGAATGTGTAGCATGATTTTAGGCAATTGATTGTTTATATAAAGGTGGATGGGCATTTGAATTTGAAGTTAAGAATATTTGTATAGTACCCCAGGTATATGACTATTGATAACCTATATTTAAATTCATTGTATAAAAATGAAACACTGGGAAGAGAATAGTGGGATAAAGTAGCAGTATAAGTAAAATTAAATATTTTTTCATATCATGAGGGTAATAATATGATTCAAAATTGATAAATCAAGAAATGGAAGTGAAAGCATAAGATTGTGAATGATGGGGATGCCTTCCAGAAGGACAAAAATAAATGAGTACACGAAACTTCGTGTACAATAACTCTCTAGGCAATAAGTCTGAGAACGGATGAGACGGGAAACTCACATTTCTGAATAAATCCCCAGTTCTATTTGATTCTTTTATCATGTAGCTGTATTATTATAATCACAAAAAAATAAAATAAAATTAGTCTTAGTGATGTATAAAGTGTACCGAAATCAGGAATTGTGAGTGTACCAAGATGCTTTAAAGGACTGTAGGACTTTAGATAGAAAAGACCAACTTAGCCCAAGGGAAAGTTCTCTGCTCTTACCATGAAATGAATTAGGTTAACTAAAATAATGGAAAGAAATGAGTGATTTTAAACAGGTGAATGACATAGCCTTTTATGATAATGATAATAACTTATCTATACAGAGAGATCTTTTTGTGTTAACTCTGTTGACCAAGTGCGAGAAGTCTTAAACTCGCTAGATACATAGTCACTGGTCTGCATACTGGTTTCACTTTGCCTCTTTACCAAGGAATCCCAAAGCTGCAGCACCCTGTCTGGAAGAGACCTTCGATCCAAATCTTTGAACCAAGAAGCATGTCCCGTTATGTTGGGTGTTTGTGTGTGTTTATATCTGAGGGCCCACTGTTGTCACGGTTGCAATGGGAAGGAGTGGAAGAAGAAAGAGTTATACTTTATCTTTTAGACTGACTGCTATGTCCGAAGAACTCATCAACGGCACTCCACACAGACTTCTGAAGTAATTTTTACACTCACCAAAAGCTAAGGTCCACTGTGCTGAAGTACCATTTAAGATTCTGACCTGGGAAAATAGTGTGGCACTGTCCCTTTGCTACCCATTAACACCAGCATCTTGACGTCAGCATCCTGTCCTTCTCTTTTCTTTGGTGACTTCAAAGGTTCGTGAAAATAAATATAGTAGTAATTTCTTCTAAAAACACTGTATTCTTATTCTTGAGATTTCTATTAAGCTTTCTAATATATGAGAGAAAATTATTAGGTCATAACTTACAAAAATTCTCGTCATTTAGTACACAAACTAAAATTATGACATTTTCTTATTTATTTATTTAAAGAGAGTTGATTAATTTTTCGAGAGAGAGAAACATCAATGTGAGAGCAAAACATGCCTCCTGCATGACCCCTACCAGAGATCAAACCTGAAACCCCAGCATGTGCCCCGACCAGGAATCAAACTGACAATCTTTTGGTGCACAGGACATGGCCCAACCAACTAAGCCACACCAGTCAGGGCATATGGCATTTTCTTTAGAGAAGAAGAAACATGGGGTTTCTAGTAATTTATAGTTTATAATTACAGTATTTTTGCCTAACTTTGATCAGTATCTTTCCTTTAGGTACTGAACTGATTTTCCTGCAGAAATACTATGAGATAAAGAGTCATATACTATTAGAAATGAAAGTAAGCAAAGACCTTCTAGGTAGGAAACTTGTTGGAATCTGACAGGTGATCATTTGCTGGTATTTTCCCTCCGGTCTTGTGAGTACTTACTGTTCAAGGCTATTTACTTAGGCAGTGTCCTATCTGACTTTATCCGTTTTCTTTACTGATAAAGAAAGAATTTACTGCGCTCAGGAGGCTAAGATAAAATATGCTGGGCGGCTTCAGTTACTTCTTAGGCGGTGAAGTGTTTACCAAACGTCTATTTAAAGTATCAAGGATCCTCTGAATTGCAGAAAGGCATTTATTTAAAAGGCGTTTTATAGAAGTAATCCTGTAAGTCTGCACACTGGCTGCTTACTGTTTCTTTTGTGTCAAAATCCTTACAAATAAGATGATGCTGATTTAAACTAAATTTAAAAAATTATACAGTTAGAGAAATACTCAAAGTTACAATTAGAAAATACCCAAAGGACCCTGGCCGGTTTTTCCCAGTGGTTAGAGCATCAGCCTGCTGACTGTAGGGTCATGGGTTCGATTCCCAGAAAGGGCACACACCTGGGTTGCAGGTTCATCCCCGACCCTGGTCAGTGCATGCAGGAGGCAAGCACTCGATGTGTCTCTCACACCGATGTTTGTTTCTCCCTCACTCTCTTTAAATATCAATGGAAAACATATCCTCATGTGAGGATTAATGAAAAAAAGAAGAAAAGAAAATACCCATAGATCTACTCTTCATGGTCTTTTGCAATCCCTTCTTAATAAACGAGACACTTTATACTTACTTTAGACTTTTGATAAATGACACAAAATTAAGAGACCAAATAGAATGTAGTGGTTGTACTATTATATTAACAAGGACTGTATCATAAATGTTTACTGCTTTCAACACTTACTTTTTTTATCAGAATATAATATATTAAAATGTTTTTTAAAAATATTTGTTAAGTGCCAATTCAGTCTCCTGGTTGCATTTAGAATCTAGTATTACATGGCAGTATTCCCATTAAAGTATTCATGAAAACTCTGAGGAGAGGAAAAACCACAATCATTGGAACAATTAAAGCAAAAAAGTCCATTTCTGATTTTGGAGCTATGTTTTCTGGCTGTGACGCCGTAGAGCTGAAATGGAGATTGCAACAAGCAGCCCTGGCCGTTCCTTTCATGGGTCCACTTGATGTGGCCCTGGGGCACCCAGACACTTGCTCTACCATTTCTCTGGGTGTTCCTGGGGGGTGTTCAGGCATCAGCATTTCCATCAGCAGGCCTGTGAAGCAGAGGGCTCCCCTCAACGGGGGGGGACCCCAGCCATGGCTGGGAGGCCTGAGTCAAATGAGAAGGCGGGGGAAGACCTCCCCCAGGAGCCAACAAACCTTCCTGCCTGACGGCCTTCAAACTGGGGCGTCGGCTCTCTCCTCCCTCCAGATTCAGGCTGAAACATTGTCTTTTGGGGCGTCTTGAGCATTCTGCCCTCAAACTGGAGCTCCACCATTGTCTCCCCTGCGTCTCAGGCTTTTGGACTCGACTGGAACTGAGCTGTTGGTTCTCCTGAGTCTCCAGCTCACTGGCTCACCCAGCAGATCTTGGGATCTACCGAACAATCATGTGAGTAACGTCCTTATAAGAAGCTATATGTATAATTAATATAGTATATATTATATAGTATATCATATAATTAATAATAAAATTAATAATAATATAGTATATATCATATACTATTAATTAATAATAATTAATAATATAGTATTATTAATTAATAATAATATAGTATATATAGTATATACTATAGTATATATAGTATAGTATTAATTTTATTAATTAATAAAATTAATAATTAATATAATATAACATAATATAATATACTAATATATAAACAAAATATATTTATAAATGTGTATTTGTAGATTTTTAATATGTTTGTACTATATATATTTTAAAATGTATTTATCTATCGATCTCCTAGTGGCTCAGGTTCTTGAGAACCCTGACCAGCACAGCTGTGTATTCTTACAGTTGTGCTATGGCTAGAAGGAGAAAGGATTTGCGGTTTAAGAAAGTTGGGAAAGCCATGCTCTTCTACACCAGTCCAATCTTCTTCCATGTATGACACAGTGTCCTTAAGACCATCATCATGTTTTTAACAAGTACGTCATTTTTGCTTTCATTCAACAGCTATGCTTACTAAGCATGTGACACATATCACAAAATGAAACTCACTAGATCTGTCACTAGGATAAATAGTTAATATGACTATTAAAGAAATTTTGAAACTATAATTACAAGCCTTCCCATAAAGAAAGATCTGGGACAGATGGCTTCACACATAAATCCTATAAAATTGTTAACAAAGAAAAACTATCCAACTTAGACAAGTTCCTTCAAAGAATAGAAAAAAATACGGAATATACTTTTGTAGTAGTCATCTATCGCTATATAAAACATGCCAAACATAGTAACTTACAACGACAAACATTAATCATGTCACAGTTTCTATACATCAGGGATCTAGGTGGGGCCTAGCTGGGTCCTCTGGCTCAGGGTCTCTCCCCAAGGCTGAAATCAGTGTGGAATTACTATCAACTGAAGGAGTGATAGGTGAAATCAGGGCACAAGCTTGAACATTTTACCCCTGAGATGTTTGTGAACACCCAGGTAGAGATTTAAGGTAGCCTATTGGATATATGGTTCTGGGGTTCAGGGAAAAAGATCGGAGCTAGAGATACAACAGCATGAGGCCAGAAGAAATTGCCTGGAAATGAGTGTGGACTGAAAAAGTACACGGGCTGATCACTGGGATGCTCCGTCTGAAGTCAGGCAGATGAGAAGGAACCTGAATGGAGATTGCACAGGGCAGCCGGGGAGCTGGAGGGAAAGCAGCAGACAGGGCCCAGGAGCCTGGAGGGGGACTGACCAGCCGGGCCCAAAGCTGCTAAAAGACAAGAAAGGTGAGGATGGTATTCCGCCTACCTGTGCTTGTTAAGAATATAATTTTTTATCAACTTAAAATTTGATGGAAACGTTTTAAAAAATGCCTGGCCGGGGGTGGCTCAGCAGTTGAGCCTCGACCTAGGATCCAGGAGATCCGGGTTCGATTCCCAGTCAAGGCACATGCCTGGGTTGCAGGCTCGATCCCCAGTGGGGAGCGGGCAGGAAGCAGCCGATCAATAACTCTCTCATCACTGATGTTTCTATCTCTCTCTCCCTCTCCTTTCCTCCCTCTGAAATCAATAAAGGTATATTTAAAAAATAATAATAATAATAAAAAAAAACCTCTAGAAGTTAAAGACCTAGTTCACAATTTTCCCACCCAACCGTCTCCTATCAAAAATACCCACCAGGCTCATGAAATTCTGTGAAATCTCCAAGAAACCAATAATCCTGCTCTGTATTAGAAGGCTTCTCAGATCATTTTATAATACTAATGTTATTCTTATTCCAAATCTGACTAGGACAAGGCCTAATATTTTCCAAGCAACCAAAATTATGCACCAGTTTTATGCATAAATGCAGATGTAATAAATCTAAATAAAATAGTGAAAATTTTAATTCAGCAATGTATTAAAAGTAATCCAAGAACCATTTATCTCAGACTGCAAGGATGACTTAATTTTAAAAATCTATTAAAGCAATTCATTACATTATCAAATTAGGAAAACAAATACACGAGAGAGAAAAAAGTTTTCTTTATAGAATCTAACATCCATCTGTGGCAAAAAGTATTAACAGACATTGTACTAGAATAGAATTTCTATGACTTGATAAAGAGTAGCTAATCAAACTGGTAAAATATATTGTATTTTATGATGAAGTATTAGATTCACACCATGATATGTCATAGAGCTAGATGAACAGACCAAAGAGATGCAGTAGAGAACCTCGATACAACCCTGTGGATATTTGGGAACCAGTTCACTAAGATAGGAGTATCTCACGTTAGAGGAGAGTGTGGGCCACTTACAAATGGCTTTGTGACAATTGGATCTTCATGTGGAAAAAAAATTTTACTACCTCATGCTATACACAATATTCAAATTTTCACACTTTTACACAAATATAACAAAATACTGTGAACTTAGCATACAGAAAGCTTTCTTAAAGAAACCAGTAAACACAAACTATATGTAAAGATACATACAAATGTGTATAGATTAAACTTTTAAAACTATTTCTAGCAAAAGTGTTATAAACAGTAGAAATACAAGTGACAGATTTTTCAAGATATTTACATATGCAAGCAGTAAAGCATTTTAAACCAGAATATACAAAACACTTCTAAAATTTAATAAAGACAAATCAACAGAATTACAAAATGGAGCAAGATTTTGAGCAACCAATTTACATAAGAAGAATCGAAAAGGTAAATGCACATATTAAAAGATGCTCTATATCACTATTAATCAGTATAATGTTAATTAGAGTGACTAACACATAATTTATCTTCTTTAAGGTTAAAAAGTGTTTTAAAAATTGTTAATGCTAGTTGCTGGCAAAAATGCATGAAATAAGTATTTTTACATGTTGCTCAAGAGATTGTGAACTGTAGCTACCACAAAACTCAATTTGACAAAATAATAAAGTTGAAGATGCTCATATCTCTTTCTAAAATCCATCAATTTTGTTTCTACGTACGGTGCTTTAGACGAACTCTTTCAGATCTTCACCTGGAAACAAGAATAAATTGGAGGGAAAATAAGTGAATTTCCCTCAGGATGGAGATGAATAAATTAACTCTAGTGTATCACCGCCATAAAAGTCTATATAGTAGTTAAAATAAATGAAGAATCTCAGCCCTGTATAAAGCTAAAGAACATAAAGTAGTGTATAAAAAACAAATTGCAAACATAGTTAATGATGTTACATAGATTTTTGTAAATTTTCAAAAAAGTTTTATATGTTTATATTGCATTTGTAGTCAAAGTCCAAAAGTCCAAATGCTGCGGAGTAGTTCCTCCAGAGGAAGGGAGATGATGAACCGAAGATACGCGCAGTGCCCGCATGAAGACGCCTGAGACAGAGGGGAGCTGAAAGGGACACAGGGTGAGGCGGACTTGAGCGCACAGGGGCTCGTCGGCCGTGCTAAAGAATTTTGAACAAATGGAAACTAAAGTGCACAACACAATGGTGACCAGTCAGAAAATGCATTCGTTTGAGTGTTCCTAATTAATTTTTAACTTTGATAAAATATACATAACAAAGTTTACCGTGTTGACCACTATTAGGTACACAGTTTAGGGACATTAAATGCATCCACAGTGTGGTGCAACCATCAATACCCATCACCAGAGTGTTTTTTTATCTTCCAAAACTCGAATTCTTTACTCGTTAAATACTCACTTCCCCATTGCCCTATCAGCCCCGCCATCCCTAGTCATCACCATTCTACTTCTCGTCGCTATGAATTCGACCACTCTGGGCACCACTCTAGGTACGAGTGGACTCACGCAATACTTGTCCTTCTGTGTCTGGCTTATTCCATTTAGGATAATGTCTTTGAGGGTCTTCCATGGTGCAGCAGGGATCAGCATTTCATGATTTATTTAAGGCTACAAAATATTTCATTGTACATACATGCCACATTGTTTAACCATTCGCTCACTGAGGGACATTCATGTTGTTTGCACTTTGGGGGTTATTGTGAATAATGCTGGTATGAATATCGATATACAAATTTCTGTTCAAGTCTCTGCTTTCAGTTATGCTTTATATGTCACCAGAAATGGAATCACTGAATCAGATGGTAATCTATGTGTAATGTTTGAGTAACCACCATACTTTTTGCCAGAGTGTCTACATAATTTTAGATTCCCACCATTTTAGAGTTCCAATTTCTTCACAACTTGCCCAGCACTATTTTTTTGTTTGGTTGGTTTTTTGTTTTTGTTTTTGTTTTGTTTTTTAATAACAGCCATCCCAGTGAGTGGGAGGTGATATCTTATTGTGATTTTGATTTGCATTTTCCTAAGGATTAGTGACGTTGAGCATCTTTTCATGTTAGAGTAAGATAAAAGGGAGACTAAGAAGAGGGGAAAAAATGAGGCTTCTGTTCCCCATTTGATATGGGTTAGGTCAAAGCCATGGAGAAAGGGTCATTGTCCCATTTCTGCAGAGAATGTGGCCTATGGGGAGCAAAGGGAAGCAGCTTTGGGAGACGGCAGGTTCAGCAAGTAGATCTCCTAGAGAAGCATTAGCTGAGCATGCAAGGAGGTGATGCCAAGCTCACTGGACATGGGATCACTCGGTACAAGCTAGCAGATGATCTCTGTACCAGAAAGGTGTGAGCTTGTCACTGCATGTGAAAGCCTGGGGACAACCAGAAGTAACAGTGGAGATGCATGAGACAAGATTAAGTAAATACAGATAGAAACATAGAAGGCATTTCAGATTTCTCACTGAACTCGCGCTTTATCACAGGACTGACTCTGCACGTTTACTGAGAGGTATTTAGAGTAAATCTTTTAAAAACAGAGCATCAGGGTTGTGTCCCTAACATGCAATTGCCTTGTGTTTGACCTTATGGAAATCATTGGCCTTTTTGCATCTTAGTTTCTTTTCCATAACTTTTGGAGAATCTGTAAGAAGATGTTATAAAGCTACATAGGAATAGTAAGTGGGAAAATCATTGGGACAGTAGAAAGCATGTAAGATATGATTATGTTAAAGTTGACAACTGAAAGGAGACATGAAAAATTCTAGTGTGCTCTCCAACAATGCCATATTATTTGCCTCAGGAAGTGTAGAGAGAGATATATCTCTGCAAGGCTATGCCAATCAGAAGTAGACGGAGAATGAGTTCCTGCTTAAAGAGGTAAGACTGTGCTTTTTGTCTGGGAGTAAAATCTAGAATTTATAGGCTGAAAGAAATTGAGATTGATATTTTTTAACTGAATTGCTGTCTCCACTACATGAGACTTGGAAGGTAAATGGACCAAGCAACAAATTGCCAGGACGTTCAAAAAAAGATTTCGGAAAATCCCACTGCTGTTTATTTCAATGCTTATAGGTCCCCAAATGAGTAACAAGTTAGAATTTGGTATTCTGCACATCATATTACCTTAACATCTCCAATATGTAGACAAATGAAAATTAGATAATCAACAATATGTGGAAATAAAACTGACATACCCAGAGGAAGCAAAAGGATACAGGTCTGTCATCAGTATCCCAGCACCGACAGGTCTCTGACGATTGATGACAGTGAAGAAAGACTGCTGCCTTGCACAGGACAAGAAGACTCAATGGCACAATTCTTTCAGAACCAAAGAAATGTCAGATATTGTTAGTATTAACAGAAAGCTTAAATATATGGTAGAGCAAAATGTGCCAGCTTTATTCTGTTTGATTCATGTATTTTAAAGGCCGGTTTCTTAGCCTCCATTGATGATGGATTCTACTATTTAAAAGGATTGTTGACCTCTGGTTCTTATCAGGTGAAATACAGTGGTTAAAAATGTGAATTGTGAGTATTTTACATTGGTTTGTGCTTTGTTGCTCATTTGGAAAAAATACATTGCATTATCTATTATTATGGTCATCAACCAATAATTACAACTTAACAGAAATAGAGCATGCAATAAGGATATTCAGATTTTAACTACTTTCTTTTATTATCTGTGAGATTTTGTGTTTGGCAAAAGATTTAACAGGAAGATTGGTGCTGGAGTCTAGGGAGGTGGGGAAGGTGTCAAGAGACTCAGCAATGTGATTCAACAAATATGTTGTGTACCCAGTATGTGCTGGGCAGTGTTCTAGGTGCTGAGAATATCAGTGAACAGAATCTAAAGATTCTTGTCCTCGTGAATCTTAAATATAGCTAGGGAATATCAATAATAATAATAAAAACCAAACAAAATAAATAAGCAAAGAAAATAAGATCAGAGTTTGGGAGGCCAAAAGTATAAGTGTGGGGGTGGCTATTTAAATAAAGTTTCAAGGTTGGCATCACAGAGATGGTGACATTTGTGCAAATACCTGAAAGAGGTGGGGAATCAGTCACATAGGGTTGGTAGGTAAAGACCTTTGCTGGCAGGGGGTCTAATCAGTGCAAAGGCCCTGAGACAGGAATGTGCCCCATGTGGTGGAATAGGGACAGTGAAGCAGAGCAGAAGAGAAGAGAGGGGGAGGAGGGTAAGGATTGTGGAAGGGCTCGTAGGACTTCGGGAGGCGTAGGCTAAGACAGAAAGCTGTGGAAGGCTCAAGCAGAGATCTGCCTCAAATGTTAGTAAGAACACTCTGGCACCTGTGTTAAGGATACACTATGGGGCAAGGAGAGGACCAAGGACACGAGGTAGAAGGTTTTGAAAATGAGGTTCTAGTAGCTCGTACCAGGAAGGAGAGATGATTGGGAATGATGCACCTTCTGGGGTTTACTAGGTAGGCCCAGAAGAATAATATTTGAAACCCGACTGCGATAAACATCTAAATCAAGATAAAATAAATGGTGATTTATTTTGGAACAGAAGGCCCAGGGAAACACTTTTATTTTTGTCTCCCTTTCATTATGTTTCCTCTTTTCACACTTGGATCTTTTTTCTTCAGCTTGAAAAACCATTACTATTTTGGAGGAAAGATGCAGAATCATCCATAAACTTTCAATAGATGCCCTTGTATTCACAGAGCACTGCCCCTGTTGCCCCGAAGCTAACAGCAGGATGCATAATGCACAATGCACTCCAAGTCTTGCATAAATACACATAAAACTTTAGCAGTTAAGAAGATGGAGCTATTAAAGAAAACAATGTGGGCATAAAACAGTTTTACAAAGATTAAAAATTTTTAAGCCAGGAGCTTTTTCTAAAAGAACAGATTGGATTTCTGATTAGCGATTGGAAGAAACAATCATTGAAATACTCATTTAGTATCGTTAGAGTAACATGTGTGAATCTGTCCAACTTAGCTAGAAAGAGAAACAAATTGTGATCACATATTTCCTTTAAGTGCAGAACTATTTTTCTCCACTTTGTAGCCACATTCTGCAGAATAGATAGATTTTATTTTTGTGGTTGTTGCTGTTTTTAACCAGTTTACGGTTTGCATCTTCTATTTATGTTTTCGTAATTTTCTTTGAAGCTCATGGAGTTATGACTTAAATGATGAAAGAAAGAGCATAAAAAGACAAGGAAATATTGTGTGTAATGATTTTCTGATTTCTTCATCTATTGGGGCAACCATTCCTTTGACCTCACCGATTATCATGTAGCAATTATTATTGAAAATGACAGACAGGTATGGACTTTTGATTAATCAACATGCTTTAGTTAAAATCAAAATGCCTATAGGTTGCATATTTACATTTCAGAATAGTCTGTTGTCTAAGCAAAGGAATTTTTGAACACTCTTTATGACATATAATCCCAAATGTCATACTTTGTGGCATATATTTTTACTCTGATTAAACTAAAGAGCATATTGCAATTTTGAAATTTCAGCATTCAACTTTCTTTCCATTCTTTTGAAATTATTGAAAATGGCACTATATCTTTTCTACCAAAACCCTACAAGCTCACCTGGGAGATCTGGGTACAAAGCTTGGACACAGAAAAGTGAGTTAGACAACGTTGATGAAGATTAGGAAGAGGAAGATTTTCTCACACTTAAACAGTATGACTAATTTTTTCAGTGATTGCCTAAATATGCAATATGCATTTACAACCAATCTACATTCACTTTCAGTAACACTATACGGCTTCCACAGTAGTGTAGGCACCTTATTATGGAGTATTCCTAATTTCTCCTTCCCACCCTTTATTACATTGCTGTGGTTTCTTTCACTTATACATAAGCTATAATCACCTGATGCATTGTTGCTGTTATTATTTTTACTTATTCTTTCTATATTGCTCCTTTTTTCTTTTTAATGTAGACCTAACCAATACAATTTTCTGACCCATACAATTTTTCTTCTTTCTAAAGACTTTCTTTTAACATTTTTTGCAAATCAGGTCTGCTGGTGACAAATTTCCTTAATTTTTGTTTGTTTGACAAAGTATTTCTCCTTCACTTGTTTGTTTTGAATCTTCACCTGAGGATATGTTTTCGTTGATGTTTTAGAGAGAGGGCGAGAGAGAGAAACATCAGTGTGAGAAAAACATCATTCATGCCCCACTTGGGATCAAACCTGCATCCCAGGCATGTACCCTGACTGGAAATTGAACCCGCAACCTTTTGGTGTACACTTCAACCAACTGAGCCACTGGCTAGGCCTCTGCCTCATTTTTGAGTGATAATTTTGCTGGATATATAATTCTAGTTTGTTTAATCTTTTAGCGCTTTGGATATCTCACCCCACTATCCTCTTGTTTGTATGTTAGCTTCATGCATACAACATAGTGGTTAGACCTTTATATAACTTATAAAGTGATCCTCCGATAAATATTGCAGCCACCTGACACCATATATA
This sequence comes from Miniopterus natalensis, assembly GCF_054644295.1. Lineage (NCBI taxonomy): Eukaryota > Metazoa > Chordata > Mammalia > Chiroptera > Miniopteridae > Miniopterus > Miniopterus natalensis. The sequence continues at coordinate 64,704,779 of NC_142088.1, forward strand.
GTTATTACACTATTACATTGTTTTTGATTTCTAGAATTTCCTTTTGATTTTTCTTAGAGTTTCCATCTCTCTGTTTATATTGTACATCTCTTCTTCCATGTTGCCCACTTTTTCCATGAGATCCCTTAGAATTTAATCATGATTTTTCAAAAGATCCCATCTCATAATTCCAATATCTTAGCCATATCTGAAGCTGAACTAATGTTTACATTATCTCTTCAGACTTTTTTTGACTTTTGGCATGACATAATTTGTGACTGAAATTCATACATGATGTACTGAGTAAAAAAAAACTGGAGGCAATAACTTTTTAGTGCGAGATGTTATGTATATCTAGCTAGGAATTAGACCTTGTTTCCTGTTTGCTGTAGCTGTGGTATCAGAGGCTAAAATTCCCCCTAGTGTCCTTGTTTTTTCTCTCCTTTGTCTTTTGGTTTCCCCGGCAACCTTTTGTTAAATAGGGTCTGAGGATTGCAGTTTTTCAACTCTAATCTTATTAATATACAGAAACCCTATGTGATGGTTAGGTGTAGGGGGAGAGGAACTATTCTATAATCTTATGATTAGATCTCAGTTCTCTAGTCAGGTGTGACTCTGGGCTGTCACCTTCCCAAGAGCTTGTCAGTCACCGGCTGTCCATTGTGAGAAGGGAAACGAGAAGGGATGCGATTGGGTATTTCCCTTCCTCCAGGAGAGTTAGGCTTTGGTAAAACCTAACCGTCTGCTCCACGCATGTCACATCTGAAGCCTTTTAAAGATTTTTCTCCCTGTTTTTTTTTCTTTACTGCTTCGATTTCATCGGCTGTTATTGGCCTATTCTGGTTTTCTGGTTCTTCCTGATTTAGTTTTACATGATCTCGCTCATATGTGGAATCTAATAAACAAAATAGACTGAGGAACAAAATAGAGCCAGAGACACAGAAGCATGGAACAGAGTGAGGAATCTCAGTGGGAAGGGGGGTGGGTGGGTGGGTGGGTGGGGAGAGATTAATCAAAGAAGTTATATGCATATATCATAACCCATGGACACAGACAATAGTGTGGTGAAGGCCTAGGGGGAGGGCAGGTGTGGGGTGGAGGGGGGCAGTGGGGGGGAAAAAGGGAGGGATATCTATAATACTTTCAACAATAAAGATAAATAAGAAGAAAAATAAAAGATTCTTCTCCCTGGAAATTATATTTTTATTTCCCAAATTTTTGTTTTTGAGTTCATTATGTTAAAGTGGAAAGTCCTATATCCTGGTACTTTGCCCACATCTTCTCCTCATGGGATTGTTGGGATTTTTCTCTTAATTAATATAAGGACTTAGTGAACTATCACCAAATGAAATTGTTACATTGAAGTTTTTCTGGGGAAATTGGAGTTGTTCTGGGGAATTATTGCCAAAAAAAAATCTTCTAGTGTTAATGACTGTGCAGTGACAGACTTGAGCAGTTGTTAGAAAGGATTTATATTTCAGGATAAGTGTAACTACAGAAGAATTCCATATTATTAGGTGCTGAGTAATCATTATAATCATTATCACAACATGAAATTATTTTCAGGTAATGTGAAAATTGTCCCCGAAAGCCACAAGCTTTGTGAAGCCCGGGATACATTTAAATAAAATGAACACATGCCGTTGAAATAATCTATTAACTAAATAGCTTAAGCCATACAATATGAAATTCAAGCAATATAAAATTAAACAGAGACAAAATATTCTTCTACGAAAATGGAGACAGGTTTGTCAAAATCATTTATGACTAGAAAGGCATGATGACAATTTTAATAGAGAAGCAAAAATATTCACTGTGGGCTATTAACCCTTTTTAAATGGTGGGTTGCAACTGCTGTGTTTGAAAGAGTTTCTGAAGATGCTATCATGAGCGACACAAAGCATTTTGTTTATTTTTTATTACTATAGCACAGCTCAATAGACGAACTCCTTTCCGATTCTTACCCCTCTCCTAAGCTCTCTGTTGTCACTTTTTTCCTTTCATTGTTATGATTTTATTCTGTCCCTTCTTCTTCAACCTCCTTTCTTGAAAGTGCTTTTCAAAAAAACCGAAATTTCTTAATGATCTTTGGCTGACTTTTTCTTCAAGTGGGGGGAAGCTTGTCTCCGGTGCAGGTATCTGATGAAATGGAGCAACAGCCAGCATATGGAGCCCCACTAGTGCCCATCTGTATGTGAGGAGACACAAGGTTCACACAAATACGTGTATGTGGGCTGGTGAAAACAGGCCCCAAACTCGGTTCTTTGTTACCTCCTTGCTTGGGAAATGGTATTCCATCCACCTAATCATCTTAACATATTTTTTTTCTTTTGTTTATTTCCACTTAGGGGATACTGTTAGATTTTTTGGCACAAAATGTAATTATCTCAAACAAATTCATTAAAAAGAGAGGAATACCTTCAATAAACTTTCACAGAGACTGTTTTCTTACATAAAAGTGGAAGGCTCTAAACTATTTTTAGGATGTAAGAAAAAGAGAAATTCTCATTTTAAAAATAATACTATAGGGTTTCCAACAGAACAAAAGTTTCATCTCATTTGCTTCGAAGCATTCACTTCTCAAGCAGCAGTGCATGCCCTCTTCCTGCGCTCTTCGTGATCTGGTATCCCGGCTGTAGGTTAAATAAAGTGTGGCCGAGATTCTTACCTGTAGAATGTCTTACCTCTCAAGTAATTAATATGTAGTATTTTGTTTTGCTAAAAGGCACTACCTGCATGGTATACATAAATATAATCAAATCTCCAATATCAATGTTAATCAAGAAAGCAGGAGTGTGAAATACCTCAGAAGGTTATGAAAAGAACATTATTTGTATTGGCCTTGGAAAAGGGTTTTGAATTTGCACTGGACACGTGTGTGTGTCTAAAGTGCTGGCCAGTCACTTAATTCAAATCAAACCCTTGTGATGAGTAGGAGGTCATAAGTAGACAAGGTTTGATCAGGACTATTTCTTGTTTACGATTTCAGTGTATAGGCAGACTTGCTGCCCAGAGAAAAAAGTGGAAACAAAACTAAAAAATAAAAAGAAGGAAGAATTGTAATGCTCAGTGGGCCCCTCTCTAACTTAGCAGCATTATCTTCATTAGATAGAATGAGAGGTAGCTAATTAAGTATTTGTGTTTCTAAGGTTCGCTGCAGCACAGAAAGCTTGAGAGAAGGGAAAAGAACAAGCTAAGTAAGAAAAAACATCGTGGAAAAAAATGATTGAAAACATTATCAAAAATTGACCTTGCATTTGTATTTATCAAAGGGAAACATTTGCAGATTCAATGCACTTGGTTAAATGCCTACTGTGCAAACGCCCTGTGCCAGGTGTTCACCATAATTTTTATATCTTTCACATTTCCTTTTAATTGCTTTCATAAGTCTCAGGCAAAACATAACAACATAAATTTGAGACTTCTTGTGTTCTTTTATGATATTAAAATAAATTTTATTAGCAACTGTCAAACCAACTTCCACTCTACTTGTGAAGAGATAACCATCCTGTGGTATGATATCTGTCCTCAGAGCAGAGGGTTTCTCATTTTTCTTCCTTCATAAACAAAGAGAAGGGAAATAGTTTGTTACTTATCAGGCTTTTATCTCCTTTTTTTTTTTTGGAGTATACAAAGAATGGAAATCTGCTCATGAAACAGGGAAATGAGAACTATCCAAACATCCTGTAATACACTTCTGTAAATGTATCCTCTATTTTCATCCTGGTTGCTTAATTTAGATTTTTTTTTTTTTAATTTTTTAGTAAAATTTTCAATAAAAAATATTTTTAGAGAAAGCTAAAAGTGATTGCATCACTACCAATTTCATTATTATCCTTTGCCAACAGTGAACATGGTGCAGGTGTTCACTAAATGTTATCAAATGTAAGCCCCAATATGAAAGCTATCTAAGACACAGTCCTTTTCCAGATGCTTCAGATCCACCAAGTTGCATTTATAACAGTCTTTACCAGAATAAATATATGCAACAATTTTACATTTTGGGTTACTGAGTAAAAATGAGCTAGCAGGAATGTGTATATTAGAAAAAATGATATGTTGTTATGCTAAATAAAATTTGAACAAATATATAATTTTAAGTTCTGTTTATGGACTTAGCAATCTGATTTGTCAGAAGATTAATGGAATTTTGATTGTATTCCCTAGATTTTATTTTTTTAATGAAAACAATATCTCCTAAGACAAAAGTTAAATGTTTGCTCAACTAAGGCCTTAAAAGCCAAAGGGAATTAGAACCGTAAATATCATTAGCAGCAGAAAGGTCCACAATGATAATTTATAAAAACCCCTCTTGCCATCTGAGGGGACAGCAATACAGGTCATAAACTAACATATCTGTCTTTATGCAAATTAATTGGAATCATCATGGCTGGTATCCTGGTACTTGCTTTAAACCAACACAAGCATGTCCTGGATTATGAATCAAGTGACTTAGATTCTTTCCATGATTAACACTGTGTCTTTGGCCATTTTTATGGTTTCTTGGATTCCAGCTTCTTGTACGTGATGCTGTAGGGGCCCCACCCAGATCCCCTTGAATCCCCCTATTCTTCCTTTATGCTCCTTCCCTAACTTCTGTGTCCTTTCACTTCCAATGACCTGCACTTCTGCTGCCCTTCATTAGCCAGGACACAGGAAACACGCAGAGTTAAAAGTGTGTGGGAATGGAAGTGTCCCTGCAGTGGCTCTTAGCCAAAGACTAAGCCTCGTGCAGGAGGGTGCGGGCACAGCCCCTTTCCTTCAGGTAGGAATGCTCTGTGGTGTTACTTACACTTCAGGCTGCCCTTCATGACAGGCTGAGGCTAGGACGTTGCCTGAATCAAATCCCTTCTTGACATCTTCCCTGTCCTGCTTCTGCTGTTTCCTTACGTCCCCCTGAGAGTGCTCCCTTAATACATCACTCACTGGAGCCCAATCCAAGATGCCTATAAAATGAGATGCTAGACTGAAGCCCTCTTCTCCTCTAATATTCTGCAATTCAAAATAAATATGTATATATACATACACATCATATATATATACACATTATATATACCATACACACACACACACACACACACACACATATATGACAGATCATCTCGGTATGCTCTACTCATTTCTAGCAAGCAAAGAGCAGTGACAGCAATATCTCTTTCAGTCAATTTGATTTCTATGTCAATAGAAAAAAAGCTACAGTTACACTTGCACTTACCATGATAGTCATAAAAATTAAAAGGGCAAGCTATTTTGATAGGCTGTCTGTTGATATTGAATTCTTATTTGGATTCTTTTGAAATGAAAGGAGAAATTATGTATGCAGTTACCCGAGGGTGATGCTAAATTACCTGAGGTTGAGGGTAAAGAGATTTTCTTTGTAGTTTTCACATGCTGGTTCTCAGGAAGAAAGAAAATAATGAAGAGCGTTTGTGGGTAGCTTTTTTGATTTTGTGTTGTGTTGGTTTTGTTTTTATAAAGGAAAAGAAAGAACTGCAAGCAATTTGTGATCAGAGAAAGGTGTCAATTGACAAAAATACAAAGACACAGTAGATGTGTACACTCATACAGTTATCATCCAAATGAAATGCGGAAACATAAAAGTTGCTCTCCAGTTGGACTGTGCAAATGAGGGCAAATTCTCAGAAATAAGCATGATCTTTACCAACCTAAAGTCTGTATGCCCATAGTTCTATGATCCTAATGCTGAGAAACGAAAGAAGAAATATGTAGCAATAATTTAGGGACCACTCATTTACATAATACATGCTAGGTATAAAGCATTCTCATAATCTTCATCAAAGGGTCCTTTTCTTAGGTTTGTCTGAGAATCCTGGGTAATACAATGATAATTATAATGCATAATTATAATGAGTTACTTAATGTTAATGCAGATAGTTTCTATTTATTAAATTACAGCTACCTGCCAGTCACTTTATTAAGCCCTTTATGTGTAATAGCTAACCTCATTCTTGCAACAACTTTATGATGTAGGCATTTTTTGCCACATCTTGGTTTAGAGAGATAAATTCACTTATTCATCACTTTTTCCTTTTGCTGAGCAGCCAACTATATAAGCACTATATTAGTCCCTGGTAATCAGTGGCAAGAGCGCAAACATGGTCCTTGCTTTCATGGGCTCCTAGTCTGGCGAATAGAGTTGTCCACGTAAGGAGGAGTAGATTTGAAATAGATCCTTCATTTGCTAAAGCTCATAGTTTTAACCATTTCCTACAGTCTTTGACATAATAGTAATTGAAATTCTACAAAAGACCAGTAATTTTTTATTTTTTATTTAATGGATTCGCAGTAAATGTAACCATCCATTCATAAGCTTTAGGCTCTATTATTTTCCTCTCGAATCAAAGTGTGACTGAAATGTTAGATATAAATGCTAGTAGAGATTAATGCACAGTGTTTATTTTGGAACTGAAATATTGTACAGAATTCAGTTTATTCACCTAGGGTGGGACAAAATGGGGGGGGAAGCATGCGGAGCACAATTCATTCTCAGCTTAGTGCTTCTCATCGAGGCAGGTTGCTGCCCAAGTGAACTGGATAAATTAGTTTGCTTTCTTTTATTAGATAATGAGACTCAGGTATCTCTTTATTTTCCCCCCAAGATAGAAACTGAGCAATTTTTGATTCTTAATTGCAACAAATTTCCATTTTATGGATTTTCTTAGTTTAAACATTTTCCCTTCAAACATTTCCTTATCATAGAGCTCGTATTATTTTATTTGTGTGATAAATGACCCCTCGATTGTCTCTTTCTTTGTAAATTCACTTATATACAGGGATTCCTGCTCCGCAGCATGGCACATGAGGAAGCGCCCTAAGATCTAGAGAATGAAACACTGGGCTTCCAGTCTTTTTCTGTCCTTTATACATTTGTGTGATTGTCCTTGAGAAACGTACTTAATCCCGTAAGTATCTTTTCACATTAAAAATAAATAAAGGTAATAAGATATACAATCACTCACTATGAAGAACTGAACTGAAGTAATACATGTAATGTTTATAATAAAATAAGGAAATATGTTAATTCTTCCAATACTAGAGTGCCTGGTGTATAATAAACACCACACAAATAGTAACCTTATTTATATATGAAATTACAAAAAACAATAATGTGTGGTTCTCGATGTTATTGAAATCAGGTATAAAGGAAAACTATAGTCAGCAAAGCAAGTAAGAAATGTTCAGTGTTTGTGGTTTGCCATTACTTGCCAGATTTCAGCAATATTGATAATGCTTCCTGTATAGTTCTAACAAATTGAGTATTTTACAAAACATTGTATTGAACTCAGCAAAAATGTCAGCTTTTAACTTCTCCAAGTACTTTGTTTTCATTGATAATTTACATCCCAAAGTGAAAAAAATATTTCTTATTTATGACTGCACTGAGAAAATTGTTATACATTTTTTGAGTAATTGTGAAGAATGGGATAGAAAAGGCAAAGCCTGGGGCTGATTTTACTAAAGAAGTAAAAAGCAGACACGTGTATTTTTAACTGAAGTGGGGTACAATCTACCTTTTTTTCTGGTTTGTTTCTATCATTCTGCACATACTATAAACATCTTTCCAGGTCAATAATTATGAACCTACATTCTTAATCACTTTTATATTTCATTGTATGGATATTGCAAAATAGACACAAACTTGTTTTCAAATTGGCTTCACCCAAAAGTTGATTGCTTACACTCATATAGAGAGAGGGAAATCTACCCATTTTCTGACACATCAATGCTGGTATTATCAATCCTTCAAAAATTAGGCAACATAAGTTATGGGAAAATCTATCTTTTTGTCAGTTTAATTGCACAAAGATTGATGACTCTCAGGTTTAGTTGTCTTTTTATGAATTGTTTATTCATGTTCCTATGTTAATTTTCACATATGATTGGAGAAATTATTTTATTGTTATATGAAACTATATCTTCTAATATTGCTCTTTTATGTAATTTGATTTTTAATTGGGTTCTATTTTCTCAAATCTGACTTTTAAATTAGTCACATAATCTGTGGTTTCTGCCATGGAATTAATGCATTAAAAATACTATACACTCACTTATGTTTAATTTTAGCAATTATAAATTGTTATTTATACATAAACAAATTTATTTCATTTAGAATTTATTTTGGTGAAATATCTAAATTAATTTTCCAAATGGATTTCCAATCATTATACCATTTTGTACATAAGCCATTATTTTACTATGTAGAAATGTATATAAAAATAATTATATCTATTTGGATATCTGTGTTACCCTTCCTGTTTTAATTTTATAGCTTTATGATCTTTTGTTTTCAAAATTTTCTTCTATAAGTGTGTGAATATTTTTCACATTGACTTTAAAACTATTTATCAATTTGAAAATAAAATTCCACAGGAAATTTTATTTAAATTCATTTATTTAAAGATGAACTTGGGGCAGTATATATACGGTAACTTCATTTTTATTGGGGATATATTAGTATCTCATGATAATTTGTATACAAGCCAATACAGATAGGAATCATTGCTTATAAGATAACCATTTCCAAAATGTAATTATTGTGGTGATTCAAATTATATCCTGAATTTCTCTACTATTTTGTGGAGGTACTTTAGAGAGTCACTGACCTAAAGAAAACAGCAAATTAGAGAGGATATGTGTGTGTGCATGCACATATGCTTGCACATTTATATGGACAGATCTTCAACCAGATCAGCTCTGCTTTTATCTACTTTAATTTTTGTGTTTTCACACTATATTTTATTTAAAGAAAGGTCCATATAATTGGTGAATGAGATTATAGACTAAAGAAAAGTCTCTGGGTATGTACTGCAAAACTTTAGACTTAGCCCTGTCCTATTCTTATTTTTATTCTTTTTAAAGCAATAACTTAGTAAATAAATAAATAAAAGAAATGTTCATATGACTGTCTGACAAAACAAAGTAGAAGAAATAATATGTTAAGGACCAAATCGGGATCTTTAAAACAAACAAACAAAAAAATGACAAGCAAAACTTAAGGATCAAATTTTAAAAAACAAAAATTAAGGTGAATTGATAGATGTTTATACTTGGTTCTGAGATTCTAATAGCAGAGATTCAGGATAGGGAAGATGTGGCTTAGCAGTAGCACATCTGAAAAAAAAAACCATAATAGATTTAGCCATTAACAAGTTTCATATGAGTCGCTAGAAGGAAATTAAAAAAAATAAATTGTGTCATTAGATCCCTATTAGTATCTATATCTTAAGTAAACTATTTGGCACTAGCTAGATACATCTGTAGAAACATTTTCAATTCTTTATACAGTACTTGAAATAAGTACTTGAAATATAAATATATTGAGTGTGTTTCAGAAAACGGAGATTAGGTACTCAATAGAGTTAAGGTTGACCCTGAACTTTATTATGTAAAAACAGTTGAGGGAAATCAAATTTTGCTTACAGTAGAAAAGATTCAGAGAGCAAAATAGCTGTTTGTAAATATTTGAAGTATTGGCATGGGGTTCTATGGCCCCAAGAGTGCAAACTGGGGCGAGTTTTTGGTTAGCATAGGGACATGGATTTCAGCACAATATAAGGAAGAGAGAACAGCTAGAGCCATTTGAACATGAAGAAAGCTCTCTCGGGAGGCAACATGGAACCTGGAACTGGAACTGTTCACATATAGGCAAGGGACAGCTACTTCCAGGGGGAAACTGTAGGGGACATTCAAGCATAAATGGGTAACCAAATGAGATGATGGTTAATGCCCCATTTCAATCCAAAGCTTCTGCATTTCTATTACTTAGGGATTTTATTTGACTTTAGACTCAGCGTGAATTAAAATGAATTTTTTTTTTCCTATCTAAACTAAAAATTTGGTTTTAAAGAAGGAAGGAAAAGAGAGGTAATCGTTTCGTTGTACTTTGTTTAAGTCAAATCAAAATGATAAAGTGAACTTCAAGTGTGTAAAATAGATTGGGAGATAAAGGGAGGGAACAGTTAAGAAAAAATGAATGGATGTTAAGAATGTCTTCATGTATGGAAGATTTCTCCTGTGAACTGTGCTTAATTCTGTGGTAACTATCAACATTTCAGGAAAGCAATTATATTCCATATAATCACAAATAAACCAATGATATCTTTTATAACAGATTGTCTCACAAATATAGCCATATTTATTAAAATCAGAATAAATAGATTCTAATTCCAACTTCTCTTCTCCCTAGCTGTGTGCTATGGAATATGTCCCTTGCCCTATCTTGGCCTCAATTTCTTCACATGTAGTGAGAAATAAATTAAAGTAAGTGACAGCAAATTTTCCTCCCACTTCTGAAATACTAAAACTCCATGCACAGAAAAAGTCTGTGTTCGACAACTCATCCCCCAGAGACCCAGTTCTCTCTTTCCTGTAGCATGTCCATCTCCAAGGGTGATTATCACCTTGCTTCTAAACCTTCCTGCGATTGCCCGCTCAGAAGTCCAGTGAATTTTACATCATCTTGATTTGAGGACCTTTAAACCCCATTAGTCAGTCTAGCAGAACTCTTTGGAAACTTGAAAGTGACTGCTGCTCATTTGTGGTGTCCTTGGGGAACCTATGTGAAAGACATTCAGGCAGGTAAAATATTTTAAAAAACATGGCTCAAATGCAATTAATGAATGTGAAACACCCACGCAAACCCCTTTGGAAACTGAAATAAAAATTCATGGCTTTGACATGATACAACCTTTGATATAGTGTTTTCAAAATAACACCTTTAATCACAGTTGGAAAGAGAAAATGAAGGAAACCAAGCTGATTCTGAACATTGTCTGACTTAAGAATGTTACGGCAAGTAATCTACTTCATGGGCCACTATGGTTGGCAACGTCTTGATATATGTGATAGAGTTAGATATAGTCCACAGTCAACAAATGCTTGTTGATTGATTGTATATTGATTTTATTCTGAAGAACAATTTAAAATATCTCATTTCCCAACTCCGTTCTTTAGCCAAACTCGAGCACAGAATATCTATTGATGTTAGATGTAACAGGCAGCAGTAAGGTTTCACTGCTGTATTTTGCATAGATTTTTGACAAAGACCTGAGTAAATAATTTTGTTTATCTGAGTCTTAATTTCAGCATCGATGAAATGAGAAAATTGTGGTAAATGAATCAAAACTTGCTTTCTGCATCTGAACGTCTATCGCACCTCATCGTTGGAATTACACTCTCAGGCTGAGTCCAGAAGGACACATGTGTTCATAATGTGCCGCCTGTTACCCAGCCCTTCTGAATTCAGAAGCTCACAGCTGCATTGTTTCAGAAAGTTAGCAATGTCCTTGTGGAGACAGAAGCACCAGCTTTGAGGGTGGCACATGTGTGACCCTTTCAGAATCAAAGGTGCAAATTTTACTTTACTTTTCTTTCTTACTCTTTTATTTTATTTTATTTGGGCAGAAGGAAGAGATGCAAAATTTGTAACATTTTGAAAATTCTCAATTTAGATTCCAAAATCTTATTTTCTAAAAAAGAAAAACAATAAATTTGGTGAAATGAATACTAGCAATAATGCCTTTCAGTTCCTTATGGAAATATGTAAACTTACAGAACTTTTTTTTCATAATTTTTTGGAAGAAAGAAAAAAATTTTCAACAGACCAAAGTAGGCAAAATGCAGCATCAATGAAATGTAATAGTGACACAGCTTTTACTTAAAACAGTAAGTGTTAATAATCTTACATAGTTTCTATGGGAAAGTTGGCAGAGCCAGCCCACATTTTCTGCTCCTGAAGGTGAAAAGATAATCAGTAATGTTGTGCAGGAAAATCATAAAAGATTGAATTATGCTCTAAAAGGGCATTTAGAAGGGTAAGAAGATTTTATAGCACTTTCAGGTGGATTAATATTGTGACAAGACCTCAGCTCTCTGACTACTCTGAGATTCAGGTTTTCACATCTGTGAAGTGGGTATAAGAGCTCATATATCAAAAAATTGTTGTGACATTACAAATAAATATTAATAAATAATGTAAACATTGTGTAATATTTCAATATTTAAAGAAAAATAGTTATTTTACCAGAAAAAGTCCTTTTAAAACAGCAACTGTACAAGCACTGTTTGTGTAATAGTCATGGATATGATCTTTATATTTTATTGGTTTAGAACATGAGGCAGAATATATATCTGTCCTAAAATTATTAAATTTTTAAATATTTAGTGATGAAGAGATATGGAAAGTCGAAATCTCTAATCAGTCTTAAAGAGTAGCAGCACATTCAATATTCAATGCTGTCCTGTATTAGTTTCAGATGTACAGTGTAGTGGTTAGACAATCATGTACTTTACACTCACCTAATACAGAATAATATTGAATGTAAGCTGTAACTGAAAAATAAAAAGTAAAAAAAATGAAAGAATAGCAACACATTAACTGTAAAAATCAAGAAAGGAAATAGTTGGATAGGGGACCAAGAGGCTGATTTATAAGTTTGTGTTTCAAATTAGATAAGACAGACAATTCAACTGATCATTCCTGCAGAACCAGGCAGGGGCCCGGGTGTGTGATAGTGGCTCAATTATTGTTTGCTGAATAAACTTGAAGGGAAGGTTACTCAAAAATTTCCAAGTAGCTTACACATTGATGTTCATAAATTCTCCCTTTCTTAGTTGAAATAGAACCCAGTTGAAGTATCCACACTTCTTTCTTGTTTGTTATTTGATGCAAATGGTATATGAAATGATGATGATACTTAGAACCCTAAAATCACAAGAATTTTGTTAAAATGAATATCATTTTAAGAGTAAGTTCGATAGATAGCCTTTGAGGGAAGGAGTTGGAAACATATTGTTATCTCCTATAGGAAAAGAAAGTCTATAGCCTCTTTTTATAACCCTTTCCAGAACTAGCTCAAAGTCCTTCCACTTGAAATTCTATTTTCTTATAAAGAATCAGGAAAAGACCCTAAAGAGAATTAGTTATCACCCAAACCTTTTCCTCCTGTGTATTGTGTTTAACTGTTGGAAGCCCCTCCATTCAATGACTCACTTAATCTTGTTACTTGTAAATTATACTTCATTCTTCACTCTTCCTCACATCCAGTAAAATGCGAAATATTTCTTATAGGATGATTTCTCCGTCATCATCACTCCTCTAATACAGGCTTTAAGCATCATTCACCTTGACTATTCCAACAGCCTCCAGCACAGCTCCATTTCTTATCTGTTTCAAATTAATAGGCTGTTCTACAATCAAAGGGATCTCGTTAAAAGTGCAAATGTTACCCTATCATTTCCAAGTTTGAAAGCTTTAATGGTGTACAAAACATCTTCAGAATAAAACAGGCATTTCCTTTAATGTCATGTAAAGCAGGATATGATCTTTCTCCTGCCTCATCTCTTAATACTCTTAGCTTTGAGTATTATTCTTCATCAAATCTTGTAATTTGCAGCATACATCATGCTGTTTCATAACTCCATTTATCAGCACATATAATTCTAAAAATCAAAATTGATTATATAGGTGAATGAGATTTTATGATGTGTCAGCTAAGTCCTGTGAAAAATAACTGAACAAAGTATTTCTGATTGTTTTTTCCCCTTAGCCTATACAACATCTCTTCTTTTGCAGCAAGTGTATTTGTCTTTTCTGGATATCTCATACATATTTAATTATATAATATGTGGTCTTTGTTTTGTGCTTCTTTCACATAGCATAATACTTTTGAGGTTCATTTATGTTGTATCATGCATTAGTATGTCACCCTTTATTATTGCTAAATAGTAATCTACTATTCGAACATATCCAAATTTGTTTTTCCACTTATCCATTGATGAATAACTGAGTCATTTCCACTTTTTGGCTATTCTGGATAATGCTCACTTTATGTGCTAGTGTTCGTGTGGACATATTTTCATTTCCCTTGGGTAACAACTTAGGAATTGCTGGGTTGTGAGGTCATCTACATTGATGCTTGACCCATCTCAATCCATTCATCTAACCACTGAAGTGGTTTTTGTAAAATGAGATCTTACTCATGCCACACATCTGTTGAAAGCTCTGAAGGGTTCCTAGTGTTTTGTCTCTCTGTCCTATAGATGGAACCCTATACTAAACATAGAAAGACTGATTATCTTGTATCAGTCTGAGTTTTACTCTTAGTTAAGGGAGCTAGATCTTCTTGTGCCCCAACTGTCTTCAGATTGTTCTTATATTTGGCAACCTATAGTATTGTGGATGAAAAGGAGCCACATACTAGACCTGAAAACCTCAGGGCAGGCCTGCTTAATGGCTTGCAAATTCAGAGACCTAAAAAACCCACAAAGGATGGTCTGAAATTAAAACTTTTTAAACATAAGCAGTTTGTGGTTGGTAGTCACACCCTAAGGCAGTATTTTTCCTTCACAGAGGTTAATTTTCACCTTAACTAAGCCTGTCTGTTGTATCTGAGATAAAATACCTGATTAACACACAAAACAAAGCAGTTTCTCCCTCCCCTCCCCCCTCCCCAAGCACCAGGGCAGAGACCGTGAGTCATCTCATTGTTATTGTTATCTTGTTAACTCTTCACTGTTAACTATCCGGTACTCACTTATGCAAAAGAAGTATGTGTCTATATTTTACTTTTTATCTAATCCCAGAGGTTTCCCTGCTTTGCTTTCTCCGGCCTTCCTAATCTATCACCAGTGAAATTCATATAACCCACTTACATCTCCCCTTTTGATTGTAAGGTATAAAACAAAGTGTAAAACTGCCATTCTCTGGAGCATTATCTCAATCCCTTTAGATTTTGGCTCCCCAGAAAGTTTCCCAATAGTTTGGTTCAAACAAACTCACAAAAATTTTTTTACAGGTTTGAATGTTTTCTTACATTAACAGTGTTATTTCCACTACATTCATGTACTTAATTCATTTTTTAGATCTCAGCTTCCTCAAAGAAACCATCATCGCCCCTCCGAATTTTTTAGAGTCCATTTGTATGAACACCAAATCCTCTCATTTTACTTACCATCGTCATTCACTATTGATATCAATGAATTTGTGAGTAAGCATTATTTAAAATAAGTCTCTACCAGTAAATAGAAAGGTCCATGAAGCCAAGGATCACACCCCTCACCGCCATCTCTGTATCTTCAGCTCCTTACGCAGTGATGGACACATAGTAACTACTCAAAAAAATTGTTTTTTAAGGGAATGAATGGACTCAAATAGCAATTGGTGATTCATTGGATGAAAACTGTCAGTCTAGATGGTATTAAACTCAAAAACATCTTTATACATTATGGACATTAATAGAAAATAGAGTGTCAGTCTTCACTGGAAAAATTCACTACACTTTAAGGGCAAAAGAGTGTACAAAGTGCGACAAGTATTATTATTTGATTGCTTATATGTAAATATATTTTTCTTTCTTTCACTCTGTCTTCAATGGAAAATAAATATAACTCCATATTACTTGCTCTCTTCCCTCCCTGAATAACTTAATGCACTGAAGGATATGGTAGTTTGGGCCTGATGTGAAATTCTAAATTGCCATATGCAAGGGGTAGCCACAGGGTAGGTGGAAGGCATATTATGGAGTTTGCTATGCACTAATGCATAGTGAGGGGGAGAAACTCTAAAATGAGAGATAGAGGAAGGAAATCAGTTTGGGATTGTGTTCTAGGAGGCTTGGTAATGAGAAAGTGATGACTAATGCTATCCAAGGAGAGCTGGCATTTCCTGGGATTGCCACAGTCAAATTCACAGTAAGAGAGGGAGGCTTATAAGAAACAAAATTTATTGTTTTTAACATCTGAATGCTTTCAAAGTGAAGTGATTATAAACTCACAATTTTTTTTTTACAAGTTCCGTCTCTGAAAACGATGTTCTAATACTGCCCTACAGTATATTTCAAGAATGGTTATTACTTTTAAACTATCTTAAAATCTGAGCTGGAAATTACTGCATTCTTGAAACTCAGTTGAACTTTTGATGCTGACATGTCATTGATTTAGAAGAAGGCTATAATTTCTTGCAGGACTGGTGCACTTTTTAGTTCTAATGAGCAAACAAGTGAAATAGGAGTGTGAAGAATGCAGGCAAGTGGTAAAGCTGCATGTGTCAGTTTTAATAAGGACTGCAATATCTGGAGCCAATTTCGATGGTGGGAACAGAAATTATGGCGACACATGGAGAAGCCAGGGAAGTTCTGTAAAGCTGTGACAAAAGAGGGTGTGACTTTAGAGAAATTTTAAAATTATTTTAAATAGTAAGGAAGCTGAACAGATAAATTTTCCAAGAAGATAAATTCTCCAAGCAGTTGGCAGCCAGAGTGAAGCCTCCTGGACAGAAAGTTCGTGGCTGAGGAATTAGCAGGTATAGATCGGGTGGGCTCCGAATCCTAGCAGAGGGTCATGAAGCCCACACGAGCCTTTTCAAATTCTACTGGAAACATTAGGTCCTTGAAATAGCTAAAGAACTCGCCAGATGAACTTCTAGCTTCTGCAGCCATAACACCCAGGGTTCACCCCTGTCCTAGCTTCTATGATATTTTTCTAGTTCATGTTATTTTTTATACATCTATCCCACAATACTGTAATCCTCTCAAGAGCAGAAACTGTGATCTATATGTTTGGGCCTTTAGCACCAAGTACAGTTACCTATAGTGTAATACACACTTCATATACTGAATGAATAGATATGTAGATAAATAGATGCATAAATGAATACAGTCCTTTATTGTTGCAGGTGGCTGATAGGAATGACTTTATTTTGCATGCAGGCTTATATCACACATTGAGAGACACCAAGGGAAAGTGAAAACATGATTCTGTAACATTTTATTATCTGCTGACACAACTTTAAAAATGATGCTTTAGCAGACTCTGTACTCTGTGAGTATAGAGATAATTTTTAAATAAATTATAGTGTTTACAATAGGCCGATGTTCAAACATTTGGGGTACATATTTTTTTGCCTAAAAACCATTTGCTGGCAAATGTATTTCTCAAACTAATGAAATGTTCTTGTCTAGTCTGCTGTACCTAATTTCAGAAGTGGGGGACAGTGTGGTGCTTCCTGACAGGACACTGAGTGATCACGCACATTAATAAGGCGAAGTCCATGACGTATCAATTTCGGTCTCATTGGATCAAAGCGTAACTGTCAGAAACATGCGATGTCCTCATTCTGCAGCTCCCTGTCCCCATGTTCTCGGCACTGAGACCTGGAGCGGGGATTCTCTCTGTGCTAATGCTGGCAAATAGTGTTCATTGCTCTCAGTACACCGCTTACTTAGCAGGAGCAGCGATGGCATTTTGGGTCATAAAACTGCAAACTGTCTCTGCTACAGATACTGACACTGCAAGAGGAATCACTCCCTTGGACCCCATGACTCTCCCTTCCCCCCCTTTTTTTTTTAAAAAAAATGTGGATTATTAGTGATGAGAGGAAAAAAAGAAATAAAGTAAAATAAAAAGTATCTGAAATTTTTGAGTCCTTTCTGACAGATTAACCACTTCCTTTGTTTCTTTGGTGTGGATTAATAGCCATAGGAGTTAGGTAAAAAAATAATCCAAAGTACATTTGTATTTGATTCTCTTTTTTTAATCTTTCTTTATGTCAAGGAACACGGGAACTTAAAGGATTTTGTCTCAGCGTGTTCCTTTGCTCTGTCAGCACCAGCTTGGATGAACATACCGCAGAGGCTGGCATATCAAGTAGCATAAAGCATTAGAGTGCTAGATATTGCCTCTGGCACAAAATAACAGTACTAATAATACCTCATTTATCCTGCTACTGCCCGTAGAAAAGCCGTAAGTGCTAAGCATAATTCATTTTGTCTGCACTAGCTTGCTAATCCTTTTGCATTAGCACTTTCCAAGGCATCCGTTGTTGGCAATTGTCTTCCGGGCAGGAAACACTTGAGTTCTAGGTGCCAAGGACTTAAAGTGGTGTGGAATTATTAAATCATTGAATTTCCTCTGTGAAGGAATGCCTGGGTAAATAAATCTTTTTGTTATGCAAATTTGGTCCATTAGATATTCTTGAGAAGTCTGTCACCATTAAAGATGTAGAAGCAACTTTGCCAAGCAAGGAAGGCTTTGTTTGTCTTCTTGGACAATTTAGTATCATAGTTAGAAAAGTTTTAGGTTCATGGAAATTCATTAAAGTGCAATCGAAACAAGGAAAGCAGGCTCAAGTGCTATGGGATGTGACCCCTTGCCACTCTCTAGCTTAGCTTTGCATTGGTGGTATTGGGTCTTTAAAATTGTGGAGTCTTGAACACATTTATTCAGCTGAAATTTTTGGAAGAAGTCCAATACATAAAATGCACACTAGGGAATTTTCTCTGCTTGAAATACTTGTGAGCAGCCTGGAGCCCTGCCTGCTTGGCCCTCCTTGTCTTTCATCCACTGCCCCCAGCACACTTCTATCACCCTCTGAGGACTCCTCAGAGTCCAATTTAAAAAGCACTCTGCTAGACCATAACTACTTGAGGGAAAATTGAGTTGAATATCATTGTCAGAAATCACCCTGTAGTGAGCAAGGTAGCAATAACAAATTAATTTATGTGTTCATTTATTTAATTAGGTTTATATATGTACAGGGTTTTTTTCTTTTAAGCCAGGCATAAACATAATTCTTCCCTTCAGGATGGATTTAGCCAAATCCACTATACTCTAATAGGTCTTGCCAACACAACTTCTCTTCTGAAAGAGATGAAACCTGAGGTCTTTGACCAAAGCTTTGCTGTTTTCTCTGCTCCGGAGGGTTCTGCCACAGTTTTTCAGGCACAACCCGGATTATCACTACCCATATCTTTATGCTTTAGTAAAAACTTCTGAATTTTTCCTTATTTAAATTTATATTTCTCATACCTTCACATGGGATATCTTAAATCTCTTAGAGTAAATGTTTCAAATGATTCCCTTTGGCCCACTTCAACAGTAACACATGTGTTAAGTGTGGATACTCGGTGCTTTGACCAGGACAGTTCCTGGTACACTTGGTGTTGTTGGTTGCAAAATGGTACTGGGTTTTAGACCTCGGTTCAGCAACCTCAGTACTTGAGTTCTGGCTAAGAAAGAATTCAGAGCCAAGACTCAAACTATAAGAGAAAGTTTATTTAGAAAGTCACAGAGGTAGAAGTGAGCCATAGAAGAAATGGGCTCAGGAAACAAGTAACAGAGGCAAAGGAAGGGCCCTTGGAGCTTAGAAGAGAGAAAGAGAGAGAGACAGAGACAGACAGACAGAGATACATGCCCTGAGAGAGGAAAGAGGAGGAAAGGCAGGAGTGTGCTGCAGGGAAAAAAAGAGAGTGGAGGTAGGGGTGGGTGAGGGTGTCCCAGCCTTAAGGGCTTTTATCTGAAGGTCTCAGAGGAGGATCTCAATAGAATATTCATCAGCTTTCCAGATGTGCCCTCTCAGGGCCATGGTTTCCACTGACTGGTTGGAGCCAAGGTACAGGGTTCATTTGTCAAACTGGTCCTGAGGTGAGCCATGGCATTGCTCCACCTGACTTTGCTGCTTCTTTGGGCCTGGAGCTGAAACGCAACTGAGGCCTAGATGTTTTTCCCGGGGTTAATGCTTAAGGGAGTGGTCATGCAAGGGCTCATATATATATATATTTTTAAAATATGACTTTATTGATTTCAGAGAGAAGAAGGGAGAGGGAGAGAGAGAGATAGAAACATCAATGATGAGAGAGTCATTGATCGACTGCCTGCTGCACGCCCCCGACTGGGGATCAAGCCCTCAACCCGGGCATGTGCCCTGACCGGGAATAGAACCCCTATCGCCTGGATCCTAGGTCGATGCTTAACCGCTGAGCCACGCCCAGCCAGGAGCAAGGGCTCATATTTTTGCCTGTAGCTAGGCACCTGGGGCTCTCAGTCCTAGTGAACCTCTGTACCTGGCCTATCCTTCCTACTCAGCTCATGCCTATCTAACTTTCTGCAGTACCTACTACAGTCTTTCTTTTAAAAAATATGTTTTTATTGATTTTGGAGAGAGAAGACAGGAGAGGGAGAGAGATAGAAACATCAATGATAAGAGAGAATCATTGATCAGCTACCTCCTGACCGGAAATTAAACCGTGATCTCCTGGTTCATGGGTTGATGCTCAACCACTGATCCATGCAGGCTGGGCACCTACTATAGTCTTACACCACTCCTTTCTTTCAGCCATCCCCTAGTCATAATTTTGTCATGATGTCTTATACACTGAGCACAGCACTTATTAAATTCTAATGTGCATATAAATCTCCTGGAAGATCTTGTCAAAATGTTGATTCTGATACAATAAATTTGAGATGAGCCTTGAGATTCTGCCTTCGTAACAGCCTCTTATGTGATAGAAATGATGCTATTCTAAGAACCAAGTTATAGTAGCAAGGTACTGGAGTAACTAGACTAATGATTCTGAACCAAGGTTGTATACTAGAATTAGCAGGGGAGCTTTTAAAACCATCTATGTAGAATCCCTCTTCCAGATTAATTACATTTTAATTTCTGTGGGTGAAGTCTAATATTGACATTATAAAAAATGCTGTGGCCCGGCTGGTGTGGCTCAGAGGTTGAGCATCAACCTAGGATCTAGGAGATTGAGGTTCAATTCCTGGTCAGGACACATGCCCGGGTTGCGGGCTCGATCCCCAGTAGGAGACATGAAGGAGGCAGCAGATCAATGACTCTCTCATCATTGATGTGTCTATTTCTCTCTCCCTCTCCTTTCCTCTCTCTGAAATCAATAATAATAATAAAATAACAATAATAATAATAATAAATACTGAGTAGGCTAGTCTAATATGCATTCAAGAACGAGAACTTCTGTGTTAGCCTAACCTGTCTAAATATTGCATATGAATATATATAGCTAATATCTCTTTGTTCAAGGCATTTGTCCATAGCTAGCTGAAAAGTCTTTGCTGCCAGTTCAGCCTGATACATAGCACAGTGTCTGTTACAAAGAAGACTCTCAAATCATATTTGTTGAAAAGCTCAGAAATTCCTCAGAACATGTCTGTGACTTGTATGAAACTGGATTTTTCTTTGGTCAATTTGAGCAATGGAGAGAGAAAGAGAGATACTATTTATTAATGCAGCCTCTCAAAATTTATTCAGTGTCTATTCTCTGTCAAGAATGTGGGGACTACAAGGAACCTGTTCTCAGGAAAGTTGCAGACTAATGAATTCAGCATTTATTTGTCTTAATGCCTCATATTCAGACTAAGATTTTAGAGTCATTCTTTCTGCAGCTTTCAGCAGTGTAAGCATAATGGTAAAAAATGAAATAGACAACTAGCAATGACATTCTTAAAGTAAAGGCTATCAAATGAGCCAACTGTCAAATTATGTAAATTTGATAGCATAACAAGGTTGGTAAAGGTCCTTTAATTGGATGACTTTTGTAGGAAATAAAAAAGAACTGTCATTTAAAAGTCCTCTTCCATGGCCATATTTAAAGGAGCAGAAATAGTGGTTTAAAAGGCTCAAGGTAAGATAAAAATCAATAAATTGCAGCATATTTTTGCCCAGATGAAGTATGTGTATGTATGTATGTGTATGTGTATATATATATTTTTTAATCCTCACTTGAGAATATGATTTTCATTGATTCTAGAGAGAGAGCAAGAGAGAGGGAGAGAGAGAGAAACACAGATGTGAGAGGGAAAAATCAATTGGTGCCTCATGCACGTGCCCTGACTGGGAATTGAACCCGGGACCCTTTGGTGCACAGGACAACACTCTAGCCACTAAGCCACTCTGGCCAGGGCTAAAGTATGTATATTTTTAATATATTACACATATAGCCCCCTTTATTAAAAAATTTATTTCATCTACTAACGATAGCATATGATAATACTTTGAACAATATTTTGTGATACTAACTCATGGAGATACATGAAATATTGATAGCTTTTTTAACTGGATATCAAATTTATACATATTTTCTTTCTCTTTTTTATATTCTCCAGATTTTCTACGATCACTGCTTATTTTTAATTCAGACATTAAACTAATATATTTCCTAGCATCACTATTTTGTCATTAAACTATATAGAGGTATTACACAGGATTATTTTACAAGCTTCTACTTTCCTGCCTATTGTTACAAGACTTAGCTATTTCATTGACTCTGGGTTTGTTAACAGTGACACATTTTGGTGGGTTTGGTGTTTGGGTGGAAGGTAAGTGTGACTGTGTGGTTTAGCTAGCGGTCTCTAGTATGAAATAAAGGTGTGCCCAGAGGTGTGTTGCTCTTTCTGTCTGGACCCTGGAATAAGGAGTGAAGAGCAGAACCTGAGTCCACCTGCAGCCCAGAGGAAATGAACCAAGATGGCCCAGTGCCATCACTGAACGCGAGTAAGAAATAAATCTTTTTTGTTTATGCTGCCGATATGTTGTTGTTCTTTCTTCCAGAAGCAAAAACTAATAGAGAAGGAAAGTGAAATTGATATTAGGAAAAATCATATTAGTAAAACTTCTTTAATGCTTTAGATAAAGGAATTGTTGGAGAGGAGAATTAGGAAGACGAATTAGGGAGAGATTGGAGAAGGAAACTAGAAAGACATGTTACTGAGTGGAAAGCTTTATTTAGGATGAAACACCTTAAAGCAATAGTCTAATGAATTAATCTGAATGGATCAGAGATGCAAATGGAGCCATACAAGCACTAGAAGAAAATGTGAGTGTGACTCCTACACCTTTGGTGTGTGGGAGGGAAACTTTCTATGACTCACAATCAAGGACCAATAAAAGATAAATCTGACATCATAAAAATGAAGAAAAATGTGTGGTTTGTGTAAGAAAACCACACCATAAGTGAAGGCCAAAGGCAAATAGTCCACCAGAAAAAACATTTGAATATATATCAAAGATAAAGGACTAATATCCCTAGTGTATAAAAGAGTCTGATACATGAGGGAATATAACCAAACCCTCCTAAAAACTGAGCAAAAGACATGAACGGGGTTCATGGAAACATAACCGAGTGTTCTTTAAACGTGTGAAATGATGTTCCAGTACATTCAGGATGAAGGGAGTGATAGTCAAAACCTTTCTCAACCATCAAACTGACAAAAAAATAAAATGCTTGAAAACAGGAGCTTTACCCATTGTTGGGAGAATGCAAAACGGTGTGACCCCTGGAGGGGGAGAATTTGGCAATATCTAACAGAACTGCGTACACATTGACCATTTCACTCTTTCATCCCACTTCTAGGAGTTTACTCTAAAGGATACCTCAGACAATATGAAAACAAATATGCACAAGATATTCACTGCAGCATGATTATACCAGGGACACTGAGAAACAGCCTGCTCACCACACAGAGAGGAGACGTGATGAAAAGGCCCAGTGCATTCTCACCACAGAGAACTGCAGCTGCAGAAACTCTTGAGTCGACAGGGTGTAATTTCTTGGATATATTAAGAGGAAAAAATAAGAATTAACTATGTTACATTTTCTGAAAGTGAGAAGGGGATTATTTTTTGAGAAAGATTTTGAGAAATGCTAGAAAGATAAAATAAAAATGCATGAAAATGGATAACTACGATGCGTAATGCTTTTCTGGATATCTCTCTTTTAATACAGATCTAACATTTCAACTATGTTAATATTTTACATATTAAAAATTGTTTAATTGACAAGGATTAGGGAAAGGCCTTGTCAATACAGGGACTGACAAACCTACAGCCTCTTCTCTGGTTCCAGAATCTCTTCTTACCAGTGTGTGGGAACCCTGGTGCTTGAGTCAATCTGGTGAGCAGAGCCCTCTGACAACTTTACGTTTGACATGTAGAATGAATGAGAGGTAAGCTGGCATTTAGTTCAGCTATTCCGTTATTTTCTTTCCACAGCATAACTTAACTTAAACGGAGGAATGAAAAAAAAATATGAAGAAAATGTGATGCCACTGCATTTTAAAGACAAACTATTACCAATCTCCAAATCTTTATTCCCTCTGCTACTAGTGCATGGGACACAAGAAATGTGGGTATCAATCTAAAATTATTATCATAAGTTTACATGTATTTCTAGATATTAAGATTGGGAGAGGTGGGTTGTGGATTAGCAAAGACACAATAAGGCACCGACCAGACTGAGAATGATGACTGTCAGAGTCTCTGAGAGGGTGACAGGGACTCTGTGCTTGTAGCCATTCATTCCAGAAACCAGGATCACTAAGGAATATTTTGACTTGTTTACTGCCATGTGTAGTAGGAAAACATCCCCCTTTCAGAACCAAAAGCTTTTGGGGAAATAGCTAAAGTAGAACAAACAGGTACAAAGAATGGGAAAGGATGCACAGGTGAAAGGAATGCTAAGAGATTAACATAAGATAAAAGGAAAGAATATGAAAAGCTGACCAGCGGGAATAAAAGTAACAGGTGGTATAAGTCATTTCTGTCAATTTTTAAAAATATTTTGAATGTTTGTTATTAAACTGCATGTACTAAAGTCAAGGCATTATATTCTATTTCAGAATTACATCTCTGATATTATAATCATTAAATGGTTATGATCATTTTATCTACAAATAAATCATTAGGCACTAGGAATTCTTATTAAATTAGTCTGATTGGTCAGCAGCTAGTGCAAACACATTTAGTTGATGTTAAATACTGCACAGCACAATACAAATGGCTGATGCTCCACAACCAGTTATTTTATAGTTGATGGTGCAAATTTTAAAGTCAAATAAATGGTGTTTTCAGCAGTAGTTCATGTGTTGTAACTCGTCGAGGTTGTAAATAATTTGTAGAGCATTTATGTATTTCTAGAATCCATGTACCTCTTGCTTATAAATCTATGTATTAACCCTTATAAATAATTGATGACCATATCTTAAAATGAATCATTTCTAAAATTGCTTAACTGTCTGGAATTTTTCTTTAGTAATCCCATTTCTCATTTTCTTTTCATATCTCAATCAGGTGTAAATAGAAGAACCTTACATGCGCCGTTTTTTGTTCTAATTCCCCAGTCTAAGAGTCTGTGTCATCACTCACCTTTATGGTGAGAGGCTATGAATTCATGTCATCAGTTCTCCTCTGGCACCTTCAATGAGTAATTGTTTTTTTTGCCAACCCCTATCCTTGGCAGCTTTACAGGTAGCTTCTTTCTCTCTCTCTCTCTCTCTCTTTCTCTCTCTTTCTTTCCTTTCTTTTTAATTTACTATTTAGATACCCTACCAATTTCTTTCTATTCCTTAAATCAAGGATCTCAACAGCTAATTTCATCATATTAGCAAGATGGGTTTTTTATTTTATTTTATTTTTTATCCCAGTAATTCTGGATATTCCAAGTCAAATGATCTTAGAATAGAGAGAAGGAAGATGTAGGAAAGACCAGGGGTGGTAAAAGAAAGAAAAAAAAAGAAAGAAAAATGCATGACAGCCACTTGAAAAAAATGTGAAAGTCATTATTTGTTTTAGCTATTTGCTTCTGCCCTATTTTGCACTATTTTTCTTGTTAAAATTCAAAATCCTCTCCCCTTTAAGCCAACTAGCAGGAAATCCATTAGTGAACTAATGCATTTTCATTCATTCTGCTATTTATACATTCATTCAACACTAGTTTTTACTTTTTATCATTACTTATTCATTATTTTCATATATTCCTTGATTTGTTTCCAAATATGTTTACAATAATATATGAAATACAAATTTAAATAAAATAAAACAAATGGGTGAGACAATCTGGACAAAAAGAGGTTAAGGGGGTAAAAGTAAAATGAGGCCAAGTGAGCCATAGATCTTATAGTGAGAAATGCATATTCCAGAGCAATGTTCATCCTGAAGATCACAGAGATGCCATCATTCCATCTCCATTTGGGAAATCTTACATTGCTGACATCTGTAGCTATGTTACTTATCCTTCTAAAACTGTCCTCATAGAAATATTTTTTGCTGGACTCCTTTTGTGTATTCCAAATGTGCTAAGACTCTGGATTTAATGGCTCAGTAGAGCAGAGAAGATTGTTCATATATTAAGCTGGATTTCAAGGGAATTGTCCACACACGCATCCCATGAATCAAATAGAGAGAAAAAACTTTCCATACTGAGGGGGGCCTTATCAGTGGAACACAAGGTATATTGGAAGTTTCTTCATAGAATCAAACACTTTTCCTGAGTAGATTTATATGGGAAAGATAAAAAATAATTGTGTTAGTGGAACTGAAGTGTGATCTCCTCCCAAATTACATTATGCATTAGGCTATATTTGAATTAGCTGCTATTTGAAGGTGAAAGTTTCCACTGGGTGAGAGGTCAGACCCAGTTCACTAAATCTGATTTAGTTTACTAAATCAGAAGGGAACCTCAAATGACGTGCCCTAGAAGTAAGAAAAGCAGTGCAAAGATTTATTGAGAAAAGTGTTCAGTTGATAAACGATAACATTTATTTGTAATTTGAGGATTTGACCCAAATGACACTCATTACCTCAGTTTGTATGAATCCAATTAGTTTTATAAATTTAATATTTGTCCTGATGATATCGGTAAAAGGATTTCATTATAGTACTGCAAATGAGATTTGTTTTAAAACAGATGTGAATAATTTCTTTAATTATGCTATTTTGTTTTCTCTATAAATTTTGGATACCACATTTTCATGTAACAGTCTTCTATAAAAAAACTAGTGAACATTTTTGACATAAAAATTCATCCTTTGTATTTGAGACAAATTTTTGAAAGCATACGAATTTAATGATTCTATTTTAAGCATGTATCATGTTCAACACCCACTCCCCACTGATCTTAATAACTAATGAGAGCCAAAGCATTTATTGAGAATTTGCTATGTCCCAGGTAATGTACTATTTACATGAATTCTCATTTTAATTTTCACAACTCAATAAAGTACATTCTTTTAGGTTCATCATTTTGGAAATGAGAAAGTACAACTTAGCAATTATAAATGATTTGCCTGTGGACAGACACTAGTAAAATGAGGAGATGGAATCAATGCACACAGCTTGATTAGGATTTTATTTTTAACTACTATTTTATTCTTCCTTTTAACTTTGGTGCCACTGGAAATGTTATTATATTCTTTACTTCACACTGAATTTGTTATTACTTTTCTTAGTAAGAAAGCATTAGAAAACAGATGGTCCCAAATAAGTCTTAATTTAAGTGAGAAAATATCTTTAGTGTATTTGAAGACACATCCATTTTTAAAAGATATCAAATATATTGGTTTGTGGGTTTTTTTAAGGACATTCAGATATATTTTCTTTTACAAGCTAGTGTTCTTCATTAAACTCAAATATTAATTGAAGGTAGGCCCAGTCTGTTGCCACCATCTGATACTATGAAAACTGAAACACAAGGGCTTCAGTTTATTTGGTAACTGGTTAAAAAAAATAATTTATAAAGGGATTTTCACTTAAAAATGTCTAATGTTGGCTGAGTAGATAGCACTGAAACATCCAAATAAAAAGTTCTGTAACTACTCAAATGTAACTCTAAAGAAATTACCTTTTATATTTGGAATCAATAGGGGGGAAAATATATCTGTTATGTTGGTTTTCGAACAGTTTTCATGAGGCCTTAAGCCAAAGCCCCTGAAGTAGGGTGAGGCTCACTCTGGTTGGGATCTGAGCTCTTCTACCCCACCTTGAGAAGAATGGCTTCACATTAATTTGTCTGGTTAATAGGTATTTACCAGCTCCTTTCAGACTGCCCTATGTTATTCATTTTCTTCAACATTAAAAACATAATAATTTGCCATTTTTTCATGGTTCACGATACATGGTCTATATTTTATTTCAATATCAATGTTATTTATACAGTCTATCATTAGCCATCAGTGCACTTTTAGAATCAAAATAACGGTGTGAGAAGATAATTTAAGATTTGTTAATGGTTACAACTACTACTGAGTGATCAACTGATTGAGCAATGGAATTATGACATGCTCACATGCTCTCCAATAACTCCATACATGCTCACTGTGTAAGACCTCAAGGGTTCTGATTTCACTTTAAAAAGTAAAATCTTTAAAGTAATTAATTTATCTCTTGGAAAATGGAATGGAATCTGACTTTATCATGACTTTCAATAGTGTGAATTTCCCGGAATAACTCTGAAGTTCACTGGTTGAAAACTAATGATCCAGATGGTTTCATATGCTGTCCTCTGCCTCGTTGTTTATATTTTTCCAGCACTCAAAAGTTTATGAGATAATTCAATATTTATTTTCATACTCATCTCTCCAAAAATGAGGAAACTGGGGTTCACAAAAGTTAAATACATTTTCCAAAAAAATCTCCCCTATGTTGCAAAACCATAGGTACATAATTAATAATAGTGTTCATAGTACATAAAAACAATTTTAATTCAAAAACCACAGAAGTAGTTTGCCCATACTTGTCAAAACATAAGAATACGAGAACATGGAGCCCTTCTACTTCCTGCTATTCATCCCTACCAGGTAAGGGGCATCTGATGGACAGAGGGAGCTGAGACACTGCAGGTCTTCACCCAAGTTGCGCTGCACTTACTGCTCTTGAGATAATGAAAATCTAGATGCCCTATGGGGATTTCCTAAATGGGAAGGAAGAGTGACAAACAATGTTGGAGTGAAATTAACAATAAGAACATCAGGAACCAGCCTTTTGGCCAACCACTGTCTTTTGAGTTTGAGGGCAGAAATATCAAATGATGAAGGAAATCAGGCAAGACAGATTGTGGTCTTCAAAAATATCAGACAGTGACAAGACTGGTCTTAATTAACTCTGGGAGAAAGAAAATTAAAGAGAAACCACAGTTTTCTAGTGTCAAGAGGGATACTATTTCACTTCCACTTCCAACAAGATCAACCCTTGAGGGTTCTTTTAAGGCCCAATAGACATACTGATAGGCAAGGAGATGTTAGTATTTGGCTCACATTCAGGTGAGGCTGAATTCCTTCTCCTGAAAATAGTACTCTTGTATAGTGGGGGGTAGGGGATAGAGGCTCAGGAACCCCAATTCCATCTGAAAAAGTTTCATTTTCAGAAAACATCTTATTAGAGTCTTTAACAATGACTAATATAAAACATAATCAATGCCATAAGCTAGAGAAGAGCTCTTATTTGTTTTCAGACAAAAGATAATGAAGGACTTCAAGGAGATCTTACTTTTCTCCTCAGTATCCCAAACTTGGGTTACATTTACTACGTTTTTATTTGTTTTGTTACTGACAAATGCTCAGCACATATAGTCCACATTGATAAATTCTCATGACACTCAATGTGACCAATAGGATTATGGCCCTAAAGCCATCTCCCTGATAATGTCAGGATCCTTCAAACTGAAGATGCACACTATGAAAACCATTAAATGTATTTGTTGTGTGTTTTCTCAATTTTTTTTTTTTTTTTTTTACCATGTGAATATTATATTTCTTTCCAATGAGAACATCTTTGGACATTGGATTCATTACTGGTCTTCAGGAAAGGCGAAATAATTTTAATTCTCAGAATATGTACATTTCAGTTATCATTAAGTTGCTTGAACAATGATAACTTGGAGGCCTGGGATTAGGACACAGCCATATATAGGTTTGTCAGTGTTCAGTTTAAATAACAAGCCTTGAGACACTTAATACTGCACCTGAAACCTAATAAGTGGTCAATGGATGTTTGCTCAATAAAGAGGAAAAAGGCAGAATTGATTACTTCAGAAATGATCACTTCAATCCAAGGAAAAATATAGAAACTGGATGGTTACCTAAGTCAAATAGGGAATTCCAGCTTGAAATGTTGTCTAGATCCTAAATTACTGGACTTTGGAAGGTATTTCTTGATGTATTTTCCACCTTTATTCCCTTTCCCTTCCTCTCTTTCTAAAATGAATAAAAGCTTGTCCTCAGGTGAGGGTTAAAAAGTAAAAATAAAAAAAGAATACTAATTAGACAAGAACAGGGCAGAACTGAAAGACAATATGGAGTCTGCCAGAGCCATTGTGGTATAAATTAATGCAACCGTTCATTATATTTTGTTAAAATATGGAAAAGCAAGCACAAACGAAAACTCGAAGGGATGCCAGGAAAATAGGCACAAAGGACTGTGTCAAGGTGCACCTGAATGTTTGTGCCTCTAATTACAAAAGACAGGTGATATTTAGGGTACTTAGTTTTAGGAAAGAAATAGAATTCGACAAGAGAGCAAATAAATATTCTAGCAATAGTATACTTATAATATATTATATTACATATAATATAACATTATATTATGTATAATATAATTTAATGGGCAGATATTTAAGTCAAAAATGGATGCAATTGAATGATACTGAGTATTCACTTTCTATTTCAGATCCTAAGGAATAAATGGAAACAGAAATACCTCTTGATAGAGATTTTTTCAAAGAAGACAAAGTAGACTGGAATTAACCCTTTACCTGGCATTACTCTACAAAGAACTAAGGAAAATGAGGATTCTCAAAACTGTAATTATGTAACCTTGAATCCTCATGACTTGATATTTGCTCTCAAAAGAAAAGAACCCAGAAGAAAAAGTTGTCAAAAGAAGGAGTAACATTCATTATGATTCTCCATGATTTAACCATTAGCCAGATATAGAAGAAAACACTTACCTTGTTTTAAAAGGTACTAACAAATTGTGCATGAAATTGCAAGCTAGTAATAATAATGATGCAGCAATCCAAACAGCTACAAGTTAAGATACACTTACTCATGCTGGGTACTGTGCTAAGCGCTCTACACACATTGATTCCTGTGAGGCAACATGGGAATCAATGAGGCAGGATAGGAAACTGAGAAACTTTTAAAGGATGCCTGCTTTACTAAGGAGATCAGTGAGAAGAAATGCAAGGATTTATTCTAAAAATGAGAACATTAACTGTAACTGAGAAATTAATTCAACAAGGTCCTCATAAAATCTTATTGAATAGTAAATAGGAAATGAGTTATCAAAAGTATTCCATGAAAGTCAGAACTCTCAATGAATTTTAAAAACAACTAGACATGTTCTCACTGAGCTGGAGGGTTGAAAAATACAGTGCCAATGACAAATGAGAGCAATGGAGTTGAGATAAAATTAATGAGGACGGGCTTGCTCCAGGCCCTTTCCTGTCCCGCATTTCCTTTCAACGGTGTCATTATAACCTATCCCAAAGATAGCATAATCTTATCAAAAAGTCTCATTTCCCATTTCCATGGATACACAGTAGACAGCCAGTGTCTCTTTTAGTTGCTAGTCTGAAACTCCACTAAAATCTTTCATGAATGCTGATGCTGAAATTTTGAAAAGATAGGAGATTGACTTTTAAGCTATTAAATAATTTGGTTTAGCTTCACTGAAGCAAAACTGTAAGAGCTCTAAAGCTGCATGTGGGTTTGTTCACTTCTGTCTTGACATTGTGCAGAAATATGACAGGAAACTCTGTTTAGAAATTACTGTGCCCAGGGAACATACTAGTTGACCGATGAAAGTTTCTTTCAGAACTTTATGACTTTTGATCACTGAGATTTGACAAGTGTGTGGCTGAATTCATTAAGAGATACAGAAAATATTTATTAGCACCTATTTAGAGCAAGGTTTTGTGGGTGCTGTAGGGCAGGCAATTCAGTGTACATGGAACTTCATTGTCAGTGTGTCCCTTCTGGAAATCATGTGTTTGGTGTGATTGATAGGAGATGTTAAGAAAATATTACTTCTGGGTAATAATGAATGAAAATGAATGAAATATGATATACCTTTTAGTGTAAAGATTGTCTCTCTGCACCACTCAGTTTCTCTAGGGCAGATTTTTCTCTCTCTTGCCTGGGCTTGCTGGGGTGGGGAGGGTCATTTGTCTGGATGGCAATCTTCCTTGAAGGTGGAGAAGGCGGTTGCCGAGAGTCCGCTTTTCCTAATGCACAAAATATTTTTTTAGCCCCTGTCTCCCCACTTCCTTCCCCTGTGTTTGGGGACCTCAAGTCTCTTTGCTTCTTTTGTTTTATAGAGTAAAACACCCCGACTCGTGCAGCACTGATGAGGAGTAGCACTCATCTCATGCATGAGGCAGGGAGGCGTCCTGGGGGGCCACAGGCTCTGTACGCGGACACCCCTCCAGCCCTCTCCCAGCCTCCTGCCTGCAGGCTCTGCTCTGCCTCTCCAAGGTCCTCAGCTGATCTGCACAGCTTCTCAGCTCGCTTCTTGCGGATATTTTCCTCTGTGGGCACAGAGATTTAACTTCTTCAACCCTATGGTCAGTTATTACTTTTCCATTTTCTTTTTAAAACTTGGCTAAAAATTTTCATTCACTTTCGCTTCCCATCCTCCACCTGTCGTCCTTCTGGGTTAATATCTGAATTTACTTTCTTTTTTCCTATCTGTCATTTTTCATGTTTAGTAAAGGGACATAACATCAATATACCCCATTTAATTAGTCATCTCTATATAATCAGTATTCAACAATTTATATGCATAGTAGATGATTCTGAAGAATTTTGCAAAACGCCAGCTTTCTACTTCCTTAGTCATGAGTGGGGAAAAACATTTTTATCTCTCCTGTTTCTTTCTTTCCCTACAACAAACAGATTTGGCTTTCTACTTGCTTTTTTTATTTGTATTCTCTGTGGTAATCAGCATTCTGTTCTTGGAATGAGATTGCTCTTACTCACTTTTGTGGAAAGTGGAAATTCCTTGTTGAGAACTGAAATGCATAGAAAATGTTCCCCTCCCCACTGACCAGAAACACAGCTGCGTGATGCTTCCTGAGAGGTGATGCTGCAGGTGGGTCTCTCCCCTCAGTCTCCACATCTGCACA
This sequence comes from Miniopterus natalensis, assembly GCF_054644295.1. Lineage (NCBI taxonomy): Eukaryota > Metazoa > Chordata > Mammalia > Chiroptera > Miniopteridae > Miniopterus > Miniopterus natalensis. The sequence continues at coordinate 64,737,472 of NC_142088.1, forward strand.
CACAGGTGTCAAGAGATGACTTTCTAACTATTTCATGCCAAGTGTCCCTCTTTTAAGATGTGTGTGTGTGTGTGTGTGTGTGTGTGTGTGTGTGTGCATGCATGTGGGCTCACTCACACACGTGCACAAGTCACATGGTATAGGCTTCAGGTTACTCTTGCACCTCATAAATGGAGGTAGGAAAAACAAAAGGCTAGGAATCAACAGAAAAAGTAGGGCTGTTCTAGCAACCCCCTCGCACGAGCAGGCGTACAACAGACCAACCTCTGATCCATACAGGCAGGCAGGGTTCTAGTCCTGGGGTACAAGGCGTCTGAGAGTTCTGGCTACAGGCATTATTAGGTAGCTGACACTCTCCATCTCAAGGGGGCTGAGTTAAAAAAAAAATTAAAAACTCAGTTGGAGTTTTTTGTTTATTTCTTTGTGTTTGTTTTTGTTTTTATTTTCAGGAACTGGTCAGCATTAGGGCCACAACAGACATAGATCCCTGTCTCCTATCATATGTGCTTTCAAGAATTAACCAAGAGACCAAAGTGGACTCTGATCTGAATGCCATGTTAAATCTAGGAGAATAGGTATTTAAATCAATACGGAGAGAAGACTGTGAGACCATCCTCTAATAGTGCCATGGCAGTGTCATCTGAGGAAGAAATCTCTAGAGAGGCACAACTGTGTAACTGTTAAGGAAGCTGACTACTTCCAAATCCACACTGTATAATATGGTGGGCCAGGTGATGATAAACTTGGTATCTATAGGCTATCAAGACATGAAGTTTTTCTGGAAAGTGGAATTACAGGGAACAGAGAAGCTGACATAGTAGTTCAGAGATAAGATATTAAATGTGAATTTCCCCATTTTGCAGGGCTGACTGCTTCTGATAGTGTTTACTAATCAGACTGAAGAAACAAAGGAACCTTCCAGGTCAATTGATGATGGGTGAATTGATACTGTAAAGAGAGCATATCTGGCCTGGCCGGTGTGCTCAGTGGATTGAGCGTCACCCTATGAGCCAAGAGGTCACAGGTCCTATTCCTGATCAGGGCACATCCCCACCAGGGGGCATGCAGGAGGCAGCTGATCTATGTTTCTCTCTCGTCAATGTTTCTGTCTCTCTCTCCCTCTCCCTTCCTCTCTCTCTAAAAAATTAGTTTTGAAAAAGACATATATAAGGTAGCATATCTGGAGTGGCAGTTCCAATTGGCCTCATCATTTCATAAAGTTTTCTGTAATACACACTTTTTCTCCAAAATATGTCTGAAATATTGCATAGCGCAAGAAAAGATAAATTGAGGTGTAATAAAATTCAAAACACTTGAATCCTTCAAGAATTTGAAGATGTAGGGATGTGAAATGGAGGTGCAGGGGGTAGTTCCACAGGCTCTTATGGCTTTTCCCACAAAATTCACTAATGTGGGAATTCATTTGGTAGCCAAGTATGTCTTTCTCAAGTTTACAGTGTTATCTAACCTCCATAATCACTCTGTCCATTTTGGTTTTTCAGATATTAATAATAATTCATAATTATTACCTAAAAAAATCGTAAGTTTTTATGGGGTATTTACATTTTTTCAGGTTAGAGTCTCTCTGGTGAAAAGATAGACAACATCCTGGGGAAGATTTACAGCAGAAACTGTGGCTGCAGTTCTCAGGCTGACCCAGACTCTTCCCCAATCAATAAATTCTAGTTCTAATAACTGGTTTAGATGTGGCAACCAGGTGGGACAGCATGGATTCCCACCGTGGTAACTGGAATCAATTTCTGCTTCCAGTCATAGAAACTTTTCTTATTATATGTATCAAGCAACACCTTAGAAAGCTACCCGTCTATTTCATTTTAGGTGATAAACATCATTGCCAAGACCAAGTGATAATCCTGTAGTCCTGAATTTGAATTAAAAAATATCAGTATGAACTCAAATGCATTGTCTATATAAAAAGTACATATTTTCTAGCTCGTTCTATTGAACAGTCCTAGAAATGAAACAGCAATGAGGCTCTTCTATGTGCAAATTGATGTCGCGAAATACTGTTTTTAGCTGAGGAAATAGCTCCTTCAAAATTCTTAATACCATGACTAGTATGGAGGAAATAGGCACAATTAGCCTTGTGCTATCATTCATTGTTATTATTTCTTGCCTTTATATTTAACATCAATGCACTGGTGTCTTCCTAATTCCACCTTCCTACCAAAATCTCTACATTGGATCAATCCCACTCTATCTTTCTATGAGAGTAAAACTCCTCTCAATCACGTAAAATATTTGGATTCTCACTGACATCAAAATAATTACTCGTTCACTCTGTTGCAAAATGTACACACGGCTGACTATTCTGAAAAAGAAAAACAGTATTATCAACATTATCCATGGCAGATTTTAGAAAATAACTTACAATTGTTCTTTGCACATTTTTTGCTTGTTTTGTTTGAAAACCTCTATGTTATTATATCAGTTTATGACAGAATTAGGTGTTTAATTTTACTTTAATATTTAGCAATTGCTTTTTAAATTTAAATTTTGTTTTACAATTATGTCTAATATTTACAGTTTCAAAATCACATCTAAAACAAAAACCGACAAGTTAAATCTCTAGAAATAATCTGCAGTGTTTAGAGAAAATGTTCCATCTCTAACCATCCCACCTGATTGCCATCATTACATATGTAAATATAATTATTTTTAGTTAATAGTTTATCTTTCCATCTTTTTAATTTTTTGTGTATAATATACCTATAGTGAAAGTCTCCTTTTTTAGAGTAAATTTATAAATATTGACAAAGACATAATGTTGTGTAATCAGCACAACTGTGAAAATATAGTAACCCTACCTAAATTCCCCCATGCTCCTTTATCGTCAAAGCCACAGCTACACCTGCCCCTAGCAACCACTAATCTGTTTTCTCTCTATAGTTTTGTCTTTTTCAGAATGTCCTAGAAGCGGAATCAGGTAGACTGCAGCCTATACTACATATTGCAGCCTATTCTCACACACACACACACACACACACACACACACACACACCTATAAATGTATATTCTCTCTCACTCAGTTATGGCACTATTATGTTTTTCACCATGTTTTATTAAAAATGTAACAAAGCACAATTTCCAATATATCCTGAAAATCACTCTTCAAGATCATATATATATATATATATAGATAGATATAGATATATATATATATATTTTTTTTTCCCTTTTGTAGAACATTGGTATTCGAGCAGTTGAATGCATAATTTTCCCCTGATGGACATTTAGGTTGTCCCCAGTCTTTTGTTATCATATAGAGAGCTGTATTGCATAGCTTGTGCACATGCTTTATTATATTTTTATCAGTGCAACTTTGAGGAGTATTTATAAACTTGAAATATGGGTAAACTATGTATATGATTTTGTTATTGTCGTATCCATAAGGGTTATGATATTTTGCATTCCCATTAAAAACATATGGGAGTTTTGGCCTCAGAGACCCTCCAAGAGAGCACTTCATTACATCTATGAACTTCATCACTTCCGCAAATGAGAAATGGTACTTCAACGCAGTTTTTATTTGAAAATTAGTTTCTTAAGCAAATAGACATACAGGTAGGTATGGAATCTTAAGTGCATAAACCATACATCTGTAAGCCCATATAACCACCATTAAATGATATTCTAGGAAATTCCCAAAACCCTGAAAGTCACCGTTCCTGTGTCCCGCTTCTGCAGAGATAACCATTATTTTCATCTGTATGGGCCTTTTGGATATTCTGTTTTTATAAAATTTCTGTGCAGGTCTTTTGCCTTTTATTACACTGTTGCTCTTTTTCATTGCTCTGTGAAGCTATTTACATGTTCTGAAAAGGACCTTTTCAGATATATGTACTGTAAGTTTAATGGGATCCCTTTTAAAGGTTTTCATTCTCATCTGAGAATCATGCTTTCATTGACGTTGGACAGAGAGGAAGGGAGGCGGGGAGAGCGAGAAACCCTGATTTGGGGGAGAAACAGTGGTTAGTGCTGCTGTGTGCCACCTCGCGGGGATCGACCTGGGGCCCTTTGGAGCTTGGGACAGACTCCAACCAACCGAGCCACACCAGCCAGGGCTTTAATGGGGTCTTTTGTTAAATAGGGGTTTTTAGTTTGTGTGGTGGAAAGATAAACCATTAAGTAACTATTTATAAATAGTTTCTGTGTGTGTTTCTTTGGTATTTTTGTGTACTGTCTTAGAAATCTTTGGCCCTTGAAATGTCACGAAAGTATTCTCACAAGTTTTCTCCTGGAAGTTTTATTGCTGCAGTTTCCATTTGGAGAAAATTTATATATTATCAGTACTGATTCTCTCAATCCACGGGCAAGGTATATTTCTCTATCTATTGCTGACTTTTAAAAGTTTTCCAGCAATATTTTATAGGTTTCAGAATAGAGCTCTTACATTCTTTTGTGAGATTATTTATCAATATTTCATGTCTGTGTTATTATAAACTATACTTTTAAAAATTTAGTTTCTGGTAGTTTATTGCTAGTATATTGGAAGACAATTGAGCTTTACATTTTGATCTTGAACTCAGCAGATCTGATCTATTCGTAAGTTTGATTGTTTGCAGCATTGGTTGGTCTTCTCGAGGCATGGGATTTATAGAGATTCAAATATTATTTTTTTGGCCCTACTATCTTTGCATAATAATTCTTCTTCATTGAGGTGTAAGCACATGTTTTCTAAATGCATTATAAAACAAATTTGTTTTTAAAATCTCCTCCTCTGTAATTCTGTTATTTACCTATTAATTTTTAATATGGTATCACTCATATGGTGATACTTTATCATTGCTTATTTTTAATGAAGTAGAAAATGCTATATGTACAACACGTCATTCCTTCAAGACAAATAAGTGAAAAGAACAAATCATGAATACAGATTCTAAAAAACGTTGGATAATTCATAACCACAATCTTATTTTAATTACACACTACATGGCACTCACTTCAGCCTAAACTATGATGAACATTTTCACAAATGAAAAGGAGCTGCAGTAGAAAATCTCATTTTATACATCAATAATTTGAGAAGTGTCATCTTATTAGATTTGCAGAGTGAACCACAATTAGGGCCCAAGTTTCCAGCTTCTGTATAACATCTGTAATTCGACACATATTAACACTTTAAATTTATCAGAACTCCAGCATTCTTGTCACCTGTGTATGACACTTTTTTTGAAATTAAAATAAGTACATGACACTTTCCTTTAAAGTCATAATTAAAACACTGTTAGATGTACAGGAGAGAAGAGGTGCTTGTGCATCAACATGCAAATCTGCTGGCAAAAGTTCAAGCATTTTCTTCACATTCACAGGTTCCTTTCATGGGGCTCTTACAGGCCCTTCTCACAAGAGTATGGGGCTGGGACCTCTGGCATGCTTGAGCGGTTGAAGATGCAGGATCATTCTCAACAGCAGCATAGGGTAATCCTGAGAGGTGACATAAGTATCTTTGGAATTCTTCTTTAATTATTCACTCAATCCTTTATAAAAAATTCAAAATGTACCGTAAATCAGACTCAGTTCTAAGCACAGGAAGACTATAGAGGACAGAGCTAGTAGGATCTCTACTCATGGGGTGTTAATACTCCAATGTCACACCTTTCTGCAGATATAAGGTGCATAGTGGGAAATCAAAAACTTATCAGTGAACTCCCAATGAGCAGCTTTCATGGCCGGGCACAAGACAAGTTATCTTGCTGTGGATGAAAACAGTGCCACATACTACACCTGACAAGCTCAGGGGAGGCCTGCTTGGAAAACCTTACAAACTCAGAGACGGAAAGTAACCACATAGGATGGTCTGAACATAAAAATTTCTAACAAAAAGCAGGCCTGTAGCTTCCTTGACAAAGGTTAAACTTTACCTTAAGTGAGCCTGTCTATTGTCTTTTTGCATCTAAGATGACAAACCTGTGAAATGTCAGAGTAATCTTCTTTGCCAGACCCCTTAGGGCATGACCGCCACACCAGAGCATGAGAACACAGTGCTCTCATTGTTATTTTGATCCCCAGGTACAATCTCTATGTGCTGTAAATGTTAATCACTGACTATCCTGTGCCCATCAATGTAAAAGAAATATGTTTCTCTATTTTGCTTTTTTATCCAATCCCAGAAACTTCCCCACTTTGCCTTCTCTCCCCACTTTAATCTACTCTATTTAACCACTCCCCCATGTCTCCTGCTTTTATCCTAATATATAAAATAAGCTACAAAATTGCCATCCTCCAGAGCATTTTCTCAGTCCTTTGAGATTTTGCTTCCCAGAAATTGTCGTCAGTTGGACAAAAATAATCTCATAAAAGTCCTCTACAGGTTTTGATGTTTCTTACTTCGACACTGCAAAGCTGTATTAGGGAAGTGGCATATAAAGAAAATAATTTGAAGCAAAGCTCAACACTGCTTTCTGCACCATGATTAAAATGGGCCTCAATCTCTCTACAAAAAAATCAAACAAGTTAACACTGGTCAGTCTCCTTAATCCTGTGGTATTCTTTCAGTGTTGGGTTACATCCCCCAGGGCCGGATTCTTCACAAAATACACAATGGATCATCTCCATAACAAAAGGCATAATGGTGACATTGTTTTTTAATTTTCACAATTTTTTTTTTGTAATGTAAAATAAATGAAAAGTTAAGTAATTCCATTTTAGGAACAGCTATATTTTACATGGAAACAAGGTTTCTGATGAAACTAAATCAACCAACCAACAACAAAACAACCAATAAACACCCCCTCCCCTCCAAAAATATTAACCAATTAAAGAGTTTATTAAAACCAATGTTGAATAGAATATTCGGCCCCTAAACAAGTTAACTTGTTTTCATTGAAGAGAGGTAATAACTAAGGTTAGGGATGCTCTCTACAAAGATTCTCCCTCTTAAAAGCCAAGTGGTTTATTCCCTTATATAATGTGTAACTGGATAAATATGTGAGAAGTTTTTATAAGTGTAATAATGTATTATGTATTTCTTGAACCAAAATCTTTAAATATTAGTATTTTTTAAGAAAAAGTAAAATATTGATTAAATTATTTATTAAGTAAATTTAACATTTTTTTACTATTGATGTGTACTAGTCCTCAGTGAAATTGTTTCCCTTTTCCCTTAGTTTCTGTATTCTACTTCTTGCATTAATTGAATTTCTTCTCTCAAAGCTCAGAAATGAAAGCCAATGAGTGAAGAGATACCTTTATATTTTACGCTGAATATGCTTTGACATCGAATGCCTATTAATAAGCAACAATAGTAACTTAAACAGGCACCTCTTCAGTATAACTGCCATGGGTTACTGTTGGTGAAAATTGTGGGAGAGGTGGCTTTTCTATCCAGGTCCTTATGGCTGGCCTCTCACTTAGTAGGTTTTGAACTATGAAATAACTTAGAGAATGTGGGGTAGGAGGGTAGACACTGTCAGTTGGCAGATTGATGGACTGATAAAGGAGGAATTCTGACACCACTCATGGAAGAAGTTCAAGTGTCAACATCCAGAAGCGTGGTGTGGTAATAGGCACAAAAGGCTAAAAAGACCAATGGGAGGCAAGGAATCTGTCATTCGAGAAACCTCATCAATTTATTAAATAGCATCATTGTCTTAATCTAGAGACATTTTAAGATTTTTTAAAAAATACAGTATTTAAAATTTTTTGTCAGAAGCTTGGCATTGCTAAGACTTCAATATTATGCTTTTCCTCATAGCTACTTTCCTTAAAACATTATTTTGCTGCTATTTTTAACTCAAAAATAATTTAGAACCTAATTGTTCACTTTATCAGATTAAGCAGATTATCTGTTTTGTTTTGTTTTCTCCTTGTTAGGGTGGATGCCACATTCTCTGTGATTTTCTGCTTTCTAAGCAGACCCAGAAGTCCCCCTTGGTTGGCCGTGGGCACCTGGTGCTTAGCGCGGCTCCTGGCTGCCTGGGGGCCTTCCTTGGCCGCAGGGCCGCACCTTTCTTCGGTTCTTAGGAGAGTCTCCAGGCTTGTGTTTCAGATGATAATTCTTTCCATAAACTTGCCCATTCCCAGCAACATCCTACTCTTGCTGGTTACTAAGTGCTAAGCTTCTGTGGGTGGGGGATTCTTTATTTCCCTGGTTCAACCCAATTTTTAATATCTTTTTTTAAGATAATGTCTTATTATATAGATTATATACGTGTGTGTGTGTGTGTGTGTGTGTGTGTGTGTGTGTATCCTTATAAAAAAAACAGAAAGGACCACCCGGCCGGGAGTGGCTCAGCGGTTGAGCATCGACCTGGGATCCAGGTGATTGGGGTTCGATTCCCTGTCAGGGCACATGCCCAGGTTGTGGGCTCCATCCCCAGTCGGGGGCGTGCAGGAGGCAGCCGATCAAGGACTCTCTCATCATTGATGTTTCTATCTCTCTCTCTCCATCTCCTTTCCTCTCTCTAAAATCAATAAAGACATAAAAAAAAAAAAAAAAAGGACCTGAAGGTCTATGAACAAAAATGAGTGCACTAAAATGTAAAACTAAAAAGAATAATAAGTTAAAACCTCCTAAAAACTTAACCAAGCATAAAAAAGAAACAAGAATATCTAGTGAGACATCAAAATATAAGTCAGAGATATATCATATATAGAAAACTATTTTAAAATGTTCCTTTTTCTTTGTCTCTCTATGAAATAAAAAAATGTTAACTTTAAAAATTATTCATTTATTTTATGAATTTAATTTTAACAACTTCTGAGAAAAGATTTTCTTTTAAAAACACATTTACACTGAGCCTAGTTAGAAATTCACTTGGAAATAAACTCATTTCAGATAAAAAGTCAACCAGAAAGATTGGTTATTAATCTTCCATTCTTTAAAGTGAGTGAGTTACCTATTTAATGTGACTCATTTATTCAGGTGAGTAAGCTCAGGTTTCATCAAGAGGATGGGATATTTGGAAAGTGGAAATGAGGGTAGCCTGACACAGGCAATTCTGGTGCCCAGAGACATTGAGAGTTGTGGAGTGGAGCATCATTTGGACAGAGCGGGGCCTGGAGGAGCTTTCAGTAGCCGAATAATAGAATGTGACCAGCACAAAGTATATAACATGGAAAACAACTAAATTGTAATTCACTAATTTGATACTTACACTGGGACTGACCATGCCATGAGGTATTTCTCACACAATAGATTACATATGTCTGTCTGTAAAAAGAAAACTATTTAAATTGTGATCTCCTCAATTTGAAAAATGTATGAGACAGAGAGAAGTGACATAGAGAGAAAGTAAAAAATTTTTGAAATACGAAAACCAGAATTTGGGGTAGAAGTCAAATTGAATGAATTATTTAGCACAGCAAAGTGCTCTTCATGATTACAAGTCTAGACAGTATAAAAATATCTTAATAAAACTTGGTAAGTTCTGTCAACAAATCAATATTTTTTCAGTTACATATAATTCTTAAAATACTCTGAAATAACTGTTTTTCTTCTATCTAAAGGCAACATTTAGATCTGCTAAAATATTTTGGAATATGGTGTTCACGATTCTTTATTTAAATTAAATCTTGAGATGAGCTTTTTTGCTATTTTGATTATAAGGCTTATAGGGGCCTCCCAAAGATATAATTTATAACATTGAAAACAATCTATTCTTTTAAACTTTTACAATGACAGGAAGTCGCAAGGGGAAAAAAGTGTCTGCCTTTGGACAAACGCTGTTTTGTTGATTTATTAGAACTTAAGTAGTGCCTGATACCTAGTTGACGCTCAGTCATTTCTTTCCGAGGAAGAGAAGTCCAGCTGACAGCAACAGGAAGATGGTGACTGGAAACACACTTACTGTATGGTAGTCAGTGAAAATTCTCTTTCATACTTTTCTTTCCAGCTAAAATGCATGCATGGTATTACAACATTTCCCAAAATAAAATTAGATGCACATTTATTTTTTGTTTGTTTTGTTTTTTAGTGCCCTTGACCAGACTAGAACCCGAGACCCTTCAGTCCAAGGGCCAATGCTCTAACCACTGAGCAAAACCAGCTAGGGTGATGCACATTTATTGCTAAAATCTTTAAGAAATCACTCCATCTTTCTTCTCTGCAAGAGATCAAATATATAATAAAGCCAACCTTAAAACATGTTTCATCCAAAGTGCACAAACTGTCAATATTTTTAATGTTCACTTGACGTTTATGCAAAGTGCCAGAGTAAACATCTGGTTGCTTTGTAGAGAATTCACACATCTCCCTCCCCTTCCTCTGCCTCCTTTCCAAACTTCAATCCCACACAAAAAGTTTTCAGATTTCTGGAGGGCCACAGCTGGATACAAAATTATACTGAGTATTAAAACAATAAACTACACTTCCCCTTTTCATTCATGGGCGCTTATACTGAGTGGTAAATATTTTGGGGTGATTAAATATGTCATAAATAGATTTACTTTGCAATGTGTTAACCAGTTTAACTTTTTCACCCCAGCTTGATCTATTAAACTTTTGTTTACTATCTGAATATTCTTCAGTATCTTTTCTGATGCTAAAGCAGCAACATATGGTGTTTTGCGACAAAAGGCAATTTGAATTTTTTCTTGCTTGCCTTTTATGCCCTAGTTTTCTTAAAAAGTGTTATTGTAATTTACAAATAATAAAAAATGTATACTGAGAATTTTTTAAATTATTAAGTAAATTATCAACTTAGCATCGTTATCTGTACATTTTCAACTTTTCAAGCTAATTGGCCCATTCCTAAGAATAAATGAAAATGTGCTGAATATTATCTTCAAGAGTTAAAAATAAAAGGATAATCATCAGGGAAATGCAAATTAAAACCGTGGTGAGATACCACTTCACACCAGAAATGCTATTAATAAAAAGTTAAATAACCTGTGTTGGCAAGGATGTGGAGAAAAGGAAGACTTGTGCACTGTTGGTGGAAATGCAAAATCCTGGAACTACTGTGAAAAACAGTATGGAGGTTCCTCAAAAAAGTAAAAATAGATCTATCATTTAACTCAGCAATTTCACTTCTGGGTGCTTATCTGAAGAAAAGCAAAATATTAATTCAAAATGATATATGCACCAGTATGTTCATTGCAGCACTATTTACAATAGCCATAACCAAGATAAGAAAGCAGCCTAAGTGTCCATCAATATGTGAATGGATAAAGAAGATGTAATATACACATATATGCATATATATACATATATACATGTGCATATATGCATTTATACATATACACATGTGCATATATGCATGCATATGTGTGTGTATGTATATACCATATAGAAGCACACACACAAACACACAATGGAATATTACACGGCAATAAAAAAGAATAAAATCTTGCCATTTGCAACAACATGGATGGACCTAGAGGATGTTATGCTAAGTGAAGCAAGTCAGACAGAGAAACAAATAGTGTATGGTTTCATGGATATGTGGTGTCTAAAACAAACAGACTGGTAGAAACAGAGAACAAAGGGATGGGAGATGCTAAACAGGTGAAGGGGAATATGATCAATAATGTGATAAGTGTGCACAGTGACAGGTGATTATTAGAATTCGTGGGATGATCATATTGTAAGATATAAAAATGGTGAATCACTATATTGTACATCTGGAACTGATATAACTAATGCAATATTGTATACCAGCTATTCATAAAATATAAATAAATCCAGAATTTTTCTTTTTTACACCTAAGCAAGTGGAAAAACCCTGTCATTCTAAAATGATGGAAAGCCTTTTAATAATGTCACATTTTTGTCTTAAAAGGACTTCAAGTTACCGCAATATGTTAATGAAATCACGGCACTTGATACTTGCTAAGAGATCTAGAGTTTATAACTTTAGCTCTTGGACATTTCTGGGTCTCATGTTTCTCTTTGTCATTCTGGAAGACTAAATATGACTGCCTATGTTGTCAAAATGTTAGTGGCACAAATTGTAACCTCAGGGCTCCAGTTATAGTGCTTACTAAATAGTAGAAAGCAAAAAGTAACTTATAATAAATTAACAAATGAATTAGATTATTTTCATAAAGTTTGTTTTATTAATATAACTGAATAATCAGGCTTAAGGGAAGACTGGATTTGAACTTAAGGAAAAGGCGATGCTGCACCGCAGTTCCCCCCTTCCTTCAGTTTTGATTTGTCTTGACTGCTTTCTCTGAGTGCTATTTCTAATCTTATTGGTCATTTCTGAGAAATTTTTACGCAAAGTCTCTGCCTTTTTTGTATTTTTTCCTATTTATCCTGCTCTTTCTTATTAATTATGGCAATGTCTGATCTTGACTTCTGTTTTAAGAAATCATGAACCTAGCCCTAGCTGGTTTGGCTCTGTGGTTAGAGTGTCCGACCTTGGACTGAAGAGTCTCGGGTTTGATTCTCTCTCTCTCTCTCCCTTCCACTCTCTCTGAAAAGCAATAGAAAATCATCCTTAAGTGAGGATTAAGAAAAAATCATGAATCTAAAATTAGGGATTTCAATTCCACAGGACTTGGTTTCGATTTTGCATTTTCACTCTTATGTCACTTCTCTGTTGCTGTACCAACAAAACTAACCTTTACCAGCCAGATTTAGTCACCTCCATGGTGAAAGAGAAGATTATAATCATTATATTGGCTTTATTTTGTCTTTAATTTTCTACTTATTGAAAGTTAAGGAGAAATCAGTAGGTCCCATCTCCTTAACCCCACTCCTCATTTTGCAGTTTCCACTACAGAACATCTGGAGCTCATCAGAACAATATAATATTTATTCATTTCTCATAAATATATGTTTCTTATTCAGGGAGGAGAAAAAGATTAAAGCAAGCTCATTCTAGAAGAGATGTACCAGGAAGCTAAAGAGTCCTAAACTTTGTGGCCCCTCACTTACACAGACCCTTCAAAATCATAGGAAGGAACCCTAGCAACCTACTTGCAGGATCTTGTCTTTTCACCAAACCATATACCCCCAGGTCCTAATCTACCGCTATGTACATAGTATAGAGACTAGAGCATTAAAGTTAAATTAACAAGTTTTTTGGTGAACATTTTGGGTTGTCTGCCTGTGTTCTTTTTCCCACCTCTGTCTTCTTCTCTCCATACTCATGAGAAATCCACCAGCTCACAAAACATGGCCCCAGGTGCAGGTCACAACTGAGAGGTTTAAGGATGTGGATATGACTTAATAATGACCAATTTTACTCTCCCATCAATTTGTAATTGGAGATGAGAAATTTGAGAGTAATCTTGATTAAACTGTGAACTTCAGAGGTGTTGTAGTCCTATTTCAGTCATAGGGACTAAGCAGGAAAACCTTAGGGAAATAGAGTAACAATAACAAATGGAGAGAAGCAAGGAGAACAAAGGAAAGACTTTGTAGGTTCTCTCAGACTTTTCTTGTATTCTGGTTGCAATCTTTCCTGAGACCTAGTCGTAATACTGCCTTAGATTCCACAAAGTACATCTGTATTAATGACTACCCTTTGTGACATCACTCTTTAGTTGTATAAGTCAGTGGTCCTTAAACCTAAGAGCACACCAGAATTACCTGGAGAGTGTCTGGCCCTTTCCATGTTTGCTCCTATTCCAAAAAAACTAAAAAGGACAACAATTTTGAATTTGAACTTTCACTTCTGTAACATGTCTAGGTGGTAATGCTGAAAATAAAAATAATTTACATCGCTAAGCTTAGATGAACGAATGAATTGGAACTATATTATAGGATATACTTACATAAAATTAATGAATGTTTAGAGATGTTCTGGTTTTAAAACTATTAAAACACATAATGACATTAGCAAATGATAATTTTAAATGATGATTATTGAATTTTAAAATACTGATTAGATTTTAAAATTTTGAATGCATGTCCCAAACAAGTATGAAATAATCATACCATGAGGAAGCAGCCTGCAGTATAGTTTGAGGAACTTGACAAGCAGGAGGATGTCACAGAAAGCATGGTATTCACAGTGAATTTAAGCATATTTATGCCAAGATATTTTTGAGAAGCTTATTCACACAGAGGATACTTTCTGCTTCAGTAAATATGTTCCCTAGTGCAAAGCTTCTACTTCTGGTTGAATTCTCTGTGATGTCCTGGCATGCATATTAGCTAGATGTGCGAGCATATATTTTCTTTCTTTCTTTCTTTCTTTCTTTCTTTCTTTCTTTCTTTCTTTCTTTCTTTCTTTCTTTCTTTCTTTCTTTCTTTCTTTCTTTCTTTCTTTCTTTCTTTCTTTCTTTCTTTCTTTTTCTTCTTTCTTTCTTTCTTTCTTTCTTTCTTTCTTTCTTTCTTTCTTTCTTTCTTTCTTTCTTTCTTTCTCTCTTTCTCTCTCTCTCTCTCTCTCTCTCTCTCTCTCTCTCTCTCTCTCTCTTTCTTTCTTTCTTTCTTTCTTTTTCTTCCTTTCTTTTTCTTCCTTTCCTTTTGACAAACACTACAGGTATAGTAGGTAGTGCACAAACCCAATTAACTTGAACTTGCTAAAAACCATCTGCCAAGTCAAGAAAATAAAAACAAAAATAAAGACAAAACAGAAACCTTCCTATTGCCTAATCATCCAAATGAGGAGGTTTTAGTATCTCTTGTGAGTAGCAGATGCTTTCCCATTCTTCAAGTGTTAACTGACTATTGAGTTTCCAGAAGGCAGGAGGAAAGGAAAAAAATAATGTACTAAAATTATATGAGAGTCCATGCCCAATTCTTCGTTTTCATTATATTTTTGTAAATGCATGAAAACTGGGCTCATTAGGCACACATTTTTCTTGGTCACAAAAAGGCATTAAGCCAAAAGTCAATATGCGATCCCCGACTGGATGATCTTGGACTTGACTGTTAAGACCTGAGATTGTTGCTTATTCCAGGTGTGCATGACTTGATACCTCAACTAGGTATAATGCACTTGATTTCCTAGAAGTCAACTTGCAGGACTGTGATCATCTGACAAATGATTAATAGCATGTGCTCATTATTTTTATTGAAAGAATGTGATCTTGGAAAGGTGTTTTGTTATGACTGAGTTCCTTAATATGTAAAAGAAGTAAAAATAGCACCTAATTCAAAGTACAGTTGTGAGTATTGAATGAAGTTATACCTATAAAATCAGCAACATTGTGCCATGGTACATAGTAACCTCTCCCTTTATTTATCTGACTTTATATGTAACTAAAGAAAGAAAATAGCATATTTTATAAATTCTAAAAACACATTTCTTTGTATTTTACTATCTTTGAAATATCAATGTACCTGTCTTTTGTTGCATCTTAGCATTGTGGCATAGCTCTGTTGGTATTATTCTTTGTTCCTTATTATATAAAATAGTGATGTATCTTAAAATAAATAGTGCTTTGCATTCAGTTAAATTAATAATTTTATCTTTTAGATCCACATATATGTCTTTGTACACTATATGTAGAAATAGTATTTACCTGGTTTGTATAGTTCCCAATAGAAATTTTGGTCTCTAGTTGTTTTTTTTTTTTTTTATCCTTTCTACATATTATAATATTGTGGAAAAGAGATCCAAACTCAGGAGATTCAACTCTGAAGGTTATGTTCCAAATGAACTGTGGTGTTGATAAACAATTAACATTTGCTAAATGAATCAGCAAAGTCAATAAAAATGTAAAGTTATTTGCATTTTAATATACATTTTTATTGCATTTGTTATATAAGGAACACCAACATAACTATTAAGAAACATTTGCTGCGGTAAAAAGAGCACCTGCTGAGTGTTAAAGTTGTAGTTCTGCTCATTACTGAGGTCACTTGCACAAATCATTACCCTCTCTGAGCAAGCGCTTTCTCCATTTGTAAAATTAGAGTCTTAGACTGGTGATCCCTGATATTTCTATTATTCTATATTGTATCCCATGGCCAACCTGGGTCAGGCTATTTCACCAGAGAGAATAGCACAATATTCTTTAGTCTCCCTTAATGTGGAGATTTGCCTCAAAAAAATCAGATAATAAACATGTGTTTAAGAGTAGTAGTAAAAAGGGCACATTGAAGAACGTTGTGCTCTCAAAATATTTTAAATTTCTTTTAAGCTGTACTCAGAGAAGTCAGTAGTCATAGTGTTAGGTACCACAGTTATTCAAAGCCTTAGTAGAACTTCCCATGACTTCTCACACTGTGGAAATACAAGTTGCCCTCTGGAATTAGAAGTAGAGCAAGGCAATTTGTATTCATTTCTGTTCAATCAAGAAGGGTTCAGTAGAGGAGGCTCTATTTCACAAACCTTGTTATGAAAGAAGAAAGAATGTTAGTTTAATGCTCTCTCCCATTAAGTGTTCAGTAAAGCATACTATCTAGTTCACAGACAAGTGAAGCTATTCTTGTTCTAGTGACAGCAAGAGCAATGATATAGTATTAAGAGAGATGACACTTAACAAGTCTGCCACTAACTTACTCTGTGACTTTGGGCAAGAAGGGTCTCCTCTGAAGATAATGGTGATCTGAATTTCTTTCTAATTTATCTTCTGGCTCCCAAGGAACATATTGTAGATACCTATTGGACAATTTCATAATTGAGATTTACTTTATACATGGTCCAGTGAGAATAAAAAATGCTTATTAAAACCTACAGAACAGATGAATGAGAAGACCTGGGTCACTTGTGGTCATAACTTATCAAGAAAAACTTTCAGAAATAGATAATATTGGAAGAGATGAAACCAAACTGGTGATACAAGAACACCTTTCTGTGAACACTGCAAGACGTCATCCATGCATCAGTTATGGTCCAGATTTCTAGTATTTTGGCAAACAACAAGTTCTTAACTTTTCTGACAGAAAATTGTTCCCTAGTAATAATGGACATTGCCTCAATTTAATTTCTTGATTTAATGTGCTCTCCATTATCTGATTTACAATGGGAATTTATGTTATAAATTATTCTTAACATTTAAATAGAAATTTAAATTAATATAACTAAGGATTTGGTGAGAGTATATAGTGTTAGCAAAGACCATAGTTTAGATTTCAGCTTCACTCTTTATGGGCTCTGTGACCTTGGGAAATTACCTGGTTCAAATATGTGTTGAACATGGATAATAATACCTTATTCATAGAGTTGTTATAAAAATTAAATAATATTGTATGCTTAAGGCCAATTAAGTGCATGCATATACGTACTCTGTGCTGGTAAATGTTAACTGCATATTCAAATTTTAAGATAATTATCAACTAAAAAACTATGGGCCTAAATTGTCCCTGCATACTTATAAAGCTCAAACCTTTACATTTAAATATTAATATAAATTAATAAAATTTAATATCTATGTTTGGTTTTGTTTATATTAAAATGGTTATAAACTATGCAATATTTTCCACATCATGTCTTACATGAAATATTAAGTGTATATGACATAGTGGGATAAAATACAAATGTTTTGTGTATATCTATTTAGGACTTGACATAGTGAAATATGCAATATTATTATGATAAGGAAACTTAAAAGTATTAGTGAAATGTGTACCAAACTTAAAGATAATCTAACCTTGCTTCCGTGAAATGGTTATATGTATTTCTTATGAAGACTTATGAACAGCTGAGCACATGGAACACAAACTCCCAGCAGCTCCATAGACCCCTCATCCAAGAAGTGTGGTGCAGACCACTGCAGACTGTGAAGGGCTAGGTCCAAGGGTAGAGTTGTACTGACCCTACTAAGGGCACTGTGAGTGATGGAACAGCAACAGTCATTGCTCATTGTGTCCACAGATAGTGGGGTTTGAAAAGTTTCCTCATGAATCAGCTTCACTTGGGAATTTCTTTGAGAAACCCAGATGAAGATGCTTAAGCAGAGACATGTGACCTTGTGGACTCTTCCTACTGTAGCTAAAAGCCTAACTGAAAAAGTATAATGAACAAAATAAACTGATGAACAAAATAGATCCAGAGACATAGAAGCATGGAACAGACTGAGGGATCTCAGAGGGAAGGTGGGGAGGGGGGAGTGGGTGGGGAGAAATTAACCTAAGAATTTATGTGCATATATGCATAGCCCATGGGCACAGACGATAGTGTGGTGAAGGCCTGGGGAAGGGGGTGCAGGGTGGAGGGGATTAATGGGGGGAAAAGGGAGACATCTCTAATTCTTTCAACAATAAAGATAAATCAAAGCATAAAAAAATAAAAAAGAAACAAATGACATGTGAATCACATATGACATGTATGCAAATATACTTGAGTGTATGGAATTTTAATTTTTATTAGAAAAGCTAAAGAAGAATGGAATGAGATGACTGAATTTTATATAGCCAGTGTCCAAAGAAACCAGAAAAGATTCCATGTGAATTTTTATTTTAAAAAATTGTACTTAATTTTAAGGCTTTATGTCATGTAAAAAAATGATATGTTTTTACTCATTAGGAACTAGTTACATAGTGCAATAATGTAAACTTTATAAAAGGGTAATTTGTCTTTATTCTACTATCAAAAATGTCAAGATACCAATTATGGTTTGATATACAGTCATGCATCGCTTAACGATGGGACATGTCCTGAGAAATGCATCATTAGCCTACTACCCCTAGGCTACATGATATAGACAATCACTCCTATGATATAAAATATATCAAATGGTACATCTGTATAGGGCACTAACCGTGAATAGAATTTGCAGGACTGGGAGTTGCTCTGGGTGAGTCAGTGAGTGAGTGAGTGGTGAGTGAATGTGAAGGCCCAGGACATTACTGGCCACTACTGCAGACTTTATAAACACTGTCCCACAAACCCTCCCCCTGCTCCCTTCCAAATGAGTCAGGAATAGAGTACCAAAGCTGTCAGTGCTACTCCATGAACAGGATGTGGTCTGGACTGATTGGAAATATCAAGGAGAAACAGGCTGAATAAAGTATAAATCACCATAACAGTGACTGGCAGGAGGAAATGAAAGGTGGCCTGAGGGTCTGTAAGAGTAAGAAATCAAGACAGAGAGAGAAAGGAACATAGAGGATGGCCACAGCGATGTGGTTTTAGCTATTGCATGTTGGTGCAGTGGTCAGATTAAGACACTTTTTGTATTTTTTTTAAAAAAACAGGTGCTTAACATGGAGAGTGTAGAATTGAGACTCAATTAATTTTTGACTTGGGGAGTTTGTTTTTGGTTCCATTGACCCTATCTGGCACAAAGGGCTCTCTCTGGCATTGAATTTATAGAAGAAATAAAAGTTATCTATGCTTTGCATCATGACAACCTAAAAATATTTCTAAAGTACAGGAACAGATACCTCCACATAATCACAGAAAGCTTTAACTAAAGTGACAGCTGCACTTAATACTTGTTAAAGTAGCTCCTGTGGACCTGTGTCTTTGTACAAGACCTTAGGTCCTCAGAAAGTAACTTACAGCAACATTCTCTGAAGACCATCAAGCTAGATCTGGGAGCGCTGTGGCGCCTCCTGAATATGTACTACTGAGTGGACAAGCTTCTCTGTGCTAAAACAATTTGGTAGCTAGCTGACTGGGATGTGATCTGTGCACTCAAAACTGAAGCGCTATAAAAGGTAGGGTGGAAAAGGGCCACATGCTAAATCTGACAATCTCAGGGAAAGCCTGTGAGGTGGCCTTGCAAATTCAGAGACCTAAAGTAACCTCAAGGATGGTCTGAAATTAAAACTTTTTTAAACTAAAAGCAGTTCAAGACAGGTAATAATGTCCTAGGCTGGTATTTTTCCCTAACAAAGGTTAATTTTCACCTCAGGTTGTCTTTCTGCATCTGAAATAACATACCTGATTAACATGTCTTTGCAAAACAAAGTAATTTTCCTTTTTCTGGACCCTTCAAACACTTCAAAGCCACAGGCACCAATTCTGCTAAACCACAAATGCCCTGATTGTTACCGTGTTGAATGTTGATAGTTAACTATCCTTCACCCACCTCAGTAAAAGAAGTGTCTATCATTTTACTTTTTATCCAGTCCCAGAGATTTCTCCCCTTTGCTTTCTCCCACCTCCCTAACCTATCACCAGTAGATTTCATGTAACTCACCAGGTCTCCTCTTTTGATTGTAAGTATAAATCAAGGTGCAAAGCTGCCATTCTCCAGAGCATTATCTCAATCCATTGAGTTTCTTCTCTCTGGCATCTGTCAACAGTTTGGCTCAGAGAAAGAAAAATCTCTTGACCCACACACCCTTCCATTTCTCACAGGAAATTCAGCTCCTTATAATCTTATGGGATCATAAGGCAGTCTGAAGTTGACCAAATGTTGTGTGGTGCATAACTGTATTAAAATAACTGCTTATGAATTGATTAGGGGGAAACTAATTTCAGCAACTGAGTCAATTCATTCTTTTCGACATAGCCATGATCTGAAAATTTCATGTAATATCTCTCTTCTTTTTTTTCTTCTTCTTTGACATTTCAATCCTTTCTTTATTGGCTTTTACTTTGTTCCAGGTTCTTTTTTTCAATTTGTTCTTTGGCAGTTGTAGTATAAAGGTAATAATGTAAGAAGCTATTTAAAACAAGTAAAAAGCTCTAATCTTTTTGATGAAGAAAGCCAAGTATCAGGATAAGAGCCTTAGATAGTGTTTGAAACCCAGAAAATATGTACTTAAAATTATTTTGCTAAATACATTCAATTTAATACAGCACATTATCTACTGCTGAATCTTTCTAATTTTATGGAATAGGTGGACTTGTGTTATTTGGCCTTCCCTATTGTAAAAAAAATTAAAATTAAAAATTAAATTAAATTCTAAAAAAGTCCTCTATATCTCAATTCTTAATAATAAAGTTCTATTTCTTGCTCACATCACTCATCAACTGGTCAGGAAAGGGGCCTCTATGCTTTATAGAGCAATTGAGAGACCTGGGCTCCTTCCAGCCTGTAACTTTGTTTTCTGCTATATCCCTGAATTTTCTCTCTTCAGTTGATAGATGGGAAAAGGGAGAGAGCATGGAGAAAGCACGCCTTCTCTTAAACTCCTCATCCAAGAAGTGACATGTGTCACTTCCATTCACATTTCATTGGTGAGAAATGATGATATAGCACTACTTAGATGCCAAGGGCAAGAGAATGTAGCCTAAATGCTAGTCATAAAAATGAGAAAAATACATATTAGGTACCAGCAGTCTCTGTACAGTCTCAAGATTTATTTGTTAAAATCCAGGGAAAACTTAGGCTCTTAAAATAATGTCAGTAAGTACTCCTCCAGTTAGGCAGCATATCACCAATGGGAGTGCGGTGGAAGAATCTGAAGAAACTTTACATCAAAAAGGCTACCATTGTCACTAAATAAGAAGATTTGCTTTCCAATACATAATCTAACAGGAGGTAATACAAAAATAACATTAAAAACAGATAAAACAGAGAGAAAACCAATTTCTTTTATAGAATTTACATTTTACTCATAAAATAATCTCCTTTCAATATTTGTAATCTAAAATGAAGAGGCAGGGAATAACTACATATTATCTGGGTACCACCCTTGGCAAATTTCATCAATTTTTGAGATGTTTATTCTTGTTTATGAAAGAAAAATGATGCAAAAGGAAATATAAAGCAAAACCTGATTAATTATAGTCTGAAATTTTTTAATGAGACTCTAAAAAACAGTCTTTGTCAATTGCAATTCTTAGAGGGTTCCTTTTAAAGCAAACAGTGCTTGCATGAGGGAATAGAGGAAGGGACGGATAAATTGTAAGGGACAGAAGAAGCCTAGGTTTTTCTTTCCTCTTAAATATCAGTTTAAATAATCAGTTTACTGAGAAAAGAGAGTCACAGCCATTGCTTCAGTCTAACTAATGTTTCCATTCACCTGAATGCAAGGAGTGTGTGTGTGTATATGTCTGCACATGTAAACAATTTGGTGCCTATTCTCAGAGAGTAGGAAAATGGAAAAGCGGGAGAGAATAACTAATTAAAGATAGAATATTGAAAAGTTGCAACTTACCTTTCACTGAATTTACTATGTTATCCTGTGTGGTATAAGCACTCCACTAAAAAAATCACGTTTTAAAACTAAAATAAGTGTGTTTAAGAACTTAGTCAACAATATTTTTCTTCCAAAGAACTAAGAATAATAATATAAAAAGTATAATGTAACACCATTACTTTCAAATACATATACTTTTTCTCCTTTATTTTATTTTTCCCCCCATCACCATTTATCCCCCATATACCCTCTTCCACCTCCCCACTGCAGTCACCACACTGTTGCAAACACATATAATAATTTGAGTGGCATATTTTCATGTTAAATGTCACCCGAGCCTGTTTGAGTGAAGTGATAAATCTCATTTGTAATTAGTAGGGTTTAGTTAATTTGCAAAAAAGTCACAAAATTTTTGTCATTATAAAGGCTAAACGTTTTTCTTTCAATTTTCTTTAATGATTTGACTTACACATACTTTCTTCATAAATAATGCAAAGGTATATTTATAATTCAACCAAGATCTCTGTATTATAAACATCTGAAACAGCAGATGCTTTGGTGCCCTGAGTCTCCTCCCTTCTGGCCACCGATGACGCCATCCCCTCTGCGCAGAAACTCTGGGCAAGCTCCGGTCCAGTTCGCTTTGTCCAAGACCTAAGGCCAGTGAGAAGAGCATGAATAAAAGGAATCTGGTAACCAGCTTGTCCTTTGTGAAGTTCTTAACTTCTGATTTCTGTTTGATATAATACAACCCCAGAATACCATTCATGTCCATTATAAAAACAATCGATTTCATATCCTAATATATGTGTTTGAATAGCTGCCCTTTTGGGTTATAGTAATGAAGAAAATAAAGTGGAATAGGCTTTGCTAAGAGAGTCAATTAAAGTTGGGAGGCCTTTGGGGAAATAGGGCTTATGCATGTCTCAAGTGTCAGTTCTTGGAACTATAGCTAAGTTGCTGACATGTTGCTGAACTCAGTTCAAGGCCAAACAAGAAACATCCTGGACCAATGACTGCCACATAGACATATATAGAGTTTACGTCCTTCTCTTCATGGTGACCAGACCATCTGCATTTTTCACCTTGAAAGAAACCAATCCGTTCAACAACCAACCATCCTTCGTTTACATAATGGGTTTAATCAATCCCAACTGACTAGCCAACATCCTTCATTTATGTGAAGGTCTAGAGTGAGAACAACTCATGCTTTGCCCTTTATAAACCTGCCTCTCCTTTTCCCTTCCAAGTACAACTTAAGTTGCTATCTGAATCTGTGTCATTAGAATGCAATCCCTCCTTTGCTCAAATAAATGCTTTTTATTTTTTATTACAGCATAAATGCTTTCTTTTTTTGCTGTTAGTGTCCCTTTGTCTTATTCTGAGAATAGTTGACAGAGGATATTAGTGTTATATTTAGTTGAATTTGTAATTACATTACATTGAAATAAGCATTACAATAAATTACTCTTTATCTGATAGTTTTAATAGGATACTCAATTGCAGAGGGAAAAAAAACCTTCTCCCTTTAAGTTATTTATATTGTATAAATGTATTTGTTTCTGCTTTAAATTCATGAAATATCTTAAGTATAATACTCTTTAAACTATTTAAATAGTTGCCATGTTTCACTCTTGGATCTTTTAAAATTTGTAACAGTATATTCAAAATCAAACATAACATCATTTATCTCAAGCAACTTTTTCCATATTCCTGTATTCCTGTACTCCATGTCCTTTATGGGCAAAATTTAAAGTTATGTTTAACTCTTTAACTTGCCCCAATCAATTGGCAGGACCTCTTGTTTTTCCTGTTATGATGCCTTCCACACTTGTTTCTTCTTTTTCCCCCCTCGTTCATTTTCTTAAGACCTCGCAAATACCAGTGTCTTAGCTTTGTGAATTACCTCTTATTTCTTTCTTCTTATGATAACATCATATTCTGTTCTCAGGTTGGTTCAGTGGATGAATGATTGGATCATGCTACCTCTCTGTTAAAACATAGAAAAATATCATAAACTCTTCAGCAGGTTAAAAGTCTTTGTATTAATCCCACTGAATATAAATAATGTCCAGTAAAATTGAGCAAAGTATCTCTGGCCTGTTTTTAAATAGTATTTTGTATAAGCATAATATTTATGTACTTCTGTCTATAAAATAACCCTAATAACAATGTTATGAGTGGTGTATGTTCTGTGTCCCCACCTGCTGCTGGTGGAAATAGAGCTCTTGGGGTGCTTTGGGAACAAGAATTTCCTGAGGCCCCAAAAAGAGGATGAGGTACTGATGATGTAAGATTCAGGGAGTTCCCCTCCAAAGTCCCACCTCCTTCCATCCCACCAGGGGGAAAGTCCCATCTTGTCTTCATCAGGGCTAAGAGCAAAGCCACTGCCCAGAGTTTCTGCTCCATACCAAAACACATTCCAATCCAGCATCTGGCTAGCTTAGCTTGTGTTCCCAGCTGCAGTTCACTGTGTGTGGGGTCCGCATGGCCATGGGCCATGTGGCTTCTAGGGCCACATGGCAAGGGCGAGTGTGGGTCATGGAGCAAGTGAGAAACAGGAGTTCAAGAGCAAGCAAGTAAGAGAGAGAGAATTCCTCTGTGAATTTTAACAGAAATTTAACCAATTAAGCCTTCAGGATTTTGTGTGCTTACAGTGTCTCTGCCCATCCAGTCAGGGGCGTGCAGGAGGCAGCTGATCAATGATGGTTCTCTCGTCATCAATGTATTTATCTCTCTCCCTCTCCCTTCCTCTCTCTGAAATCAATAAGGATAAATTTTTTAAAAAATTGTAACCCCAATATATGTCTCTTTGGCATAGGATTATTTTAGGCTGGTTAATTTTAAGAAACAGCAGACATAGGAGAAGGTCTGAAAACCAAGTAGAAAGTACCCTCTATAAAACACATTTACATCTGTAAGGGAAATCTCCATTTGTAAAGCTTTCTTCCTGGCTGTATCAGGAGGAAGGGGATGACCTCATTTTTATAAACTCTTATCAATGCAGAAGACAATGACTTTAATCTGTAGAACAATAGTCCCCTTGATTACCTTACCTTTCCTGGTAACTTCCCATAACTGACTACACCCCACCCCCAACAACTGACTTCAGCCGAGGATGGTATTTAAGTTGGTGGCTTCAACCATTTTGGAGAATTTCTCAGTTTTCCTTGGTCTCTCCCATGCATACAGAAGGTAAACACATTATTAAGCTTTTGTTTTTCTCTTGCTAATCTCTTTTATTACAGGGATATCTCAGCCGAGAGCCCAGAAAGGTAGAGAAAAAATTATTTTTCTCTCCTACAGAGCAACAGGCTATCCCATATAGCCTAGGTGTGATGTAGGCTGTATCATCTAGGTTTGTGTAAATGCACTCTATGTTGTTCATACAAAAGGAAACCATTTACCAATGCATTTCTTGGAAGTATTTTTGTAATTAAAAGGCACAGGACTATACTGGAGATGACATTAACTCACATCAATTTTCATTCAGACCAATGATAATCAATATAATGATCTTTCTTGTTAATGAAGCATCAGGCTTTACTTAGTGCTGCATAATGTCTTACACTAGAAGCAATCTCTGAGAATGTTTAACATGTGGGAAGTTTATTAAAGAGCATGCTTGAGATCAACACCTGTGGAAGAGAAAGGATGAAATTAGGGTTGAGAAGAGGTAGAAACAGAGCTGTGATTTAGCCCTAACAGGAATTTCCATTATCTCCTGAGGAACGCGAGAGCTGAAATGCCATTTCAGAGCTGTCCTGAGTTAGGCAAAGAGGCTGGATCTTTGAACACCATGTTGATTAATCTCGAGGCTGGTTCCTGGAAGGACTTTCCACCTTGAAAGTGGTAGCTAGGCAGTGAGGAGGGAGGGCTGGGGGTGGAGAGCAGTCTTCCTGAAGCACTTGCAGCAGCTGTGAATATAAATGCTTCATTTCTTAAAGGAGATGTTGATGGTGCATCGTAGACTCCACTTCATGATAAACAATTATGATTCTGCAATTATGAGATTCTTCTGACATACCTAAGTTACAGTGCCCTGTAAACACCATCTGGACTGGAGGAAGCCCTCTTCTGATGCCAACTGTGAAACCACCCACCTGTGAAAAATCACTGTCCCCTCAATCATTAACATATGGGATGATGAAATCAGAATCATTTAAGTAAGAACTTCAAATAATCAAATTCTTTGGAAGTGGTGTTCTTAGTTTATTTTACAAAGATGCATGTATGGACTTGTTTATCAGATTAACTTGTTGACATATTAAAAGGCTGGCAGTATATATTTTTAGAGGAAGAAAAAATGTAAATGTCAGTGGAAGGTAGGTTATCATCATCATCATATCATGAGAACAATGCATTTAGCTGTAAATGCAGTTTTCTTAGTCAGCCTTATTATTTAACTGGTAAGGAAAATAAAGCACCAACATTCCACTGTCCGCCTGTGGGAGGCAGAACAATGGCTTTTCAAAGATGTGGAAGCCCTGACCCTCAGGCAAAAGAACTTGGCAGGTATGATTAAGGTTACAGACCTTGAGATAATCTGCTCAACCTTTCTGAAATGGATGGATTAGCATTCTGGCAGAATCTATTTTTTTCAATCAGTCCCTCCAGAGGTGTGCTTAGGTAAATTTGGCTCCTGGGTGAGCTCTCTCCTCTCATCATTGAGATAATTCTTTATGCTCCCAAGAACCTCAACTTTCTTCCATTTCTGGTCTTTATTCCACCTATTTTTACTACTTTAAAAGGAGGAAATTCAGGTGGATCTTTCCCACCTGTGGATAAGAAAGTGCCTGTTTTAAAGGTATTTGATGTGAACGCTGGTCCACGCTGCTGATTTCCAAGCATCATATACCCTCTCAGATTTTTCTATTCTTTCTGTCCTTAAATACCTGGATCAAGAGGGAAACGGACCTCCCTAGCCCAGTGCTCCATAGACCATCCTGGCTCTACTCTCTGCCTCCCAGGAAACTGTAAACTGGAAGAGCATTCACAGCAAAAGCCTGTCTTGGCTTTGGAATCATACCCTTCACATCCAAAAACAGCATTTGAAAGCACATCCCCAGGCTTCTGGTACTAGACTTTCCTCCCCGAATAAGATTCCCAACTTTTTAAAAATTCAAATTTTAAAAGAGCTTTGGAAAGGAACTTGTCACAGCTGTTACCTTATTCCTTTTGCTCACCAACTTGGATTTGCCTTCTCTCATATTGTTGTAACATTGAATTTCTTTTTTAATGTTTTTATTGATTTCAGAGAGAAGAAAGGAGAGGGAGAGAGAGAAACATCAATGATGAGAGTCATTGATCGGCTGCCTCTTGCCTGGGATTGAGCCTGCAATCCAGGCATGTGCCCTGCCTGGGAATCAAACTGCAATCTGCTGGATCCTAGGTCTATGCTCAATCGCTGAGCCATGCCAGCCGGGCTGTAATCCTGATTTTTAAGGTAAAACTTCCTCAATTAAATTGAAAATTGCTTGAAGGAAGGGGTAAAGTCACACCTCCCTGGATTTCTCACAGTACTGATTTCAGAGTGGTGCTATTTGGCTTTGCACATGCAGTGTGAAAGGAACTACACATTGTTCAGGGGGCTTTTCAATCACATAAGGGGAGGCGATCTTTTATAGTATGTTTACAAAATATATTGAATTAATTTGCTCACGTCTATGGAAACATTGCAACAGGGAATGGTAGAATTGATAGAAGTGATAGAAATGACATTGATTTGTCTAATTCAGCCATTTATTTTATTTGTGTATTATCTTTCTACCACTTCTGGCAAGTGGGAACCGGATTCTAAAATTAGAGTCCTTGGCTCTAAATTGTATTATTGTCTCTTATTTATTTTTGAGCATGGACAAGATAGTTTCTTATGATGCAAAAAGGGGCTAATAGCACCTATTTCAAAGAGTTGTTTTGAAGGCTAAGTTAAGCATTACATATAGAACAGCTGGCACCGGGCACATAATAGGTTTCCAGAAACACCTTCTTTATTGTAGTTTGTTGTTGTTTTTATTGCATTAATTGAGCCTCTCTCCAAACATTTTTAATAATGTAATTGGAATACATTATTTCAAAAAGCAGCCTCAATTTATTTTGATTCCTTCTGTTTTCCATAATGTTTTATAACCATGTATTGCTCTTCTGTCTATAAGTTTGAGGCCTGCCCTCTGGAAGCCTATAGACTAAAGTGTCTCTTTTTCTACTTTTTTATGTTGTTGAAGAGACCTATGTAACCCCACTAAGGTCCCCTTTCCTCCCAGGTGAACATCCACACATCATCAATAAGCCTTTTCTTTCTATGTATGTGCTTTAGTTTTCTGGGGTTGGTTATTGTTATGGCTCTTATTTATTTTGGTAGTTTGATTTTGTGTTTTTATTTTGTTTTTAACCATTCCTCTAAGTCCCTGGCTTGCAGAACAGAATACAGTATTTCAGATATACTTTAAGAAGCACACAGCAGAATATTAGTAGATATCACTTTTTACCTTGTTCTATTTGCTGCTAAACATCTGTTATTGCTTTTGATGTTAATATTGTTGTTGAATTATATTTCTGACTTGTAGTGAATTGACAACCACCTTAAAACTGGGATATTGTTTTCCCCACAAGTGATGTTTTTAATTATAATTTCTCCATTTTATACCTCCATCTTGATTTTTTGGATCCAAATTGCACTATCTTTAGATATAATGAATGTAGTACATTTTATACCAGAGTCTGCAACATTTTATTTGAAGAAAAGTAAACAGCTCACGAGGGAAAACAAGAATCACCCATTTGCATGTTGTTTAGTAGGTATTACCATGGAGTTGGGTTCATTTTGCTGGCTGGCCTCCCTTCCTGAGGATCCTGGCTCCCTTATTCTCATGGGCAATCAATATTGTGAGCATCTGTCTCTCTATTGGCCTGAAGACAATCCATCCCATGTTTAATCCAATAGTGTTGTTAATAAAGAACAAACTTAGTAGCTAAAGTGTTGTGCTGTTCATTGTTTCAGTCAAATGCATTCTTAAAATTTGTTTTCTTTAAATTTCTCAGGAGAGTCAGAGATAGGCTAGTGTCGCTTTGAAGAAAGCGGAAAGATGGTTGGAAATAAATGTTTGGACTAAGCTTAATTTGATGTAGTACCCAGAAAAAGATTAAAATTTCAGGGAGTCTTTATAAAGTACACTGCAGAGCAATGTGATAGAAAGTAGAGAAAATCTACTTAAAGTGTCATTGATTTATAATAATTTCATTATAAGACTTCTTTTTTTTTTTTTTCTGCTTAGAATTTGTTTATTAGAATCCTATCCTCTGAGGCATCTTTTAAATATTTGTTTATATGGTTCAGATTTTTCTATTAGTGCCAGAGGAAATTCAAGTGAAAAATAAATTCACTATCCTCGAGGAGGCAGTTAGCCTGGTATTCTACTTTTAGTGCATTTACATTTTATAATCCCTGCTGCTGGAACTATAAGACTCTTACTTCTCAGAATTTTTAAAAAAATGTGTTTGCTCAACGATAATGGCCTCCCTTAACTATCTAAAAGAACTTGACTTAGGGGCCTTGCCCACAATAAGAGATTATCAGAGATAAATCTTTTCTTTTTTTAGTTTTTAATCTATCTACAGGGCTGGGCAAACTTCTACTTACTAAACATCTGCTCTGTTCTTACCCTCCTGCAATGACTCTTAGAGAGTTGAGTGATATGAATATCAAAAAAATTATGGTTGCCCTGGTTGGTTTTCCTCAGTGGTTAGAGCATTGGACGTCAGACTGAAGGGCCCCGCTTTGACTCCCAGCCAAGGGCACACACCTCGGTCGCAGGTTTGATCTCGGGCCCCGGTTAGGGCACGTACGGGAGGCAATCAATTGATGTGTCTCCCTCACATCGATGTTGCTGTCTCTCTCTCTCTCTTCCACTCTCTCTGAAAAGCAATGGAGAAAGTATCCTCCAGTGAGGATTAAAATAAATAAATAAATAAATAAATAAATAAATAAATAAATAAATAAATAAATAAATAGTATTATTCAATGGAAAACAGTCTGGATATCAAAACCTCCAACAAACAAAATGCAGTCATAGGAGGTTCTTTTTTTTCCAAATTTTCTCTTTATAACTGTTTTTTTGAGATTTATTAAGATATAATTGACACAAAATATTGTGTAAGTTGAAGGTGTGAAATATGTTGATTTGATATAAATATATTGAAAAAGAAATACCAACAGAGTCTTAGCTCACACACACATTTAGTCACATAATTACCATTTATATTTTGTGGGAAATTAGAACATTTAAGATCTACTCCCTTAGCAACTTTCAAATGTACCACATAGTATTGTTAACTGTAATCACCATGTTGACATTAGATCCCCAGAAATTATTCATCTTATAACTGGAATTTTGTACTCTTTCACCAATATCTACCCATTTTCCCTATACTTCAGACCCTGGTAACCACCATTCTGGTCTCTGTTTCTATGAGTTCAGCTTTTTTAGATTCCACATATATGTGACATCATACAGTATTTGTCTTTCTCTGTTTCACTTATTTCACTTAGCACTCAAGGTCTGTCCATGTTGCAAAGGGCAGGTTTTTCTTCTTTGTCATGGCTGAATAACATTCCAGTGGATGTGCATTACATGTCTGCTTTATCCATTCATCTGTTGAAGGATATTTAGGTTGTTTCCATATCTTGGCTATTGTGAATAATGCTACAATAAACACGGGATTGCAGATATCTCTTTGAAATCATTTCCATTTCCTTTGCATATATACTCAGAAGCAGAATACTGGATCATACGGTAATTTTATTTTTGATTATTTGGGGAACTTCCATACTGTTTTCCATGGCAGCTGCAACAATTTACATTCCTACCTATAAGGTGCAAATATTCTCTGTTCTCAAATATTCTCTGTTCTCCACATCCTGAGCAAACTTTGTTATCTCTTGCCTTTTTGAGGATGGCCATTCTAATAGGTGTGAGGTGATATCTCATTGTGGTTTTAAATTTCATTCTCTGATTAGTGATGCTGCTGAGCACCTTTTCATGTACTTGTTGGACATCTGTATGTTTTTCTTTTTTTAAAATATATCTTTATTAATTTCAGAGAGAAGAAGGGAGAGGGAGAGAGAGAGATAGAAACATCACTGATGAGAGAGTCACTGATCGGCTGCCTCCTGCACGTCCCCAACTGGGGATGGAGCCCACAACCCGGGCATGTGCCCTGACCAGGAATTTAACCACAATCTCTTGGATCCTAGGTCAATGCTCAACTGCTGAGCCATGCCCATCCAGGCTATATGTTCTTTACGACTGGTTTTTAATAGATTTGAATATGATGTGTCTCGTATTGACTGGTTGATTAATCAAAGGATTGATTTATTTACTTACTTGTTTACTTATTTATTTACTTATTTACTTATTTTGCTATTAATTCTGCTTGGCATTCTCTTAGATTCTTACCTCTGTGATATGATATCTTCCATTAACTTTGAAAAATTATTTCCTATTACCTCTTTAAATATTTCTTTTGCCTGTTCTTTCTCTCACAGGTCCAATCACTGACATGTAAAGGCATTTGATGCTGCTTCGCAGCTCATGGATTCTGTGTTCTGCTATTTTTCTTCCTACTCTTTTTCCCTTTATGTTTCAGTTTGAGTAATTTTTATTGATTGATCTTCAAGTTCACTGATTCTTTCTTCATATCTGTGGAGTCTAATGATGAGTCCATTCAATGATTTCTCCATCTCTCTTGCTATGCGTGTTTCATGTCTAGCATTTCCATTTGATTTTTTTATAGTTTTCCTCTCTTTTGCAAAAATTGCTTTTTGGTCATGCTGACACCTTTTTCAATAGCCAGTAACATAGTATTTATAATTTTAAATTACCTATCTGATAATGCGGCTACTTGTGTTATATTTCAGTCTGGCTCTATCGATTGCTTAGTTTCTTGAGAGAGGGTCATTGTTGTTGTATCTATTTTTGCTTCTTTTTGAATAATAACTTTGGTTAAAAGTTGAGCATCGTGTGTAGGACAGTAGAGTTTGAAGTAGATATTATTTATGTGAGAAAATGGCCAAATATCATCTCCTACTGGACATGTAGTGTGAAGTAAGAGGGAAACAAAGTAAATAGATCTTCTCGAAGAAGGTGTAACTTGTACTCTGAGAGGACTGTAGTGTGGGAGGGTGCAATTAATCTTTTTAATAGTTTAGCTGGGTTTGGATTTTGTTGTTGCTTTGGTGACCCTCAATGCAGCACATTCTTCCAGTTGTTCTAGTTTACTTTGTGTTTATGATTGGTTCTAGTGTTTCAGGGTTAGGTATTCCCTTTGTACCTGCACCTCTCAGAAAGTCTCTTTCCAGGTTCTTTTCCCTTCCACCAATAGACTACTGTTATCTGTTACTTGAGCTTACTAGCCTGGCTAGGGGTGTGGAAGTAGGGGACAAGTGGGTCATATTTTGTTATTCTGATTCATCTTAAGGCTTAAGCAGGCATGTGTCCCGGTTTCAGGAAAGGGACCTTCTGATCCTGCTTCTCCCCATTAGAGGATCTCTAACAGTCTAGGTCTAGGACATTTTTCTGTTTCTTCCCCAGGGATAGAAAGTTCTATTGTGTTCCCTTCCTCAAACTGCACAAAGTCTTCACCTGTGCTTTAAGAATGAATGGTTTGCTACTCTTGCCTAGAAGCTTAAAAGGTTTATTTGTTGCTGTTGTTCTGCTAAGAAAATCGAAGAGAAGGATCTGAGCAGAGCTGTATACCTTTCTCCCCAGAAGCTGCTGTTAGCATCCGCTAGGCCTACGCCAGAAGGAGGCTTTCTCAGATAGTATCTTTCTCTGCCCTTAATCTTTCTTGTAAAAGATTTCCAGTCCATGGAGAAGAACATGAAATTGGGATTAAATTCCTTTTTGTTCATACTCTCGTGGAAGTCCACGAGAATTACTAGTTCATTAAAAAGTTTACCTGAATTCTTTTGTGTGTGTGTGTTTGTTGCTATTTTTTAAATGAGACTAGGGAGTTTGAATACACTTTTAAAAAAATTTATCTTTATTGTTGAAAGTATTATAATTGCCCCCTTTTTCCCCCATTGATCCCCTCGACCCTGCACCCTTCCCCCCATGCCTTCACCAGACTATTGTCTGTGTTCATGGGTTATGCATATATGCATGTAAGTTTTTAGGTTAATCTCTTCCCACCTACCCACCTACCCTTCCCTTCCCTCTGAGATTTGTCAGTCTGTCTCATGCTTCTATTCCTCTGGATCTATTTTGTTCATTAGATTCCACATATGAGTAAGATCATGTGATAATTGTCTTTCACTGACTGGCTTATTTCATTTAGCATAATACTCTCCAGGTCCCACCATGTTGTCTCAAAGGGTAAGGGATTCTTCATTTTAGTATTTTAGTATTTCATGGTGTAAATGTCCGAGAAGATGCTTGATATCATTTCAATCTTCTTGAACTTGTAGAGACTTGTTTTGTGTCCTAACATGTGGTCTATCTTTGAGAATGTACCATGTGCACTTGAGGACAATGCATATTCTGCAGCTTTGGGGTGAAATGTTCTGTAAATGGCAATTAAATACATCTGATCTAGTGTGTCATTTAGGGTCACTGTTTCCTTGTGGGCTTTTTGTCTGGGAGATCTATCCAGTGAAGTCAGTGGGATGTTAAAGTCCCCTACTGTGACTGTATTGCTGTCAATCTCTTCTTTAAAGTCCTCTAGATGTTTTTTGGTTTTTTTGTGTGTTTTTTTCCAGCCTGTGTGAGTCTTGTTCTGAGGCACTCTCTTGTAGCCAGCATATATTTGGGTCTTGTTTTGTTACCCATTCTAGCTGCATTCATCTTGCATTCCCATGTGACATCTGCCCCCCCCCCCCCGAAAAGTGTTTCTGTTCTGTCTGTCCTTGGAAACATCTGTATTTCCTTAGGTTTCAAGTTAGGAGGTTGACCTCTCACTCTATTCTTCAGAGATATTTTTGTTTTGTAGACTGAGGACTCTGTTGTTTTTTCTTACGCTGTAGCCTGTTACATGGGTACATGGGAGTAGGATCATTTCTAGTTGTCCGCATCCTAAGCATATGCCCACCACCTATAGGAGTTTGAGGTTGGGTTCTTACGGTGTATGAATTTGAAGTGTCTCTAAGTTTGTCTTTGTGTTCTACTCTTTTGAAGTTTTTTCTAGTTAGAGCTAAAATTCATCCCACAAGGACTTTTTACCCTAAGGCAGGAGATTTCCATTCAAATAAGGAAATTAACTCTTCCTAGTTAATTTAGGAAGATCTGTAACTAACTTTAAAATGAAATCCCATTTGAAAGATGTTGAACAATGGTAAGGGATTAGGTAAGTCTGAATTTGTTTATTTCCTTCGGTATTTCCTGGCTAACTCGAAGTCTATTTTAAACCATTCAAAGGGTTTTGGTGTTGCCTTTTTGTTGCTGCTTCCTATTTCATGTAGGGAAATGATGGAATTATGTTTTCTGAGAAAAATATTTTGTGTTAGCAGAGGTAAGACCTACGTACAAAGCTAAGGAAAAATAAATGACGTATATAAACTGCATTTTATTTCATCCTGTTTTATTTTCAGATTAAATACAATAGTAGTGTTTGCTTCTTTTGCTTACTCTCAAGTATAAGGCAGGAAAAAAAAATTTCTTGAAGAGCCACAGAATTTACAGATTTATTCTTTCAACTAAGTTTTTATTGAGCACAGTCTCTGTGCCCAGGACATTAACAAGCATTTATAATCAATGGTGAGCAAATGAGAGTAGTATCCCTGGCCTCATTGAAGCTTATATTCTTTCTAATTAATTCTGAGACCCCATTAAATATTTATTCTAGGGGTAGAGAGATTTATTAATCATATAATCATATAAAAACATAGTCATTAAAAACTGTAAGGATGCCTTTGAACAAAAGTTTTAAGTTTCCATAAAATACTAGAAAGGGGCACTGAAGTCAGACTGCAGGTAGAATGTCAAAAGACACATCTCTGAGAAAATTACATTTTAGGTGAAATATAAGTGCAAAGTGTGACTTGGAATTACTTGGAGCATGTACAGCGTAATAGTTTGGGGAAGACCTTTCCCGACAAAATGAATAATATCGGGCACATCCTAATATCATATGGGTCAGAAGGGGGCTTAGAATATTGATGACACAGAGTAAACCCTGGCCCTCCTGGAGTCATAAAGTAAGAGAAAGTGTAGCAAAATATGGATGACTAAGTGGAGTTAAAAATTAACATGTGCTGACTAGTTACTATGTGCCAAGAACTGTTGTATGCTCTTTATATGTGTTAACACATTTACTTTATCAATATCCCAAGTTTTATTTCCATTTTGAAATAATTTGAACTGCCTCTGTATGTTTCCTTCTGAACAACTTAGAAAACTGGAAAAAATTATGAAAACATGTTTTCATGTTGGACAATAGGCAGCACAGGACTGTATTCTTCCCCCCAAAAGTGGAACATAGATGGTCTCCACTATTGTCCCAGGTTTCTGCCTTTATGCGCTTTCTAATTCAGAACAAGCTAGGAAAAGTCAGCAGAGCATGGTG
Source organism: Miniopterus natalensis (assembly GCF_054644295.1). Classification (NCBI taxonomy): domain Eukaryota; kingdom Metazoa; phylum Chordata; class Mammalia; order Chiroptera; family Miniopteridae; genus Miniopterus; species Miniopterus natalensis. The sequence continues at coordinate 64,772,873 of NC_142088.1, forward strand.
GTCTTAATAAATTGAGGACAGAGAAACTGGAATTTAAAGAAGCAGAGATAACTAAATTTTACAGGGCAAGGTTTTACCTAGGCAGAAACTATGAAAAGAAAGTGCTCTAGAAAATATGTACATTAGTGCCTTCAAGTCCTTGAACACTAGCCTGTGCATACGGAGGATGAGACTCAGGAAGGCCAGGAAACAAATAACTACCAAAAAGCCGCAAGGTAAACAGATCCCAGATCTACACAAGGCTAGAAGACATTTAAGTTCTAAACAGTCAGAGTGACAGCCCAGCTGGCATGGCTCAGCGGTTGAATGTTGATCTATGAACCAGGAGGTCACAGGTCGATTCCTGGTCAGGGCACATGCCCGGTTTTGGGCTTGATCCCCAGCAGGGGTAGTGCAGGAGGCAGCTGATCAATGACTCTCTCTCATCATTGATGTTTCTCTCTCTCCCTTTCTTTGAAATCAATAAAAATATATTTTAAAATAAATAAATAAATAAATAAACAAACAAACAAACAGTAAGAGTGACAAAAGCTTGTTGGTGATGTGAGGCATTCAGTAGAGCTTAGAAGGGCTATGCTTTAACAGGCAGGCTAAATTAGCCCTAGAATAAAGATAAAATTAAAATAGATTACTTAAAAAAAATGTGTAAGAAAGTCTTTGCTAGAAACTCAGATCCACACAATGGATTAAATAATGCTAGAATGGTATAGTATGTGGCTGAATTAAAAAGTTCCTCATTTATTAGACTTTTAAGATAACTGTTCAAAGGAAAACTAAACATAATATAGGGCTTATAAAATATGTGAAAATAGGCCTTGCTGGTTTGGTTCAGTGGTTAGAGCGTTGGACCAACCGAAGGATCGTGGGTTTGATTCCTGCTCAAGGGCACCTACTTCAGTTGTAGGCTCCGTCCCCAGCCTCAGTCAGGTGTGTGCAGGAGGCAACTGATTGATGTGTGTGTCTCTCTTTCCCTTTTCGCCCTACCCTCCACTCTCTCTAAAGAAAAAAAAAATCAATGGAAAACATATCCTCAGGTGAGGAATAATTTAAAAATAAATAAAATATGTCAAAGTAACGTGTATGTTAGATATTTAAATGATGATACATAAATGGGGCAATGCTATTCGAAGCTAGGCTGTGATAAGTTAAAGATACATATTGGAATCTCTAGGCCAACTCCTGAAATAAAGGAAGAGTTATAGTTAACACGATACAGAGCAGACAAAGTGAACTAATAAAAAATACTTAAGCCCTGGCCAGCATGGCTCAGTTGGTTGAGCTTCATTCCATGCACGAAGGGTCTTTAGTTGGATTCTGGGTCAGGGCACATGTCCCAGTTGTGGGCTTGGTCCCCAGTAGTGGGCATGCAGGAGGCAGACAATCAATGTATCTTTCTCACATTGATGTTTCTCTCTCCCTTTCCCTTCCTCTCTGTCTAAAATCAATAAAAAACATATTTTTAAAAAGTTACTTAAGTAAACTTAAAAAGAAATAAGAACAGGCCATGAAAAAAATTAATCTTATAGGAAGATCATAGACATAATTAACCAAAACATATCTGTAATTATTTTTAATCTAGGTAGAATCACAGTCCAGTTAAGAGACAGAGTGTGTCAATTTGGGTAAAATACAAGACTCAACTATATGCTACTTACCAGAAACTCACTTTAAATATAAATATACAGGTTAAAAGCAAAAAAAAGAAAGAAAAAAAACACCCAGAACAAACTTTAATAATGAGATGAAGGGTACATATTAATAATCAAGTAGGGTGCAGAACAAGGAATGTTTCCTGAGATAAAGTAAGGTATTTCAGTATACTAAAAGGTGCAATTTGTCAAGAAAACTTATCAGTTCTAAATGTGTATATATCCCATAAAAGAGCTTGAAGCTACGTGAAGCAAAAACAGACCAAACTGAAGTTAGAAACTGACAAATCTACATTGTAGGTAGAGATTTCAACACTCCTCTCCTAGTAATTGATAGAACAAGTGGACAGAAAATCAGTAAGCATTTAGAACATTGTAATCCAACCTACCTAATGATCATTTACAGAACACTCTGCCCAACAACAGCAGAATGCACATTTTTTTCCAATTGCACGTGAACCAGTTACTAAGGCAGACCACACATTCTCTGGGCTACACAGGTCTCAGTGGTTCACCTAACCTCCCTACAAAGTACATACTGTTTTTACTTTCCTCTTATAGAATGAAGCACCGAGGAAAAGAACAGTTAAATAAGTCACTCAGTCGTTAAGAGGACCAGGTATTTGAACAGGTGCTGTTTCAGAGACCACGAGCTTTACTTTAAGCTATTTAAAATATTGCCCAGGCCACCATCTTCACTTCCTGAGGTTCATGACATACATAGACGCATAAGAAGTAGCGCAAAACAATTACGAAGTTTTGACAGGCTGGGCTGACTTGCAAGAGTCTGAGGCACGTTTAGTTGATGTGTTCTTGATTTACACCTCTTGTCCTGGCATAATTATTAATAGTGTTCCCTTGATTCACAAAAGTGTCCTGGTTTGGATTATAAGCACTGTAGTCTCAAATCTAATAGGCTTCTTTCCTTACTAAATTCAAAAAATACTTTTGGGAATGACCATACTCTGGCCAGTCACATGGGGGAAAAGGCAATGAAAAAGAAAGGAGTATTAGAGGAGCCTGACCTGATAAGGCTCACCCTGGGCTATTGGCATCCCAACTACTTCGGAGGAAGAGAAAGATGTTTGGCTTCCTTTCTTGATGGAGTGAGTTCTGGACGATTCTCCTTTGAAATTTTTTTTGCAGAGAGGAAGTGGGAGAAGGTCAGAAAGGGGTGGTGATGGCAGTGGAAACTGATTGAGAGAGAAAAGAAATCTACTCATTTGAATGAGGTTTTAACAGAGATCCAACCGTGTCATCAACTCTGACCCTTTTAGACTTGATTCCTGCTCTTTTCTGCTCAAGAAAGGCAAAGAATAGGAAAACAGAAACATGCCCTGATCTAGCTACAGTTCCAACTTTCACGTCACTGGCACCATCACAGGACTTTAGTTTTTCCCCCTTTTATTTGTGAAGAGCCATCCATTATAACAAAATACACATTGCTAAATAAGGCAGCAGCCACCAAGGTGAACAGCATGAGGACGAGATGTGCTCAAGGCCCACAAAATAATCAGATTTGAATTTAATTTTTGCAAGGTTAATGCTCTAGAAAATGAAATAGCCTACTCTTGGAAGGGAATAAAAAAGTAACAATTTCAAAGATGAACTGGAACCAGAAAATAAAAACTTTAAAAATAAATAGTAAAATATTAGAATTCCAAGCCAGTCTTTCTGGAGTACTAAATTGATGCTGCCATAGAACAGAGCTCTGCAGCCTTAACACTTAAGGGAACAGTTTCACTTTATTTGAGAAAAGCACCCCATGTTAGGTTTTGCTATAGATGATTTGACATTGTCTTTATAATTAACTTTCTTATATTATTTTTTATTCTTTAAAAAAATGCTATATAAATAAATCTGTCTTTTTTCTATTAAATAATACTTAAAATTTGTAAAGATGACTATTTGAATAGTTCTTACATGTGCTTCAAACCCCAACACTTTTTAACTCTTAAAGTGTTTTTTTGAATTAAAATATTTTAAAGAATAGTTTTAATAAAACTTTGTTTCTTTTGTAGTAAGGACCTATATCCAATAAGAAATGTATTATTGCAGCAAGACTTTTATTGATATGAAGAAATAGCTTCACATTTTTAAAAAATCAGAATTTTCTTTTATTGCTAGGCTTAATGGAACTATTTTTATGGTAACTTTGTATAACTCTCTGGTCATTAATTTGCAAATATTTCTTATATATGAAGTTAATGACAGAAAACATAATAATAAATGCTTTTAATGCGTCTTTATTCTTCTGCTAGTTAATGGGAAAGAATTTTTCCTTGCTACACTTATTTCTGGCTCTTCCATACTTTCCCTCATTATTGTCAAGGAGTTTTATTGTACATTAGGATGAGCTCTTGATGAGAAAGACTGTTTTAAAATCATATTACACTTATTCATTTTTGTCTGTTGAATTGTTTCTTTGAATTCAGATCCATGGGAGCCTGGAACATGGTCTGAGATGACTTTATACAGGTTACACATAAACAATTCTACTGTTTATAACACAGTTTAGATTTTTTTTTTTTTTTTTTGCATGACTATAACCCCCAATAGCATAAACATTTCTAAAACCACCATTATTTCTTTCTGCAGGAAATTTCAGCCAGTATTAAAGTTAAGAAATCAAGTTAGAATTTGTTATCTGTAGACTTGGGGTATCTCAGATAAATTCCAGCTGCAAGCTAGGATTAGGAGTTTAGATTTAATGCTTGACTTTCTGGTTGACAGGTGAGTAATTTGAGCCTGAGTTGACAGTGGTGACCCTCAACTGGGATACATTGATGTATTAGCAAATTCTTCTCGAAATTAGTCTGAACTTCTCAATACTTCTTAGTCAAGGAAAATAAGCTACTTTGGGAAGTATTAAATAAAGCAAAGCACCAGAATAAGATCTCTTTACAAATAAGCCTTTTTTGCATACGGTTTAACATTGAATCTTTGACCATTCAATGTTAAAAATGGAAAACCTGAACTATTTTTTAATCCATCTTGTTATAAAAATGAGAAGAGGGTGAGAGATAAAGTGAAAAAAGGTGGAGAGAAGTAAAACTTAAGGAATTAATAGAATGTTGTAAATTCATTGTTGTTAAATCTTTGCTGATATGAGAACAGGCATGTAAGAATATGTTAGGTGTGGTAATAATCCAAAAAGAAATTAAATTGACAGATTGAGGTTGCATGGTAATTCTTAGAATAATGTCCATCTAGCAGAGATGTCAAAGGTTTTGTTTTTCTAATTTCCAGAGCAGCTAACTCCACCTGGGATATCAAATTCAAGCTGTGTTTTTGCACCTCTTACACAGATAATAGTCTTCACAATCTCACTCAGATTTCACAGTCCTTTGGCTTAGCATTTTTATAATTTTGGTAAAATCTTAAATATAGAACAGGAGTATAAATGTATGTATTTTATTGGAAAGTTCAAATCTAAGGATCATGAACCTCTCACAAATAGAAGTGCCATCTTTGTGTTTCCACATTGAAAAGAATAAAAAGGTTGACTCACTTGCTTTTTTAATTTGTCATGTTTTTAATCTTCCATTTACTTCTCTCCCATATGTTTGTAATACGATGGTGTAATAACCAAGGAATATATTGGTTAGCTTAAAAGATTATTATGGATTATAATATGGAAAAAGGAGAGAAGTTTTTGTGTGTGGGAGGGGTTCCCCAAAAGACTTTGACAAAAATAAGGTAATAGTTGTAATGCAATTTTTAAACAATTACTATAGAAAATACAAATATATATACAATGGAAACTTCTGAATACCCAGTGTTTGGAAATATTTTTATTATTGTTATTATATATTTGAAGTAAACTTAGAAATTCAAATCAGAAGAAAGTAATCAAAGTCTAATATTTTATTCCCAAAACTTTCTTAGTGAATATTTTAGGTGGAGTGCCTACTTTTCTTTAATTTTTTACATCCAAATTACTGTAGAGTGAGAATCCATTTTTAATGTAACAGCTGAGACATTGCATGAAAGCCATCAAAAGAAGGCAGCTAAGTTCACTGCACTATATTTATAAAGGCAGGAAAGTGGAGTCATACATTATAAAAGCTTTTCAGGAACAGGGACTTGAACTTTCTGTTGTTATTTTCAGAGATTAAGGCTGCTAGATTAATATACCTTTCAAGAGCCTGCGCAGTAAAGAAAGGCAGCAACTCAGTTTTCAAACAAAAGAAAGTCAACTTTGAAATGTTTTTTATATATTTGATGATTAAAAGATTTTTTTTTTCTTTTATAATAACATCATTGTTTAATGAATAGCACTGTGGTACATGATCATTCAATTAATTGATTGGGTTTAATTCTATTCTGTAAATGATTTCTGCAACATTTGAACACTGGGTCATCAATCTTATTAAATAAGATGCTCTAAAATATTTATTGGTTACTTATTTCTACATAATAAATTGCCCCCCAGACTTGTGGCTATGAACAACACATTTTTATTTTATTTCATACTTTGTGCTAATTGAGACTCTGAGCACAACTTAACTGACTCCTCAGTTTTAAAGTCTCCCAAAAACTGTTTAATTAAGGGGTTAACCAGGGCTACTGTCTCACAAAAAGCTTGAATAGGAAAGAATCTGCTTCCAAACCCACATAAGCAGTGGTTGGTAGGATTCAATTTCTCCAAGTCTTTTTGTTGTATTTAGATGGTAGGAATGGCACTGGGTGTTAGTCCAGTGGGACCGGACTGGACTTGGGTTCAGCAACCTCGGAGGTTGAATTCTGGCTAGAAAAGAATCCAGAGCCAAGACTCAAACATAAGAGAACATTTATTTGTAAAATCAGAGGTAGAAGATGTAATTTGTAGAAAAAGTGGGCTTAGGAAACAAGATTTAGAAGTAAAAGAAGGGCCCTTGGAGCTTGGGAGTGAGGAAGATGATGGAAATGTGTGTTGGGGGGAGGAGATGGGAAACAGAAAGGGAAAAGCCCGGGTGTGCTCCCAGGAGGGAGAGTCCACTGGGCCCTCGGTCCTAAGAGTTTTAAGGGTGCAGATTTTAGGGGAGGTTCCAGGGGAAGATCTTAATAGAATATTCAGCAGTTTTTCAGGAGTGTCCTTTCAGGGTTGAGGTCTCCACTGATTGATGGGTCTGTGCCAGGGCAGGGGGTCCTGATTCAATCGATGAAGCTGGTCTTGAGGTCAGCTGTGGCTGGTTTTGTTGCTTTTCTGGGCCTGGAGCTGAAATACAACTGAAACCTAAATGTTATCTCTAGAGAGTAAAGGTCAGGGATCCAAACCACATGACCAGTGACATAGTAGGGGAGGAAAGGTCACCTTGGGGGCAAGCCCCCCCCCACATTTGTCCTTTGCTGGGCATCCAGGGCTTTCCACCCTGGTGACCTTCTGTACCTGGACCATCATCCTTGCCCTGCTCAGCCAGTCTAACTGCCTACCACATATTTGGTCTGAGGGCTTCTATTTTTTGCTGGTGGCTGGAAAATGGCCACCCTCAGTTCCTTGCCATGAGGACCTCTCCAGCATGATTCCTCAGAGCAAGTACAGAGGGGGAATAAGAGAGTGGTAGTAATAGAGAAGTTATAGTATTTTATAACCTAATGTCAGAAATGTGAATTATGCTACTTGTCATGCTTAAAATAATTTTTCAGAATAAACTACTTATTTTCAAAAATGATATAGTCTTTAAAACAATCAATTTGTTTTCTAGTGAAAACAACAGAAAAAAGTAAAAAAGGACACACACACACACACAAACCCAAAGTTGCTGAAACATGCAACAGTATGGATGAATCTCAAAAGCATTACACCGAGTGTCAGAGGCAAGGCAAAAAAAGTACACAGCAGACAAATCCTTTTATATACAATTTTAGAACAGGCATGATTAATCCATGGTGCTGGAAATTGGATCAGGGGTGACTTGGGGCCAAGGGCCAGTGGGGATGGCTGAGGGGACTTGAAGAACTTTGGAGGGTAATGGAAATATTCTATATTTTGATCATGGCATTAGCTATATGGGAGTAAACATCCATCAATACTCATCATACTCTAAATGGCTACATTTTATTGTATGGAAATTATACCAATCAACTTGATGGTCACTAGTACAGTATTTTTTATTTTTTAAATGTTTTTAAATTTTATTTTTTTAAAATATATCTTTATTGATTTCAGAGAGTGGAAGGGAGAGGGAGAGAGAGATAGAAACATCAATGATGAGAAAGTCATTGGTCGGCTGCCTCCTGCAGGCCACCGACTGGGGATCGAGCCTGCAACCAGGCATGTGCCCTGACTGGGAATTGAACCACGATCTCCTGAATCCTAGGCCTCTGAGCCATGCCCGGCCGGGCTACAGTGTTTTTTTAAAGAGATAAATGCAGACATTTTCTTATAATATGGGAGGTAGATAGGTGATTATGGGGTTCCCTCTGACTGATGTGTTATATCTACCATACAAGTAGAAAATTGCTCATATTACTAACTTACCTGTAATCATTTGCTCAGAATGCCAAAATTTCAGAATTTCCAAGGTTTTCCCAGTGTTATAGTTACATTCTGGATTTTCACCCTTAAATTTTAGAGCATTTAAGTGTACTTTTTAAAAAAATGATAATATTCATCCACGATTTCCAACACTTTATTTTCCTATAACCCATTTTTCACATGCCAACACACATACTTACATATATTGAACTGAACATGACTCTTGTTCAGAAAGTCTTTAGCAGGCTATTTGACTGCATATAACTACTTAATGAAAGCACATTCCACATTACTCCTTATAGCTGTAATTGGCTTTGATTCCTCTTTAGGGCTCACCCGGGGCAGCCGGCTGAGCAGAGGAATATAAACCTTTGGATCTGCATCTTATTTCCTGCTTCATTAATTTCATTAAGTTCCAAACTGATGAATTTTTAGAACTAAAATGCTATTTACATTTAATACCCCAAATCACTTTTTTTTGTGTGCATTTAAACCTTTTAATTGTATTCTTTTTAGTTCTAGCCCTAAATTGTGTTTGTCAAGCCTTAATTAGATTGATGTCATATGAATATAGGAATTAACTGAACAGTAACAGGGCTGAATAAGAGGGTTTTCTTTAAAATAAACTGGAAAAGGGCTTCCCATATCTGATTGCAATGTAGACTTCCTATACTGTCTAACTAAATTATGTGTCTAAGACCAATGAACGGTGTATATAGGTAACCATCTATTTATATAGGAAGATCAAATCAGGGCACCTGAAGAAGGGACCTTTCTTTTTTCTTACAGGTATAGACTGTGTGGGGTTTGTATGGAATCTTATTTAATAAGAGAAGGTTTTATTTTGCTGTTTACTTACAACAGTGATAAATGGTGGCCAGAAGGGAAAGCAAAGTATGTAATCAATCTTAACACCTTTGTTCCTTCTGGAAAGAACAATAACAACAAGAAAAAAAAAGACTAAAACGGAACAAAACACAGAATATACTTCGAGAGAATAAAAGTGTTTGTAGTTTCTAGTGATAATGATGATGAAGATGAGAATGGTGATGATAGTGATAACGGTAATAACAAAAACAATGTACAACATGGTGACTGTAGTTAATGATGCTGTATTTTATATTTGAAAGGAAAAAAAAGTGACTGTTAAAAAACCACAAATACACACAGACACACACAAAAAACCCCTGCCATTGCAGATCTTTAAAAGGACACTGAAAGTTAGGTATTAGTTTCATAGGTGAGGATATTTGAGGTTCACAAATGATAAAAATTGCCTAAATTGACACTTCTGAAAAATAGCAGAGCAATATCAGACCCAGCTCTGTCTTTCTGTAAAGCCTGGGTCCTTTCCAGTACTTCATGGTGCTGTCATAAAGACACTCACTGACTCTGGCAGTCACAGTTTAACTCATTATTGTCTATGGTTGTAGTCACATAGAAAGTCCAATTCCTGTAATTCCTTCTTGAAAATCACTTAGAACTTGTATTTTCCCTTTTTAAAATAGTTTTATTTTTTTATCATTAAGAAAATACTTTTTAAAAAAATATATAACTCTACTACTATGTGGACGTATTCAAAGAAACTGAAACATGTTGTGAACAAAAACAGAGCAAATTTTACGTTGACAAAAAATATAAATCAAATAGTGGATAGTAAACTGTGGCTCCTGTCACCTGACTCCAAGGCTCAACAAAACCCATGTAAGTACGAGGGGACTCATTTAAGGTAAGATCACACATTCGGCTCTGACTTTTACTGACGTGATTATGATTTTATAAGTGCTGATTCAATTCTTGCTAAGAGAAGACACTTAAACCATGAGGTTTTGAGTCAAATGGGACAAATCTCAATTTTGTAAATAGCCATGTAATATATATTCAACCTCATGATAATCTATTTTACCAGTAGAGAATAACTAGTATGGACTCTAGTGTTATCGTGCACAGTAAAGGGGTAGTGTTTTATGAACAGATACTGTATTATTGCCATTATTGTATTATCAACCTCGACACTGATATCTAAAAGAGCACCACCAAAAAAACTGAAAATTAAAAAATTTAAAAAATAAAAGAGCACCTTCAATATGATTAGGGGAGATTGTTTTTTGATGGCTCTTACTCACTCAATTATATTTATTGAGGTTGGATCATTTGCCTGGAACTTTGCTAGCCATTGAGATGGAAGGGAAATAAAATATGCACTCTGCCCTCAGCCCCATGTCTAACAGCCATTCTTTCCAACTTCCCACTCGCTCAAAATACAGCTGAGGCTTAATGAGAGGACAGGTTATCCAAGGCCCTGTAGGTTAAAGGCTGTTTACTTTTCTTTGTATTTTAAAAACATTAAAAGGATGGTCATGATCCTATTTAAAAATCACTCTGGCTACTAAAAATGAGGTGTGGGCGAGAGTGCCTGGGAACACGTACTCCATCAGTTAGGTCTCCGAGGCAGTCGTCCAAGGGAGAAATTACAGTTGGTTTGGCAAAGTCATTGGCAGTTGAGATGGAGAGATAAGGATGGGCTTGAGAGACAGAACAGATGAACGCTGACGGATCTAATAGATAAGTGAGGCCTGGCAGAGAAACAAAAGCAAGGACGCACTGATCCTAACTTGGGAAGAGGAACTAAGTTTAGATGAACCAAGAGATGAGCTTTGGACATGATGAATTTGAAATGTCTATGATATATCCAAGCACAGATGTCAGTTAGGTTGTGGGATAGGGGAAGATATAATTTATAAGAAAAATTTACATAATTTATATGAAGATATAAATTAAGGAATTTTTATCAAGGCAGATGAGTTAAAAGTCAGTGAGTAAATAAAGGGACATTTACCAAGCTATAAAAATAACATATCAAGGTCAGATAAAGAGCAGGGTAATGTATGAAAATTACCCTGCAGAATCCCTAGTGCATATTTAAATGTAAATAAAAGCTATTTTAATAGCAACAATTAATTAAAAATTGTATTTGTGCTTAACTCAGATACCCATACAAAATGAATATTGTGCTAAACTGTGTCAATGAAAGAAACATCCAAACCTATAGAGAATTTTTATGGGTTAATTTGAGCCAAATTGACGACATATGCCAGGGAGAAAGATCTAAACTGACAACATATGCCAGGGAGCAAGATCTAAAATGCTCAAGAGAAGGACAGTTTTGCAGTTTCCTTTATGCATTTGAAATTAAGGAGGGAGTGTAAAGATTACGTGAAGGTGGGAGAAAGCAAGGCTGGGATTGGATCACAGGGTGGTTAACAAGATTATGTGCTCTCTTTTTGGTGGTCCTGCCTTTCAGGGGCATTGCTTCTGCCTTTTCCGAGGTGTTAACCTAGATGCAGAAGAACAATGGGTAGGGCTGGCTTGAAAACCTTTCACTAAAGAAGTTATAGGCTTGGGTTGTGACTACCCACTGTGACCTACCCAGTTAGAAATTTATGATCAGATCACCCTGTGAGGTTACTTCCCATACAACCTTTTTTTTTTTTTTTTGTCCACAAAATAAGACAGCTGAGTGTGTCTCAACTATTTTAACCACTTGTAGTAACCCCCACTAAGTCATGGTTATGTTTGTACTTCAATGATCTATAATTTGATCTACAATTACAGTTTTACTTCTATTAATTTTTCCATGTTTTATTTTCCAGAGATAGTATTAGTAACTTGTACCTTGTAGTACTTTTACTGCACAAACTACAATAGCATTTCCTGACCCAAATACCTTTCTTTTTCATCTAGCTGAGCAAGAAGGATGGGAAAGAACACTGCGATGACAAGGAATATATGGAGCGACCTTCTGTTTCATTTTTCTAGCCTCTGATTTTGGGTGCTCTGAACACTTTCATTTGGAATGTAAATCTTCTTCGCAACAAAGGCAGCTTTGATTAAGTCCTGAAAGTTCTTGGGTGAAATTTCGGCCAACTCTCAAGGTCTTCAGGGCATTTTCACATTAGTTAGTCTCTCAGCTGTCTTCAGCCTTATTAAAAGAAAGCCCTTAGGAATCATGCATTTTTCTGGGTGGGGCACTCTATCATTTGCTCTTCATTTTTGTACCTACTTTAATCTTAGGTGGATTTCCCCTATGTTTCTTTCTTTTTGCTTAAGATTCAGAAGTATTTAGAAGATTTACTTTGCTTAATCTATGAAGAAAGAAAAGTAGATGTTATTCAGAATTGTATTTTTGCCCTTAATTTCTGGATCTATTCATCATTGTCTTATTTGTTTAAAGATAACTCTGTCATATTTTAAATCTCATGACTGACAGGGAAACTTGGATGTAACAAAATTTTCCTATGCTGAATATAGATGACATGTAGCACTTGCTCAGTGGTCTTAGTACACAGATGTCTAAGCTATTATCTTCAGCCAAATCCTCAAGTATTTTGCCAAAAGCACATATCAATTAAATGGGGTCAGAATTTTCTGCAACATAACATTCATGTTCTGGCTCACTGAATGCATCAACATTAACATTTTTGGGTTTGTGTTTTCCCTTTGAATGATCTAGGCACCTTGTCAGTCATTTTTCTTTTTTTAATTTTATCCATATTTTAAAACTAACCCAACTTTTTTATATATCCCTGAGTTTGGTTAGTCCACTCTTAAATAAACTGTTAAAATTTGAAAATAAAAACCTTGATTTATTGATACAATTTTAGGTTTAGAGAAAGCAAGGAATGGTAGAAAAAAATCTCATTACTAAAGCCACACTGAACTGGTTTTGTGTTTTGGTTTTGCATAATTAGATAAACTTGGGAAAATTTTTAAAATATATTTTTATTGTTGTTTTTTAGTTATTATTTTGTTTCTGTATCTTTAATAAAATGAGAATATTAAAATGTCTATAAAAATTAATTAAAAGTATTAGATGAAATAGAAGAAATAAATTTGTTTCATCTAACACAGAGTGGATTCTCAATAAATGACAATTTTTATTATTGCAGAATTTTGGATGTTATGGAAACTGTGGTAGATGCTCTAGACTAGTTGACTCAATTTTCATTCCAATCTCTTTTAAGAATGGATTATATTTCCCAGACTCCCTTGTAGCTAGAGTTCGAAGAATGACTGTGTTCTTCTAGACAGCTGTACAGTACACAGGTGCAGCTTAGGGAGAGAAAGTGAGCCTCATGAAACAGAGAAGACCAGAACTTCTAGAAAGCATGTCACCAGAAGGGTTTGGACTGTCTAATGCTACAAGTGTTGGCAGCGGCTCTGATTGCAACAAGGTTGTGTGGTCTAAAGCATGGGTTAACAGCGTCTGTCTTAGTAGACCAGTTCTACAGTAACAGTTTGAGAGTTGTTCCTACAATTTCTGCCTACCCACCAATCCTATGTACTAAGGAATATGTATTATTCCTTAATGAATTCGTTGCTACCAGAATAGATTCTTTTTCCACAATAACTGAACAGTTCAACAAAGGCTTATACATGGTAAAAAAAGGAAATTCCCAATGTAAGCCACTGGTTTTTGTTAGTTCGTTTTGACGTGGGGCTGCTCTGTTACTTTAGTTAAACTTTATAATTAGAAAAGTTATGCTCAGGGCCTAGAACTTATGTGGAATTGACTAAAGGGATAAATGGTGAGTTAGATATGAAGATCAGATTTTGCAAAATAGAAGCAATATCTTCTATCCTTGTTACAGGATAGTAAAATATTTGGTATGCAGTCACCTAATGTGCCTTTAAAAGCAAACTACCTACCAAGGGGAATTGAAAAAAAAAAAATCAAAATGTTGAAGTGGCTGACTTTTCTAGGTCAATACTTTCAGTATTATAGGCCCAGACATTCAAATTCTTTTTTTAAAAATTTACTGATTTGAGAGAGAGAGAGAGAGAGAGACATCAGTTTGTTGTTCCACTTGTTTATGTATTCATTGGTTACTTCTTGTATGTGCCCTGACCAGGGATCAAACCCCCAACCTTGGCAAATCAGGACGACACTCTAACCAATTGAGCTACCCGACCAGGGCCAGAAATTCAAATTCTTATTCTCTTTTTCTATATAGATAGCCAATTAACCTAGCATCATTTACTATAAAGATCACCATTTCCCCGTTACATTGTAGTGTTGCCTTAAGTTAAATCAAGGGACTGCGTATGTGGGTTGGCTCTGTGTTCTCTTCTGTTCCATTGTCTTATATATGCATCTAAGAGCCAGTACTATAGTCTTAAATACTGTAGCTTTATAAGTTTGTTTTATTTGGTAGTGTTTATTCTCTTTTAAGGTTATTACATTATTATTGGGTCTATTTCCATATAAACATTAGATTCAAATTGTTAATTTCTATTTATTTATTTATTTATTTTGGAGTGGGACTTTTTTTTCCCCTGATTTGAGATACTTTTTCCATTGCTTTTCAGAAAGAGTGGAAGGGAAAAAGAGAGGGAGAGAGAGAGAAACATCGACATGAGAGAGACACATCAATTGGTTTCCTCCCACATGCTCCCCAACCAGGGCAGGGGACTGAGACTGTAACCGAGGTACGTGCCCTTGGCTGGAATCAAACCCAGGGCCCTTCAGTCCACAGGCCGACACTCTAACCACTGAGCAACTATCTAGGGCCGGAGTGGAACTTTTTGACTGAGATTGCACTGAATTTAGTTTACCTTGAAAGAACTGATCTCATTAAAATATTGATTCTTCCAAACTAAAGAAATAAAATTTCCCAAGTTTATTGAAAAATTTTGAGATATCTCTCAACAATATTTTTTAGTTTTCTCTGTATAGGTCTTGCTAATCTTTTATTACAGTTATTCCTAAGTATTTCAGGGTTCTTGCACCAATATTTAATTGCATAATATCTCAGATTTTACTTTCTAATTGTTCCTTCCACATAGAAATATGGTTGACTTTTATATATTGATCTTGTATCCAATTCATTTTCTAATTCTTATAGTTTGTCTTTACGTGCTTTTGGATTTTCTAAGTGTACAGTCATAACTTTAATAAATGGCCATATATATTTCTTCTTTTACATACCTAATAACTTTACATCTTTCGTTGCCTTATTCCTGCTTAGTGCCTCTGGCAGTGTTGAAAGGTGTATTAATATGGACATTTTTATTCATTTATAATCTTAGGGGAAATTTGTAGGGGAGAAAAATAATTTTCCCTATACCTTTCTAGCTTCTTGGCTGAGACCCTCTTTAATGAAAGACAGATTAACAGAAGAAAAACAAACAGAAGTTTAATAACATTTATATCTCCTGTATACATGGGAGATATCCAAGAAAACCGAGTAACTCCTTAAAATGACCCAAGCCACGACTTTAACTACCATCTTCAACGAAAGACAGAAGATGTAGCGGGGTGGAGAGGTGATGGAAGGAGTGACAATTATAGGAGGTAACCAGGCAAAGCACAGTAAACAAGATGATAGCTTTTATGCAGATGTAAGTCTTTTTGCCTTCCTCAGGGATAAGCGTTTCTAGAGATTTAGTCATTCTCTTTCTGCTACAGATTAGGAGGCACCCTTAAAAGTGGAGAATTCCTTTATATACGTAAATTTATCTTACAAAAAGGTCCTTTTGATTTTTTATTGTATTAATATAATTTAATGAAAGCAACACTAACTATGTTGTTGTCTCTCATCATCAAAAAAAGAGGGAAGCTATGTCAGCAGCCAGAAGACATAACTCATCTCTAGGGTCTGCGGACAGCCAGTTACACACCTATGTCAGCAGAAAAGAATGTCTTTTGCAGCCTACGGATCCGAGAAAGACTAGATAATCCATCACCGCGAGGAGATCCTAGTGAGTACAACAGAGACAGCTTTGCTAAGGAGTTCCTTCCCTGTGGCAAGATTCCACTAAGAAAAATTTAAAACACAGTAACTTTCTTTTCATATTCAGTTGAGCATAACTATGGCTCTGATTTGTTGACTTTGTATGTGCCCAACTGTCTGACTCTTTACTTCATTGAACAAATAAACCCACTAAGTCAACATTCATACCAACACTTACATCATTATAACAAAATTGTTAATCTTCCAGGAATGTGTTTGACCGCCTGGGGACTATCCCTGGGGTGTCTCACAATATGACACTAAAACCTAGGAAAAAGAGGCTTAAGAAGATTTTCCTGGAAATTCTTCCAATGGAAATATAATATGTTACAAACCTAATGGTCATAGTGTCTTGATGCCTGAAATGATACAGTGTTTCATGGATAGTAAAATAGTTAAAGAATGCGACAGTGGCTTCCTTGTGACTGTCTAGTCACAAGGTATTTCTTATCTTGATTCTACCTTCCTTTTATTTTGTGTTTCAAAGAATTCAGCCAACCTTGGAATATTATCTTTTAATAACTTTGCTATTGCACAGTACAGATATGATGCTGGTGACTGAAAACAAAGTGTTGGTTGATCCTACTTCTTTAAGGTAACTTCAGTCAATGATGTTGAGTCATACAGTGTACTTGTTATTGCTATTGTCTTAATAAATCCTGAAGATTAATTTAAGTTTCCTTTATTTTCTTCTCAACAGACAATTTGGTTCTTTCTCTCTCTCTCTCTCTTTTTTTAAATTTATCTTTATTGTTGAAAGTATTACAGATGTACCCTTTTTCCCCCATTGACTCCCTCCACCCACTTTCACCCCACCCCCAAGCCTTCCACATTCCAATGTCTATGTCCATAGGTTGTGCATATATGCACATAAATTCTTTTATTAACCTCTTCCCACCCACTCCTCCCCCTTTTCCCTCTGAGATCCCTCAGTCTGTTCCATGCTGCTATATCTCCAGATTTGTTTTGTTCATCAGTTTATTTTGTTTACTATATTTCACATATGAGTGAGATCATGTGGTACTTGTCTTTCTCTGACTGGCTTATTTTGCTTAGCATAACTCTCTCCAGTTCCCTCCATGCTGTCCCAAAGGATAAGAGATCTTTCTTTTTTTACAGCTGCTTAGTATTCCATGATGTAAATGTCCCACAGCTTTTTTATTCACTCACTTCCCGATGGGCACTTGAGCTGTTTCCAGATCTTAGTTACTGTAAATTGTGCTGCTATGAGCATAGGGGTGCATAGGTTCTTTGTGATTGGTGTTTTGGGTTTCTTAGGATATATTCCTAGAAGTGGGATCACTGGGTCAAATGGCAGGTCAATTTTTAATTTTGAGGATCCTCCACACAACTTTCCATAGTGGCTGCCCCAGTCTGCATTCCCACCAGCTTGTACTAGGACTCCCCTTTCTCCACACCCTCACCAGCACTTGTCATTCGTTGATTTGTTGATGGTGCCATTCTGACAGGTGTGAAGTGATACCTCATTGTGGTTTTAATTTGCATCTCTCTGATGGTTAGTGACTTTGAGCATTTTTCCATATGTCTCTTGGCCATCTGTATGTCTTCTTTGAAGTGTCTATTTAGGTCCTTTGCCCATTTTCTAATTGGATTGTTTTTCTTCCTTTTGTTAAGTTGTATGAGTTCCTTATATATTTTGGATACTAACCCTTCACCACATGTGTCATTGGCAAATATGTTTTTCGTTTTGTTGATGGTTTCTTTTGCTGTGCAGAAGCTGGCTCTTTCTCTATCCTTTAGTTTTGTCTAAGTTAACGGCTATTTTGTTGCTCATGTCTCTGCAATTTCTATTACTCCCACTTTTTTTTTTTTACTTAATTACTTGAGTAATTGCACCATTTTCTCTTAAAATAGATTCATTTTTAAAGTCCTGTCAATTAGTCTCTCACACCTTTAATGATGTTTACTCTAGCAAGTAGCAATATTTATTTCAAATTTTAATCTCTATCATCCATATCTATCTATCTATCTATCTATCTATCTATCTATCTATCTATCTATCTATCTATCATCTATCTATCATCTATCTATCTATCTATATCTATCATCTATCTATCTATCTATCTATCTATCTATCTATCTATCTATCTATCATCTATCTATCTATCTATCTATCTATCTATCTATCTATCTATCTATCATCTATCTATCATCTATCTATCATCTATCTATCTATCATCTATCTATCTATCATCTATATCTATCATCTATCTATCTATCATCTATCTATCTATCATCTATCTATCTATCATCTATATCTATCATCTATCTATCATCTATCTATCTATCTATCTATCTATCTATCTATCTATCTATCTATCTATCTATCATCTATCATCTATCTATCTATCATCTATATCTATCATCTATCATCTATCTATCTATCTATCTATCTATCTATCTATCTATCTATCTATCTATCATCTATCTGTCTATCATCTATCATCTATCTATCATCTATATCTATCAATCATCTATATAATGTATCTCAGTCTCTCTCTCAATCTTTTTCTCCTGGGAAAAATTTATAAGAATGAGAACTGAAACAATAATGTGATAGAAAATATTATTTTGAAAATTTTTGCTTCTCTCTTTTGTTGCTACTGATAGGAAACAAATTTTGCCACCCCATAATATGCTTTCTTTGTGATATTATTTTAAGTTGGTTATCTGTTTTTAAGATTTTTTATCGATTTTTAGAGAGAGTCGAAGGGAGAGAGAGAGAGAGAAACATTGATGTGAGAGTGAAACATCTATTGGCTGCCTCCTGCAGCCAAATGTACCTGGGATTAAGCTGGCAACCAGGGCATGTGCCTGGACTGGGAATCAAACGCATCCTTTCTGTGCATGGGAAGATGCCCAACCAACTGAGCCACAATAGCCAGAACTAAGTTGGTTCTTTTTAAGACAGGAAAGATTTAGGAAAATTCATTGATTTTTCCCCAAACTCCTTTAAAAAATGTTTAAAAATACCTGATACAGGAAGGGAAACATCATCACATGTAACCATAGTTTAATATGATTTAGTGTGTGATAGACATGAAGGCCCATTAGATCAAGGTCCTTTCTGTGTCCCATTGTTAAAGATGTCCCAGTAACATTTGTTTTCCAAACATTTACTTCTCCATCTCCAGGTGAATACCTTGCTCCCCTTTGAAGTACAAACTACTTTTCCCCTTCACCCCACACTTATCCTTAACTCAAGATGGCACATGAGTCTCAACTGCTTGATTTGTCCTTGTACCCCATATTCTTATGGAACCCCTGTTTGTATATACTTAATTAAATTTGGTTGTTTTCTCTTGTTAATCTGTCTCATGCCAATTTTATTATTTCACTAGTCAAAAAAATTTGAGATGGAAAAGGGAGGAAATTTTTCCTTTCTCCATCACTAGTAAGTTTGGAAATCTAATAACTAAAAATCAATCACAAAAGACAGGGATTAGTGAATATACAAAGATATGGATGATGAAGTGAGGTTAAAAAATTAAAGTAGAAGCTAAATTAAAATGTTCTAGCCCAGCTGGGTGTGGCTCAGCGGTTGACTGTCAACCTGGGATCCAGGGGATCAAGGTTTGAGTCCTGTCAGGGCACATGCCCAGGTTGTGGGCTCGATCCCCAGAAAGGGGGGTGTGCAGGAGGCAGTCGATCAATGACTCTCTCATCATTGATGTTTCTATCTCTCTCTCTCTCCTTTCCTCTCTCTGAAACCAATAAAGATATATATATATTTTAAAAATGTTCTAAAGCCATTTTTTAAAAAAATCCAGATTTTTATTTGACATATATATCTTATGAGACTCAAACTTGTAATTTTCTCATATAAGTGCATAATGTTGAGATTCTTTATATAGGCATAAATGAGTGAAGATCTTTATTAGGATAATGTGTTTAGAAAACTCTCGTGCCATTTCTAATCAAAGAAAAGTAAGAAGTTATGGGAGGTAAACTTAGAAAAAATAAGCCTCTGTTTAGCCCATGCCTGAAGCATTCCATCCTTGCTGCTTGACACAGTCCTTCAAGGAGGAGACCTCTGCCCAGCCAATGCTCATGGGACTCGGTGTGTGGCATGTCCCTCTTCCCATGCTTGCTCCCCTCTCTAACGCTCTGTGCCCTTACCCGAGTCACTGCACCAGGAAAGGGCGTTGCCCCAGCTGGGAACTTTTCCCTAGCAGGGGGTCGGAGGGGACTGGAAAAGACAATGATTCAGTAAAAGCCCCAAGGAGCACGGGAACATCTTGTGCGCTTATGAGGAACTCAGGCTGTCAGCAGAGAGCTTAGGACTTGGGCCCATTACCCCAGGAAGCTCCCCACCGGGGGAAAGGCCTGGGCCCGGGCCCTGCTGACTGGGCGGCGCAGGGCCATCCACAGGGAGCCCACCAGTGAGTTCCCAGTGAGGAATGGATTACTGGGGGTGTTCATATTAATGGAAAACTCTGGGAACCCCACAAGGAAAGAGCAGACTAGGAAAGAGATTATTTCAATCTACACCTGAACCCTTGTCATACACAGAATAATCAAACACAGAATAATCATACACAGAATAATCATACACAGAATATTACAGTGCGGATGGACTGCTGCAGGGAATGTCAGCGGAGAGACTGAGGCAGGTGCCAGGCAGGCGGTCAGTCACCACAGCTAAAAGCAGTCACAGCAGGCTACAGAGCCCTCACTTAGGACTCGCATAACCTTCACATAGAAAAACTGGCTGAGTTATTCTCCTGTTAGCTCTGTGGTAGAGCAATAAAATAGTAACTTCAAAATATAAATAAAACATAGGTAAGACAAAAATTAACATACCTGAACAGATGTAAATTCTTTAAAAGGTCAGATAAGAAGGTATATTCATTAACTGCGAAAGGCCAAAACAGAAACCCCAACATAGCCTGATGTCATGTTGTTAAACCAGCAACGAAATCAAATAGTATAAATACAGTTGTAACCAGGCAACAGAAAAAGGCTGCTGGTTCTCCCGATGCTCTGAACGCTGTCCCGTGTCCTTCCTTCCTTCATCGCCGATGCCGTTCCCACCTTCAGGGACCCCTGGACCGCTGGGGCTGGACCCTGGCAAGCCCATAGCTACTATATTTCTACAATTTTGGGGATTGTTGAAACAGAAATATCACGCCTGATAGTCAGAATGCCTGTGGGGTTTATTGAAGTAAGAATGTCCAAATGTGTAGAGAATTTTTATGTTTATTTGAGCCAAACTCATGACATGCTGAGAAGTAAGATCTCAAATGCTTCTGAGAATGACAGTTTTGCAGTTTCTTTTATATGTTTGGAATTAAGTAAGGGGCACAAGGAAGATTACATAAAGGTGGGAGAAATCTCTATGGTTGGATTACGGGATAGTAAACAAGATTATGTTTGGCTTGAGGGTAGTTACCCTTCCCCAAGAGGTCTGAGAAACATTACCTTGGCATTTCAAAGGTATGTTAACCTAGGTACACAAGACCAATGGACAGGGCTTGCTTAAAACTAAGATAAACCTTTTACTAAAGAAAGTATAGGCTCGGGGCATGACTACCCACCATAATGTGCTCAGTTAAGAATTTAAGATCAGGTCATCCTGAGAGGCCACTGAACTTGTCAGAATTATAGCTCTCTTTTGAGCTATACAGAGTATGTCTATATCAAGCCTCAATCTGATGTACATATTTCTTCTACGTGGTGGAGGCAATTCTCTGATCACCAAAAGTTCATGGACTTTTTCCAAAGTGTGAAGTAAGTGCTGGGAGAAAGCTATTCAGCTAAATGCATACAGGATGGGGCAAAAGTAGGTTTACAATTATAAGTATGAGAAACAGAGGTTATTCTTGTATTATTATTTATTAATTATTGTATTACTTTCCATACAAATAACTGAAAACCTACTTTTGCCTCTCCCTGTGTTTTTAGCCCTCTTGGAAATAGGCAGAAACACATGACTAACCCTGGCTAATGAAATATGAGCAAAAATGATGAATATCACTTCTTCAAAGTATGTGTTTAGGTGGGTATACTTTTTCTGTAAAAGCCCCACTTTGGAAGAATTTTAGGATCTGTGGGCCACAGCTGTCTCTCTCACTATTTTCCCTCTTACTTGAAGACTTTTAAAAATATAAAAATGATTTTTAGCTTGTGACTCGTACAAACACAAGCTGTAGGACAGATAGGCCTATGGGCCCTTGTTAGCCAATCCTATATTAAGCCACTGAAATTTGGAGGTTTTGTAACAACGAGCAGACCCTTATAATGCGCTTTAGAGCAGGGGTTGGTTGCAAACTTCATACTCAGGCCTCATCTGGTCTGTAGCTTATATGTATAAATAACATTTTATTGGAACACAGCCACACCCACTCGCTTCCATAATCTCCATGGCTGCTTTTGCATGACAAAGGCATTCCTGAGCAGTGGCAACCGAGACCACACTGCAGGCTTAGGCTACAATAGTTACTATCTGTGCCTTCATGGAACAATCTTGCCGACCCCCTTTCTATAGGGTTGATAATGGTTTCCCTGTCTCTAGAAGTGCTTCTTCAGTAAATGGCAGTCACAGCTCTCAAGGCAGCTAATTTTCCAACTTGATAGAAATCTCTCCCTCACATTAAGCCAAAATTGCTTTCCTTGCAACATCTACCCATTGATCCTAGTTTTTCCCCTGTAACCTTGCAGCATGAGGTGCTTCCTCTTCTACAGAGCAGCCTCTCAAACATTAGGGAACTTCTGAGAAGCATCTGAGAAGCACATGAGTTATGCTGACATATGTCATTTGTTCACCACAAAGAGGTGCTGTTTGCTCTCCTTCCCTTCTAGCAATTCCCCAAAGTACATGTTAGAACCTAAAAATAGAACACTGAGTTCAAATTGACCTCCAAAGTGAGCTCTTAATGTATAAATCTCAAATTTAAAAAAAAATTAAAAGTTCAGTTTTATGTTTCTCCTCTGGGTGATATTGAAAATAGTCCCCTTTGCTTTGATGACATTTAGGATGAGATTGTATAATGTGTAACGATTAGCATTCGATAGTGGGACTGTAGGGTCAGACTGACCTAAAGTTTAAATATGACTTTATCAGATAAACTGTGTAACTCTGAGCAAGTTTCTTGGGTCCTTTATGCCCCACTTTCCTGATTTGTAAAATGGGAGAATTATTACTCAGAAATACTACTCATAGGTCTATGTTGAGGATTAAAAGAGGTAATACATATGTAATGTTCTGTGCTAGCATGAGCACATTAAACACATTGAGAAAATGCTATTATGGCGCTAAAGCATACTTTCACTTCTTTTGTAGACAGGCACTAGAAATAGCATCATATTGCCATGATGCCTACAAAAAGCATGGTGCATAGATTTTTTTAAATTTTTTCTCAAGGATATGCTTTTATTGATTTGAGAGAGAGGAAGTGGGAGAGAGAGGGAGAGAGCAAAACATTGATGTGAGAGAGAAACATACAGGTGATTGAACCCACAGCCTAGGCCTGTGCTCTGACCGGGAATCGAACGCACAACCTTTTGGTATACAAGGCAATGCTCCAACGAACTGAGCCAGATGGCCAGGGCTGGATTTTGAAAATTTGTATTGAATTAAGTTACTGATTAACTTACATTAAAACGGTCCTAATTCTCTTGTGCAGTTCTTAGTGATCTTTTACAAGTTCTACAGTGTAACTGGATATTCCCTTGAACATATTTAAACGTTATTTAAATATGACTAACGTAAATTTCAGTTGTGTTGAAGACACAGTCCAGTCCTTATACAGACAAGCTCCCATTTGCTTCCTTCCTTATTTATTAGGCTGAATGGAGTATATGATTCTTACAATGAATGAAAACTTAATCTAATGACACTTCATCCAAGGCACGAACAGCTTCAACAAAATTTATTCAATATTCAACAAATATTCAGAGTATCTGCTCTGTGCCTCGTACATTTCTAATCTGTGTTCTCTTGGAATATTCATTCTAATGGGGAAGAAAAAGAATCAAAGTTAAAAATAAAAAAGTGCAATGTGGTAATGAAATCAGGGTTCCTTTCCAAGAGCAAGCAAAGGAGGTGCCTCTCAGCACTGAGGCTCAGCTTGAACGCCACCTCCTCAGAGAGGAAAATGCAGGAGAAGAGCGCTCCAGGCAGAGAGAACCACAAACAATAATGAGACCATGTGGGGAAAAGTAGCATCAAGTGGCAAGTCGTTATCTTGGCGTGGCTAAAAGTAACATTTTCTAACTGGCCTGGTCAATAGCAAAACCCTTACTCTAAGCAAATGTCCCTTGACTGCCTCCACTTGTTTCTAGTTTAGTCCTTTGAAACTGCAATAATATAACCCTAATCCTGCTAACATTTGTCTTCTTTAGCACTAAACCTCGGCAATTCCTTTCAACACTGGAAGGCAGCACCATAGGAAGCATCCCGGCTTTGTTGTTAGATAAACACCAGCTCTAATGTAATTTAGCTGCGTGGTCTCTGGGCACCTTTTCCAGCTCTAATATATATCAACTTAGGTGCTCTCGGGAGAATCACATAATCTTTCTTAGCTCTACTTCTCTCTCATAAAATAAGGAACATCACGCCCAGCTTCCAGGAATACTGTGAGGATTAAATAGAAAAACAAAAACAAAAAACTGTAAAAAGTATAAAGACAGCACCAGGGACATAGCGCGTGCTAAAGGACAGGTGGCTGTAATAACAGTCAGTGCAGCCTTCTTGCCCCTGTTTCACAGCAGCTCTCCTGTTCGTCAGCGTTCCTTTGAAGGTGCGGCCCCAGAACCGAATGCAGAACCCCAGGTAGGTGCGCTGGGGTCAGCGGAGTGGCACTGCTGCGATTTCTGTTCTTGGCACTTTACTTTTATAATTGAAGCTTATGCTGATTTAAGTATATAATACGTATAATGACTTTGCTGTAGACAAAATGTCTGTCTTGTTTGCCTATATCTGCCTTTTCCATCCTTCTCTGAACTCAGAGTTCATTTCTGGAATGTAGATGACAGGCGATGTAATGCCAAGGTTAAAATGATGCATTTGTGGCCCGACCTGGCTTGGAATGCTGGCTCTGTACCTATCTGAACTGCAACAAGTTGCTTAAAAATCCTTACCATTTACCTCATTTGTTGAGTGTGGATATTAATAACTACTCAAAGATTTTTGTAAAGATTAAATGAGATAATTTTTTAATTATTAAATTTATTGGAGTGACATTGGTTAATAAAATTATATATGTTTCAAGTGTATAGTTCTATAATCCATCCTCTGTATATTGCATCTGTGTATTGGGTGTGTTTACTACCCAAAGTCAAATCTCCTTTCATCACCATATATTTAAAGTGTTAGCATATGGCCCTGTCTGGTGTTGCTCAGTGGTTAGAGAGTTGGCTCATGAATGCAAGGGTTGGGTTCGAGTCCCCATCAAGGGCACTTACCTGGGTTGCAGGTTCAATCCCTGGCCCTGGTTGGGGCATGTGCTGGAGGCAACCAATCTCTCTTTCTCTCTCTCCTTCCCTTCTCCTCTGTTTAAAAACAGTGGAAAAAAATGTCCTTGGATGAGGAATAACATAATAATAATAATAATAATAGTAATAATAAAGAGTTAGCATAAGGCCTAGAATATAATAATAAATCAATAAATGGTAGCTATCATGAACATTCTAATAAACTATATTTTGTTAGTATAATCATTACTCTAGTTAAGTATCTCCCTTTTTTTAAAGCCTTATTCTGTTATATATATATATATATATATATATATATATATATATATATATATACGGATCTTAATTCTGATTATATATATCTATATGCTCTTTTCTTTCTGAGTTAGGCATAAATCTTATGACTATTGTATTATGTTTATGACCATATGATTGATGCAACCTTGAAAAGGACAAGGCTAAGTGTGGCACTCTAGGAAAATCCATAAGATACCTCTCCATATGCAAACTAATCCATTCTAATCCATTGTTCATTACACTTGGGTATGGACGGTCAACCAGTGTCAAAGATACCTTTGTTCTTTCAAGATATATTGACTGTTGATTCATGTGTAGTCCAGCTTTCGTTGGGTTGACATGTGATTTACAAAAAATGGGTTGGGTAGATATCAATATGAAAATTTACTTTATTACCTTTAACTTATGAAATATGTTAATCAAATTTTTATTTTAATGACTGCAAAAATTTTAATGATTATTTTGCACAAATAACGCTCCCATTTATTAGAAGCAAATAAGAATACATACGAATGGTCATTTCACTGTAATCACTATAGTCTCATCTTTTGTAATAATTTCTGTTTATTACTAACTATATGGACAGAGTTGTCCTTCATTCCAACAAATTATAGTATACGGATATTTTTGAAAAAGGATTTTAAATTCTACTATGTAAAATTGCATGGGAATATTTTAATGTTTTGATTTGTTAAAACCTCTATCAAATGGTGCTAAGCAATACTATTAGATTTTTATGTGATTCGTGTCAATAATGACTCTATTGACAAGTGATGCATTATGGAGCTTCTGGATCAGGTAAATGAGATGATCAAACCATTCTAATTGAAGTATAAGAGGTAATCACAATTTCTATAAATGTACAAAAGAATCAGTTGAAGTGAAGAAACCAAGGGAGGCTAATTTAAATAATATAAATGTCATTAGGCAATAGAGATTCCCAAATTTTACCCCACTCCACTAGCTTTTCAAGACTTTACAGTTTGCAAAATTCTTTTAGGAGGAAAGTAAAAAATAAATGTTTTTGAGAGAGCATATTTTATTTTAGGTCTTTAAATGAAAAAAATAATTCTCACATTGATCCTTTTGTACATTTTTCTTCCTTGTAGAGTTTCTTCAGAGATAGTAAATGTAAATTTACATTAAAAATAATTTTACAAAAGACTTTGATTAATAATAATATACATTCTTATTGCAATTTTAAAATACAGTATACCACCAGATTCGTAATTATGTTTTAAAAGGGAAATTTCTTTGAAGAAGGTGTTTATTTTAAAATCTACATGGTTTAATTTATGATATTGTTTTTACATTGTCATTTACAACCATATCATTATGTGAAATATAAAATCTTTATTTTCTTCTTTAAAATTTCACAAAAATGAACAGTACTAAGAACTTAAGTTGGAGAATTGATTGTGGAGGGAAATTTTCATAAAATTTTAACTTATTAATCATCTCCTTTTTTCTTTTAATTTAAAATTAGGTAGACTAATGTGATTAAATAAATAGTTCATAATTATTTCTACAGATGTTAATAGCATTACTGGGCAAGCAAATTCATTGCTATGGCTTATTAATATTGATATTGGTATTCTGATCTAATCAGGCAGTGTATAAATATATGGCTTGGAGAGAGATAAATCTTCCCCTTGAAGAAAAGGCTACAGTCATCCATCAAAACTAATTTTAGTTGAGCTATATCTCATTGAATAATTTTTAACAAAATATATTAGAGACAATGAAACCACAAAGTATATTTAAAAGGTCAACAAGAATGCATATAAGGTTTATCGATTTTATATTATATTGGCTTCATTTTAAAATCATTTACTCATCTGAATTAAATAGATTTCAATTTTGACTTTAATTCACTGAGTAACTTAAAATGTATTAAAATGAACTGTTGGAAAGCTGTGGGTTATGAGTAAAATATGGCTTACGGTAACATTTGGTAGTTGTAGTAAATGGGTTCCCTTGAATCTGAAAAATTAAGAGTTGAGTCTGGTTCACTGTTGCAGCCCTGCTCACACAGAGAGCTGAGCAGGTGTAGGTACACCATAAAGTTTATTTTGAACATATTATGAATGAATAAATGGATGGATGAATGAATGCTAGCAAGTACATTCAGAAAAATATTGACAATAAAGATAGCCTTAAATTTTCTGGGACAGTCTAAAAATACACATGTGTTTATAAACACACACACATTTTTAAAAGATTAAGAATCAGTTTTGTGAGGTTCCAGTCAAAGATAGCATGGAGGAGGCTCCCGAACCTCCAATGGACACATCATATCTATAGCTACACATGAAGCAATTCTTCTGAAAGAAATTTTAAATGTAGCTGAGTGACACCTACACATAGATGAATGAGAAAACACCCCATCAAAATACCCTTACTCTTGGCACAATAACATACAATCAGAAAAGAACTCACAACTCTCAGTTTCTTATTGAGGCACAAAGGGTTAAATCCAACATCTCACACCCTAACCTTTAAGACTTCCACTGAGAAATGAGCCCCCAAAACACCTAGTGCTGTAATCTATCAAAGCTTGCATCCACAAGACCCACAGGACTAGTAAACAAAGAAGCAATTCTTAACAAGCTTGTGAGGTGCTATGGCTCTCCTCCCAGGGCTCACTCAACAAAGCGGGAGCAGACAGGAACATCCTTCTCACAGTCTTTCCCTGAAAGATGTCTATTTGCACAGTTTAAAAGCTGCTACCTGAGAGTTAGGCTTCTAATTTAGCACACATTTAGCAGCCAACTGCCATCCTCCCTGGAGCCCAAGGAAGACAGCGGGTGCCATCTCCACATTCACCAATGTCTCCCTGGAAGGAACTTGTGCGCATATCTGGTGCCCCAGTTTTTGCAGCTGTTGCCCAGAGGATGCATATATTGATCACCTGACCTTGGTATCCAATGGGAATTACATTCCAAGTCCAACAACATTATAACAACAACAACAAAAACAAAACAAACCAGAAAATCAGCTCTTAACCCTGTATACCCTCCAGAGCACAGCACAAAGGGAACAGGCGGAAAAGCCTATTGACCAGTTTTTCCCTAAAAGTGGCCTAATGAATACTTTAAAGCTGCTGCTTGAGGGTCCAGCTTCCAACCAGCCTTCATCTAGGTGCTGACTGAGATCATTCCCTTTGGGACACTGTCAGGTGTTGCCACAGCTTCAACTATTGGGAACCATTAAAAATAAAATAGGCTTCTTGGACAACCACAAAGATTTGACAAAGAACGATCTAGAGCAGAGTTGAATGATAAGTTTCTTTTCCTACACAAGACCACTTTATCAAGACTTGGAGAGGTGATTGTTTTATCTAATATGCAGAAACCAATACAATAAATGTAGTAAAAATGATAATAATAATAATAAAAATTAAAATTAAGAATGGCCCTGGCTGGAGTGGCTCAGTTGGGTGGGCATCGTTCTGTGCAACAAAAGGTGGATGGTTCCATCCCAGGTCAAGGCACATGCCCAAGTGGCAGGCTTGATCTCCAGGAGGGGGTGTGCAAAAGACAGACGATGGATGCCTTGCTCTCTCATCGATGTTCCTCTCTCCATCTCCTTCTCCCTTCCTCTCATTCTAAAAATCAATGAAAATATATATATAAAAAAAGTCAGACAAAGAAAAACATATACTGTATAATCTCACTTATATGTGGAATCTATAACAAACAAACAAACTCAGAGAAACAGAGACTTGATTGGTCTTGCCAGAGTTGGGATTTTGGGGGTTGAGGAAAATGGATTAAAGCGATCATAAGGTACACATTTTCAGTTATAAGATAACTTAGTTCTGGGGATGTAATGTATAGCACAATGACTATAGTTAACAATATTGTATAGTATATTTGAAAGTTGCTAAGAAAGTAAATCTTAAAAATTCTCATCACCAGAAGTAAACTTGGTAGCTATTTGAGATACTGGATAGTAACTAAAATTGTGGCAATTATTTCACAATATTTACATATATCAAATCATTATATTGTACACTTTAAACTAATACAATGTTATTGTCAATTATATTTCAATAAAACAGGGGGGAGGGGAATCAGCTTTGTTTCTGATTTTCCTTGACACTAAAAATATTCTCAGAAATAAATGATTGAGGATAGAGGGGGAAATGAGTGTGACTATAACAAAGTTTGTTAATATTAACTCACAAGAACTTACACCATGACATCCTGTAAAGATGCTTCTTTTTCAAAGCCTCCCTACAGCCAAAACAATGAGAGAAACTGCTACCTGATTCGCAATCTTTAGAGAAAATTGTCCGTTCAAGGAAAGCTAAAATTTTCCTGAAACTTAGACCCAAGAGAAAATTTTCCCATGGGCCCTTAAAAAAAATTCTCTGACCTGAAACATGTCCATTCTAGATAAAGTAAGAGGTTTCATGGAATTGTTTCTCACGGTGAACATAACCTAGGCAATATGACAAATATAATTGACTTAAAATTTGGTCTAGATACACTATAAATTATACCCTTATCTTTGATAAGTTAAATTGTCCAAAGCAATGGTTGTTATATGGTGTCCTGCAGGTTCCAAGAGATCCTTGAAGTGTCCTAGAGGTTTTCTTCAGAGATGAGGCATGGGGCTGATTGAAGTGGAAGCAATACTGGCAAGAACTACTTGAGTTTTGGGTAAAATTTAATAAATGCTTTCAGTCCAATAAAAAATATTTGGATAAATCATTGGCCTACAGAAATGTTAGACAACATAACTTTCAGAGAATCACTTCTAAATGTTTGCAAAAATCATATTTTTAATATAAAATGAGAAGTAGAATGTTTATATTTTTTATCCGATAGGATCAGATGGTTATAGTATCAATTCAGAACAGAGTCATATGTTTTGTCAATCAGTCTAAATAGTGAACAGAGTTATTGTCCTCTTAGAAAAATCAATGCTTTCAACTGAAATAAACACAGTCTAAATTGATGGGGTGACATTTCTCATAACTAAAGTCATATGCTGATACAGACAAGGGATAGATTAAAAAGAACCTATAAAAATTTAAAAAGTGAGACCAATGACCATCATTTATTAATATTTGATAAGCAGAAGCTACCTTGTAGACTGAGAAATTGGGAGAACAGTGGTATGCTTTTGAAGTACTTGCTAATGCAACATTCTTTTGAACTGAAACTGCAGATAAAATGTCAGTGTGAAAGACAACAAAGAAAATAGTGAACCAGAAAGAAGCTTGGTGGCTAAATAGCAAAGGTTTATGAAATATAAATATGTGTTTATACTTATATGTGTGTGTATATACACATGCATACCAGTGCATAAACATATACATAAAACATTTTACTTTTAAAGTAGTATATATTCATTCCCAAGCTAAAAAAGATAAAGGAGGTAATAAGAATTACCTATGAATTTCACCAATGAGATATATTTATTCTTACCTGCACTGTTACAATCCTCACTCCTTCATAGGGTTGAGATTATATTTTTTGATATTATTTTTAAAACAATGTTATATTATAAAGATTTTCTTTTATATTAAACATTGATGAACATAATTTTAATGACCTTATTATGGTTATAACATAATTCATTGAATTATTCTCTTGTCTTGTAGAATTAAACTTCTTCCATTCTTAAATGTTTAAGAATTTTTTTTAGTATTTTTAGGCCTTTTTATGTTTTTGTTGTGTTCTTAGAATGCCTTTCTAAAAATGAAAATAATAGAATAAAATCATAAACATTTGAAGTCAATCGTGCATCTAATTTCTAGGGAACTATAGGCATTTATAATACACCTGCTATGCCTCATGATTCCCATCTTACTGCATGTTCAACAGCATTGAGTTTTATCTGTGTTAGTTTGTAAATTTTACAAAAAGGTTTCTTTTAATTTGCATCTCTATGTTTACAAGTAAGATTGAACATATTTTAAATTATATTATTCAGTTCTCTCTTCTGTGAATTGCATATTAATTTACCCATTTATCTATTCAACATTTAATGTTTAATCTCATTATGAATTCATGTTTGTTTTAAATAATTTTAAAATTAAAGAAAAGGTGTTGACCAATCAGTGTGGCTTAGTTGGTTGAGAGACGTCCTGTGCAGCAAGAGGCCGCAGGTTTGATTCCTGGTCAATGCACATACCTGGGTTGCAGGCTCCATCCCCAGTAGGGAGTATGTAGGAAGCAGCCAATCCATGATTTTCTCTCATTGGTGTTTCTGTCTCTCCCTTCCTTGCTCTATAAAAGGAATAAAATAAAAAAATCTTTTTTTTTAAATGAATTGGGAAAAGATTTTCAAGATGCCACTTTGAATTAGGTTTAAAAGAAATATAGTAATGAAGTTTATTATTATCTAAACACTATGACTTTTATAACTTCCACATTTTTATAATCTAACTCTTGGATAAAAGAATATTTTGTGGTTTTTTTTTTTTTCTATCACCATCCAATTTCAGTAACAAAAGTCTAAAATACAGAGAGTAATAAATACATTTAACATGATCATAATTTTAGTGGAATGTACTAAATTCTATGTAATATTTATGTTCAAAGTTTTAAAAATCTACTGGCTTTAACTTCCTGTATTTGCGTCTTTTAATTGAAGAAATGCTCAGAATATGATGCAGCATGAATTGTGACTCTCCCTAGGTAAAGTCTGATTTATTCAGTTACTAATTGGCTTCATAGAATAAAACAGAAGCATGATTAAGGTCACCCCTATAACCAGAAAGTCTATATCTACAGAAAGAAACATCTGTTACCCAATAATTTGGCATGAATATCCAAATACACATCTTCTTCAAGACAGAGTCAGTATTAACAAACATGTATCTTCAAATATATCATGTGCATGAGGAGTATCGGGGGATAAGGTAAATAAAAGTATCTACAATTCTATAAGCAGCCAACTTCTTGTATCATTGAAGATCAGATTAAGGTTTTCATGTGAAAAATTATTGACTACATGGTATAATTCAGTGGCTAAGAGCAGGGTTCAAAGTCAATAATCTACTCAGAGTTGTTGCTTTTACCTCCCTGCAGAAATTATGCATGCACATGAGTTTATTTTCTACAAATGAGGTGATAGTAAAAACCAGACATAGTTTCTAGTGTTTTAAGTCTTTTGGAAGAGGGCATCTGTGTTAGGTCATTTACAAATTCAATTTTGCTAATATGATCATAGATCACTGTCTTCACTGGAATTTTGTGACTTGTTTCATATGTGAAATATATATGTGGGTCTCTCTCTCTCTCTCTCTCTCTCTCTCTCTCTCTCTCTCTATATATATATATATATATATATATATATATATATATATATATACACTTTCAGGTACATGTCAGTGGGAGAAATTACTTATTGTCTTTTATTTCTTAGTTTAAAAAAAATAATCTCATATATGTTATACACTCCCTGACACCAGAACTTTTCTCCACTACAGAGTTCTGGAGTATGTTCACTGAACACAGAGTAGTATTAACTGATGAACACAGAATAGTGCTAACTGATGAACACAGAGGAGTATTGACAATGGGCTCGTATGGATTAATAAAGCTCTAGCCATAAATGAGAGAGGCCTTAGCTATCAGCAGCATTTCTAGAGCTGGGTATAGGGAGTTCTACCAATCCTCTATCAGCAGTCAGAGTACTTAATAAGACATCATAGTTTGAGGGTAAAAAAGGGGTCATATTACTTTATGTTCTCTGGGGATTTCCAAAGTATATTTTTATAGCACCTTTCTCTGTAGAGCTAGTTCTACCTATAGCATCGCTTTGAAACTTCAGCTCTAGGTTGATATTATACCTAACCCACTTTAATTTGTTTCAAGTGAAACTGAACCTTAGAATAGCTTACTAAAGAAAGATTAATTATAGTAGCAATAAAAATAAAAAAAACTGCTACCTTCTAAATCAGTGAATCACTTGTCTTGATTATTTCAACAAGGCTCTCTTCATTTACATAACTTTCCCCTTCCAGCAGTCGGTCCAATTACCTTGTTTTCTTGTTTTATGGTTCTGCTAATAGGTACATCATTTATAATCCATGAAATCAGCTCCCCTATTCAATTTTATTTGTTTTTATCTTCATCTCCCTTTTCCTTAAATGCCATTTGGAAATCAGCTTTGTTTAATGGAATTGTTGCTTTCCTATCAGTTGTGACACATTCAAATTTGCAATCAATAAAAGCTGAGGCCACTGAGAACTCTGTGTTAGTCCTGCAGTTTTAGAAATTGATTTAATTCTGAGTTGTTTTAGAAATTAATAGCAACACTAAAGTTAAAGCTATAGTTTTTTATTTGAAATATTGTGTTTACCTGCAAAAAAAAAAAAAAAAAAGAAGAAAAAAAAAAGAAGAAGAAATAGCTTAAGTAAAATATACCATGTTGGTAAAAGAAAAGATATTTTAATTTCCAAGACCAAACTACATCTAAGTGGTACAGATAAACCAGCTCCTCACATCAAGATCAATCATATCCTGGGCTGCCAGAGACTGATTAAGAAGACAATTTAGCCCTTGCCGGTTTGGCTCAGTGTTTAGAGCCTTGGCCTGAGGGACCAAAGAATCACAGGTTCAATTCCTGGTAAAGGGCACGTATCTCTGTTTAAGGTTAGATCCCCAGCCCGGTCAGGGCTCATGTGGGAGGCAACCATTCGATGTATCTCTCTCACATTGATGTTTCTCTCTCTGTGTCTCTCTCCCTCCCTTCCACTCTCCCTGAAAATCAATGGGGGGGGGGGGGGACTTAAAAATAAAGAAGACAATTTAATAAATGAGTAGAGAGAGCTAGGTCAATGAAATTTACATGAAAGGACCTGAGAGTGGAATTTCTTAGAGTGAGTCTGTCTATGTTTCTAAGACAAGCGCTGACCCTGAGAAGTAGATCATGATAGCTATAAAATGCATTTATAGGAGGGGTTGTGCATGTATGCTGTGATTAACCACTCAAAGTTTCATGCCCATTGGTATCTTTCTCCTTAAACTCCTATATTTGAAGAAATAACTTTCTATTCGATTATTATCCACAGTAGATTACTAAAAATATATATTATTCAACAAATGCATTTAATTTGCATCCTAATATTCTCCAAAGTCAAAATTATTGGTTTTCTCTCCCATTTTTTAACACTTGGTTTGGCATATGTACCCCAAGGAAAGTATATCACTGACTTAAGAAACTGGAGACACGTGTAATACAAATCTTTTTCTTCTTCAAATTCTACTTTAAGGAAGAAAGGGGGAAAAATCTGAATAAAACATACAGAAATCATATTTTCACAAAGGAATGCTCCAATTAAATGGATGGTGGGGCATAACAAAACACAGAATTGTGCAAGAAACTAGGGTTTCAAAAATCCTTGTCTCCTCTCAAGGGGTGTAAAGTACAGCACAGGGAATACAGTCAATAATATTGTGATGACTATGTATGGTGTCAGGGGTATCACTTCGGAATATATATAAATGTCTGACCACTGTGCTACATCACCTGAAACTAATATAAAATAATATTGAGTATCAACTGTAATTGAGGGGGAAAAAAGCTGGTTTTCTCAATAGCTTTTTCAACCCATTTATGATATGCACATTGGTCAATCAGAAGGAAATAAGAGAAATAAGACTGTGTTGAGTTTAATCTCTGTCTGTTTCAAATCCTGGTCCTACCCCACACTGTTATGTGTACTTGAAGAAACCCTAAGCTTTTTGATTTCTTACTTGTAAAATGAGAATGTCCTCATTTTTACTATCTTATAAGGTGGGTGCAACAATTAAAATAATGAGAGAAAATAAATTAATAATCAATAATCAATAAAAATGCTTCCTAAAAAATATACCCCCTGCTAGAATGGGTCTGTAGGGGATCAACTGCCTTATCTGTCTTGTTTACCACTCTATCACCACCATCCAAATGATGACCGGCACATAATGGGAATTCAATGAGTGACAATATGGTGGTCGAAGGAATAGCGCCTCTCACACAATATACAGTCATTACCCATATTATCATTCTTCACGTGTGCCTTCCTCCAGACCTGTGTTCTGTTCACCGTCCTCTGCACACTGCATTCCCAGCTTTCTATTCTTGCCTACACGGAGCTCCTTGATTGACAGGGTTTTTGTGTGTGTGTTTTTTTTCTTTCTCTCCCTCCAAAACTAACCAGTTCTCTGAATTCTATATGAATCAGAGCCTTCTTACAGAAGTCAAATTCATCATCCCACAATCTCTGTGCTGTATTTTGAGCTTTGCTTGTGTTCACTTTGGATGGTGGGTATTTTATCAGCTCACCTTGCTTTAGTTTGACACCAGAAGTATGCGTGTTGGGAGATGGAGGGAATGAACTGCATCTCTTTGCACCAATCTTAATTTGTTAGTACTTGGTTCTTGTTATAGTTTTCTATTGCTGCTATGACACATTAACACAAATTTAGAGGCTTAAAACAAAATGAAGTTTTAATCTTACAGTTCTGGAGTTCAAGATTCTGAAATGCATCCATGAGATCCCTGAGCTAAAATCAAATTGTTCAAAGGGCTATGTTCCTTTCTGGAGGCTCTAGGAAAAAGGTCCATTTTCTTGCCTTTCTAGGGGCTGCCCAGATTCCTTAGCTCATGGCCACTTCCAACTTCAAAACTAGGAATAGCTGGTTTCTCACATCACATCACTCTGATACTGACCCTTCTACCTCACTCTTTCATGTTTTATGACACTTGTGATTGCTTTGGGCTCACAGTATGATCCAGGATAATCTATCGCTGTAATATAAACGCAGATGACTGTATTATCTACCACAATGGTAGGGTAAGGAGAGTAGTCTATTTTTTTTTATTTTATTTTTTTCCTGAGTCATGGCGCCATTATGTTGTAGGCAATGGGAACGGCACTGGGTGTTAGTACGGTGGGGTCATATTGAACCTGGGTTCAGCAACCTCGGTACTTGGGTTCTAGCTAGGAAAGGATTCAGAGCCAAGACCCAAACTATAAGAGAACATTTATTTGGTAAAATTACAGAGGTGGAAGAAGTGATCCCTAGAAGAAATAGGCTTAGGAAACAAGTTATAGAGGTTAAGGAAGGGCCTTTGGAGCTTGGGAGTGAGGAAGCTAATGGTAACATGTCTGGGGTGGGGAGGGGAGCAGAAGAGAAAAGGGAAGGGAAGGGAAAGGAGAGGCACAGGCATGCTCTCGGGACTGAAAGCCAAGAGCAGTCTATTTTTTAATCTTAGGACCATTTTAATAATTTTTATCATCATGGAAATATTTTAATTATTGATTATTAAGTTTCATTCAAATTTTTCAGATTTGCTTTCTTTCAGTTGGGAATCTTAAGGTTTCTTTGTTGTTGTTTGTTTTGGTTTTTAGTTTTAAAATTAAATATCATAAGTTAGCCACATATTAATCTATAAAAATTGAGAGTATCCTTATGAGTAAAAGCCAAATTAATTCTTAATACATCCAAAACTCTCTTCATTTTTTATTTTTCTTGTTTGCATAGTTTGAATGTCAACCTTTATGCTCATGAACTGGCATGACCTGGTTTCATAAACTTATTTTTCTGGTCTTGTCAGTTTTTAAATAACATTAAAACAATATAATTTTCCTAAGGGATCTAGAAGAAAAGCATGCAGCATAGTTGTCGTTCAAAATTAATTCCTTAGGTATTTTTATAATTGAAAGCCAAAATAAAAGGGGGGAAAAAATAGCAATTCCCTTGTTTAGAAAAGATATCTTGCATATTCAGAGGAAAGGCTTCTAAAAATGCTCTTGAATGTTACCTTTTTAAAGGTTTTCTATTTGTGGTGCTGTTTCAGATATTTTGGGAGGAAGTCTTCAATGTTAATTTACATATAACTCTTTGCATCTGTCAGAGTTCAGTCAGAGAAGCATGGCCACTACGCATGGAATACTTGACTCAGGGAAGGAGTAAGACATCAAATAAGATGAGAGAAGCTGGGAAAGTGAAAACCTGGACAGGAGGAAAGAAAGGGTCACTAGCCCTTTCTCCTGGTCAACTAGTGCAGGTGAATGAATCAACCTTCAGTGAGACTAAGGAAGCAAGTCTACCCAGCTGCTAAAGGGAGGTGACAAAAGATGAGCTCATGCTGAGGCCTTCAGATGTGCCTCTTCTCTGTGGTCCACCTCGGGGGCTCCTCAGTCAAGAATCTAGTATGAGCTTGCTGGCCACTAGGAGGGAGAGATCTATCTAAGAAAAGACCCACTGGGCACCTCTGCATTGCATCTGACTGCAAAGACCTTCCAAGAATGATGACTGCTGCTTCACTTTTACCTTCCAGATCTTACGCAAAATCTCCTTTAGGCCAACTCTAACCTAGAAGTACAAGGGAAGGTGAGTCCAGGGAGACATGGTCCACATTCTAACTGGTTAAACAACAACATCCAGTATATGTTTCTTTAGCAGTCCCTAGCTCTTGTTGACTAGAGAGTTTATCTGCAAGGAAGCAGCAACAGCAGACACTGCCATGGGTTCACTGGAGAGCACCAAGAGAAGTAGAATTTGTGAATAGTTTTAGAAACAAAAAATTGTCCTGGCTGGTGTGGCTCAATAAGTTGGAGCATCAGCCTTTACACCAAAAGGTTGTGGGTTCCGTTCCCAGTCAGGCCACGTACCCAGGTTGTGGGTTCGATCCCCAGTCAGGGTGCATGTGGGGGAACTGATCGATCTTTCTCTTTCTCTTTCCCTCTCCCTTTCTTTTTCTCTCTCTCTAAAAAACAAAACCAAACAAAAACTAACTTAAAAAACTAAACTGAACCCAAATATCTTAAATTTATGAGTAACTTCATGAAAAACATAGATTTTGCCACTTTCTGTGTGACATTGTGTTAATCTGTAAACACGGAATCTCAGTTTTTCTTCTGTAAAATGAACTTTGTATTGTAACTAGCCATCTTAGGATGGGTTCCCTGGTTGCAGATCTTGCTGGTGAGTTTTTTGCAAAAATGATTAGAAAGTATTAGAAAGTATTCTCAGGACAGGGTTGGAAATTAGACATGAAAGAGTTATCAGTACAGTACCTACTGAGGAGGGCTTCCTTCAGTCCCACGGGGGAACTCTGATGAAAATGGGGGCTTCACTTTTGTGTTGATTCAACCAGGGGACAAGGAGACTGGAGAATTTACACTCTGCACAGACAATCATGGGCCAGGGCTACCTTGGGGAGGTCCCAAGAATTTGCCTCTTTATATGCACAGGCAAAGCAGTCTGGCAACGTGAGGGAAGCGCTATTGCAAGGCCAACCAGGTGTTAGCTGTTGGCAGGGAAACAGGTGTGCAAGAAAATGGTGAGAATCGGAAATATTCTTTGAGTGTTTGACAGCTATTATAATATTTTGAAAAGTTTTTGTGCAGCCTTTTTGTTGAATTTATTGGGGTGACACTGAACAACAAAATTATACAGGTTTGAGGTGCACAATTTCACAAGACATCATCTGTACATTGTATTTTATGTTCATCATCCCAAGTCAAATCTCCTTCCATCACAACCTGTGCAGCTTTAATAAAAAAATATATTTAAAATGCCTAGAAAGTTAACTGATACAAAGTAAACATCCAATAATATTTAGCCAACAGTAGCAGCAGAAGTAGAGGCACTGTGGTGTGGAGAACAGTTAAAATAAACCATCTCATGCAAGAAGGAAAACATCAGTGCAGTGACCAGATTGGCTTCAGTAACACTATGGGAGTGGTGCTGGTAAAGCTACCCATACTCAGGGACAACGTGACACTCCAGCGGCAAAGGTGATCCTCGCCCTGCAAGCCATCAAAATACACCGCAACGCTATTGTAATTAGACAGTGTAGTGTTACCATGGGAATTGATAAATAAAGGGAACACAACACATTGAAAAGCAGACCAGAGAATATGTAGTGATACATCTCATGATGAAGGAGGCACTTTAAACTAGTGAAGAAAGGATGGCATTTAATAAATGGTGTTGAAATTATTAGCAATCCCTTTGCAAGTAAAAATTAATTTTTAAAATTTTTATTTATTTATTTATTATTTATTTATTTATTTTTGTTCAAAATATTACAGATGTCTGTTTTTCTCCCCAACGACCCATTCCACCCTGTCCCAATCCCTTCCCCAGTCCCTCTCCACTCCATTGTCCATGTCCTTGGGTTGTGCATATCTGCATATAAATTCTTTGGTTACTCTCTCCCCCTCCACCCACCCGCCCTTCTCCATCCCTCTGAGATTCATCAGTCTCATCTATGCTTCCATGTCATTGAATCTATTCTGTTCATCAGTTTATTTTGTTCTTCAGATTCCACATACAAGTAAAATCATGTGATGTTTTTCTTTCGCTGCCTGGCTTATTTCACTTAGCATAATACTCTCCAGGTCCATCCATACTGTCCCAAAGGGTATGAGATCCTTCTTCTTTACAGCTGCGTAGTATTCCATGGTATAAATGTGCCACAGCTTTTTTATCCACTCATCTACTGATGGGCACTTGGGCTGTTTCCAGATCTTAGCTATTGTTAACTGTGCTGCTATGAACATAGGGGTGCACGTATTCTTTCTGATTAATGTTTCAGGATTCTTAGGGTATATTCTTAGAAGTGGAATCACTGGGTCAAAAGATAGCTCCATTTTTAATTTTTTGGAGAACTTGTGTGGCTCAGCAGTTGAGGATCAACCTAGGATCCAGGAGATGGTGGTTAGATCCCTGGTCGGGGCACATACCCGAGTTGCAGGCTTGATCCCCAGCTGGGGGTGTGCAGGAGGGAGCTGATCAATGACTCTCTCATAGATTTTGATTTTTATCTCACAATGTATGGAAGTAAATCTCAAATGCAATCATGATAAAGGTATTCAAACATTAAAACAAAATATAAGAATCTTGTGATAAGGTCTTCCAGAGTTTAACATAAAAATAGATGCCATCATAAAAATTTATGGCAGATTTGGCGACTAATTTTTTTAAACAAAGGACAAAATAACATACAGAGATAAAGTATTTGAGGTATATGTAGCAGAAGGAGGATTAATATCCAATAGGTATAATACATTCTCTGTAAGAAAATGAGAAAAACATTAATAGATGAGAAACATAGATTTATAATATACATAAAATAAACAACACATTAATAACCATATGCAAAGCTCAAATTCTGTAGTAGTAATGAAAAAATTATGAGATATAATATTTTCACCCATCAGATGGGCAAAATAATAAGAAAATTGCTAAGATATAGTAGGGGCTGGAACATGGAGAATAGGTGCTCTCATACACTTTTAGTGAGACAAAATTGGTTTGGGATTTGGAGAGAAAATTTGTTATTGCTTATCAAAATGCAGAGAAGTAGAATCAGCAGTTACTCATGTAGGTATATATCCTAGAAGTACACACACAATTGTACAAAGAAACACATATAGAGATATTTCATTGCAGCATTGTGTTTAGTAATGAGATTTGAAAATAATCTAAATATTTATTTTTAAAAATTGGTAAATTCAGCCCAGCTGATGTGGCTCAGTGGTTGAGCATCAACCCATGCACCAAGAGGTTGCCGCTGGATTCCCATTCAGGGCACATGCCCAGGTTTCAGGTTCAGTCCCCAGTAGGGGGTGAGCAGGAGGCAGCTGATCCATGTTTCTCTCCCATCAGTGTTTCTGTCTGTCTGTCTGTCTCTCTCTCTCAAAGTCAATAAAAACATATTTTTTTAAAAAAATTGATAAATCCATATGAAGGATATAATGAAGTAGTTAGTGCAACAAACCAATTTATTTATGTATTTATATGAAATGCTCTCCAAAACATACTATTAAGTGTAAATAGTGACTTTTAAAAATGTTAAGAACAAAATTATTCATTTATTAAAACTTAT
Organism: Miniopterus natalensis; assembly: GCF_054644295.1. Taxonomy (NCBI): domain Eukaryota; kingdom Metazoa; phylum Chordata; class Mammalia; order Chiroptera; family Miniopteridae; genus Miniopterus; species Miniopterus natalensis. The sequence goes on from NC_142088.1 coordinate 64,814,356, forward strand.
AATAAATTTGTTGACATATGTAGAAACACATTTTTTTGCTCAAAGCACTCACCAAACTGTTATAGTTTAGAGAAGAAAACACACATCTAGGCTCTCAATAACTTTGCTGATTTGTGACTTATGATAGAATTTCATAAATAATGGTTAATGGTTCAAATCTGGAAGCCGAATAATATTTGGCCACCACAATGCTTTGTTTGTTTGTTTTTAAATTGAGCAATTATTAAAGAAGTATTACAAGAGTCACATAAGAAATCAGACTTGCCAGCATCTTTCAAAAACCGGATTTGGCAACAGTAGGCGGGAATTCTGCATGGCACGTCATACCTTCAAGCCCATCACGATACCAACTGACCTGACCCTTCTCTACTTTATCTGCCTGGGACCTGTAGGTTTGGGGGGTTGTTTCCTAGACTCTTTTCACAATCACTATATTTAATATCTAAAATTCTTGGCACACTATCTTGGATTATGATGTACTACTAGAACCAATGGCACATCTGCAAAATGAGGAAGTGAGTTTGTCCAAGTTCTCTCTAATGGGTGCATTTTCTTTTCTTTTTTTAAAATTAAATATATCTTTATTGATTTCAGAGAGAGGAAAGGAGAGGGAGAGAGAGAGCTAAAAACATCAATGATGAGAGAGTCATTGGTGGGCTGCAGCCCACAACCCGGGCATGTGCCCTGACCGGGAATCAAACCCTGATCGCCTGGATCCTAGGTCGACGCTCAACTGCTCAGTCACGCCCGGCCGGGCTGCATTTTTTTTTAAAATATAATAATGACCCCAGTGCCCATCGCAATGCACAAGGCACATCACAGAATATCAGTGAAAGAGAATAAATGAATACAGTAGTCCCACACTTACTTGCAGTTTTACTTTTCTTGGTTTTAGTTATCTGTGATTAACCATGGTCCAAAAATATTAATGGAAAAATACCAGAAATAAGCAATTCACAAGCTATAAATCGCACGTCATTCTGAGGAGCATGATGAAATCTCATTCTGCTGGGCCTGGGAAATGAATTATCCCTCTGACAAGCATCTTCCTAATGTATACACTCCTCACCTATTTGTCACTTAGTAGCTGTGTAGTTCTTTCAATTGACTGTCCTGGTATTGAAGTGCTTGTGTTCACTTTACTTAATGTCACATTAACATAATTCTGATTACAGTATATTGTTATATTTTATTATTAGTTATTGTTTATCTCTTATTGTGCCTAATTTATAAATTAAACTTTATTATAGGTATGTATGTATAGAGAAAAACACCATATGTAGGGCTTGGTACTATCAGCGGCTTCTTGGAACACATCCCCTTTGGAAAAGAGGGGACTTCAGTAAGTGAAATCAGTGTCTGTGGAACAGAATAAAGGCAGTGAGTTAGATCCTTGGTCTCATTAGCTAAATTTTATCATTGTGTTAGCGACTGGGATTACTAGCTGGGGCCTCGGTTCTTCTCGTGGGGACAGAAAAGATACTAAGGCCAACGAAAATGAAAGTAAAGGAAAGTGGGGTTTATTGAAGATACACTCGCAGCCAGGAGCAGGCTGATCAAGAGAGACAATGGCCGTGAACTCCTAGGTTATCTGGTTTAAATGAAGGATTTTCTGGGTGAGATTTTCATTCGCATTCATGGACTGACAACCTAAAAGTTAGGTAGGAAGTTAGACATGAGAGACTGGGGTGGGGCCTTCTCTGGGTCCCCGACCTGGGTGAGACCAAGGCTGCCTTCAGACCACCCTTCTGTGGGAGGCCCAGCAGCCAGCAGACCCCCAGGGGGCAGGTGGGGAACCAGCCAGCTCTTGGGTCTCGCTCAGGAAAACGTCTGAACCTCTCAATTTGACCTTACTAGGTCTCTGGATTATTATAATAAAATTTGCATTGCGGTTTTGACCATCCCTTCCCACACCCCCTGTGGGGTTTTCTGTGTGCATTGTGGGAAAGGGCATGTGCAAAAGAAATATAGTTACATAGCTCTTTTCTGTCAATCATCCCTGAATGCAAATAAAAGTCTCTGCCCAGAAAATACCTCATTGAAACCAGATAACCCAGGAGTTCCAGGCCATTGTCCCTCTCGACTGGCCTGCTCTTGGCTGGGAGTGTATCTTCAATAAATCCCACTTTCCTTTACTCTCATTTTCAATCATCTTAAAATCTTTTCTGGGTGGACAAGAAGAACCGAGGCCCCTGCCAGTAACCCCAATCGGTAACAATTGAGCTGAACAACTGTAGTTATAGTTGAATACTCCACAGCAGCTGAAGTTTTAAGAGGAAATCCAATGTGATTAATGTTCCTTAGCTCTCTGTGTGGCAACAGAGGTGCCCTCAGACTAGCTTCTTAGAGAATTGTAAGTTGCTTGGCTCTTGATGAAGATCAGAATCAATTTGATAGAACCATAAACGTGAAAGCTACTGCTTAGGTAATACTGTTAAATACAAACGATTAGGGCAAAATCCAAGTCCATCATTCTTGTTTCCAAAGATAAGATAAGGAGTTTGCCTTTTCCTCTTTGATTCTGGGAAATCTTTTAAGTTTAACTTGAGAAGTAAACAGATTCTAAAGAAAGCAGTGAACTAACTTTCTACAGTCTCAACTGACTCTCCAGATAAGTTGAACACCCTGACAAGAGAGTGCTTCCCTTCCATTAGAACTAATTGAAAACCCATTTGTTTCTTAATTTGTTTCTTAGATTTCTCCTATATTTAAGGGATATCATTGAGGTGGGGAATGAATATACAGAAAATCAGGATCCATTCGCTAAAATTTCAACTCTTATCTGATTGCATTTGCAAATCCAGAGAAAGCAACCTACTGTATGTAATTTATATTTTAACATTTTCATTTGGTCTGTCACTTGATCTTTCTCTTTGGAGCTAAATGGCCCCAGTGTACACACAGGAAGACTTGCAAGAAAGTGAAGTCTTACTTTTTAATTAGAGCAAATGTGTTAAATGGATGTAAAGTAATTTGAATACAGCAGAGGCCTCTTAAATCTCTATCAATAAATCTGGAATTGCAGCAGGTCTATCTCTGTGCCATAGATTTAGTTAAGGTTGAGCTTGAAATATGACAGTGAAATGAATTTGTTACTAATGCAATCAAGCATTTCAGTAATTCATGAGAAAGTAATTCCTCAATGTACATGACTCACTTAATAATTTAAGATGTTTCAGACTAGAAAATAGAACCAATGAGCTCTTTATAGATTAAAAAATAAAGACATTTAGGACCTGTTCCAAGTAGTACATTCCTTAAATTCATATTAATAATCATGCTATTTATTTTGTGAAATGAAAAATTGGGGGGTGAGGGTCTGTTCCTTTGTGATGTTCCTATAGACTCCACACAAAAAATATTATTTCCTACATATTAATAATCTGCTTGGTTCTGACTATATATTAAACATTTGAGTAAAATACTCAACCATTGTACTAGTTGGATGTTCATCTTATATAACAGATTTATTATAGGTAAAGATTTATTTTGAGGAGCAATGATCAGTGTAAAAGATCAAGGTTTTATAAATATCCATTTTGACTTTGTCTATTTTATAGGCAACATTTTTTTTTTTTTCTAGAGACATTTATTTGAACATGCTGCCTGGCCTGTATTACTTGTGTTTCAAAAGGGATGAAATAATTTGACAAGATATAAAAGGGTAAAAGTGTTTTTTCCCCCAACTTGATATTCACTATATATAGTCTCTTTGCCAAAAAACTAGTTGTCAAAGTTAAAAAAAAAAACAAAAAAACAAAAAAAGTCCAAACCTGTAGAGAATTTTTAAAAGAGTTTACTTGAGCAGAACTGGCAACAAATGCCATGGAGCAAGATTTCAAATGCTCTGGAGAATTAGTTTTGTAGCTTCTTTTATGTGCTTAAGATTAAGTAGGGGCATAAGGAAGATAACATGAGGGTGGGAGGAAGCAAGGCGGGGATTAGATTACAAGATTGTTAACAGAATTTTGTGCTCTCTTGAGGATGGTTACAGTTTATTTCAAAGGTGTGTTAACCTAGATGCACAAAACAATGGACAGGGCTTGCTTAAGGCAAAGATAAGCCTTTTACTAAAGACATTATAAGCCTGGGGCATGACTACCCACCATGACCTGCCCAGTTAGAAATTTATGATCAGATCACCCTGTGAGGTTACTTTCCACAGATCACCTTTTTTTTTTTTTCCATCCACACAGTAAAATTTATAGGCTTTCATCTCTTTTTTTATACTTCTGATTCATTACTATGTTTTTTTCTCTCCATCCAATGTTCTATGTGTTTTAAGAGTTCTCTCCAATACTATAAAAATGCTCTTATTATTATTGCTTTTGATACTGGATGTTCAAAAGTCCTTTGAAAAATATTGTATGTAGGGGAGCAAAATGTCTCTTTGGCATGGAGATTACTTTAGGATGATTACTTCCAAGAAACAAAAGGTTCAGAAAGAGCTTTTTGCCATCCCCTTAACTGCCCAAAAGAATTAGGTAGAGGGCTTATTCCAGAAAGAAGAGCCCTCTCTAGAATAACTATAAAGAATATGATCTGGATGTGGTAGACTGGGAGGGCTAAGCTTGTTCAAAGTCCTTTCTGTGTGCATTTGTCTCTGCATGGCAGAGCAAACATTTGTTCACCAAGCATTGCCATGTGCATTGCTCTCCTTCTCCTTGAAGGCCCAGGCCCCTAGTCCCTTCTCCTGAACTCAGAATGTCATATAAGCTTCAGTTACTGGCTGCCCTCTGGGCATGATATTATTATTTAATATACAAAATTAAATTTAATTTTCTCCTGATAATCTGTCTCATGTCAATTTAATTCTTAGACCAGCCAGAAGAACCTAGAAAAGTAGAGGAGAAAGTTTTCTTCCCTGACATGTATCAGCTAGAGTCTCTTAGCTACATGTTTATTTCAGCTCCTTAAACATTCTAATAATGTTGGCTTTAGACCGTAGGATGTTTTGTTATTTAAGTTATGTAAAACCTGTTGAATTTGGCAATGAGCTTTGAGGGAGATTATTTTAATTTAATCCAAGTTAAATTCTAGCTGCAGAATACTTCAAGACAATATCTGGGTGAATGAAAAAGGGGCTGTGTAGCAAACTCGACAAGCTCAGGGTGGGCCACATGGCAAATGTGACAAGCTCAGTGACTGAAAGTAACCACACAGGATAATCTGATTATATATTCATAACAAAGCCTTGGGTCTGCTGATCACAGAGACAGTTCCAATCAAACTGGTATAGTAGGCAGGTAGACAGGCAAGAGTAGACTAAGAACAATAGGATAGGTACTGGTCACCCAGGGTACAAAGTCCAGAGTGTCTAGAAATGGACAATGGTAGGGTGGGACCTCATCCCCAGGGTGACCTTTTCTTCCCCTAGCATATTGTTGGTCATGCGATTTAAGCCCCCTGAACTTTCATATCACTGGTCATGTGGTTGGGACCCCCCCTTGTCCTTTCCTCCCCTGACATATTGATAGTCATGTGGCAGACCCCTTAGAGGAGGAACAAGGGAGCCTCATATGACTTCCACATAAACTCTTGAATGACCACTTCCTTAATTATTAAACCCTCAGAACAATGAGGTTCTGAACCACATCAAATAATCTTAAGAACAAAGCCTCAGGTCCTTGACTACAGAGTCAGGATTTTGGCCAAACTAGAGATAACATGTAGGCCTCATTTGTGTTTTACCTCTAGGCCCAGAAAAACAACAAGACCAGGCTGGGCAATGCCATGGCTGACATCAAGACGAGCTACAATGCCCTCATGCTGACTAATTGGTGGATACTACCTGGAAAGCTGATGAACATTCTATTGAGATCCTCCCCTAAGACCTCCAGATAAAAAAAACCTTAAGATGAAGGACCCAGTGTATCTCTTGAGCACACCCATGCCTTTCCTCCCCCTTTCTTTCCTCAAGGCAGGCACTTTTGCTTTCTTTCTCCTAAACTTCAAGGGCCCTTATTTTGCCTCTGTAACTTGTTTTCTGAGCCCACTCAGCCTACCTGGCTCATTTCTTCTAAGGCTCACTTCATCTACATGTGTGACTTTCTAAATAAACTTTTACTTGTATTTCAGTCTTGGCTCTGAATTCTTTCTTAGCCAAAACTGAAGAACTGAGATCTAACATCTGGTGCTGTTAACCATTAACAAAATTAGAGATAACAATTGGACCTCAGTTGTGTTTTAGCTCCAGGCCCAGAAAAGAGCCAAAACCAAACAAAGAAATGCCATGGCTGATATCAGGACAAGATACACTGATCAACGCCCCCTACCTTAGCTCTGACCAGTCGGTAGAGACCCAGACCTTGACCACAACCATAACTACCTTAGTCACCATGATTATTTTCCCCAAATATAATCCTTCCCATGGAAGTCAGTGGGGAGTGAAGTCTTTGAGCATTAGTTCATCTGTCTCTGGGTAAAGAGCACTTCTTAAAAATAAACCCTTACTTTTTTGACATAAGCTCCAGTTCCTGTCATATTGGGCTCTAATGCATGCAGGCAAACAAACCCCTTTAGTCCAGTAACAATTTTTAGAAACTCTTTATAAAATCTTCTCTGATAACTAAAATCCCTTCAGCAAATTTTAAAGCTTTGAGTTAGGAATTGAGCTAGAGGAGTTGGAGATAAATGCTCAGCTAGGTCAAGACTCTTTTATTTATTTATTATTATTTAGGTTTTATGGGAGTAACGAGGACTTAGTGATGTCAGTTTTACTGAGAAGTTTCAATACGGCTCTATATACTAAAAAAAAAAAAATGACAATATTATGTAACAGAGTGACATGCTTGGTCTCTGACTTTTTCTTGTGCAAGCCTGTGGTTTTTCCCATGGTCTTCAGGATAATAGGTCCTGTTTGGTCTTTTACATAGACATGCTAATCATCAGAGGAATTCTGCTAGTGGCTTGAGTTTTACAAAAACAGCCCCTCCCATTCCCACTTCCTTTGATATAAAAAAAGACAACTCTGTACTTTTAAGATGTATTTGAGGAACCACTAAGGCTCCCATCTTCTTGTTTGGTGACTTTTTAATCAATAAAACTTCCCTTACTTCAAACTCGAACATTTTGAGTTTAGACCTCTCGAAGAGTCCGGCACACTGACTTTGAACCAGTAACACTACACAAATTTTATGTGTCTAAATGAAAAACTGTGGGTAAAATACAAAGGTCCTTAATTTTTTACTATACCTCTAAATTCACAGTGTCCTACTACTCAAGGAATCTGTTGCATCATTTATACTTGTGTTGAGATAATAGACTTCCAAACTTGTATAAATATTCATGAGTTTATTTGAATCAAATGGAGGACAACTACCAGGAAGCAAAATCTGAAAGGGTTGAGGAAACGCTCCAGAGAATTGCACTTTTGAACCTTATTTTATACATTACAATCAAAAGAGAAGATGTAAGGGGGTTATATGAAATTCATTGGTGATTGATTAGAAAGGTGGGAGAAAGCAAAGTGGGGAAAACTCTGGGACTGGATAAAAAGTAAAATAAATAAGCACATAATTCTTTTATACAGGTGGGTACAGGATAGTTAACAGTTAAAAATTAACACTATAACAATAACAATGAGGGATTCCGTGGTCTCTGCTCTGATGCAGTGATTGTGCCCTGGCTGGCGTAGCTCAGTGGTTAGAGTGTCAGCCTATGCACTGAAGGGTCACGGGTTTGATTCCCTCTCAAGGACATGTACTTGGGTTGCAGTTTCCATCCCCGGCCCCGGTTGGGGCACATGCAAGAGGCAACAAATTGATGTGTCTCTCTCACATTGATATTTCTCTCTCTCTCTCTCTCTCTCTCTGTTCCCCTCCCTTCCTTCCACTCTCTATAAAAAAAATCAGTGGAAAAAACATCCTCTGATGAGGATGAATTAAAAAATAAATAATTAATTAGAATTAAAATTGAAATACATATAAATATTTTAACATAATACCCAACTGCAAAATCAGAGCTTAATAATGTGGATGAAAAAGGAACTATATACTAAACCTGACAAGCTCAAGGGAGGCCTGCATGGACTCCCTACAAACTCAGAGACTTCAAGTAACTATCTAAGATGCTCTGAAATTAAAGGTACCACAAAACCTCTCACTGTTAGTGTTATCATGTTAATTGTTAACTGCTAACTATCCTATATCTGCAAATGTAAAAGAAGTATGTGTCCATTAAGTTTACTTTTTATCTAATCCCAGAGAGTTCCCCATTTTGCTTTCTCCCACCTCACTAATCTATCACCAGTGGATTTCATGTAACTCCTTACAACTCCTCCTTTGATTATGCATTAAAATAAGGTGCACAACTGCCATTCTCTGGAGCATTTTCTCAACCCTTTGAGATTTGTTTCCCAGCAGTTGTTGTCAGTTTGGCTCAAATAAATAAATAAATAAATATCTACAGGTTTAAACATTTTATATGTTGACAATATAAAAAAGTATCATGATTGTTATCATTTGTATTAGAGTAATATAGTAGGAGTAGTTTGCTCTCTGCTTAACCCAAAAGTCAGGTTAGGTTGGCTCATTCATTAGTCTTACTGTTGTAGCTATCTAAATAATTACAACACAAAGTTTTTAAAAAAATTTGGGCTGTATGTCTCCTTTACACATTAGAGTTTGATTAAGCTAAGAAATGATCCATCATGGATAGAATGCTGTACAGTAATACAAGTTAATTTAAAAATTAATCTCATATATTTTAATTGAAAGAAAGAAAGATATTACAGAATTATGTGGCATTTTTCTCCACTTTTCTTGGAAGTCACTTTGATGTAGGGCATGATTCAATCACTTTCAGAGGGCAGGCCAAACCAATTTCCATGAAGCTAAGTTATTGGCCTAGAATTTTATAAGATTATGCATTTTAAAAGCTGGAAGACTCTTAGAAATCCATCAATATGGATTGTTCCTTGGACTAATTTGGGAAACTTAACATTTTTAAGAGAGTCAAAACACAAATTAGCATATTTAAGTTGCTGAAATATCTTATCATGATGAAATCTATTCAACTTTATTTCCCCAATGTTTCCCACATTTAACTGCAACTCCATACATCTCTTATATGTATTTTTACAAAACACCTATTAACATATTGAAGAATGCATTAATCTTGGGTAACAACTTCTTTTATAGAGAGGAAACTGAGAACTTGTGAAATTATGAGAATCGTAGAAGAGAACAGTATGAGGGTGCCTGCGTCTGTGTTTGTAACAGAGTGAAATGGTGGGCCTCTCTGACTCCAAGCCTGCTTTGTTTAATCTCTTCTGCTTCTTCTTGCATATCGACATGAGAACACCAGAAAGTGTCTCTCCCTAGGAGCTAAGAGATGTATGTACTGTTTATCAAAGATCTTTGGGATCCTCCAGAGCAAACTGAAATCAACTATCACAATCTTCCTCACTCTTCTGGTGCCCAGATGTCTGCAGTGGTCAATCACCTCTTGCCTCTCCCTTTCCTGCTTTCCTTGGCATAAAAGAAGCCTGACCTCTGTACTTTCTTGAGATGGATTTGAGGAACCACTAGGTCTCCCATTGCCTTGGTTGACACCTTCTTGATCAATAAACCTTTTTTTACTCTTAACTCTGACTTTTTGAGTTTTGGTCTTTCAAAGGGTTGGGCACAGGGACTTTGGACAGAAAACATGTTTAGTTTTTAAAAACAATTATATAGCAACTCCTACTGTTTCTTATTCACCCAATAATTTCTGAGAATGTGAGTCACATAAAGGTCACTAGCAATTTTTTTTTCCCTGAAAGTTTCTTAGTTGAACAGAACATAACTTTGTTTGAACTGTAGTAAGACTATAATGAGCATAGTAATGACTCACAAATGAGGACAAACTTTTCCTCTACACTTTTAGGTTCAGTTGTGGTGGGTGTGGCACTAAGAATTAAAATGACAATGGACAGATTAAAGAGAAAAAGAGCATACATATTTATTGATTTAAAATTTTATTTGCATGGAGTCGTCATGAAGAAGTGAATATCCAGGGAAGCAGTGAGATTTAAGATCTCTTGTATAATTTTACTAGGGAAAGAGAGGGGCAAAGGTCCCTGTGAGAACAAATGACTTATTAGAAGGGCAAGGAAAGGGCATTTACAAACATACAAATCACCTTTTTTTTTAAAGAAAAATGGGCCCTTAGGAAAATAGTATTTATGATAGTTTTGTTACAATGTCTGTTTGGATGTAGTGCTGACTTCCTGTATTAAAGAAAATAATTTTTGGAGAGTGGGTTTTATGAAAATTGATTTCTTTTGGGAGGTTTCACTTTATGCAGGTAAGGAATTTCAGGTACTCAAATATCTACACCTCAAAATAATTCTATGCCAAAGTGGCATATTTTGAGGTGGCATATCTCTGTTCTGCTTCAGAGCTCATAATAAATTAGTAATAATTGATATATTTGAGACAGCATGGACTGATTTTGAAGACAAAATGCTAAGTGAAATAAATTAGACAAAGATATACTGTATAATCTTACTTGCATGTGAAATTTAACAAATAAAAATAAAAATAAAAACAAGTTCATAGATACAAACTTCCAGTTATAAGATAAATAAATTCTGGGGGATGTAATGTACAGCATGGTGACAATAGTTAAAATACTCTTTTATATATTGAAGGTTGCTATGAGAGTAGGTTTTGAAAGATCTCATGATATAAAAATTGTGAATTTATTAGTGTTAAGCAATAAATATATGTTGATGGCTTGATTAATTTTGGAACACTCTGATAGACATTGCTAAAGAGACCTTTAGAGTTGTAGTTCTAAGAACTCTAAAGACCAGTTATTTTAACTCACTGAATTTTCCTCTTTCCTGAGGAAAAAAAAAAAATTCATTAAATTGATGCAGTCAGTTGTAAATCACATTTTGTGTCCTTGACCTAAGTTTCAAGTAGTCTATTTTGCAGGTGGATATCAAGTGCTTCTGTCCTTTGTAGATTTGTATGTACATGCTGTTTGCCTTTACATTTAATGTTGAAGTTGGTGCCAAAAGAATGATGTTCTTTCTATTCTAGTCCATGCTTGGGGTTTACTCTTGTAAATTAAACTTGACATAGTAGAGGTTGTTTAAAAGCCAACTGTGTGAATTTTCAAAACCTCTTTTATCTGGCAATATGGTATAGAAAATTGAACCCCATGTGGCCATCAGTGCAGTATATTAGCTACAGAATGTGTTTTGAGGTAACTATGTTTGTAAGTGCTTTGAGTCTATAGATCTAAGATCTTATCTTGTCAAATAGCTGATTTTGGAAAAAATTCATAGAAGACCAAATGGCCCAGTAAATTTTATCTACATTTTTTTGAATTCCTTTTTTTAAAAAACTGGATACATTCTTGCTTTGGGTTAACAAGGCACACAGTCTTCAGTGAGACTTGAACAGAATCACACTATATTCTATCAGAGAAAGCATCAGTATTCCCTGACTCACTGTGTGCTAAGGGAAAACCCATATAGAATGACGATACATAAGCCTTGTGATCTGGTTTGTTGGAGTTTATATTTGACTACCTTTATACAAAATGGCCATTGGTGTAATTGAAGCAGAGACAGACCTGTTCTGTGTGGTCATGTAGTTTTGATCAGTTGCTAACTCTGCCTAGAGGACAAGGAACGCAGCTGCCAACATATAACTTTAAATAGAAAAAATACTTAATAAGTGTTTTTAATGATAGTGATGGGAATTGTAATGCAATGAAAATGCACTTCAAGAAAATATATGTGAATGAATCTGCTTGGTCTTACCAAAGGGAAATTTTCCACCACTTCTTTGGAAAGATCACATGGACTACTTTCATCTACATCACAAAACGCCATGGGCAGGTGGGTCAGAAGTGTTTCTCTAGTTTTCCACTCTCAAGAAAAGATGCCTATTGCTGGTCCTAATTGCCTCCTGTCCCATTAAAAATAAAAGGGAGTAGTGAGCACAGAGGTTTTCACCATATGACTAAACCTACAAATACTGTAGAGGTAAGAGATCATGCTGAGTACAGCTTCCCTAGTATAAGTGTCACTTGTCTTGGTCTCCCTGCTTTTCTCATCTGTGGCCTCTCCAAGCCCCTTTGGTCTTGTTGGCTTATCTTTTTGCACTTTTCCTTTGCTGCTACCTTCTAGAATCACCTTTATAGCTGAAGTGAAGTCTGCTCTCTAGAGTAAGCTTCTCTGCCCATGGTAGTCACAGGACCTAGAAATAACTGAAGGCTTGCCTTGTGGATCAATATGAATAAGCTAAAAGAGCCACTATGTGAAGATGTTCTAAGGCTAACTTAATTACATGTATCTGCTTACACCAAGATTGCTTAAGAAACAAGAGATATATGTGAAAAATGCCTAACTCAAGATTCTTCTTAGTATTTCTTTAAAATCACATTTTTCCCCCCTTGGTTGACTTGATTTTTGATCAATGATTTTTACTTCATATAAGGTTTACCAGTGAAGGTTTCTAACTAGATAGGTGAGTGCTTGGTTCTCATTAATTTTAATAAGCACTAAGGAATTAGATTTTGTCAGAGCAGCTTGATGTAAAACTGTTTCCCAGTGGGTTGTTTTTATTCCATCTACATCAGAATAACCTGACGTCCATGGGACGAGGCTCAGAAATTTGTTTTTTATGAAATATCAGCTACTTTGCCCACTAATATCTGTGACTAATCTGTATAAAGAGCTTAATAAATACTTTAGAAAAATATAGACCTGAATTAAATCCTGGTGTGGGAGGGCAGAACAAGTGACCCCAAGATGTGCCCCTGTGGTATGCAGGTTATTTTGAGCTAAAAGCAATTTTAGCTTCTGGCTTAAGTGAAAATTTTGTCACCTCCACCCCCAACTACCCAAAAGAATTTGAATTAGGGGCCTTGCCCATAATAAGCTATTATCAGAGGTAACTTCTTTTGAACTATCTATTGGGCAGGGCAAACTTCTATTTACTAAACCTCTGCTTTTCTTTTTTTATTTCTTTTTTATTTATCTTTATTGTTGAAAGTATTACAGATGTCCCATTCTACCCTCCCCCCATTGACCACCTTCCTCCCTGCCACTGCTCCCACCCTCTCCCCAGGCCTTCACTGCAGTATTGTCTATGTCCATCATCCTGCAAAGACCTTTTGAAGCCCCCCAGGTACATTATGTAATCTTCAGCTCAGATATCTCATATACCCATGTTCCCTTTCTATCTCCAAACCTCTCATGCATGTGGGGGGTATTGACTCTCTCATGCAGGGTTGTCTCACACACACACACACACACACACACACACACACACACACACACACACACACACACACACACATCTGTTTCTTGAGACCATTGGAAAGAACCTTGTGTGTAGAAGAAAGTTTGTTTTCCCCCACGCGGATTTAGTTATTTACTACTTGCAGAATCGTTGGGATAATGTAGCTTAGCTGAGTCTTTGATTCGTTATTTGTAAAATAGGAGTATTTTCAAAACTTCCATATTGATTGAGAAAATAATTATGTGAAAAGGCCAACAAAGTGTCTAAAATAGCGTGTCTACTCAGAGGTAGATTTAAAATAAAACTCGTATACGCCCTGTTCAAGAATTTGGCGTGGGCCCTGCACTCTGCTCGTATGGTCATATGTGTTTGCCAAATTTGCAAAATTAAGATAATCAGTTAGGTTCATTGCTCCTTCTACTATAACTCCTATAATGCTGTACTCCTTTTGTTTACCAGTGTAACGTAACTGTAAGCATTATTAAGAGTTAATTAAGAGATGTTGAATTAATAACGTTTTTAGTTTGACTTGAGTGAGAAATATTTATGTGGTTTGCAGATGCCCAAGAGTAGGCTTGGCTTCCAGGAATATGCCTACCTTTCTTTGTGAGCACTCTCCCCATATCAACACCCACAAGTGCAGGACTGGCAGTTATTTGGCAATGTGATTCTGTTCTACAGTAGCAGACACTGACAGGAATATGTGGGACGTGGAGATGAAGAAGGTCTGAAAATATGGAAATGTAAACCATTGTATTAAAAACATTCTTATTATCAAATGTATAATATTGTAAGCAAAGGATAAGGGTCTTAACAATGCCAACTAAAAGCTTAAGTTCTGTCAGAAATTAAACACGTGTAATTTTAAGTGCACAATGAATTATTTTTATACTTGATAGGAAACCACACTCAGCAAAACTATCATGAGTTTGTGAGCCAGATCTATAGAAGTGCTATAACCACAAAGTATGTCTTTGTGGAAGTTGATGAATCTGAAGTATCAAAAATAATAATAGGGGGCAAACTTGCAAATTTTAGAGAAAGGGCTTGATTTCAAAAAAAATATAACATCAAAAATTCTCAAGGATTATAAAAGCTAATAATAATAATAATAAAATTCAATCAAGCAATCTAGAGAAAAAACTGAACTACATTTATATTCTCTTTAGGAAAAAAAAATATTGTAAAATAATTGTTTTGTCCAAAGGAATCCGAATATTTACAATATAAAAAATGCATAAAAGTAAATTTTAAAAGTATATTAGATATAAATAATAAATAAATAAATTATCTTCTGTCTTTTTTCATAGTTGCAGCAAATCACAGTTCTTTTTTAACTTGATTTTTACTATATTTCTTTATGTCTCTAAATAACAGCCATGTTCATATTTAATTTTTATTTATATTTTTTGTACTTTAATAGGGCCCCAAACCTATTTAAGCTTCAGGTCCCAGGAAATCTGCATGCACAAGTATCCAAGGTGCATGGTGATAAAAACTATATTTATTGTTAATAAACATCATGCACAAAACAAAACACTAATTTGGAATAACAATTTATATCTTACAGTATGAACATCAAACTAAGCTATCTGAAGACATGATGAGAATTAAATACTTCTGTATTTTATTTAAGTTACAAAGTTAATAGAGAGTGATCATATTAAGATAAAAATGGGTGACAATTGACCTCCCTTTGATATTATATCTATAGGGTCATAGCAAAGATGACAGAATAGTAACTCACTTAGAACTCACTAGTTATAGGTCAGTGATTCATATTCACAAGTGGACATAGAAGATAAAATATGACACTGGAAAAGGGGGGATAAGCATACAATAAAAGGAGACCCAGAAGGTGGAAAACATTCTGATCTTCCACTTTAACATTTCCAAACATTACTGAGATTATATCACCATTGAAAACTAGAATTTCAGAATAAGCTTCACCACGATGTTTATTTTTCCCAATGACTTATTTTTCTCAAGAATTTTTCACATTGTTGCAAGCAATTAAACAAAAGTTAGACATATCTTTTTTTTTTTTTTTTTATAAGTTGACTTGGAGGTCATCAGATCTTGTGGGGAAAAAATACAAGTTCTTAAAAAGTACTACAGTTAGAAGTTAAGAAAATGTTATTAAAAGGTGGTACCAAAGTGAAATTGCCTTACAGGTATAATTTCAATAATTGTGAAACCATTAGATACAATTACCTTAGATGCCTTGCAACCCTTCTGAGGAGTTGTTTTTGAGGAAGGTACTGAATCTGGAAGTAATTGGAATGGGTAACAAAGTGTAATAGGAAAAGAAATTATGAGCTCTAAATATCCACTTTATGAAATGAATTGTAAGATAATCATACAAATTATGTTGCATTACTAAAAGTGAAGAAGAGTGAATAAAGTTAAAATTATTTATTTCTTATTTATGGTTTTCATTCATTTCTAAAGGACATATGTTTGTATAGATAAAACTTAGCATTTAACATTACTTTGATCATTGCCTGAGCTGAATTATAATTTGTCTTATTAACTTTTGAGGTTTTTTAAGAGATGTACTTTGGTTTTACTTAATTGCAGTATAACTTTTTCTGAATATTTAGTGATAGTTATAGCTTTCTGCCATTTGTAAAAGTTGTGGTAGCCTTGTAGTAGAAATAAGCAGAATAAAGTTGGAAACAACATGCACTTTTTCCCCAAAAGTTCAGAATTGGGTGGCAAAGCTTTGACGTTTCTAGAAGTACAAACTTCATGTACAAAAGAGACTTTAGCACCCTAGTGGGGACAAATTAATTGCACTTTATAAAATATTTTCTAGGCCTAATTTGTGAGGATAAAAATAATATGCTGGGGCTCAGCCAGTGTGGCTCAATAGTTGAGTGTCTACTTAGGATCCAGGAGATCAAGGTTCGATTCCCTGTCAGGGCACATGCCCGGATTGCAGGCTCAATGCCCAATAGGAGGCATGCAGGAGGCAGCCGATCAATGACTCATCATTGATGTTTCTCTCTCTCTCTCTCCCTCCCTTTTCCTCTCTCTGAAATCAATAAAGATACATTTAAAAAAATACATTGGAGAAACCTAAATATATTCAGATGAGTACATTAATTGACAGCATGCATTTCAATGATAAATAATTAGATTTTTAATTCCATTAAAATTCTGGTGATTATTATTGTAAAAAATAATAAAGGTCATAATTATCATGCCAGTCATCACTCGGATTGGGCCTCTAGTCCTGTTGCTTAATTACTAAAGCTGAGTTTCATTTACTCATCTAGTTAAGATTTACAAAAAACTCATAATATGCAAAGTGCTATTCTTAGAAACTATGGTGACAGTGTGAAATATGATTTACGTTAACTACTTTAAGGGGTTTTTAGTTTAAGAAGATATGAGGAAATCAATTTCAGTTTTATGTCCATGACTGGGAAATAACACTGAAATTGGAAAAAGATGTGAAATGATAGAGGATACAGGTGCCCTCCTATTTCCAAAGTTCACATGAAGCCACTTTGCTTTAACAAAAGACCTACATTAGTACAATAATGGGTTTTGGGTGGTGGGGTGTTTTTTTTGTTTTTGTTTTTTTCATAAAAGCAAAAATCCTCTTTGGATATCTTTCGGTTAGTAAATGCAGCTAGTAAAATGTAGTGATGTAACTCAGATTTTCAGAAAGCAAAGGATAGGCACCCTTCATTTTACATACATTTCATCTTACCAAAGATTTCTTGGGCAATCTCTACTTTAGGATAGTGCGGCAAACTGTAGTAAGGGTTAGTAGGTTTCAGGACAAAAAAATTCTGTAACTAGAATGTTGACTTTTACCCTGGACATTATATAAAGGAAACTTCCTTTGTAGAGCCACGGCTTCAACAATAAAGCCTTAATAAAGAAGGAAATCAGAAAGGATTTCCTAGCTCTTCTCAATCTCAAGGACTCACAGTAACACCTTCTCAATGTTGATCCAACATCCAGTCTTTTTTATCTGGTAAATTTTATGACCGTTTTTCACTATTTTCTTGCGAAGGCAATAGGAATATCTTCAGAAACCTTGAGACTTTTTGTTGTAAGCTTCTTTGGGAGATGATGGTATTTCTTTTAATTTGAACAGTTTTCTCCAACGACCTTGCAGTGCCACACGGTAGAGGTCGAAAGTTTCTGGTTCTCCAGAGGCTCAGTGAGAATTATGTAGCACCACTGTCCCTATGTATTATACTCATAGTGTGCAGTCTTCTCTTAGCCCTTCAGAGAAATGAAAGCAATGCTAGAAATTTTATTTTTTTCTTAACTCAAGATTAACAATTTTTGAAACATAATACCCAATTGTATGCCATTTTATTAAAATAATGAACAATAAAAAAATAAAAAAATAATAATAAAAAAAATAAAATAATGAACAAAAGCATACTTCATAATGCATTTGTATATCTAATATGTTAAACATTTCATATTTATAAAAGTGGAATCACACCATACATGCTTTATAAACTACTTTTCAATGCAATAAGATATTTTGATGAAATAACTACCTCATTATTTTAGGAGCATCATATATTTTATTAATTAAAAAGGGTAATATTTATTAACCATTCTGCCTTTTATTCAACAAGCATGTACTATATGCCTGACTTTATTCTAAATACTTTATGAATATTAACATATTTAACTATCATCACAACTATATGGTGTAGGATTATAACAAATAAAATTTCTATTAGTATCTCAAGACTTGTACCTTTGTACGATCTTCAGGAAAGATTCTCATGTGTGGAATTTTCAGATCAGATAGGAATTTTAACATTGATACACACTGTCAAGGCGCCCTCTGAAAATATCATATCTATTAATTCTCCTATAAGTATATGAAAGGGTATGTTTTCCCACTCTTGCCAACATGTACATCCTTTCTCTTTGAATTCACTAAAGAATCGGCAAGTACACCCAGCCAGCTCCATGAGTGACTCTGTGAACAGGAGAAGTTAAAGATAGCTGAATATCAACATAATGACAGTGTTGGGCAGGGCTCCACACAGACGGGCCTGGATCATTACCACAGTTGGGATGTATTGCCTTAAAAGCCCCTTCTTAGCACAGGACACATTTTCCTCTTGTTGAGTAGAAATTAAAGTACAAGTCAATATATTA
The DNA here is from genome assembly GCF_054644295.1 of Miniopterus natalensis. Taxonomy (NCBI): domain Eukaryota; kingdom Metazoa; phylum Chordata; class Mammalia; order Chiroptera; family Miniopteridae; genus Miniopterus; species Miniopterus natalensis. Next base: position 64,832,748 of record NC_142088.1, read on the forward strand.
TGTACTAAACATTAATTTCTTACTGTTTGTTGTTCATCTCGGTTCCTGCCTCGATACTAGGAGCTGGCGGTGCTGATTGTCTTCTTCCCTGCAGGTATTGTAGGAGTGCTGGCATTAGTAAACTGTTCCTCTGAGACAAGGACCGTACCTTATACTTGTCAGTCATCCCAGCTCTTCTTCGGTAACCTAGGCCCTGATAGGAGCCCTACTAACTCCTACCTGGTGACTAGTGTCCCAGCTTCATCAAACTACCTGCTGCCAGTCTCTCATTGTCACACCTTGTTATGGTCCGGCCATCTACCTGAACCCCTGACTCCAAAGATCTATCTGCCTGTACCGTTGTTTGTTGCCTGCTATGATGCCTTTCTTTCTGCCCGTCTTAAAGCTTGCCTGCATACCCATCTGGAAGCCATACATGTCCTTCTGCTTAGTTCTACCACAGAGCGCCAGTCCACTTCATGTGGATTTTCTCTATTAGGTGCCAAGCCATGGCTGATTTGTCTCAGTTTGTTAGTGACAGATAAAAACTATTTAAAATGTCATTTCAAATCCAAGTGCTAAATTGTATCCTATGGGCTTTAAGTTTAGTGTCATAATAGGGGAATCCAACATATGGCAGAGTCTAACATCTGGAACAGCATCGGCAGGTAAAGAATGAATAGTTGTTTGTGAAATCTTGCCCCATTTGAAAGTATAAACCTGGATTTATCTTCTACTGCTCTCCTGTGTTAGGTTAAGGTACAACATCATCAACAGCTATACTAATTGTAGCAGCATTTTCAGTGAACCCCCCAGTGACCCATTCCACTCCATCCCACACCCCTCCCCAGTCCCTCTCCACACCATTGCCCATGTCCTTGGCTTGTGCGTAGAAATTCTATTTTTTAATTGAGATAACAATGGTTAATAACATTATGTAAGTTTCAAGTGTACAACATTATAATTTGGCATCTATATAGACTATAGCATGCTCACCACCAAAAATAGAGTTTCTATTCATCACCATATATTTGACCCTCTGCCCACTTTGTCTTTAAAGCTAAATGAGCAGATGAGGACCTATTTGGTACTGGGAATTTATTCTGTAAATTTTAGACAGATAATTAACTAATAATAATTCATTGGTCATGTTGTCTGGAGCATCAAATCAGGATGCTCTCATTTTTGTTTTTGTTTTATTGTGGTAAAATATATATAACATAAAAACTAACTATCTTAAGTGTAATTTAGTGGAATTAAGTACATTCACATTGCTGTGCAATCATCACCACCTCCCATTTACAGAACTATTCATCATCCCAAATTGAAATTCTGTACCCATAGACTGTAACTCCTCATTTTTCCCTTCCCCCTGGTAACTATCATTCTACTTTCTGTCTCTATGTATTTAAATATTTTAAGTACCTCATTTACATGGAATAGTACAATATGTATCCTTTCGTGTCAGGTGTGTTTCAATTAGAATAATGTTTTCAAGATTCATCCATGTTATAGAATGTATCAGTACTTAATTCCTTTTAATGGCTGAATAATATTCCATTGTATAAATATATGCATTTTATTTATCCATTTATCTGTTGATAGACATTTCAGTTCTTCATACTTTTGTTTATTATAAATAATGCTGCTATAAAAATGGCCGTACAAATATCTGCTCAAGTCCCTGCTTTCAATTCATTTGGGTATATGCCCTATGGTAGAATTGCTGGGTCATAAGGAGCTTCCAAGTCTGGTTTTAAGAACTGCCATATGGTTTTCCACAGGAGCTGCAGCATTTTACATACCTACCGATAATGTGCAGGATTCAGATTTCTACATATCCTGCCCAAGACTTGTCATTTATTTCCTTCGTTCCCTACTTACCTCCTTCTTTTTCCCTCCAACCCCTCCTTTCTCTCTCTTTTTTCCTTTCTTTTTTCTAACACCCATACTAAGGTTGTGAAGATATCTCATATGTGGTTTTTATTTATATAGCCTTACTGATTTGTAATGCTGAGCTTCTTTCATGTGCTTAATTAACATTTTGCATATCTTTAGAGAAATGTCTATCATGTCCTTTGCCAATTTTCAGTTGGGTTGTTATTTTTTGTTGGTTTTGAATTGTAGGAGTTCCTTACATATTCTGGATATTAATCTCATCAGATACATGATTTGAAAGTATTTTCTCTCATTCTAAACGGTTACCTTTCCATTCTCTCAAAAAAAGTTTAAAAATGTTTTTATTCATTTTATAGAGAGAGGAAGAGATTAGAAACATTGATGAGTGAGAATTATCAGTTGACTGCCTCCTGCATGCCCCTTACACAGGCATGTGCCATGATCGAGGATCATACCCGCAACCTCTCGGTGCATGGGATGATTCTCAACCAACTGAGCCTCATCAGCCAGGCCCTTTTCACTCTCTTGATGATATTCTTTGATGCACAAAATATTTTTAATTTAGATGAGGTCCATTTTGTTGTTGCTGCCTGTGTTATTCGTATCATTCCCAAGAAATCATTGCCAAATCTGATGTCATGAAGCATGCCTCCTATGGATTCTTCTACACTGTTTAACTCTTATGTTTACATCTTTGATCTTTGAGTTAATTTCCATATATGGTGTAAGGTCCTGGTCCAATTTCAGACTTATGCATGTGGATACCCATATTTTCCAACAGCATTTGTGGGAAAGGCTGTCCTTTTTGCATTGAATAGTCTTGGCACCCTTGCCAAAAATCATTTGACCATGTATACAAGGGTTTATTTCTGGCAATCAATTCTATTCCTTTGGTCTACATGTCTGTCTTTATGCCAGCAATACATTGTTTTGATTACCGTAGCGTTATAGTACATTTTGAAGCCAGACAGTGTGAGTCTTCAAACGTCGTTCTCTTTTTTCAAGATTGTTTTGTCTATTCAGGGTCTTTTGAAGTTCCACCTATAAATGTTCCTGAATCATTTTCCTGCATTCAATAAATTTTGATAGGTTGTTCTGTTATTTGCATTTGTCTCAAGATATTGTCTAATTTTCTTTGTAATTTCTTCTTTGACTCATGGTTGTTCAAGAGTGTGTTCCTTTAATTTACACATAATATTGAATTTTTCTAATTTTCCTTCTGTAATTGATTTCCAATTTCATACACTGTGACCAGAAAATATATTTTATATTACTTCATTCTTTTAAAAATTTACTAGGACTTGTTTGTGACCTTACATATGATCTTTTCATCTGCACTTGAGAGAAAAACATGTATTCTGCCACTACAGGGAAGAATATTCTGTAAAAGATAAATGTGTTAATGGATATAAGTCCTTAGAATAGTGCTAGTCACATATTTATCTATCAACAAAAAATTAAATATTATTGCTATTATGTATAATTCTGTGCACTTCAATGTTATAAAAATGTTTGCTTGTTTAATTGACTTTCTGAGCAGTCTTAAAATACTGGTAAAGTTCAATTATTGTTTTGACTTTTATGTATGCATATATTAATGAATCATGTACATGTTGCTTAAATATTTAGATGCTACTTTTTCAATATTCTATTACTGCAGAATCTCACAAATAAAATTTATAATTTAACTTTAATTGAAAATATTACCTAAAAATGCTTAATTATGTCTTCTATTTGTCTATTCTTTCTGATGAACACTTTGATATGTTCACAACAGAAATAAAAATAATAATGTATACTATTAATTGAGGCTATTTATATACCAGATATCATTCGACTACTTGGTTTACAAGTATTTTACTCAAAGATATTATGTGAGGTATGTACAATTATTATTTTCCCATTATATTTGAAGAAATTATAATTAACAAATAATTTTATCAGACTCACATCTCCATCAGTGAAAAATTATTTTAGAGCCATATGATTTAGCAAAGCTAACATATTTTTGTTAGAATACTGTACAAATCATTTTGGGAAAGAAAGATTAATGACTAAGAGGATTTTTATTTTATAATTTTCTTCCTAGCCAATTTTGTTTCATTTATTTAACATATAAATCAGAGTATAAGTCAATATGTAAAATATCATTACAAATGAGAGTTTGTCAAAAATATGCAAACAATATGCAAGAAATTTATTGCATCTTATCATTATAATTTTTATTATGCATATGCAGGTCCTGCCTTAAAAAGAGAAAATTTACTCTTTTCATATGAATGAAACTTCACTTTGTCAAACTGTAAGGGTTTTCTAAGATTTAGTCCTTTGCAAAATATCCTATCACTTTTTTTTGAGGACTCCAGGCACATCTGCTTCCCACCTTGTGAAACTGACAAACAGGTACAAGCTGACAAAGAGGTAACTTATCTTCATTGTTCCAGTGATGTAGAACTCACAGGCAATGTTTTGGGTGCCAATGACAAATCTAAAGGTAGGGATAGAAATAGCCATGATGATAATAATTTCCTGAAAGGTGAGAGAACCACCTGGGAAAAGTCTACTTCAATCTTTCATCATAAAATTCATTTTTGCAGAAATACAGCCTTAGAGTGAAACCAGGTTCTCTGTCCTTCACTTTACCTGTAACGTAAAAGAATCAAGTGAGCAAAGCCCAGCTAATACCAGGGGATTTTATCCATTTTTTGAAAGCAGGTGCCTGCCTATTCCTAAGATAAATGCTCATTTACTCTAGTACCCTGACTAATATCTCTAGCACAGTATAAATATTGCACTTTATAGTCAAAAAACAAGTGAGATTAAAAGTAAATCATCAGGTGAAATCAAAATCATTTTGAGTATGCTTCATTAAAAATGGTAGGAAAATGTATATTTACGCAAAGCTTGATATCAACTATTTTAAGATGTTAGAGAAATATATATTGAAAAAAATTTTTAAATGTACCTTGTGAAGTGTTAAATTCCCTTCAAAATTCACATGTTTAGAAAGAACTACTTTTTTTCAGTACTAATATCTTTATGAGAATTGGCAAGCACTTTCTGTAAAGGGACCAGAGAAAAGTACTCTAGTATTTGCAGGCTAGCTTGTCTCTGTTGCACCTATTCAATTCTGCTATTTTAACACAAAAGCAGCTGTAGAAAATACATAAGGAAGTGAGTGTGGTTGTGTTCCAATCAGCTTTGCTTACAACAGGTGGAGTACTGGATTTGTGGCATAGGCTGGAGATTGCCTACTCTGTGTATAAGATAATCACTAAAGCTTTGGTACACCTTGGGGATTGAAATATATTTAAGTTCAATATCAGTGAGAAGAGTCTTGGGAGTTTTCATTAAGTTGTGCATTTCAGTGGTACTGAATATTATTTCTTCCACTACACTTTTTTTTTTAAATCTTCGAGGAGGATATTTTTTCCATTGCTTTTCAGAGAGAGTGGAAAGGGGAGAGAGAGAGAGAGGAGAGAGAGGGGAAGAGAGAGAGAGAGAAACATTGAGGTGAGAGAGAGACATCGATTGGTTGCCCCCTGCACTCACCCCAACCGGGGCTGGAGACTGAAGCCTGCAACTGAGGTATGCACCCTTGACCCAAATCCAACCTGGGACCCTTCAGTCCATGGGCCTACGCTCCAACCACTGAGCCAAGCAGACTAAGGCTTCCACTATACATTATTTATTATAAAACCAGCTGTCTGAAAGAATCTCTAAAATATCCATTATGACCTGCCCATGTGGCTCAGTGGTTGAAGCATCAGCCCATGCACCCAAGGGTTGTGGGTTTGATTTTTGGTTAAGGGCACGTATCTAGGTTGCAGATTCAATCCCAGGCCTGGTTGGGCCACCTGCTGAGGCAACCAATCAATCGATGTATCTCACATCAATGTCTCTGTCTCTCTCCCCATCTCCCTCTCCCTTCTCTTCCTCCCTTCCACTCTCTAAAAATCAATGAAAAAATATTCTTGGATGAAGATTAACAACAACAACAAATATCCATTGTGTATCTATCCTTATTCTAGGTCAATGTTGCTTAAATTACAATCGGACATTAATTCAGGATCTCTGCCTTTGCCAAGGTAAGTCAATGGTCCCCTCGATCATCACAGAGACTTTAGAGAAAACAGTGTCCCTGTGAGGAATGTTGCAGGGAGGATGATAAATTCATTACTGTCAGCAAAAGCTAAAGATTGGTGAATAGCTTTTTTCACAGCTCTCTAAATTTGATTAAAAACAATGGGTTCATATCTAATAAACATACCCTTTCACTTCCCGCATGTAATTTAGAGATAGCAGCAGGAAAATACCCAGCAATGTGCTGCTGCAGAGTCTGGGGAGTAAAGACCTCACGATGCATTCCCCAGCTTCCTTGACTAATGTCTCCAACATGACTTGTTAATCTCTACAATGATCAAGTGGCTATTAAAGATAAAACCGTGCTAACCTTTTCAAGAATTAGAAGAGCATGACTACAAGAGAAGCAGCGATGGCTTCCTGGAGAGGCATCCTTACAGGTGAAAGATCGCCCTATCAGGCAGGAGTATTATTTATGCATTATTTATACAGTGTGTCTGGGATCTGTATGAAATATGAAATCCCCGTCCAGGAAGTGCCTTTCTCAGCAGGACTATTTTAGTTAAAGTGCACAATGGAATCAGCTGCGTTTCCATAAGTTGATTAAAAATGAAGAAAATAGGAGTAACAATTTCTTCTCTCTGGGCCTGCGTCTGTGTAAAAACAAGACTAATGAATAATATAGGTAAAATATATTTGGGCTGTGCTATGTGACACCGAGGTTTATTGTAGGAAACTGACAAATAATTATTTACATTATTAGCTTTTTTTCCTGCACCTTCTTTTAGATTTACCATTGTTTAGTGCATATCCTTCTATCCCAAAGAAACCAAGCTATTTCTTCACAAACTCAGATACTTCTACTTTCTACCCTTGCACAACACTAAAGCATTAACCTTAATACCTGATTGAATGGGTGAAGGGCAAAGAGACAATACTTTTTTTTTTTTTTAATCTTTATTGATTTCAGAGAGAGGAAAGGAGGGAGAGAGAGATAGAAACATCAATGATGAGAGAGTCATTGATCGAGCCCTCAACCTGGGCATGTGCCCTGACTGGGAATCGAACCCTGATCCCTTGGATCCTAGGTTGACGCTCAACCGCTGAACCACGCCCTGCTGGGCAAGACAATATATTTTTTAAATATTTATTAACATTAAAAAAATTTTTGCCACAGTACTTTTTGTTACCTCACACCATACTAAATTAATCTACTCAATGTTGTCTAGACATACAAAAATTCTCACATTTCTCTGATATCCACTAATTATTTTTATAATTCCAAGACTAAAAATGTTGTTCTCACCCTGGCCAGTGTGGTTCAGTAGGTTGAGTGTCGTCCCATGCACCAAAAGTTCTGGTTCAATCCCCAGTCAGGGCACATGACCAAGTTTCAGGTTCAATCCCCAGTCAGGGTGCATGCCCAATGCAACTGATTGATGTTTCTCTCTCACATCGACATTTCTCTCTCCCTTCCTTTCTCTCTAAAATCAACAAAAATATGTTTTAAAAAATTTTAAAAAGTTATGTTAAAAAAAGAAAATGCTGTTCTCCGTGACTAGGATACATTTTCCTCTTTCACACCTGACAACTCAGGGTCTTTCAGAGCAGTTGTATGTGGTTTATAGTGTACACTTGTGCATGGGTGGATGGTGACCCTGAATCACACAAAGAATTCGCTCATTGCTACTTCCTCTCTGAAACTTTTTCCAGCTTTAGATTGGTAAATGCCTTCCCTGCTTTTCTATAGCTCTTTATATATTTTTTATTCTAATTTTAATGCATCTTTTCAAATTATAATACCTATCTTCTTACAGTGGAAACAGAAAATTCTAAATCTAATTGCAACATCATAAATTCCACCTTAGAAAATAAGGTCTCAGTTGGCAAGCTCTTAGTAAAGAATCTTAAGGGAGACAATTTGCAGTAAACTAAAGATGAGCACAAATTCTATGTTTACAGAATACTTTTCCCATTGAGGGGAGTTGGACTTTTCCCTTTGAATTTGGCTGATTTTTGTGACTTGATTCACTGAAAGAATGCAGTGGGAGTGACTTTCTGGGACTTCTGAGGCTCCATCACAAGAAACCTTTCAAAACTGCTGCCTGGACCTCTTGAAATGCTGGCTTCTCAAAATGCTCCCTTTGGAGTACTCACCCTTAAGACTCAGTCATTATGTTGTGAGAAAACCTAAGCAGTTTCTGGAGAAATCCACACGAGGAAGAATCAAAGCCTCCAACTGACAATCTGAACTCGATTCTCAGTCAGCAGCCAGCACCAATTGGCCCTCCATGTGGGACGCATTCTTGGAAGTGGATCGTCCAGTCCCAGTCAAGTTGTCCTAGCTATGTAGCTACGGCCGCATGGAACAGAGAAGCCCAACTTGTGGGCTACTGAGAACAAGAAGTGATTGTTGTTGCTCTAATCCTCTAATTTGGGGATATTCTGTAATTTAGCAACAGATTGCTAGAACAGTGGTGATGCAGATGTTTGAAGAAAGTCTCCCCTGGGCACAAATATTCTTACATATATGAGGGAGAAGTTAGTAAATATTTACATTATCCTTTTATCAAACATCTTTGATTTTTCCTTAACTAGACCTTATTCTTCTTATATACACCGTACTAAAACGAGGCAGGGAAAAACATAAATATATTGCATCATAAACTGGTAAAATGTAGAGAGGTCCCTGAGATCATCTACCACTTAACCGAGAAAGAAAAAATGAAGTTCACATAATTGGGTTACTTTCTCTAGCTCACAAGCAATAGAAACAATCAAGATAGTTCCCTGATTCTAGGTCTGTGTTATTAGAACTCAAAGATAAATTTTTAAAAAGAAGGAAAAGATATATAACATGCAATCAGTTTCTAGTTTCCCAAAACTCTCAAGTAGAAATAATATATCAATTAAAGGACCTTTAAACATACAAGTTCTCCTGTATCAGCATCAGCCTATTACTATTGCAGGACTGTGTTAGTGATGGATGGCTGGGTCACTCAGTTACGAAGGGATATAAATATTTCAAACTGATTATATATGGGCCTTTAAATAAGAAGATAAAAATATTTTTATAACCTAACTTCCCTTGTGTCAAGCAACTCCCCTGAAATGCCCATAACTAAATGTATTCATTGAGGACATCTAGGTCTATTTATATTGCAGAAGAGTCTCACAAAATAAAAATAAAGCCACAATAACTCATTTTCATGGATAGTATTTTCAAGAGCGTCTCTAGAATACGATACTCATTTATTGGCACATTATAGATGCCTACAAATATTCTGTCCCTATATTATAGAACTTGAAAGAAAATTATTTGAAAAAATTGAATGCAATGACAATGTGAGAATTGATGGCAAAGGACTTAAGATTAGAGTCCCTTTCCCCACTCTAGGAGCTACAACATAGTCTCTTGGACTGTGAGGTAACCTGTCAGTGAGTAGCTGTGTGAGCATGTGTGAGGGGTTCTGGTAATATAGAAAAGCTACTCCTTCTGCGGTTAAATTTGTAGACTAAGAATCATACCAAAACAGGTGTGTTTAAAAATACCTAGGATCTGAATTCTCAAAGTCTATTTTCTAAGTCCAGAGTTCCATCTGTTGTTTTTGTACCATACACAGGGTCCCATCTCCTTCCTTAATACTCTGTCCTCAGGACCAGCATAAATCATCTACTCTCAGATGGGCCACTTCTCTGGTAGTGCTCTCTTCCTCCTCTAAGAGCTGGCCTCTCTTTAGTATAAAACCACAATTAGGCTGCTACGAAAGACAGAGAAAGCCACCATTTTAGATCAAATTCTTCAAATACTTTATTTATGAGTTACCCTACTACACTTAGGTATAAGTTAAGAAAAGTGGTAGGTAGGCTCAAGAATGTTTGCCATATATATGGGTTGCAAGTCTGGTTGAATGGCAGGGCTTCTATTAAGATGAGGAGGAGTAGCTATGAACCATATTTGGCAAAAATGATCACTTTCACTTTGTATATGTTCAATTTGAAATGATAGAGAGCTAAAGGGAGATGCCAAGGTGGCAGCTGTATAATTGTGTCTGGAGCCCTGAAGCCAAGTCTGGACTGGAGATAAATATATGGGAGGGTTGTATAAGGGTGATGGAGAGGCCAGTGACAGCTTTGGAGAGAAGACGAGGTTATGTGGAGAGATGGTGTATGGTGATGAATGACTTAAAGGCTGTGTAAAAAAGGGCAATATGACAAAAATGATCGAGAAAAAGAGTGCAGAGAGTTAGAAGGAAAATGAGAAGAATACGCTATCAGAGGAGGTAAGGAGTTACTGTATCAAGAAGAAAATGGAATCAGTTATTCCTCATAAGTTAAGTAAGGAGAGAACTTCAACCCATTTTTAATCCCTCAGGCTACTTTTCAGGGATGGCTTTGTTGGTTTCTGAGACATGCCGTGATCTCTCTCACCTCTGGGTTTCACACTGCTGACCGCTCAGGATGCCTGAAGCGAACTTTCTCTCCTTATTACTGGATTAGTCGTTGTTCAGTCTTCAAAGTTTTGACTTAAAAGTTACATTCTCTGGAAAACCTTTCTCATCTCCCCCCAAGGTAGGTCAGGGATTCAATTTAGGAGCTCATATTGCACTTTGTATAGTAGCATTACTTTTTAAAAACTGTTATTTCTTCCCATTAAACTGTAACCTCCATGAGGACTGGGATCATGCTTATTTGGTGTACCGCTATATCCCCAGAATATAGCAAATGCTTATTAAATGTATGCTGAATTAATAAATAAATGGAACAAAACTTGTTTTGTGTGTTTTTTTAAATTCGAAAATCATTCATCTTGCTTCTTTTTCCTCCAGGCTCTTCTGATTCCTCTCTGGATGTTCCTCATTTTCTTGTGAGGCACCTATAATTCTGCCCTTAATTGTTGGTCTTCCCAGGGTCCAGTTCTTTCCCATCTTCTCTTGTTGAACTATTCCTATTCACACATTCATGCTTTATTTACTACATTCTGATAAATATTATATATTCATCTTTGACCCCCAATTCCCCCCCATGGTCTTACTATATAGCCTATTTATTGAATCTTTTAATTCAATATTTCACTGGCCTCTAGATTCAGTATAACCAATAATATGAGAATTAACTCTAATATATTTCTCCACCTGTGTCCACAGACTTCAGACATTAGCATCAACATTCTCCTGGCCACCTAAGGAAAATATCTCAGACTCATCACAGATATTATCTCGGAATCATGTGAGTTTTTGTCCACCATACCTGATCAGCCACATATTTTTAAAATATTTTGAAAGTTTTTAATGTGTTCCTCTTTTAGATCCAATGCTCATAGTTTATCCAAAAGTTTTCTGAAGAACTTCCTTTCCTGATTTCTTTACCCCCAGGCTCACTTGCTCTTCAGTTTATTTTGTATATTGTTGAGTTATCTTTTAAATAGCTTGTTTCAAACTCTTTAGTGAGATTCCTTTTCATAACTCTCTTTAGCAAGGCAGAAGAAGCCCTTCCTGACATGATTCCCATCTCCCTCTGACTTTCCTGTCTTATTGCACCCTCCCCATATCATTACAAAATTGTGGTTTTCCCTGAATGTACATATCTTTCTATACCATTATGACTATGTCACCTGTTTCCTTTCCCAAAGTAGTCCTCACCGTGACTCTTCAAAACTAAAAATAAATAAGTAAATAAATAAATAAATACATAAAACAAAACAAAAACCCTGAAAAATGTGATCAGCTATTAATTTTTTTAAGCATGCCACTCCCATGCCCAGACAATAATCCATGTTTAGATTTGTTGCTACATTCTATCACTGAATTCTCCTGGTTTCTTTGCCTTTGTCTTTTACTTACCTACTATATTGTAATCTTTTTTGAGTTCAGGTTTCTAGAACTAACTTTATATTTTCAAGGCCTACCACAATCTCTACACTCAATAAGTTTTTTATAAATTTAAATTAAACAGTTTCTTGAAGCACAGTTGTCATGAGTTTTAAAACTGGTTCTTGTCCTGTTAGAATCCAGGTCTTTCTAAAATTAGTCCTGTTTCTAAAGCAACCAAGCCACTGTAATACCAAATTCAAAATTAATCAGTGTTAAATTTAGATCCATTAATGTCATTATTTCTAATAAGATATTGGCATAGAAGTAGGAAGTGCTTTTGTTGGTGGTGGTGTTACTAGCTTGATTTGATTATCTTGTTAGGAAAATATTGAGGCATCTTGTTTGTGCTAAACTAAGTAAAAATTTAGGAATACAGAACTTTTATTATACGTAAAATATTGGAAATAAGAAGATGATGCTATAATTATCATCTAGAAAATTACTTTAGTACTGTAGCATATCATTTTCTCATGCATAAACTCTGTAAAGTCACTTATGAAAAATACTCTATAAATCCCTATGGCAATGGGGAAAGGAATTAAAACTCAAGTAAAATTAAATTTTAGAAGATTAATGTTGCCTGTTCTGTTTGATGATAACAATAAATATAATGTAATTTTGTTAACTTACTTCTTTAAAATACAAATTGATAACAAACAAAGGAACCATTTTAGCACAGGTATCTGCTTGTGTTTGAGTGTCCCAAAAGGTAATCTGAATTGAAGTAATGAAGAGGTGCTTAGCTCACTGATGTTTTATATAATGTCTAAAATAAAATTAGATTTTCTTCAGAGTCCCTAGAATATTCAGTGACTACATGAATGATGTTATTTATTTCTTTACCTACACATCTATCTTTATTTTCATCTTTAATTAAATATTATTTTCTACTGGGTTATTAAGTATATATAAATCAGTATTCATTTACACAATAAGGTCTCTTAACTGGCAGATGCTTTTGAAGGTATATTTATTTCACAAATATTGCTCAATAAGGAGGGGGATGCTTGCTCACTTAAATGAACAACCCTCCTTTATCTACTATTTGAAATCAGATAAATTCGCCTGCCATTTGCATGACCATTGTGAATCTGGTGTGTTAATAAGTTTACACATCAGCCCAGCTGGAGTGGCTCAGTTGGTTGTGCATTTTCTTGTGCAATGAAGGGTTGCCAGTTTGATTCCTGCTTGGGCACATACAGAAGGCAGTCCATTGATGTTTCTTTCTCTCTCTCTTCTTCTCTCTAAACATGTCCTCAGGTGAGAACTAAAAGAAAAATGTTAACATTTCAGTGGACTCTTTAGAGTATTTATTTCCAAAACATGGTTCCTAGATCTACATCAGCATCACCTTGGAACCTGTGGGAAACACAAATCTGTGGGCCTAACTCCAGAACTATAGATTCAGAAATTCTGGGGTGGGGCTCAACAATCTGTGTTTTTGTAAGCCTTCTCAATGATTCTGATGCACACTAAAATTGAAGAACCTCTGCCTTCAACTAGATAGGTTCATGGAATTTTGGAGTCTAAAGGAAACTTAGAAACAATCTCATTTTCTAGATGATGCTGTTACTGGTGAGAAAATGAGACCTCGGTTCTGGTCTTCTTGAAGAAAAAATTTCAATCAAGAGACAAAGTGTAGCAAAGCAAGCAAAAATTTATTGGCTGCAGCAGAAACACACTTAGGCCAGTGAAACAAAGAAGGGCATAGAAGTGACAGGGAAGCCTTGACTGGGCTGCTCTGGTTCACTGAGAAGGCGGAGAAAAGGGGGCCTCGGAGACAGGTTCAGGGGTTAGTGCGGGATGAGCTGCCAACTGTCCATTGCTCCCCTGGTTGCAAGTATTTTGGTGTCCCTTAGAGTTTAGAAAATACGTGCCTGTGGGGGAAGACAGGTAGAAAAGGAATGGCAAGGGCGTGTTCCCTTGGGGGAGAGAGCATGCTGGGTCCTTTGCGTTGAGGGTATTTATCTCTCTCTTGTAGGTGAAAATCTTAGGAAGGATCTCAGGGGAGGGTCTCAATAGAATATTCATCAGCTTTATGCTGATGTACCAAAATGAGGTTTATTCTCATCTGTCACTGAGTGTGGTTGGCAAATGGCACTAATTAAATTTCTGCTGTCTCCCAGAGTAGGCTGATTTAAGCTATTTAACTTCTGTTTGGGGAGGAGAGGAGGAGTGCAAACCATTTACTCTTAAGTGTCCCTGGTTTAGTGTCCCTAGATGGCTGCAACTGCTTGGCATCTTGATTTTCTTTCTTTCTTTTTTTTTTCTTCATTAATCTTCACCTGAGGATATTTTTTCCATTGGTTTTTAGAGAGAGTGGAAGGGAGAGAGAGAGGGAGGTAAGAGAAAGAGAGAGAGGGAGAAATATCGATGTGGGAGAGACACACTGATTGGTTGCCTCCAGCATTAAACCCCACAGGGGTCAGGGGTTGAACTTGCAACCCAGATACATGCCCTTGACTGGGAATCAAACCTGTGACCCTTTGGTGCATGGGCTGATGGTCTAATCACTGAGTCATACCAACCAGGGCAGCATCTTGATTTTCTAGATGGCTGCAAACTGATGTTTAACTGTCTCATCTCAGTTTCCCTATTCCACTTGTAAGGCTTAGTGGCCTGTCCCAAAGCCAATCAGTGATTTAAAAAAAAAAAAAAAAAAAGCTCTAGGAAACTCCATAGTTAACTGAAATTTTAAACGTCTGGTCCTATGCAATCTTCTAATCCTGGGAATACAAGCATAGAAGTACTCTTAAAATTGAAGCTTGCACACAAACACAAACATACATACATACACACTCACAAGTGCATGCATAAAGGAATTCTAGTATTTACTTTTTCAATGTGTTTCTAAAAATTTTATTGACCTCTCAAATGAATTAGACTATTTTTTAATAAGCAATAGTCAATTACTTCATATTTTAAGAGATAGATTTAATAAGTCTTAATATTCTTAGCCATAGATATGCCATCAATCTAGAAAGAGCTGGGTGAATATCAACCAAATTTATTAAAGGATTTATATGTGGAGAAACAGTTAAGACAGAGAGAGCAGCAAGTCTCTTCTGTCATAAATCATTCTCAAAAGATATCTTAAAATAATTTGCATTACAACCCATATATATTTGATTAAACTTATCTATTTAAAGCAGAAACATTAAAATTTTGATTCTTTTTTTATAGGCTTCACTGCAGTTGCAATAGTTATTTTAAAATATATATACATATAACAACTTTTTCCTAGTGCAGTCATATATAAAAGTACTTTCTTAAATTGTGTATCTGTGTGAATAGACATGCTATTCTTGAGAAATTAAAATGTTCACAGCGCAAAAGCTTTGTTTCCCTAAAGAAAAGGTAGAATGAATGAATGGAGACAGATCCCCTATAAGGAGTTGAAATTGTGCCAAAAGGAAATTGCATTTTCCAAATTGCATGTCTCATTGTTGGGGAAAACATAAGACACAGGCTAAATAAATCAAAGCCCCATTTCAATGAGCCCTTCTGAACAAAACCACAGCATTAGATTCATTACCTTGAAAGATGGGTCAATCCCTGGGGTTTTCTAAGGAGTTCAAATTTGATTATCAGTCTTATTCTGATTATTAATATGTTCAGACAAAGAGGGACTTTAAATATCTGCTTGAGAATAGTCAGAAATATGTATGTTATTGTAGGGGAACTCATTGAGATGCAATATGACAGCAGCAGCAAAGGCATCTGGGAAATGTTAGACCCTTAACTCTCTGTAGGATCAGGCTTGGCTGATTACCCAGAAATCCAGAATGCTGCCCCAACAAACATCAGGCCCTGGGAAGGAGGTTAGTGAATGCATGGAGTGCAATAACTGCCTGATCTTATCTTTTAACTTAGGAATTCACTGTTCTTCCTGGTGGTCTACATGACTACCCCCCATATGCTTTCCCTGTTAGCCCCTTATAAAAAAGAGTCCCTGTCCTGGGAGGGACATGGATTCTTCCCAGCCAGCCACCACTGGAAGCAGCTGCTTTGCCTGTGTATGTAAGTTTCTCCTATTATGAATTTGAATAAGACTTCGTGTCAGTTCTTCAGAGTCAACTCTGAATTCAGACTTTTGGGGCTTTTCCCCAGCAGTTATACTTAAGCCTATTGACACCTCCTCACAGCCCCCCCCCCCAAAAAAAAATCCAGTAAACAACAGCATAAGCAAACTATACCACGTTTTTGCATAACTTGCCATTTCATATCAAGTCATATACATGCAGGCTGATAGTCAGATAGAAATGAGCCAGAGAGTTTCATAGACTTGGGTTAGCAGCTGCAAATCTGATGGAGAATGTTTCTCCTTGAAGCCAGTTAAGACCTGTTGCAATATCCTATGACTGACTTCCCTTCAGTAAACTAGAGCATGAAAACTGAAAGTTTTCAGAAAATTGGAACAACTGTTTTCTACATCTAGCAATGCACAGCACTGCCACTAAAAAAAATAATAATTTGAATTCAAGTATTGAAGTTAAAGGTCAATTATGCCCTACTTTGAGATCAAACCCTTATAATAATAATATACTGGTCTGATGAGGGATTGATTAGAACTTGTTATTCTTGAGATTGATGGGATGTGTCATATTATAGTTGCTCATGTAATGTAGACAGACCTAACTTTGAGTTCTATCTCAAAGACAGATTCTGTCCAGCACCTCACAGGGCTGCAGGTGTTCGAACAATAAAATAGCATGCATTCGTTATTTACAAGGAAACTTTTAGAATTTATATCATGTATTAGATAGAAAACGTAAAAAGAAAAATCCCAGAGATTTCTTCCTCTTTAGAAAGTAGTGATTTAAACTTTCTGCCTGTATATGGTCTCATAAAATTTATAGAGAAAGAGATTAAATGTATAAAATGATTTATAGTTGGATTAAAAAAGCTTGCAAGTTTGTGATTTCATACATCTTCACGAGAACTGTTATAAATCTCTGTAACTTATATTGCTTATTTTCCCTCTACAGGAGCAGCATAAACAGAGCAAGCAATTATCTGTAATAAACTTTTTCTTTAATATTGCGGCAATCCCATTTTCTTTACACACTTGTCATAATACATCTTGTGCTCCGAAACTGTTCGTATCTTTTGCAGCTGTGCAGACACTGTAGCTACTGTAGGTAAGTCAGTGTGGCCATAATGTAGAGAGCAAATTATTAAATGGAATGAAATCTTAGCCATACTTTTAGAGAGCTAACATTTTATACAAACCAAATCTTAGTTTTACCATTTATAGAAAAAGCCTCAAAATAATATGTTCTGTTTATGGTTTTTAGAACATTTGTTAAATATGTTGTAGATCCCATAGAGTATTGTATACAATCTGAGATATTAATTGAGTTGAACACTATCATAAATATGAACCACTCATATGTTCAGTATGTGTCGCTAAGAATTAATAATAATCCATAATTTTAAGTTTGTAATTTAAAGTTAAATGCATTAAATTATTAAAATGACACTAACTTTAATGATGAAATTCCATTGGCCAGTCTGCAACAAAAGTTAGGAAGTAGAGGGTTAATCTAACCACATACATTTTTTTAAGGAGTATGGGCATACCTTGGAGATGGTGTGAGTTTGGTTCTGGCCCACCAAAATAAACTGAGCCATAATTTTTTTGCTGACGAAAGGTCTTGCCTTCAATTTGTGAAAAATGCAGCATCACCTTATCATCAATAAGGTGATGCTCAATAAAATGAAGTATGCCTGTGTCTTAGTAATTTTTAAGAAAATTTAAAGATGAGTGCAAGGTGATGATATTTAGTAATGGAGGCTAGATTTTTAAATATTCTGGAGAATTTAAAAATCCAGATTTAACTTGTATGTCATGGCTTTTTAATGTTGGCTCAATTAAAAAAAAAAAAGTGTGCTGGACTAACAACAACAAAAATTCTACCTCTATTTTTCAGTCTCTGAGCTGTCTCAACCTCCTCAGGGCATATAAGTGAAAGTTTTATGGCACTGTGCACTGCATTATATTCTAATGAAATTTCTTTTAGATCAATATCCATTAGTGTATCCACACTCATATTGAGTTGGCCCTGGATCTGAAGGTTCTTTAACAACAATAAGCACTTACTGTGTGTATGGCAGGCTTCTTGGTGTTATATATGAGAACAAAGAGAGGCTTTACTAGCTGGTATTCAGGTGGGGAAGTTTAACACATAGATGTGAGTCATAAATCAATGTATATCTTTTATGATCACAAATAATACACTAAATATAACAGTTAGTGCAATGACTTTGAGGTGTCTTTTTCTTACTCTCTTTAAAAGGTTGTCTATATTTTATTGATAGAGCATTATCTTTGTTGATCAAAACACAAAATATTCTGTAATCGCACAATAATGTTTGCCACGTATCTGCTTTTTGCACTAGCAGCAGTATATCTATACTTAATAAACCAGTTCAGCGCCTGTAATTCACAGAATAATATAGAAGAAAAGCACAGAATTTGGAGTAAATGATTTGTGTTACTCTCTAAGATTGCTGTGTGACTTTGGGCAAATAGATTAATTTCTGAGCCTTGGTTTATCTAAGCTATCAGGTGAAGCTCATAATCTCTCTTTTCTAATATGAGACAGTAGAGGTGAATATTCTTTGTCAAATGTACAAAATGATGAAAATAGTCATTATTATCTTTAATAAATCATTTAACAAAAACTGCAGAGAAAACAAAAATTGAAATGGATGTGGCATCTACTTTAAAAAGATAATCTCATTGGAGAAGCATCTGGAAATATTTGTCAACTGCTTTTAAGTATAATTAGCTTTCTAATCTGTCATACATCATCATTTTGGGCAACTTCCTTTTTTAAATATATCCGTAATTCTTAAAATTACTCTCTCAACAATGACTAAATAATTTTGTGAAGCCTTCACATTCTCTAAGCTATTATCTAAATGTATTTACTATAATCGGCCATTTTTTACATCGGAGAGAAGAAAATTAACTGAGTTGAATCCACTACACGATCCTCAGGCTTTTCCCTTATATCTTTTTGTGACAAAATTAATTGTTTATTACACTGCTTTTACAGGACCATTTTTATCTACCTTGCTCAGCGCTTGGGTTCAGATGTATGCAAACTGTTTTTAAAAGTGACAGTACACATACTGCTACGGCTCATTCAGATTCAGCAAGATGTCAACTCAAAACCATAACAATTCATACATCATTGCAGACAACGTTACTGACTCCATATGGAGTTTAATAGGCCTTCACTGTTGGCCTGGAAATCACTGACATCTATCTTTTCATGTTTATAACTAAAAAAAAATTAAAAAGAAATTAAATTATAGAAAGGTGTTTAGAAGCATTTTTCTTTCACCAAAATGTGTAACAGAATAGAAATTGTGCATGACAGTTTTAGTTCAACAGAAATTAATATTGATGTCTGATAAATCACTGTAGAAGGGAATCTTCGATAGAAAGCAGTGAAGGATTTACGACTGGCTCTTGGCTTTGTGTTTTTAATTAGAGGGCGAACCCATCCAAAGGTGGATCTGGCAGTTGTCACAGTCAGTAGCTAGGTACCTGACCTGAGAATATTAGGAGGTGATGGATTGTGGTTGTGCTTTTCACTTTTAATTCAGGTGGTTTAGCATTACTTAGGGAGCAACGAGAAAGATTTTGAAAATACATTGAGCTCTCCAGGCTAGAATTTTCTTGGTGATTCAAATCAATATTAGCAAATTGTTCAACCTCGGTGCCTCTCTACTAAGGGAGGAGAAATTACTAGGGGAAATCATGTGCTAGATTTTAGCTACTCTCACCTGAAGAAAGCAGCCTGGTTTGGGGTCCCAAAGCTGACATTTACCACCTACAAAACCATGAATAAATAATCTCTCTGAACCTAAACTTCTTCAGCTCCAAAAGGGGAGAATAATAATAAAAATACATACCCCAATAGGTTATTTAGAATTAAAAATACAATTTGAAAAAAAAAATGCCATTTTAATAGTACAGGCTACGTGGCAATTATATTATTATTATTATTATTATTATTATTCCCAAATGGACCAATAGCTAGAACTAGCCCCAACAAGTTCTGTATCACAATTTACCACAATTACTACAAGAAATGTAGGCTTTTCAGGTCACTTTTATCTTTATGGCTCTCTATGTGTGTGTATATATATATATTTTTTAAATATATCTTTATTGATTTCAGAGAGAGGAAGGGAGAGAGAGAGAGAGAGAGAAACATCAATGATGAGAGTCATTGATCTGCTGCAGCCCGCAACCAGGGCATGTGCCCTGACTGGGAATCGAACCCTGATCGCCTGGATCCTAGGCCGATGCTCAACCGCTGAGCCACGCCCGGCTGGGCTCTATGTATATCTTTAAATTGACTCAAACTGCCAGCAAGCTCTTGCAGTAAATGTTCCACTGCGCCTTATAGAACCCGTGGCCTGTCATGGGCAAAACTCCCTATACCTTTAGTGTAATAAACATCTGAATTCATCGATGTTCACCGCTGACGGCCTTCAGGCCCCACCTCTGCCTTTCCCTTCTGCACCACATCTGACAAGATGATAGTAGAGCCCGGGTGCTCCTTCCCTTGGCACGTGCGTGGAAGTGCAGACCACTCAAATCCCAGCCCCGTGTGGGCAGTCAGCTGGCCCAACCCCTTCCCACCGCGTATAGCAAAGCCATCACCTCTCTTCCCTTAAGTTGTTAAGGATCTTACATGCCTATTCTGCTTGCTCCAGAAAGTTCCATTAGATAAGCAATAAAAAGTTTTTATAACGTCTTGGTGCATGGGTGGCACAATTAGTCTTGGCATTCAAACTGATGTGTGTATGTTTGGGAAGGGCTTGTCCTGCCCCTCCTGGGGCACCCACAAAATGCTCAATCGCCTCTTTATTGTCCCTTCGTGTTTTGCTCTAATTGAAACTTAGCAACTCGAGAATCTCGATCTCATAAATCCCTCTCAAGTGGTGGCTGTTCTTTGCCTCACATTTATCTTACCGCTGGAGATGGAGCTTTGTCTCAAGTACTCCTCAGCGCTTCGTTTAGAGCACTGTTTCTTATCCTCTCTAAAATCCAAGAGAAAACACAACGAACAAACACACTCTCCAGATCCTGTCACTTATCTGGCAAAAAATTATATCAAATTATCCATACCACGATCTCCATCAGATTTTTGATTATTCTAACAGTAAAATATATTGTACCCATCTCATTCAATGGCACCTTCAATCATTCAGCTGCATCACTCTCATTCCTTCGTAACTTTCCATCAACATCTACGTACAATTCACCAAAAAATGTACTCCATGTTCCAAAGATAATTTACCAGGAGTGTACCCCAACATCCTCCACTGTCTTCTGATCTACGTGTGACCTGCACTTCTGCAATAACTTTCTGCGAGTTTTAGTGTGGTGGCCTGGAAAATGGCCCCAAAGATATCCATGCCCTAAGCCCTGGAACAGGTGAATGTAACCTTAAATGGCAAAAGAGACTTCGCAGGGGTGATGAATTAAGGGTCTTGAGAAGCGGAGAGCATCTGGAATTATTCAGGTGGAACCTAAGGGTCGGTACAAGAGCCCGTACGAGAGGAAGACAAGAAGATCACAGGAGGAAGCAGGGGACATGGAAGCCAGAATTTGGATTGACCTGAGGAAAGAGGCTATGAACCAAAGATGCAGGAAGTCTTGAGAAACAAGAAAATCCAAGAAAATTGATTCTCCTTATTATTAACCTCACGAAACTGATTTTGCACTCCTAGTATCTGGAACTGTGAGGATTCAATTTTATTATTCTCCAGGTGCCAAATTTTGGCAATTTTCACAGCAACTATAGAAAGCTAGTGCATTTGCCACCTTCTGCCCAGCCCCCTTACAGCCTGCTGGTGGCAGGCTAAGTGGGGTGTTCCTTCCAGAGTGCAGATGGAGTCTGTTCACTTCTCTGCTCAAAATGCTCCAATAACGTTCCCTTTCAGAATAAAATCCAAAGTCTGTACCATGCCTGTGTGGCCTCAGAGGGTTTGACCACCTCTCTTTTGTTACTCTGCCTTCCTTCAGGCCACCCCAGCCACACTGGAGTCCACACTCTTCCTGGGACATGTAATGTGCGCTCCTGTCTGTCATTTTCCCCTCATTTCGTTCATAGCTCAGCTGTCCCTTTCTTAGAGGGCACTTTCCTGAGCGGTCAGCCACACAGCAGCCTCTATCACTGTCTATCCTTCCACCAGCTTTTGTTTGGTCATTTCCTCTTTAATTTTTAGCTTTAGTTGCTATTAATTTGTTTCTTTTTTTCTTTTCTAGAATGTCAACTCCAGGATGAGGTCAAGGGCTTTATTATTATTTTTTTTAACAACTCTCTAGCACTTTGAATAATGTCTACCTTATAATATGCAATCAAAACACACGTGTCATATGAATTACTTAAGTCCTTATAGTAACTATACTATCATCTGTATTTTTATTTCTCTCACATGCTCTTTATCATGTTCTAAACAGTTTGTCTTCAAATTGAAAGTTATTTAATCCTCCTATGAGTCTATGAGGTAGGCACTATTGTTATGTAAATTTTATAGATGAGATACTGAGGGACAGAGTTAAACAATTTGCCCAAAGTCACAGAGCTTGTAAGTGATCTGCCCCCAGAGTTCACGTGTTTAACCCGTAAACTATGCTGACTCTCTAGGAGTTGCATCAGGCAAGCATATACTGTCCTAACATCTATTTTTTTCTAAATGTAATGCCTTTTTTTCTATTTAAATACTTATTTCAGTTGTCTTTTAATTTTTATTTTTAAATCTCTTTTATTTGATTAATTATAGATTTCCTAAGAAGTTGTAAAGATAGCACAACTTTACACCCACTTTCCCACAATGGTTACATCTTCCATAATTACAACACAGTATCGAATCCAGAAAGGGACATTGGTACAATATGTGTATGTGTAGTAACTTATATATCATTTTATCACCTATAGAATTCTGTAACCACTAAATCAATCAAGATATAAAATTAATCGCTGTTACTACAAAAATCCCATCAGCTACCTACTAAGCTGCCGATTTATAATACCCATCCCCTTCCCACTATTCCTATTCCTAAACACTGGCCACCACTAATCTGTCTTTCTTTCCTTCTTTTTTTTAAAATTTATTTTTATTGTTGAGGGTATTGCAGATGTCTGCTATTACTCTCCCGCCCTCCAGCTGTTTATCCCCTCCACTCGGCTCCCACCCCACACCAGGCCTTCATCATATTACTGTCTGTGTCCATGGGCTGTGCATAAATACATATAAGTTCTTTGGTTAATCTTTTACACACACACACACTCACACACACACACACACACACACCGAGATCTGTCAGTCTGTTGTATGTTTCTATGTCTCTGGATCTATTTTGTTCACCAGTTTATTTTGTTCATTAGATTCCACATATGAGTGAAATCGTGTCATACTTTCTTTTCTGACTGACTTATTTGTCTTAGCACAATACTCTCCAGGTCCCTCCAGTGCTGTCTCAAAGGGTATAAGATCCTTCTTTTTCACAACTGCATAGTATTCCATGGTATAAATGTGCCACAGCTTTTTTATCCGCTCATCTATTGATGGGCACTTGGGCTGTTTCCAAATCTTAGCTATTGTAAATAGGCCTGCTATGAACATAGGGGTGCAGAAATTCTTTCTGATTGGTGATTCAGGTTTCTTAGGATATATTCCTAGAAGTGGGATCGCTGGGTCAAAAGGCAGCTCCATTTTTAATTTTTTGAGGAAACTCCATACTGTTTTCCATAGTGGCTGCACCAGTCTGCATTCCCACCAGCAGTGCACTAGGGTTCCCCTTTCTCCACACCCTCACCAGCACTTATTTGTTGCTTTATTGATGACAGCCATTCTGGCAGTTGTGAAGTGATACCTCATTGCGGTTTTAATTTGCATCTCTCTGATGATCAGTGCCATTGAACATCTTTTCATATGTCTCTTGGCCATCTGTATGTCCTCTTTGGAGAAATGTCTATTTAGGTCCTTTGACCATTTTTTAATTGGGTTGTTTGTCTTCTTTTTGTTGAATTGTATGAGTACTTTATATATTTTGGATATTAATCTCTTATCAAATATATCATTGACAAATATGTTCTCCCATACAGTGGGCTCCCTTTTCATTTTGTTGATGGTTTCCTTTGCTGTGCAGGACTTTTTAGTTTGATGCAGTCCCATTTGTTTATTTTCTCCTTTGTTTCTCCTGCCCTAGGAGATGTATCAGCTAAAATTCTGCTATGTGATATGTTTGAGATTTTACTGCCCATTTTCCTCTATGATTTTTATGGTTTCACAACTTACATATAAGTCTTTTATCCACCTTGTGTATGGTGTAAGTTGATGGTCTAGTTTCATTTTTTTTTGCCTGTACCTGTCCAGTTTTCCCAACACCATTTATTGAAGTGGCTCTCTTCACTCCATTGTACGTTCTTGCCTCCTTTGTCAAATATTAATTGACCTTAATGGCTTGGGTCCTTTTCTGGGCTCTCTGTTCTGTTCCACTGATTGATATGCCTGTTCTTATGTCAGTACCAGGTTGTTTTGGTTACGATGGCTTTGTAGTATAGTTTGATATAGGGTATTGTGATCACTCCAACTTTGTTCCTTCTTTCTCAAGATTGCTGTGGCTATGCGGGGTCTTTTTCAGTTCCATATAAATTTTTGGAATATTTGTCTTAGATTTGTGATGTATGTTGATGGTATTTTAACAGGGATTGTGTTGAATCTGTAGATTACTTTGGGTAGAACAGACATTTTAATGATGTTAATTCTTCCAGTCCATGCACATGGTATATTCTTCCACTTGTTTGTATCTTCCTCTATTTCTTTTTTCAGTATCCTATAGTTTTCTGAGTACAGGTCTTTTACCTCCTTGGTTAAGTTTATTCCTAGGTATCTTATTTTTTCATTGCAATGATAAATGGGATTTTTTTTTTTAGTTTCTCTTTCTAAGCGTTCATTATTGATGTGTAAAAATGCTGATTTCTAGATGTTTATTCTGCCAGCCAGAATAATGGTGAAAGGGCTCCAATCAGTGAACTTTAGAAAGACTTCAGTCTTGGGGCCAACAATCCTGGGTGATGGATGAGAAAAGGGTGAGACAAAGGGAAGTTCATTGGAAAGCTGCCTATAAAACAGTTGCACTAAGGCTTTACTCCCCAGCCATTTCCCATCCCTTCCCCATCACCTGGTAATTCCAATAAGAGCTCCCACCATTTTGGTATTTTCCCCAGAACAAAAACCAAAAGACATTACACTAAACACTTTTAGCTAACTGTGGGGAACTAGGGCTCCCACTGTTAACATGGACATCAAGGACTAAAACTCTCTTCATTCTAGTATTTTAGGAGTAAATAATCTAATGACTAGTTCTCTATCTGCTAAACCCATGCTGGTTATCACACTGTTCCTGCATATGGCATTTCCCCTATCTTCTCAATAAGAGTGGAGATTTAACAAGAGCACAGATCCGGGTACTACACATTAGAGCTGGTGGTGGGAAACTACTAGCATTAATAATACAATTCCCAATCTCAGATGTGAATTGATAATGAAGGATCACCAGTAGAATGAATGATAAAGAATATTAAGCCATCTAAAGAAAGAAAATAAGTGATCTGGATGGAAGGATAGATTTTATAGCATATAGAAAAAAAAAAAAAAAAAAAAAACAACAAAAAATGCTAATCACCACTATTAAAAGGAGCAATACTATGAAAACCAACAAAAACACAATAGAGTGGCCCAGCAGATGTTGCTCAGTGGTTGAGTGTCAACCCATGAAATAGGAGGTCACTGATTCCTGGTCAGAGTACATGCTAAGGGTGTGGCCTTGATCCCCAGTGCGGGGAGTGCAAAAGGCAGCTGATCAATGTTTCTCTCTCATCCTCTCTAATCAATGTTTCTATCTCTCTATCTCTCTCCCCTCTCTGTAAAATCAATAGAGACATATTTTATAAAAATTTAAAACAACACACAATAGAGTGGATCAATGTATCCAAAAGCTAATTCTTGTAAATACTAATAAACTAGACAAACTCTAAAAAGTTTTATCAAGATAAACATAAACATGGAAAAAATTAAGTATGTACACACACACACATAAACACATACTTTGGAAATAAAAGATGAGCAGGCCCATCTCATAAAAACTAACAAATGAAAGGAGTGAGAAAATATAAGGATTCTAATATTTTCATCTTAGTAGAAAGCCAATTGATAATATTAAAAGTAAATGGAACATTAAGTGGAAGTTAATGTTGATTCTATAAGATCGACCTCAGACAAACTATATAAATGGTGAAGGGAGGGAGGAAGTGAGACATAATATGTTATTGCCTTCACAGCAAGATAATATGTTATCTGAATTAGGAAATGGTAATTTAATCTTACCCTTTAAAATTATTGCCTCCACAATCAAAGATTTAAGCAGATTGGTGGGGTTGGAGTTGGTGGGGAAATCATGAGGTGAGAACAATTGTTAATATTTAAGCGCTCTTGTACTATTTTTGTTCTTACTCTGTACATTTAAGTATTTTAAAAACTAAGGTAAAAATACTACTTAACCAGATAGATTTGTAAGAGTAAAAAATGAGTCAGTTAAACAGGTTACATTTAACCTGGTTTGACAAAATGTCTACTAATTTGACGTTTATCTGACTGAGTTTGCCATTAAAGAGACAAATAATAGACTCTGTAACTGTAGCTCAAAGCTAGGTCTTTTCTTTTTCTTTTTTTAAATATATCTTTATTGATTTCAGAGAAAGGAAGGGAGAGGAAGAGAGAGAGATAGAAACATCAATGATGAGAGTCATTGATCAGCTGCCTCCTGCACGCCCCCACTGGGGATGGAGCCCGCAACCCAGGCATGTGGCCTGACCGGGAATGGAACTGAGATCTCCTGGATCCTAGGTCGATGCTCAACCGCTGAGCCACGCCTGGTTGGGCAAAGCTAAGTCTTTATTGTACTTTGTGTAGTCTAATGAATACTTCCTGGTGTTTAGATGATACTTTTTGTTGTGTTTAAATTAAAACGTGTTATTTTTAAAAATTGCTTGTTTATTGTAAAGACCCAAACAAAACAGGAAGAATAAAATTACTTTTACTATGATGGTTGGGTCCTTTTAAACTACTATTATGACTTAATACATTCATTTTCTGAGGAAGAGTTCTCAGGAGGAAATCTGATATTTTATAATGCTTTGTGCATAAGCTCATATTATTTACACTAAAACTTATAATTTGGACATATACCTTATTCAGCTCCAAGTTTTCAGTTATTAAAGCTTTTTCTCTTTTCTTTTTCTACTATGCAGTCTCAGAAGAGAGATATTAACTACAGCAATAGTTACATAGAAGACCAAATAAGAAAAGAGGGGGAAAATTTTTTAAATTAAATACAGGTTATTTTTATTTCAGACATTTATGGCTTTACTTGTTCACTTTAAAGTTCAGTTTCCTGTTTTACCTTAAATATACAAAATAAAAGAATTATGAAAAAATTAAAATTTGGTCTTATTTTTTGGAATTCAGCCATTAGTTGACATGCTAGTTTAAAAGGCCGTGAACAATTAACAGATATAAAACAGAAATGAAAACAAAGCAATTGTCATCATTATGGTATAATTTTGCAAATTTTCAAGGTTGATTGTGTTAGTATTTGCAATAAATCCCTTTATTTATCATAGTGATCTCTCTATATGAGGATTTGCTATTTTTGAACAGATCACTTGATTTCCAGATCATGTGGATTTTTTTAGTCCATGAAATTTTATAAATCACCAATTATAAGGCAAACACATTGCTGAATGCTGAAGGTACAAATGTACATAAACATGGTATTTTTTCACTTAATAAAAAAGCATAAATATAAATTAATGTAAAACAGTGTCTAAAATTTATATATGTTTTTAGGGGAGAGGGTTTGCTGCAACCTGGTTCCCTAGGAAGACTTCATATAAAAGATGGGATCCAGAATGCAAAGGAGGACAAGAAGAGAGGTCAGATGTGACTTTTTACACTTGAACTGAAAATTTCTTTAGTCTCAGCCTCTCAGGCTTATATGGAAATGTCAGTTGCCTGGGCATCTGGTTAATCTTCAGGTTTGAATCAGTGGATCTAGGGTGTAATCCAAGATTCTATATATGGATTCAAGCGTGAGGCCTATGCTTCTGGTCAGAGGACCAAGATTGGTTCAGGGGCCCTGCCAAGGCCTTACCAAAGAGGAGCAGCTACAGCAATCCCATTAAGGGCGAGTTATTAAATGTTTGACCAAATATAGCAGGCTAATTGTTAAGTTGATAGTTTTGTATGGCTCCAGAATGATGTTATAAATATGGAAATATGCCTTGGCAGAAAAAAGGTTCCCCACCCCTAGTCAGGCAAAGCTGGTTCCATAGAGATCCAAAGCAGATGTTTTGACCATGTGTACATTTACTGAAACAATGGAGAAGGTGACGTGTAGGCAAATGATTCAGGGAAAAGCTGTTCCTTCTTCTTGGCTCTACAACTTCCCTAACTTCCAGGGAGCAGGTTCCACCTAAGTCACAGGTCTTCCTTGTACACTGATGCTTGACTTTGCCTTGCCTCTCACTTTTCAGAAAGTGATTACACCGGTCTCCGGGAAGCTATGGCTTGTTTATTTTATAAATACTTGTTAATTTTATCTCTATGCAGTCAGATAAGCATTACTGTTCTCCTCAGCTAGTTCAGTGCTGCTATTATTTTACCTAAGCAGGACACTTTTCCTTGATGGCTAATAGACCTTTTACCCTTGCTGTATGATATTTCCAAGTAGTCTCCATGTGCTGCTCATAACCAAGAACTGAAAATAAGTGATTCAATATAGGTGGTGACTTAGTGACATGTTAAACATCTTTGATAGTGGATGTTTCTCAATATGGGTACCTACCCACTGACTTTACCATTCATGTCTTTGTGCATAAGAAAATGATTACCTTTAAAATACTTAAAATGCAGAATTCAATGCTCTACATTCAAAGATTTATATTTAGTACCTTTGGTGTTGGATTGAAGAAACTGAATTTTTTAATCAGCACCTGGAAGAGTCAGACATCCTATCAACTTCTACCAGGAGTGACCTTTCCCTTGCAATCCCAGGATGTGGGTACAGCTGATGAGCATGAATGGAGACACCTGACAACCCCTTTGCAGGTATTGATTCCTGAAAATGAGGTGTTATCAATTTGAACCAATTGGAAGGATTATAATAAAGATTCCTCTAATGACCTGATCATAAACTGGATGAGCTATTTTATTAACAAAGAAAGAAGAAATTGACCTTCAAATTGTTTTCATTTTGGACTATAAAGTAGATGTCATTCAACTAAATGCTCATTATACCTGATCTTAGGTGAAAGATAACATTTCCGCAAAAAGAAATGAAGAATGTTGATTTCATATGTTCAAAGATGTCAAAATGTCCCTGGAATAGAAGAGTAACTAATGTGTACACCAGAAATATTGCAAAAAGGAGATGATTGTTAATGGAATTTTGCATGAACCTGAATCTTAAATAGTTCTTCTTGTGCTGAAGCTGCTCTCTAAGAAAAGGAAATTTGAGAACAGAGAACAGGGCCTCTGTGAGGTATTATGCTAAATCAAACTAATTAATCATTACTTTTAGAAACAGATCCAAGAAAAGTCCCTTATTAAAGTAGTATTGGGCATGAAAATTTTACATGACTGTATCAATCACCAGTTGCTCTGTAAATGGCCATTTATAACTTAATGGCCACTCAACCAATTAAAAATCTTCAAATATAGTCAATCCACAAATACATTTTATCCATTATTATATCTAGTGATAAATTTCTAGTTTAAAACTATTAACATTTTTATAAATAAGAAATAAATTAATGTTCATACTTTGAGTGTTGTGAAGAATCAGATGAATAATATAAGATTTAAATAAAAAATAACATTTTTCTCTTTTCAAGTCTATTTTAGAGCAATGGTTGTCTTGTGTTGATTCCTGCAGATCAATAATTTACAAATTCCACAGTGATTATGAAATATATTTCATATTGTAGTTGGTTGATGGATGAGAAATTTAATGATGGGTTTTTGTTCATTTATTTATTTTTAGAATTTTAGAAAGAAATTATTTTAAAGGAAATAAAAATTATTGCTATGGAAGATATGACATAAAGATATGCATATAACATTTAACCACAATTTTATATTGGGAATGTTTAATTTTTCCAAAAGTCAAAATTACCCTTTGAATTTAAATACAATTACCAGAATACTTTCTTTAATTAAAATGCAGAGTTGAGAAAATTACTGTTACTCCGAGGTAATAGGACTTTGAAGAAAAGTGATCACCTGGGAAAAAGAATTGCTCACTGGGTTTCAAAGATAGCAAGTCAATACAGCAGGGTACTAAGAAAGTACAAAAGAAGGTCTCTCAATTCAGATTGGAGTATGGGGTGCAATATGCCCTCCAGAGTTGAGTCTCACCATGGATATTTCCAAATATAAAGGGCAAGAGGCATGCACTTCCTGTTAGGATAAGAATCAGTCCTGAAACTCAGGTACTTGGTGATTATATTGACTGTCCTTTAATAGAATGGCATGTAGGTTGAAGCTGAGGGTAGTGTGGATGTATGGAAGTCAGTGATTAATTCTGATTAAAAAGTGATTAAAATGTTAATAACTGAACATGATTTTAAAACAATAATATAAAAAGTGCTATATTTAAAAAGTGCAATAATATAAAAAGCTCTCCTGGAGCTTCTGGATTGTTGAACATATCAAAGTGCTTGGGAGAATGGTGCACCCAGAAAGGGCATGAAAGCTCCATTGTTCCCCTGGCCCCACACCTTGCCTTATACATCTCTTCCTTTTGGCTGTTCCTAAATTGTATTCTTTTTTGTTTGTTTGTTTTGTTTAGAGAGAGAAGAAGAGAAGAGAGAGAAAGAAACATCAATGTGAGAGAGAACCATCAATTGGTTGCCTCTCTCATGTGCCCCAGCCAGAAATGGAACCACAACCTGGGTATGTGCCCAGACTGAGAATCAACTGGTGACCTTTCGGTGCACAGAACAATGTTCACCAAACTGTGTCACACCGACCAGGGCTTAAATTCTATTCTTTATAATAAATGGTAAAGGTAAGTTTAAAAAACTCTCCCTATGTTACCAATCATGTGAAAGTATTGCTTATTGGATTTATTTTGATCAGAAAATATCATTACCAGTTTAGACTCAATCTAATGCAGAAGCAACAATAATCCTATTTATTAACTTTCCCCTGCATTTAATTGACCACATGTGTCATTGCCTGACCCATAGCAACGTATTGTAATGCTTGATGACTTAGAGTTTTACCCATTTTAGAAGAGATCATCTCCCAAACACCACAAAAAATGTCATTATCTTAATGAAATTCCCATTAGAAGGTTCCTTGGGATGACAAAGTGGCAGCAAGAATTAGCATTCACGGAGAAGCATTACATTTTCCTGACAACCATGCTTCCCAGTGTTTCAAAAGAATGGAAGGTGGTCCCCAGACAAGGAATCCTTAGACAGAAGCAGGCTTTCAATTTGACTGATTGGATATGGTCATTTTCTGCCTGTTTTTGAATGAGGTATTTTTAAAATAAAGTTCTGTGACTATAATAGCAAAATACCTTTTATATATGACTTCAGTCTTCTCCACAGTTACTTTTTATTATATTGCCAGGGTGGTAAACTCTCTCTACTAGGTCATTACCTGTTATATTGAGAGAATTCACTGCTGAAATAATTTATTTTTAAGAAATATAGTACTAGCCCTGACAAGAGGGGTAAAAGAGAAAACATAGCAGTAGAAATGCCTCTATTTATTAAGTATCAATGGGGGGAAACTTTTACCAAAGAAAAGTAAAATTCCCCAAAATTGTGCTTCAGGAACCAAAGCCTAGTTTATGGTAAACCACAAAGTTACCCCTGTGAGTCACTGACTGGAGGAACAATTGGAAATATAATTTAATCTTGGCAGCAACTACATATTTATTAAGTTACTTAGCTGTATTTGCTATACTTAAATGGTACCTAACTAGGCAATTTTTAAAAAATATATTTAATGGTTAAGTTCTTCTGATGCTTTGGCTGTTTTCACTGTTTCTTCTCTCTCTGCTCCCCTACACCTCCAACCAAATATTCTCTTTGATGGCTCAATATTTTATTCTGTGACTGAAATAACAGTATTTTTCAGTCAAAAATTTAGTCAGTGGGCTCATTGCGGACTTAAGTAGCTTTTTAATTCCAAGATTAATTAAGGATGCAGTCAGTAATCAGTTTCATTCCTCCCAGAAGTGCCAGCTTCTATCTCCACTGAGGCCAAAATCCTACAAAATAAATACTTCCTCCTCTCACTGCCTTTACAGATTCACAGCATAGCCCATCCTTATCTAGAACAGTGCTACCAAATAGAAATATAATGCAAGCCACAGGAAAATTTAAATTTTCTAATTTTCACATTAAAAAGTAAAAAAAAAAAGGCAGCATTCATTTTAATAATATATTTTATTGAACCCAATATATCCAAAATACAGGTAATCAATGTAAACAAATACTAATGAGGTAATTTGCAGTCTTCCTCTCTTTTTTAAACTCAGTCTTCAGACTTCAGTGTGTATTTTATACTTCCAGCACATGTCACTCAGGCCAGCCATGTTTCTGGCGCTCAGTTGTCACATGTGGCTAACAGCTACCACATTGCACAACACAGGTTCAGAGCCCTGTCGTGTTCCTGGAGAAAAGTATTTCCAGGAATTTAAGAAATACATAAAATGCTATATCTTCAAGTCATCTTCCATAAAATTATAGAATGTAAAGGAACAGCAACTCAGATATAGTATATATTACATATACATGCCCATACTTATAGGGATAAATACCGAAAGTATATAACTTAATTCAATAAAAGAAAATGAACATAAAACTAATCCAAAGTGTCATTCATTTAAAAAACCATTTCTTATAAAGCAACAAAAGTAAAAGTGTTATGTTATGATGTGTCATCTTTTTCAGAATTTGTTAATTACTGCGCTGCCGGGCGTGGCTCAGCGGTTGAGCATCAACCTGGGATCCAGGCGATCGGGGTTCGATTCCTGGTCAGGGCACATGCCCGGGTTGCGTGTTCGATCAATGACTCTCTCATCATTGATGTTTCTATCTCTCTCTCTCCCTCTCCTTTCCTCTCTCTGAAATCAATAAAGATATATTTAAAAAAAAAAAAGAATTTGTTAATTACTAATAAATTGTAAATAACACATTTTTAAGTTGATGCTTACAGGCCACGTGCACTCCTATTAGAAACCTTCCATCTGTTCTCTGCCTCTCTTGCCTCTACCCATTCTGCCACCACTACCGGTATTATTTCTATTTTCCTCAAGCAGCAGTGTGGGCCCAGAAGATAAGAAAGACAAATTCGTAATTAAACCTTCTGTGATATGAATATGCCACATCTAGGACAGAGACAGAGAGAGAAGTGTGTGTACAGAGTTGTTCATGTTAGTCAAAGTAGATATTTTGTTTGCACTGGAGTTCTCTGGTAATTACTTTTTAAATGCTTATAATTGTTTTAAAGCGGCTCTGCCACTCATTCATGAAGACAGAAATAACTGCTCAGGAGGCATGAAGCACCAGAGAGCCACCCAGAACGAGCTCAAGAGATGCTTTTATCACATGAATTCAAAGGCTGTTTTTATAAGACCCTGAAGCAGCTAATCTGTCACTCCCACTGACCAGTGGGAGGGAAAGTCAGTTAAATTAATTGGAGTGAATGGTCATGGGCGTAATTATGGCTTCAGCTGTGATGTGACTGACAGTGTTCACAGGACAGACGCTATGGAGAAGGGGAGACAAGAAGCCCGTGGATGGTGCAGATTTGCCCACGCATTTACCTGAAGTATTTGGATAACTGGGTTAGGATTCCCGCATAGGTTTGATGGGAGAAAGAAGCCAGGGGACCGTGAACTTGAGTGAAATAGAAACCAAAGGCCAACAAAAGAGCTGAAATGAAAATACAACAGCACAGTGAATGAAAAGCAAACAGAATGGACCTGAATAGCTTAAGCTGAAGAAAAGGCCAATAGGGTTGAGGGGACTGGTAGAAAAATAACACTCGTTTCTCCAAACTTTCTCCACTTTTCTCTTTTCATATTATTTCTGCTCCTATCTGGATTGCCCAGAGGATGTACTATGAGGCAGACAATTCAGATGTAACCTCCAAACTAACAATTTATGCTAGAGTGATCAATGTTTTCCAAGGTTTTAGTTTTATTTCAATAAGTTCTGTCAAAAACAGTTTTAGAAAGTCTATAAACGTTCACATGTAGATATTCTATTAATAGTGAATATATTGGGTAGCAAAAATTCTAGCTATCTACCTACCTACCTTTATCCTTGAATGTCAATATCATAGGATAAAGTAGCCACTTCAGAGGTGCTTTATTTGAGAGAAAAGAAGACAAGTCCACTTTGAATAAACTGATTCTCAGTTTGGGTCGCTTTTTCCAAATGTTACACTTAGGGACCATGCAACTTGCACAGACTATCCAACCTTCCTTTCTTCTTACAGATTCTACTCTTCCATAACCTATGGCTTAAATATAAACAAACATAGCTTGCTGTTATTTTCATGATTGGCAATGAATTAATTTTTCTTGCAAATCTCATTCTAACTATTTGCATGACCTTTTAAAATCATGCTGGACCTCAATTTCCTTTCTTGTAAAATGAGGGAAATATGTATAATACAGAGTTGGGGTGAGGACCTAATGATGCTCAATAAAGAACACATATAATTGCATGGTTATTTACTGATTTTCGCTGCTCACATGCAATCTGTAACATTCTGCCCAGTGCTGTGGTTATTTGTCACATGTCCCATCTTCCCCACACATAAGCTTCCAGAGGGCGGAGACTACATCTCAATGGTCTGTTTGTGCCGTGTGCATTGTCCTAACATAATTCCACTGCCTAACTATCCCCTATGCTTATAATTGCTTCCCCTTGCTTTGCACTTAAACACTCCTTTTCCTCATTCAAAAATCACCTGTAGCTCCTTTTCTATGAAACTCTTGATTCTCTCAGCAACTGAGGCACCTCTGCCTCTAGTTCACCTTGTATACCACCTCGGTACACATTAGCCATGTGTTACACAGGTACAGTTGTCCCACAGGCTTTTAAGCTATTTTAAAATATTTTAACATAATGAACTTAATAATACTACAAAATTAATAGCTAATATTTATATAGTGCTTCCTAAGTACCAGGTACTATTCTAACTTCACAAGGTATATTAAATTACTCCTAATCCAACCCTGTGATGTGAGTATTATTATTATTCCTATTTCAGAGATTGAGAAAACTAAGGGTCAGAAAGATTAAGTAACTTACCCAAGACCACACTGTGAGTGAGTGATGAAGCTCATCTCCATGGTTTGGATCGGGAGCCCTTGTTTCTTACCTTTTAATCTAATGTTTCTATTTTTTAGTACCTGTTACATACAACGTTTTATAGATTTTTGGTTGAAAGAATGAATCAAAGCAAGGCGTTATGAGTGTTTAGGCACAACCAGATAAAGAAGAACTCAGCCCTGATATAGTGAAAATGTCCAGTAAAACATGTTCAATATGTGGTTGAGGCAAGAATTAGGGACACAACGGTTTTCATTGTGCCTTGCCAAACTTGGGGTGGCATATCTAGGATATCATATGGTTTTTCTGCTGCTCACCCAAATCAGTTCAGATAAATGGGCAGCTCAAGAATGTCAGGTTGAGGAGAGCCAGGAGCCAACAGTGGTACATACAGAGGAAATCTGGTTTGTTGTTTCATAATATTGTGTCTGAATCTCCAATGATTTCTGATGTTTGTGTGTAAATTCGTTCATATACTTTACTACCTAGAAGTCCTTTTGTTTTTCCTGTTTTAGACAAAAACAATACTTTTGTCAGAGACTATTAATCAATTAATGTGTATAGTTGCCATAAAAGATTTTACAGTTAACAAGGGAAAGGAAAGTAAATAATATGAATCAATTGAAAAATAAATTAAACCTACAGATAACTTTAATTATGGAGTCTGCTTGCAAACACAAAAATAGAGTAGGGAAGAGAGGAATCTTCTTGGAGAGACAGTTTTAAACTGTCCCTTAAGGATATGTCACTTGAGGTCAGGGAAAGGGGGTGGAGGGGAGAAGGGAGTAGTGGCAAGGTTGCTGGACAGGTTTCTGAAAGGAAACAAAAGCACTCCTGAAGGCAGAGTTCTACTAATTGAGGGCTACAGGTATTTGAGTTTGTGTTTGACAGTTAGTCAGTAGCCAGACTGTTTTCAAGATATATTTCACAGGTGTTTCTCAGAGAGAGTTGCAAAAAGCTTGTCTATCACCATCGATACTAACTATAATAACAGTTCTTCATAAGGCCCATAATTTGAAGCTAAGTCACTATATATGTATTTTCTTTCCATCACTTTGAATTACTACCACATTTCCTTTCTCTTACACCACGGTATATTTTTTAAGCAGATATTAAATGAACACAGATGGTGCAGGCAGGTTTCTTAGTGCTTGTTAACTAGATGCCAATTTCAAGATCTTCTCACAATCCAGCCAGCAAAAGGAAAGGAGGAAACAGGTGATCAATAGTGACAAAGTTTTACAGGGGACTAAATAAGAAAAAATGGACTGAAACAGTACTAGGACATTTATGCTAGACATACAAAGGCTTTTCTTGATGACCAGTGAAATTTGACACTGAAATAGATATCAGTGCAGCCAGTGGAATCTATTCTGGAAACTCATCAAATATTGAATACACCATATGCTACAAGAAGTTTATTCACTGAGTTGCCTGGAACAGGTGGGAAACCTCTTGGAATTCAAGCATCTGTGGTATGACTAGGTTTCACACATTGGCTGAGAGAAAGTTCACCATTTAACTCAGTATAGATTCTCATCTATTCTGATTAAATAGCAAAAACTGTGGCTGATTGCTTCACTTTAAGCAGCTAGTTATCATATAAATATAGATGGAGATATTGGAGATATAGATATAATAAAAAATTGTATATACATACATATTCTTTTGAATGCACAAAGTAATAAAGTATTTATACCATAATAAATATTCATTTATTTAGATAATTTATCATAATTTCTGACACTTCCAACCTTGATTTGTGTTTGAAAAGATGGAATAAGTATTTAACACCTACCAAGCTTTCAGGCTGGGAAAAGGCTGGTGGATAAACAAAATATGACACAGATCCTGCTTTAAAGAGTATTTTAGACAGATTCTTACAATGTTGAAATGTGTCTAGATTAAAATGTTTAAATGTAAGTAATTATATTTTGGTTCCACCTCATAAAACCTAATGAAGAGGAAGTACTCTTAGTTCATTTGTGATAAAAGAGGGCACATGAGTAAGCATCCTGCTGAGTATTAGAGACAAGAGTACTCAGAAGCTCAGAGAAAAAAGTGATCAATGTGTCTTGCAGCAGTCTAGGTAATAAATGTTCATTGATCTGAATTGATTCAAATTGTTTGTCCAGTTCTGTTAAGACACAAATCTCTACACTTTGGGTTGCTATCTTTCCGTGCTGAAGGTCATCTAGATACCAAAGTGAGTAATAACATGGCACTTGATTCAGTGAGTTCTTCAACAAAGTACTTCCATGGCTAAATACCTGGGAGAATATGAAAAACAAAATAAGGTCTTATCTCTGCCCCTGAATATCTTACAATTCTGTTGATTAAATACGATTAAACACATGGGACAAAGTAAAGAAGCATATAAATACTACTGAGGAGTGTGATTCAGAGAGTGATGCTGGAGTTTAGTGGGTAGAGAAATCATTGTAGACTAATGTGACCAGGGAAGTTTTCCCAGAAGTTTCACTTATCTGGGTCTTGAAGAAGGGACATAGCTTTAATTGAAGAAGGAACATAGCTTTAATTGACAGAGTGAGGACAGCGGTGCCCTTGATAACTGAATGACCACAAATCTGACAATAACCCTTTTCTTGAAATAAGCAGCACATTTTCAGATTCTCATTATTTTTTAAGAAGGTTGATGTAGTTGCACAATTTTTTCCTATACAATGTCTATGCAATATTCACGCATACAGCTGTGCTGCAATAAAATTTGTCTAAGCTCAGTCGCCCTTTTTAGTGAACTTAATTTTTTTCAGTGCTGTGTGACCATAGAAGTTCAGGTTCCAGAGAATTAGTCTTTGATGTTATTTCAAAAGCAATTGTATAGGATTCTGAATAAAGGTTTGTAGTCACTAATGAAGGAGAAGGAGTGTATTGGGGACCACCAGACCCAATTATGAAGTAGCAAAGGAAAATTGGACAACT
This sequence comes from Miniopterus natalensis, assembly GCF_054644295.1. Lineage (NCBI taxonomy): Eukaryota > Metazoa > Chordata > Mammalia > Chiroptera > Miniopteridae > Miniopterus > Miniopterus natalensis. Next base: position 64,870,987 of record NC_142088.1, read on the forward strand.
GATTAGATCAGGGGTCATGGATCTACAGGTATCCATTCAGGCTCAAGACTGATACTAAGAATCTGGTTAAATTGTTAGTGACTGTTATTTCAAAAGGATTCTATAATTACCTGTGTCTCACTGAGGTTAGCCCGGGCTCCACGGAGACTTAAATATTCAATTACATGATGAAACAGAACTCCATTTTTAAAAAAACACACACTATCAAATCAACTTAGAAGTTCAGAAATGAGGAAGTTGGTAAGTGAGAGGTGAGACCGTGTTCCCTGTTGAGGAAACTCAAGAATCAGTGCTGGTCTGATAGCACAAGTGAGCTTCAGCTACTGGTTTCTGGAGGGAGTTCTACTCACCTGGGTTTCAAGAATAATACTCTAAGTCAGTTACATTTCAAAATCTAGATTTGTATGTCATAATTGCTTTCAATTTTACTTTTCAGTTTACCTCTTTTTCTGTACCTTCTCCACATTCTTTCCAACCATGCAGATTTCTTTACAGACATGCATTATTTGCAAGCTACTCTCTTAGTAAATATTTAGAGACAAAGGCTCACTTAAAGAATTTATACTTGCATCTGTAATCCTGAAAATGATTTTTTTGTCAAGTCTTTGAGCAAAAGAGTCACCTCAGGGTGCACACATATTGTTTGTTGGGTATCCTTTCATATTTTAAATTAGTAAACAGCCCTATGAATGTATCTAAGACAGGCTGAGGTTAGTTTCCTATTCGTTCCAAAGCACATGTAATTTAGAAATACAGAACTTTATTAAAGGAGAAGAATAGAAAGATTTTCCCAACTTTTAAGGGTGGAAAAAAAGGAAGTTCTAAAATGGTCTAGGCCTAACTAACATCCTCTACTACATAATTAAAGGGCCTCAGGAAGAGATGTCCAAGCGCGGATACGCCAGCATTCCTCCTGAGGCAATATGCACCACCTCCACTTATTAGCTGTGCCTCCTGCCAGCTCTTTAACCTCTGTGAGATTTTGTTTTTTTATTCATAAAATGGACTTAAAAGCTATATTATCTATTTCATATGGCCATTAAAATAAGATAACAGAGATAAAATACTTAGATTTTTTCCCCAGGTACTATAGGGCCTGGAATATAGTAAATTCTAAAAAGTTAACAGTTATTCTCAGTGTCAGTCAAAGTCCTGCGACCGTTTTAGCAGCTCCTCCTAGCTCCTGAATGTTAGTTTTTCAGTGCTCATTCAGAGCGAGGGGCTTGGGAATGAGGTTTTGGAAACTGAAAAAGGGATAGGGGTTAGAACATCTTTTGTGAGAGTTAGCTATCAATAAATAAAAAGGATTTGTGTGCCAACACAGTTTACATCCTTCAGCACCCATTGGGACCGAGGCTACGAAAGAGGCGGCAGGTGATCAATAACAACACCGTGCAGTTGCCTAGCGCTTTGAACTCTTTCCTAGGGAAGCTGTTCATTTTCCCATTATGAAGAAATAATAAAGTGCAGGCCATTTGCTTCATATTTACCGTTACAGTGTAGTTCTAAATATATTACTTCCTTTGCATGTAACAGGTGATATTAAATGAGGTGATACATGAGGGAATACCTAGCCCAGTGCTAGTTACTAAGTGCATGCCCATTATCGTGAGAGTTTCCTTGCAGCCCTTTCTTGATGAAAGGCAGAGCCCAGAGCTCACACAGAAGGTTCTGCTCTTCAGAAGGCTTTTGTGTACGAAGGAAGGATATCGTGTCCCAATCTGGGGCCTTGGAGACATTCTAAGCGTGCAGACAGATACCATAAGTTCATGTTTTTCATTAAGAAAACTGAAGTTTAAAATTTATTCTATAAAAAGAAAAGCCCCATATGATTTTCTTTTCCCCCAAAAGAAATCCCTAACTGAATTAGAAATGAGTACCTTATGCATACAGCTATCTTATTATTTTTTTATTTTGCAAGTAAAGCAACTGTGGTCCAGAGTAGTTAGAGACCTAGTAGAGATGAAACCTATTTTCAAGAGGCATATTTCCCTTCATTAGTTATTTGTATATTTCAAACTATTCCAGTTAATTTTTGATAAATCAAAATAATTATGTATTCTTCAAAGTATACTGTATATCTGAAGGTATGAAATCTTTGTACTTTTGTGGATATACACAACAAATAGTTATGCAGTGACTCAACATAATTCTTAATACTGCCATCTGAGAATAAAAGCATTTTCTAAGAATGTATTCTTGTTAACTTTTAATAGACATAAAAGTTTACTGCATTGTGTGCCCTGACTGAGGGTGGTGGGCACACAGTGCAATATGCAGATCATGTATCATGTAAATGTACACTTGAAACCTATATAATCTGATTAACCAATGTCACCTCCATAAATTTAATAAAAAATATTTAAAAGAAGAAAAAATATTTTTGATTAACAATTATATTTTTAATGCGTTTACGACTTCAAAACATTGGTCACATTGCCATATAGACCTGCTATCATAGGCTGTATTATATTTGTGCCTTGTTTCCTCAGAATGTAATCTGAATTCCCAATGCTTGAAAAGTGTTTATACATTCATTTATTTAGTTTGCATTCTTTTACTGTTCACCCTATACTAGGCACAGTGTCTTTTTTGAAAATGTTTAGCCATTCAGGTCAGAGCCTTTAAAACCCTATTTCAGTCAAGTTATTTCACAGAATAAATTTGTTCACTGCTATCTTCTGGAGAGTGTTTGCCAGTAACATCAGTGCTTATCAAGTTAGTGCCTAAACTTTCATATCAGCACACCAGTGTATCTGATAGCAGGTAATGAGGCGATGACCTTTTTCCGCTAAGATTTCCTGAGGCTCCCATGCTGAAATAAACTGTAGCCTTGATATATTTTTCCTTTAGGCAAAAAAAAAACAAACCAAAAACCAAAAAAAAAAAAAAACCACCCTAGAAACTGATCTAAGTCTTTGGAGGCATGAAAGGAAAATAACTTGAAAATAGAGGTCAGAGAATAGATGAAATATCATGAGAAAGACCTAGCAGAGTCGCAAAGATGAAGTACACCTATGATTCTTTAAGACCTGACCCATGATTAGGGAGAATTTTGAGGCTCGGGGTGTCTAACGCAGCTATACAAAGTTGAGGGCCCATTTCCCAAACAATGTCTCACAAGATTTTACTGCAAAGCTGAAATTTAGAATTGCAAGGAAAATCATGCTACTACTATGTTGAGCAGTTGTTCAAATCCTGCTTATACACAAAAAGCAAAGATGCTGTGTTAATTATCTGTCCTGTTTATCCACAAAATATATGACTAAGCGTAGTTCTCAAAATTTACCATGCATCAGGATCAAAGGACTTTTTAAATGCTGATTTCTCAGTTCCACTCTGAGATTTTCTGATTCAGTAGGTCTGGTAAACAGGGAATTTGACTTTCTAACAAGGTCACAGGTGACGCTGATACTGCTGGTTCAGGGAGGACGCTGAGAACTACCAAAGTAAAGTGACAAAGAAATTTCGTTAGAAACTGATTTCAGAAGAGAGGTGAGAATGGGCAGCCTTGTCTTGCTCCTGATGTTAGAGAAAAAGCTTTCAATTTTTCACCCCTGAGTATGATATTAGCTCAGAGTTTGTCACATATGGCCTTTATTATGTTGAGGTACTTTCCTTCTGTACCCATTTCATTGAGTACTTTCATCATAAATGACGTTGTATCTCATCAAATTTTTTTTCCTCACCTATTGATAAGATGATATGATTTTTATTATTTGTTTTGTTAGTGTGGTGCATTACATTGATCGATTTGCATATGTTGAACCAGCCTTGTGCTCCTGGAATGAACCCCACCTGACTGTGATGCATTATTTTTTAATGTACTCTTCTGTTTGATCTGCTAGTGTTTTGTTTAGGATTTCTCCATCTGGATTCATCAGGGATATTAGTCCGTAGTTTTCTTTTTGTGTGTTACCCTTGCCAGGCTTTGGTATCAGGGTTCTGTTGGCCTCATAAAATATGTTAGGAAGTGTTGCCTCTTCCTCAATTCTTTAGAAGAGTTTGAGAAGAATAGGTTTTAAATCTTCTTTAAATGTTTGATAGAATTCACTAGTGAAGCCACCTGGTCCTGGACCTTTATTTTTTTAGGTTTTTGATGGTTGTTTCAATTTTCTCTCTGTTTATCGGTCTATTTAGATTTTCCATTTCATCATGATTTGGTCTAGGAAGGTCATATATTTCTAGGAACTTATCCACTTATTTTAGGTTATTGAACTTGGTAGCAAATAGTGTTTTATAGTATTCTAGTATAATCTTTCGTATTTCTGTGATGTCTGGTAATTCCTCCTCTTTCACTTCTGATTTTGTTTACACGAGTCTTTTCTCATTTTTCCTTAGTTAGACTAACCAGGGGATTATCAATTTTATTAATCTTTTCAAAGAGCAAGCCCTTTGTTGTATTTTTTTTTTTTTCCAGTTGGGATTAATAAAAGGTAAAAGGAGCCAAATATATGATGACAGAAGATGGTTTGGCTTTTGGTGGTGGGCACACAATCCGATATACAGATCATGTATTATAGAAATGTCCACTTGAAACTTATGTGATCTTATTAACCAATGTCACCCCAATAAAGTTAATAAAAAATAAAAAGAAATAAAAAGAAAATTAATTTCAGCCATAATAAGAATCAACTTGAAAGGTTGGAAAAACCTAGACTACATTTCTAAATTTGTCATGTTTCAGTTGCTGATAACCTTGGCCTCAAGGAATTACAGTAACTTCACTTAAAATTAAGACTACAGCACAGGCATGCCTCAAAGACATTGCAGGTTGGGTTACAGACCACCACAATAAAGTAAGGATCACAATAAAGCAAGTCACACAGATTTTTTTGTTTTCCAGTTTACTTATATATGTTACAATATACTGTAGTCTATTAATTGTCAAGACCATAAAAATATGTACATACCTTAATTAAAAAATATTTTATTGCTAAAAAATGCTAACCATCGTGTGAACCTTCAGTGAGTTATCATCGTATTGCTAATGGAGGATTTTTCCTTCAGTATGTAAAAAAATGCAGTATCTGTGAAGCACTATAAAACAAAGCACAATAAAATGAGGTAAGTGGATATTGTAAGAATGAAATATTGTGTGCGAAATACCTGCCATATATCAAGTGCTCAGTACATAGTTATGATTAGCATTGGGGGTTGTCATAATACTATTTTTATAAAATATGTATGCATTAATCAGCTTGAAAATAGGTGGATCTTGAAAACTTATCAGGAAGAATTGTACCCTTCGTTACAGTCACTGGGCAGAGCATTGACCCCACACTGGCTGTTGCCTGCCCTTCCTACTAAAGGCTGTTGCTTCTTATATGTTTGCAACCTTCCAACACCTCCAGTCTGGAGGATCATGTCAGTCACAATGAAATCTTCTCTCTTCTTGCTTTTACTTAAAGGTCCATTGTGTTATTAATAACCAACCTCCCCTTTCATCCCCATCTTCATGCAAAGCCCAAGATTCCTAGGTGTTCAGTCATCACATAGTCATTTATGGCTTCAAATATTACCTACTAAGACTCATCTTCTCTCACCTTTCCTCTCCAAAGCCCGTTTACTATGTCCCGAGTCTGTACACCCCTGCTAAAACAAAGCTGGCCAATTTCAGAACATGTTCAGGGTCTAGGATCAACAGACTTCTCTACCTCTGTAAACACCTCTTTTCTAACTAATCAGGCCCTCTCTTAAAATCTGAGTTCCCTTTCCCCTTTTTTTGGTTCCTTCCAAGGCTTAGGCTAAAGGGTTTTGTGCTTCCAGTCTTTATACTCAAATTCTCCTCCCATTTTTACCAGCTCTAACTTCTTTTGCAATATGTCCTCAGAATTTTCCAGTTACTTTTCTATTTTGTAACATTTGTCCTCTCCCCCAGTACCCAGAAAATGTTTCCACATTTTTCTATGATTGTTCTTCGAAACTTCAACCTTGAATCACATGATTTAAGGAGTCGATCTCTTGACTGCCTTAGAAATAAGGATTATTTCCTCTACTCCAACCAAATCACCCACTCACATGATGCAGCCTGGGTCTTGTCAACATCAACGGCACCACACACAGGAAGTGTTTTCAAATATTTAATGCTTCTCATTGTCCCCTCTCTCTTGCTCTGTCCATTGAATCTCATTTTTATTTGGCATCGAAATTCTGTAAAAATAAATATTACAAAAAGCACTAAAGCTTTCTGAAGATAGAGCCTGTCCCGTCTTCTTAGTTAATGATTTCTGGATCAACTGTGGAAGGAATTTGAAGAGAGAAAAAGCTCAATTAACATACAATGACCCGACCTTACACAACTCTTCTTAGTATTTTATGGGAGAAGTTTGAATATCAGAAAACTTGTTTATCTGTCCAACAACAAAAATCAGAAAATTAGATTGTTTTGCCCCTGGCTGTAGTTCCGTTTAAAAAATAAAAAAAAGTTGGCCAGTTGCAGATCTTCTAGGAGGAAACAAGCAAAATAAATATCACTAATTCTTTCTCTCTACCTCCCCCTTAACTGCCCGAACAGTGATAGGCCCAGGCTGAATTAGACCAGGAGTATCCATCACATAGATGACTTATAAAGGAAATGAAAAGTAAATATTTGAGTTTCTTGAGTCTCCACAACTTGCTTTTTTTTTAAATCCTCACCTGAGGATATGTTTTTATTGACTAGGTGCCCTCCTTGACACAGTATTGAACTGGTGACCTTTTGGTGATGACGTTCCAACCGACTAAGCCTCACTAGCCAGGGCTCCACAGCTTGTTTTTATAGACAAGCTCACAAGACTAATCATGGATATGATGGAAATCTTTCCTGATTCAACTCAGCAATTAGCTCCTTAAATCATATAATTTCTTAATTTCCATGGCTAAATTAAACCATTCTACACATGGAAATGAGTTTCAGGGCTCAGAGAGGGAGAAGATTTTTCTCTTGCTGTTTATGCCAAGTATAGGACCCATAGCCTTGAGCCAGAGTAAGTGGTCACAAAGATTTGCCAGAGGGAATTCAATGTTTTCTCCTTTGTTTGAACCATATGTTTCAGACCACACATATGGCCAAAGAAGAGATCAGTGCTCCTACTGAGGTTCCTGTGGAAGGGGGCTTTGGCGTAGTCCCAGAAGGGTGACTAATGACTATACCATGGCCTCTTTTATTACCACCTAACCCCTTTCTGCTTTTTGGCAAGAAAACAAACAAGAACAAAAGACTACAGAAAACTACCTTAAAATGACAATTGGGGGCAGCTAACGTTTTAAAGCTGTCTAGTAATCTTTCCTGAGAAAAATGAAGTTGCTTTTTCTTTATGTAATACAGAAGGGGTAGATTAGAGAAGAGAATTTAAAGAGTTCTCACCGAAATACCTAGGAAGACATATGCTTGGTGATGGAATTTGGTTTGTTGGACAATATATTGTCCAGGTATATGCTAGGAATACAAACTAGAACTCACTGCTGCTCAATATCTATCAAGTATTTTACTGGGTTGAGAGAAACAGTATTGATGAAGAAATGCTTGAATGTATCACAGCTCATCTTAGATCTTCTAAAATAGCCCATCTTTGAATTTAGCCAAGATCAGCAAAGAACTGTGCACCTGGATTGTATGACATCACTTTTGCATGCACCCTTCTCCCACCCCACTGCCACCACCACACTGCCCGGGAGAGCAGCCATTACTTATTCATGCTTTGGTACTTTGCCCTTGATCTATGTTGAAAAATGTGATAAGATATGACCCAAAGAAACATGGAATAACCTTGGGAAATAAAAATCTTTTAACTTAGTGCCAAGAAAAAGTTTGCTTGTGTTTATCCACTTATATTGTTTTCATATTTTGGGTATTATGGATCATAAAATAGGTTTTATTTCCCTTTTTGCATAGCCTGCTAAAACTCTTAGAATTAACTTCGGTGCCTACCTGTAACAAGCATTGCAAAATTGCTTTACTTATTTAAAATATTTTTCTTGTTGTTAATAATCTGTTTCTGGTATAAATGAGAATAAAAATATATTAATATTTAAAATAAGATAAACTGCTTATATTAATAAGGGAAGTGATTCAAGGTGCTATGCAATTAGATGAGATGATCTACTAGTCACCCATGTATTTTTATGAGGGCAGGATGTGGTCTGGCATAATAGTTCAGAAATGTGCCTGGAATTGAACAGGATTTTGATTTCTGGATTCTTGATGTTTTAGGTGTTATCTTGGATCCATGTCCTATTTTCTCTGAGTCGAAGTTTCTCTTTCTATATAGTGTAGATTATAATTTGAATAAGTGAGGATTTGATTCAATGAGATTTTTATCAAATACAAAGTGGGGCAAAAGTAGGTTACAGTTGTTTGTATGAAAATAATACAATAATCAATAAATGTTAATACAAGAATAAACTGTTTTGCATACTCACAAATATAAACCTACTTTTGCCACACCTTATATTCAGTATCCCCTTCATTTGTACGTATATTTAACACAGCGACTGATACACACACCATAGATATAAATTATGAGACGATATAGGATAATATAATAACATAATAATTACTCAACATTGATAGCTTCACTACATATTTCTCTTCTTTGCCATTGTCACTCTTCCATGCATGAGCTCTGGGTGAGTTGAATCCATTCCCCACTCTTCCAGATGGAGCTCCCTAAAGAAATGGAACATTTATTGATGGGCAATTATATATACAAGGTATTAGGACAAGTTTTATGGGGAAACTACAGGTTATGAGGTCAGGAATTTTGTAAAACACTGTACAAAACAAAGTAAAAACTAGTCTATTTATTTAAGAAAATTTCAGTGCTTTTAATGTTAGTATGTAAATGAATTTTTCAAACCAAGGACATAGAATGCAGCTTTTAAAAAAATTATTTTATCTCAATTTTTTTCTTTCTTTCTCTAGAATCATTTGGGGAGTTGTATTTCTGGAGAACCAGCTTTGGGAAATGTTACACTATGCTAAAATTTCCCTTTAGTGACTTATTAAGGTTCTTAAAATTCTCACTATATTTCGATAAAGTATTACTTGAAGAACTGATGAATCACACCTAGTTATATCAAAACTTGTGGGCCTCAAGTGAATCAACTGAGCAATTAAAAAGCTCCCATACAGGAGAATAAATAGACTCAGACAGATGGAAACTCAGCATGTTACCAAGGGTATGGGTCATGGTCAAGAGAGCAAATCCAGATGGAGGAACCACAGCAGTTGAAGCACAGCAGGAGGGCACCATGGGAAGAAGGTGATGGAAAGGGGAAAGGGGAAAGGGCAGGAGGTACAGAAGAAAAGCAGTACATAGGAGTGCCTTGGGCAAACCTGATGAGTGTGCATGATAGGTCATGGACAGATGTGAAAGCCACTGTATCACATATTAGATGGTCAGAGAATGGTTAAACAACTACCCTTGATGTTTTTTAAGAACTCCTTTTCCATAAAAGGGATCATGGAGTTAGTTTTAACTACAGATGTTAGGTAACAAGTAGGGAGAGTCAAAGATACCAGTATTGAAACCAGTGTTTGTCACCACATGCTGCCCATCAACATCACCCCTGGCACTGTAGAAAAGAACCAACACCTGGCTTCAGTCCAACCCAATTCCACCAGGACCTGGAGGTTGAGGACAGGACACTGGTAATTTTTAAGCTTCTTAGAAGATTCTAATATACATCTAGGGTTAGTGCCACTGTCTTAGAGCAAAGACCATTAAAGAAACAGTGGGAAGCAGAAGATAGTTTCTTTAAGTTGGCACTTAGGGGTGAAGTGGTTTCCTTCCTACCAAAAGTGGTTCCTCAAAAAATTAAGAATAGAGTTACCATATAACCCAGCAATCCCTCTTCTCAGTATCTACCTGAAAAACTCAAAAACATTTATTCACAAAGATTTATGCACTCCTATGTTTATTGTAGCATTATTCATGGTGACCAAGACTTGGAGACAAACAAACTGTCTTGCCATAGAGGACTGGATAAAGAAAATGTGGTACATGTGTACTATGGAATACTACTCAGCCAACAGAAAAGATGGAATACTGCCATTTGTGGCATGGATGGACCTTAAGAATATTGTGCTAAGTGAAATAGGTCAGTCAGAAAAAGCTAAGAGCCATATGACTTCACTCATATGTAGAATATAAAACTAAAACTCATAGAACAAGACAACAATATGGTGGCTACCAGAGGGAAGGGCTGGTGGGGGTAGTAATGGGTAAAAGAGGCCAAATATTGGTGACAGAAGATGATTTGACTTTGGGTAGTGGGAACACAATGCAACATACAAATCACATATCATAGAAATGTACACTTGAAACCTATATGATCCTATTAACCAACATCACCCTAGTAAATTAAATGTTTTAAAAGCCAACTACGATTGATAAATCTCTACTTAGAGGTGGTGAGAATTATTAAATTCTTTGAATTTATTCCATAAGCCTTTACCTAGTTATATTGTACCTTCATTCTCTTACCATATTGCCAAGGGCAGTTTCTGTGTGGATATGAACCATTTCCAGTTTCACACTCCACAATTAGGAATCCTATTTACCTTGAGACTAGTTGATGGGGTGCGGATGGAATTTCTCCCCAGACTTTTGTCACCATCCTTGCATTGAGTCAACTTGTTTGATTACTCAAGCTGATCACCAAATAGCTTCAATTTTATTTCAGATAAAATTGAATTTGGATTTTCTCTTCCCTTCTCCAGAAAATGTTCAGATTTCAGCTGAAAGCACCCGAAAGAAATGATGGATGTGGGGACAGTATTTAAGTGATGATGACTTAGGTAATAGGCACATCAGGGAGGAATAGGAATATCCGTCAAATATAGGACCCTTTTTGAAAGAGTACCTCGGGCTGCCATCACGGCTGATTTGATGATAGCGATACCTTTTACGGAGACTTACATGTTTGAGTTTCTTTGCCACCTGGAATATTGATCCTTCGGTGTAACTTTATCTTCCTCCAGTGAACTTTCTCCAGTTAAATGATTACTTTGTTTCATTTATGAAAGGTGAAAACAATCCAAGGGGAAAGAGAAAAAAAAAATAATCCCAAAGCTGAAAGCTCTGCAATAGCCTGTGCCGTGATAACAGTCTATGCCTGTCATCTAGATGGATTTTGATGTGCTGGGGAAGAAGGAATGAAAAAACAAAAAACTTTTGAAAGCTATTTTCCAGCCAACTGTAGTTGAATCTGTGCCACCTCCCCCCAGTGAGAAAAACATAACAAAGATAGGACTATACAGAAGCCTATTACTCAAAATTTTGAATAAGAGAAGTATATTTTTTTCCACCTCAAATAGTCATGAAACTTTATGCAGGCAGGAGATAATTATTTCAATATGCATCAATTTACATCACTGAAATTCTGCACGACGTCTTATTTTTCTTCTGAGTGATTCCTACCATGGCAAGTATTTCTCTTCGGGAAATAGATGGAAAATGGAAAGAATGTCAGTATAAATACTGCATTAGTTAAGATTAAAAATATTTTCACTTGGTATTAACATAAGGGACAATCAAGTACAGAATGGCTCCTTTGGTGATTTCCAAGTAGCCATGCTAACACCAAAACTCCAGTGGCTTGTTTTCCCCTTTAGAATTCCCTCCACATCTTCCTGACTTACACGTGTGACCTCTCTAGTCCCCTGGTGGCAAAGTGGCATGCTCTATATTAATAAGATGGGTCCAAGCAAACCATTTCATTAGTATTCTCCGACAATTCAAATAACATTTCTATCGACACTCCTCATTTTTAGTTTTTATCTTAGCATGGGAATCCATCTTATCTGACTAAAAAGATAATCCCATCATTTCGCCAGCTGTGATTATACATAATGACCTTTTTCTGTTTCTGCTGACAAAGGACAGGCGTAAAAGGAGAGAGAAGCATGTTGATCCAATTGTTTTGTCATCATTCATTATAAAGCACTAAAATTGTATAAATTAATTCAAAAATATTTATTAAGAACCCATGACATACTAGGTACCATTTTGAGTCTTGGTTTCAGAACATTGTACAAAATTGAGTAAAGATGCCTGCCTTTGAAACTTACATTCTGCTGCTATTGTTGTTGTTTTTTTTAATGGGAGATAAAGTTAAAGGAGTTGAAGATAACAGGTCTCAAGAGAATTGCTGAAATTCAAAGTATGATGATGAAGGTGTGATCCCACAATTTAAAGGAAAATAGCATTGTCAATAATAGTCAACTGTTATTTAGTATTTATTGTGGACCATGAATTACTTATTGAGTGGAGATTTTATTTAATACTCACAACTTAATATGAATTTGTACTTTTAAATTCCCATATCACAGATAAGAAATCTGAGGGAGTTTTAGTAACTTGCCCATCGGCACACAATGAAAAAAGGGTAAAGCTAGGACCCAAGTCCATGGGGAATGACCTCCAGATCTGTGCTCTTCACCCCTCCACTTTATGCCTCTCCTGTATTCCATATCCTAACCCAGATACAAAGCTAAGTATTTTAAAATTAACTGAGTTTCATCTGCAGTGCCACATCTTAGTTATTTTAAAAATTAAGAGTAAAACTCCTTAAAAATTCTATGACAGATGAGGATGTGGGCAGTTAGATAAATGGTTCATATATTTCACCCTTAAAATCAAAGAAATGTCCAAATTATTGTCATTATTTTACGGAGTCCAATAATATGACAGAGAGCTCAAGCTTTTTATGCAACTTAGTATCAGATGGAATAGGCTTAGTCTATTTTTTCCATTATTATCCAATTTATAATCCAAATATTAATTGAGATTGTGAACTACAATTGATTAGTATTTATATTGCCAATTTGCACCTTTCAAATGAGAATGTTTCTTCCTGCTATTTACTTGCTGAACGAAATGAGGGGAAAATTATAGAATGATTATGATTTATGTAATAAGTGGCCTCTGCTGGGCAGCCCTGCTGTTAGCCAATTCTAGTATTTATCTCAAATTAAACCCCATTTCATCTTTCCTACTGGAAATCCCAAACACTTCCTACATTATTTAGCCCTCAATCTAATTTCTGTCATTGTCATTCTCCCCAGTATCACTGACTGAAGTCATTTAACATAAATCCCTGAAACCACATTCCATTTATTTTGAAAATGTTTTTGTGTTTTTGATATACATCATCCCGCATCATCTTCTGTTTGACACCACACTCTAACTCTTTTTAACTCTTTTGAACCCTTCCTTCCTTCCTTCCTTCCTTCCTTCCTTCCTTCCTTCCTTCCTTCCTTCCTTCCTTCCTTCCTTCCTTCCTTCCTCCCTCCCTCCCTCCCTCCCTCCCTCCCTCCCTCCCTCCCTGCCTCCTTCCTTCCTTCCTTCCTTCCTTCCTTCCTTCCTTCCTTCCTTCCTTCCTTCCTTCCTTCCTTCCTTCCTTCCTTCCTTCCTTCCTTCCTTCCTTCCTTCCTTCCTTCCCTCTTCCTGATACTTAAACAGATACTGGTGGAGTTACTATAAGTAAGGACAGGGCTCTGGTGGTTCTGCCTTCTTGGACACTTTCGTGGACGCCTTCTTGCAAGCTTTCATACGAATCACATGCCCTCAGATCACTCCTGTAGAACCCTCTAAGCTGAGGAACAGTTTGAACACCACCGCATCAGACCAAATGTAATCAAATAGACTTGCTCTAGCTTTTCATGGGGGAAATCACACTATGCAATAACCCGTTTATAAAGAGCACAGTGACAAATTCTTAGGTTGAGCAGGAAGCCAATCCAATTTCCCAGGAGAGAGCATCCTAAAACAATCCCGTCAATAGAAGTACTCTAGTTGGGAGGCTCAGTCTTTGTTATTTCCCTATTACGTGCCATTTGGTTTTCAGAGCTAAAATTCTGCATGGTCTTCTCCATTAGAAAGAATGATCATTTTAAAACCAAGTTGAAGGTCCCTCAAAACAGCTGGAAAAGGTATACGTGAACACAATAGGGAGAGGGACTGTTTAAATTGTGCTTGCCTCTTGCCCTTTATTGTGAATTTTCTGAAAACTTGATTGCTACATTCCCCTGTATTTGCATGAACCACTTCAGTTAACCAAGTGGATGTTCAGCTACTGGTTAAACTGATCCCCTGAGGTAAGGAACACAGGGGAGGAAAGCAACAGGAAGTCAGTCAATGTTGCAGGTAAACCTGAAACCAGGACTCTGTGTTTATTTAACTCAGTGTTTCTGCCTCATTAGAAAGGATCAAATGTGTCATTTTTGTATTCTCAAGGAAGGGAAAGTTACATGATAAATATTTTAGAAAATAGCTGAAAATTTGTCATTTCTGAAGGAAATCTTCTCTTCCTTGAAATTCATTTATATGAACTTCTATGTTGCCTAATAGCATGTAAATTAATTATACCCTTTTTCATATTAATGATAATAGTTGCCTTTTATTAGTTGCATACTCTTCATGAAGCTAGATATTAACCACCAAGCCTTATAATAGCTCCAGCATTAAGTATTAGTATCCTTGACTTACAGCTGGAGATTTTTTTCCTTCGTGTTTTTCTACAAAATTGGTTTTTTTTCTCTTCTTCTTCATTTTTCTCCAGTTTATGTTCCATAAACTCCTTACTGTTTGGCCTAAGACACAAGAGCTTTTGGAGTCCGACTTCTCTATGCTTTTCCTGAGTCTACTGCCCTTTCAAACTACTTTCTCCTTTATTGCTGGCGTCTCAAAACAGGACTACCTATTTCCCCACAGTCTCAGTCCTCGCAGCCACACAACCCCCTTTCCACGGTTCTACTCCACAGATAAGGCTCCTCTAAAGATACCCAGTGACCTGCTAGCTGGTATATTTATGACTTTAATCCATAAAGTTATTGAACACTACCTATTCCTTTCTTTCTTAATACCCACTTTCATCTGAGTTTTCCTATGCATCTGACTATTCTTTTGCAGATGCTTTGGTGCTTCTAAGCTCATCCATTAGTTGAATATGAACCTTGTCTATTTTCGCTTAACACTTTGCCCTTGAAAGTATTATCTATCTTCAGAGTTTCAATTTGGACTTTTAAGTTCCTGCCTCCCAAGTATACATCACTCATCACTGAACCTGGATTCTTAGCTAGCTTCTAAGTGTCTCAATGTAACCATGCTGCCAGCTCCACAAAAACAGCCCAGGAGTGACCTCATTAACCCCTTTTCCAATGTTGCTTCCTGCCTCTACTTCATTTTGAGTCACCATCAGCCTTTCTCTTGAATTCACTTCTTAAGCTCTGTTCCACCTGAACCATGCTGCTTGTTTTCATGATTTTCGTCTATTCCCTACGTTGCTGACCAATGGTCCTGAACTGTGTGCTAGGGGTATTATTATAACTTCCTAACTGGTGTATTGACTTCCAATCTCTTGCTTTTTCAATCTATGATCCCTATTACCATTGCACTTCCTTTCCTAAACAAAGACTGCGTAACCTTTCCTTTATCAAATGTCTACACTGCCTCCTATTACATAGAGAGTGAAATACAAACTACTTCACCCGGTGTTTTACTTATCAACTCTCCAAAAACTTCCCTATATACCTAATTTCAGTCATCAGCATCTTTAACTATTATCCCTTCAATCGCATCCACTTTCCTACCTTACCGATTTCATTTACAGTCATGCCCTGAGTAACAACATTTGGGTCAATGACAGACCATGTATATGACAGTGCTCCCATAAAATTATAAAGGAGCTGAATTTCTTGTAAGAAATGGAATGACATATGGCTCAGAAAAAAGTTGTTTTCTCAATGGAAGTAATATGCAATGGAGTGTCTCTCACTCACAGCACCTCAGTTTTGAGTCCGCAGATCACATCCCCATCAGTCAGTCACCAACCTGTTTCAGCAATAAGGAATCTGCTCCCCCAGTGCTCCGTATTCAGGGGGTGCTACAGCCCTCCCAGATCTAGCCTGACTATCTTCAGAGTACATGGCTGTAAGTTTTTCATTGAGGGCCTAAGATCCTAAGCAAGGAACAGGTTAGGTTCACAGAAGCTATCTTTACAACTATTGAGTGCCACTGTCACTTTAGTAAAAGCTTTATGTGGTCATGTGGAGCCGCCTGTCTTTATACTTTCAAAATATTTGTTGGCCTGCCAGAGTGGCTCAGTGGTTGAGCGTGGACTAAGATCCAGGAGATCGAGGTTCAATTCCCGGTCAGAACAGATGCCTGTGCTGAGGGCCTGATCCGATGCCCAGTGTGGGGCTTGCAGGAGGCAACCAATCAATGACTCTCATCATTGATGTTTCTGTCTCTTTCCCTCTCTCCCTTCCTTTCTCTTTGAAAAAAATTCAATAAGAACATTTAAAAAATATTAAAATATATATATTCTTAGATTGTAATGATGTAAAACATAGATACATTTTTGTCTTCCATCAGTTTAAAACCAGAGAGAGCCTTTCTTGTCATAGGGTCAAAGTTATTTTCTCATATGATTTTATTCTCTTAGCTTTCCTCAAATCTTTATCATACCTTTCTCATCTTCTAAGACCTGGTTAAACCTCTTTGACATTTACTCACTTTTTACCTCACCATAGTGTGTATTTTGTTGAATAAAATTCCATTTAAAAATTCTTAAATACATTTTGAACAGCGAATTTGTGTGTGTGTGTGTGTGTGTGTGTGTGTGCAAGTGATAAAATTAGCTAAGGATTAGTTGTCAATGAAGCTGTGAATTTAAAAGCACTTTATGAGTAACCCTAGTTAATCTCTACCTGGACCTTATATTACTACAATTAATAGTTCATAGGAAATGATTATTTCAAATGTATTGATTTTTACATATTGATGTGAACACTTCAGAGAATGAAATGTAAATATATATACTCAATTAAATGTTTCTATATATAGCCTTGATATATTTGAAATTAGTAATAAAATTGCCTTAGTGTAAAAATTATATGTCAAAAAGATGGTTTTCTACACTTTGTAACTGAACTTGAAATTTGCAAATGCTAGAAATTATGCTAAGATGGAGTACACTCTGATGAAGCAAAGTTTTGCTTTGTCACAAAAATTCAATCTATCTTGTTTCAGTAGAGCAAACTCTGTTGTACTTACATTCCTCATAAATCACTGAAATACATGCAGTACTTTCACTGTCAAAATAGTAGGTGGATGTCACTAATAATAATTAAGTATAAGTAGTCAACACTACTGGAAATTTACTCATTGGCCTTTCCTTTTCCTCTTACCATTAGTCAATTAAAATTAATACTACCAATTTAAATAATTATTTCCCCTACATTTTATCTCCACGAATAGAGATTCTCTATTTCCCACTTTAATTCTTTTCTTCTGTCTCACGTTCATTTATTCTGTATAGTTTTTGCTTTCTGCATAGCAGTCATAATTTACAACCTTGGGCTCCAGTTTTAGATGTGTTACCAAGTTATCCTGGACAAAGCATGCCGTTATCTACATGTAGTTCAGTTTCCTCATCTGTGGTAAGTTAGATGAGAAAATGAGGCTTTGAAGAATAAACTGGCCTTAGTAGAAGTTTTTAAAGCACTTAGTCAAATTGTGTGTGTGTGTATGTATCAGAAAGAGAGAGAGAGAGAATCACTGAGAAAGTTATAGTTATAAAATAAGGTATTTATAAAAGATTAATCAGCTAAATTAAAAATGCAGATCTAGCAAGAAACACGTATTCAATGGCCAATTTTTAAATATTCTCCGAGTGTTTTATATAGTTACACAAAGTCATGCTCAAGCATTTACTTTGTCACGTCTATCCATAGCTTGTCTTCTCATAAAAATCATCATGTGCCCGGTTACACAGACTCCTGGTCACAGTGAGATTAAGTGCTAGAAGGTGAGTTCCATTCCTCATTTGCTTTCCACAAAGACCAAAACCCACCTCATTTATGAAGCAGGTGCTGTTTCTTATTAGTCTGGAGGACATTCGCACGTAGCTGTAAGTAATGGAAGGGTTAGCTGACATTAAAAAGCACTATGTGATGTCTAAGCTCAGTTTAAGTTGAAAGAGGGCTTAGGGGATAATCACTAGATGGACAATGTTTTCAGGAAATTACATTTAAAAACTTTATTAGTACTTTAAGGCCAGAATCATGGTTCCATTTGCCTTTGTAGTTCTAGTCTCATTTATGGGAAGTATAATAACAATTTTCAACATGGCCACTTTTGAAGAATATGTTCAGAACCTTTCTATGCTCTTTCTCCTCTCAGCCTCTACAGCTGCTCTACTAGCTGTTTCACAGGTCTTTCGTGTTTTAAGGGAGCCGTACTCTATATTCTCAATTGGAAGTCAGGGGTGAGGAGGGGGAAAATGAAGCCAAGAGAATTAGAAATGCCTTCTTCGTGGTTTATACACTTAAAATTATTTCTTCCTTCAGGCATAATTTGTCATTACAGCTTTATACCCAGAGTCATATATTCTGTTTTCTACCACAGAGCCCTCAGAATTCCTTCCCAGTTGTGTGTACTGACATCTAACATTCCCCTGTCCCCAGTCCCTGAGACAATGTTACATTTTACCTGAGCTCTATGCTCCCACTTTTGGGGTACCTTTTAATGGCTAACAGTGAAGGACCACCCTGCCCTTTTTATTTGCAGATAAGACCCACTTTTACTCTTCTTCATTGGCTCATAGCCACCCATCTTCATCACTCCCATGACATTTATAGATAGCTCACTGTTTATCTGCTTTTCCAAAACCCCAGGTTTTCTTTTTCTTTTTTTTTTTTTGAGATGTTTCTCATTAGTAAATGCTTTTCCTATTGCAACAGTCTGAGTAAAATCATCTCCTTAATTGTCCAGTGCAGCATTTGATCTTTTATAGCTGCAACAAAGATGAAGATTTTTTCAGAGATATATATATATATATATATTTTTTTAAAGTTTATATATATATATTTTTAAAATATATATATATATTTTAAAGTTGTCTAAACACATCGGCAAACCAAAAGATCTTTGTTGTCATTTGTCTTCATGAGACTTATGAGGCTACTCTAATTGCATAAGAAGATATTTCACTGAAGTGGTAACATACAGACATATGGAAAACATATTTTCGCATATATATTTGTGGCATTGGATGTTACAAGTGGATAAGTGAATGAGAAAGACTGAGAGAAATTCACATATTAAAATAGTCCACTCGTTTGAAAGATACATGCTTTTTTTCTGAAATTAATGAGCTTTAGCAAATATTAATGCACCTTGAACAGGAAAATTGGGTAAAAATCTTGCAACTGTAGGGGGTTTATTATTTCTTAGTCAATTCTTTTATAGGTTTCTGAAACACATCATGAATATGAATGTTTATCAGACATTTTTTGAAACCTAATGTAGAAGAGATGATTTTATGTTAAAAGCATGTATTATCAATACTTGATATAAAATAAGGGTTAATTAGATTGAAACAACAAAGTACTGTAGAAATCCATTAACTTCAGTAAAAGCCAAAAAATGTGTAATGCTCTTATTTCTCTTCCTGAAAAATGTATCTAATTTGTCATGTGAAAACAGCCACCCTGAGAATAGACTGTGTTTGGCATGGCCTCACTGAATTATGAAATTACTAACAAAATTAAATCTCATTACAGCATTTAAGCACCTGATTGATATAATGAAAAGAACCAATGTTTGATGCTATCTAGAAATTCCAATAGACTTGATACTAACAGTGAGTAATATTTAGCTGGATTGTTCTTAAAAATTGTCATTGATGACCTATTATGTTCAGTTCCCTGTATAAATATCCTAGAAACACCAAGGAAAATAAGAGAAACAAAATCCTTGTTTTTCATATTGAATATTCAAAGAAACAATAATGGTAAAAAGAAAAACAATACAGATGGGTGAGATATGGCAACTGCCAAATGACTGGTATAGAAGGAATATGATATTGATTGTAAAGAACTAAGCAAAATCCCTGGCACTTAGTAAGTGGTCAATATATAATACCTGAGAAAATCATCTCTTCATTCTGGAAAGACCACCTGGGGAGAAGGAATGTAAATGTTACTTTGCAGAAAAAGAATTTGACTCAGATAAACTAAGAGGAAGCACCAGAAGATAGTGTCCTAGAGAGTAAGGGTAGGACAAGCAAAGATATTGAGGAACAATGACTATAACATTAAGGTTTAGAGATTTTTAATTACACCTATGCCCTTCATTATAGTTTAAGGTTAGCCATAAACCCATCAACAACACCGAAAACTACAGCAGTGATTCTCCAGGGGGTGCTTGGGTTTGAGGTGGACTTCATAGAGTAGACATGTAGTGCAAAAATGACCCTGGAGATGCTAGCTTTTTTCTCCTGAAATGCACAGGATATAGTAAACAATTTGTTAGATTAGTTGAAAATAAGTGTATATGTAGGTGAAAGAGCATAAAGATCAGTAAATATCCATTTAAAAATTGTAGGACATATCAGGGAGATATGTCAGTTGTGTAACTAGGGGTGGTGGTGAAGGGAGTCAAGGCAAGAAAACCAATTAAGAGACTAGGAATACTAAAAGTGTCCAAAACTAAACATACTCACCTGAATATCTTGACAGTTTCTGACTGGCAATGAGATTGCAATTTATAATCCAGCTATGGTGTTCCAGTTGTCAATTTCTGAGTAACAAACCAACCCAGTTATACTTCGTGATTGTATGGTCATGTGTTCCAGAACGGCACAGTGAGGCCTCAGCTGGAAGGTTTTGAATGTCTGGGGTTGACAAGATAAAAGTTCTGAAAGATGTTCTAAATTAAATTAAAGTGGGCTTGTGAGTGAAAGAAATAAGAGTAGTTAACCAGTTAATAGCTGAAGTCCAACTAACAAAAGACAGCCAACATTCCTAAATGTATGTTGGAGTTTTGAATCAACTTCTGTAGAAACCACCAGAAGCCACCACATCCTGCTTATACATGAAGTTTCAAGACTGTTGCCCACCCAAATCAAAAGCAGTAAATATTTCTTCCTGACTGTTCCTATTATAAAATTGCCCCATTTCACCTCCCCCCACCATCAGTGTAAATTCTTTCAAAATAAGTCAAATCTTTACTTTTCTTTCCCAAAACATAACATATAAAAGTTCCTGTCAACTCCAGGATGGTGGACATGTTGCCTTCTCCACCCATCCTGGTTATTGCTTGGTAGAGCTCCTTGTCCCCGCCGGGTACTGATGAGAGTAGACTTATTCTGATATCCAGAGAGAGATTTTTCTGAGACCTGCATGGGAGGGTGAAACATTGTAGAAAGCTTTATTTCTGTGGGCTCCAACCCCTGAGTTTCCAAGATCTCATTTCCCTTTGTCCCATTTTGCCTTCAGCAGGGCTAAGATCAAAGCCAGTGTCCAGAGTTTCCATTCCATGTCTGCACAGTCCAATCCAGCATCAGGGGAGCTTAGTTTGTGTTCCCCTCTGCAGTCTATCAGTCCATTCATTGCATGTGGGGTCCTCATGGCCACATGCCTACAGAGGAAACACAGGCAGGAGCAAAGCCAAAGGAACCGGAGAGCCAAGAGTCACAAGTGAGAGAACTCCTTTGTTTTGGGATTGCGTATTCCTAAATTTTCTAGGTTTGTAGTGGTCCCACCCCCTCTGGCCAATGATCTCTGTTCCCAGGTTTGACCGACAGGCAAGTATCTTCCCTGTGTCACCCTGATTTCACTGTCCCCAGTCCCTTCCCCCAGTGATCTCCAGGGAATGGACCAGTGGTTCCCCAGGGATTGTGAAATTGCAGTTTCCTGTTGAAGCTGCCCAAATGACATGCCTGTAATGTCTGACCTTCCCTTTGTTCCTTTTCTCTTATTAATAACTAGCTAATTACAATTACAATTGTATCAGCCCTGATGCTGATGGTTTAGACTTTATGTCCCAAGACTTGGTCCTTTTCTGGCTACTATTGACTCAATAAAGAAGATTTTAGTTGTAAAAAGTTTTTTGTTTAACCAGGTGATTCAACATCTGGGAATTAGAATTCTTCAGAAGTTTTTTTATTCATTCTGGAACCTGCCTAGGATATCTGAAACTCTAGCCTTAGCTGGGATTGTGAACCAGAGAGCCTAATCAAGGCCTGACCTGTTCATGCAACTTTGACTTCTCAGAATGTGAAGTCTTGTGCACGTAGGTCCTATAGTAAGAGAGTGAGCATTCCAAGAGACCAAGATAAAGCTTCAAGGCTTCTTATGATCTTGTCTTGAAGTCAAAGTCATGCAACATAATTTATTCTGCATTATATCAAAGCCATTACCCAGATTCAAGGGAAAAGGGCATAGAAATCACCTTTCCATGAGAGTGCACTGGCCCAAAAAATGTACAAGCACAAGTTTGCAGTTTAGAAAAATCATTTAATATTGAATTAACCAATTTGGAGAACCAGGAGCTAATGCTCTAATGACCTGATTCCCCAGTGGCATGTAGGTTATCGATAGGGCAAAATCACAAGACACTGTGGGTTAAGGTTGGAGGCTGTGCTGGGAACTGATTGGTCAGAGGTGAGGTAAGTGTAATAAATCACTTTTCAGGTCCCTTTGCCTGCTTTCATGGGAAAGTAGCCAGAGGTCATTCCATTTTAGGGCTCAGGAGCTGAGACATAACTTAGGTCAAGATGTTATCTTTAGCCTACCAGAGGTCTGGACCCTCTAATCATTAGTCAAGTCCGGGCAATTGTCTTCTGCTGCCTTGTGGGAGCTGCTGATTACTGAGGGAAAGGTTAGTTCTCTGAGGTGAATATAGAGGCAGAAATATGCTTTCCAGATCTAGGACTTAAAGCTAAATTTAATCATAGTCATAAGGACCTTCAGTTTCAGTAGAAATGTCCAAGAATTTGAGGCCATGTTTTAAAACTGCCACATATAGATAATGACAGGGGGGGAAAAAAGTGTTCAATATGAAATAAAAGTAGTTCTAGCAACTATTTTCAAAGAACCTACTAAAGATTACATACTACTTATTTTTGACATTATTTATGCAATTATATAACAGTCAGAATTGGTGGCATATAATGGACATGAGACATTAGCAATGCTGATGGAACAAAACCAAAAACAAAATTGTGAATCTACAAAAACACTTCTAACTCAAAATTATTTAAAAGACTGAAATTTCTTAGAAATTAATGTTTGAAAATATGGTGGGCCCTCAAATGCAAAAATCATAGATATTTAAAATGATGCAATTAATTTTTCAGATGTTTCAAATGTCATGTTTACTATTACTTTCACAATATCACCAGTCATTTGGTTTAAATTTTTCTTTACATTCAGATGTTCTGAGGTGCAAATTTATGTAGAGAATGTTGATCACCCTTAAGAGAGCCCATCACCATATGTGTTGTTTAGGTGTGAAAAATGAGAATAACTTAAGCCTTTGCCACTGAGACAGGTAAAGGATTCCCATCAACAGCCATTATCTTTGAGTGATGGGGTTTTAAAGAGACAACTTGTAGTGTTGCTCTTTAGGAACCTCGACAGCAATTGTGCTTTAGCTGCAGGTTTCATGATCCAACAGTGTAGCGTTGGCTCCACTCAGCCCCTAGCCTGTGTCACCACTGTTTGAACCCCCTCTATGGTATGCATCTGTTACCAATTCTCTTTCAAAGAGCATCTGCCACCAGTCGAGGCAAGCTTTTAATATGTTGATTTATCATTGTCAGATACCAGGTTTTATTGCTTGCATTTGAATATTGTATTTAAGACGCTCTTGTGATTACAGATGTTTTACATATAAATTGCTCTATATTAGAAAAATCCTTTTTTCAGTACTTTTAAGGAAACTTCACAGTCATGTGTTTTACATTTTAATACCTTCTGCGTTGCAGAGCTCTTGTGAATTGCTTTGTGTCTACAATAACAGTCAGTATGAGCAACAGCATCTGTGTCTGCTTCTGTTTCAAAGGAGAAAATTAAATGTGGGTAGAGTTTTTTCCAGGGAGACAGAACTTATTTAATTACTAAGGGAAGCTCTGATTGTTCTTTTACCCCCAAAAGGAATAGAATAGGTCACTACATAAAAATAGCTTCCTACTCCATAACCTTTGCACACCCAAAAACTATGTCAAGATTTCACACTTTTCTCTCATTTGTTTCTGTAGTTTTAAAACATTCAGGACGTCTTTGGGACTGTACAGTCTTTGAAATAATAGCACCATCTACTGTCTGATCCCGAATTCATTTGTCATGCTAAGAAAGAAATGAAGAGCAGAGAGAGACAAGGGGGTATTCTGAGTGTTTAATAACATGGCACCAAAATAACATATAACTAAAACTAGTAACTCTTATCTAATTGAAAAATAAGACTAATCACATCTGGAGTTACATTAAGTAAACATTGTGAAATACTCATTTTCCTCAAGAAAGCCTATAATATAGTATTAAAACATAAATAATATCTTCATATTGTCCTTACTATTATCATTATTTTAGTTTCCCAGTTTCTTAAACTTATGTTATATTCATTTAGGTAAAGGGGAGGGGTGAATGAAGTGGACTTAAGAAGAAATATCTTTAAAAATATTCGCTAAGTCTCAGCAACACATGATGACATAAGCATAATTGCTTCTTTTCTGCCTGGAGCACCAGCCAGCTCGCAAGGAACATCTCTTATAGTGGGAGTTGCTGGTAGGCCTGATTGTTGCCCATCCTCAAATTCTTTTCCCAAAGGAGTAATGTTATTTCATTAAAGAAACTCAACTGTCTGGATAAATGATCAGTGAAAGTAGGTCTCTGGACTCTCATAAAAATAAGCTACTAGCTATTTGAAGAGCATAGTGTGAAATTTAGGACATTCTCTAAACCTCCTTCATGCTGATTTCTTTCAACGAGCAAGAGGTCAGTTGTCACTCTGACTCATGCACAGTTATTTCCTTAACCTTACAGCTCCCAGAGGACTGTTTTGCCTCCCACACATCCATTACAAATTGTATATGGTTCTTCCTTCCTCTGGAATTACCACTGAGTTATTCCACTTACAGCAGGACTTTTGTGCTTTCTGTTCAGTTTATTATTTCTTTTCTAAATCAATTTGGAAGGTTTATTTTCGATATTTGGCTTCCCAATCCCTTTCATTCTACTTCTATTTTACTTCATGGTTTTTATTTCAAAATGAGGTCCAAATTTAAATTCCTTACTTTAAAAATGTTTTTATTTATACAGTTTTTAATAACCAATAGCTTTTGTATAAAATAGAGAAACAAATGTTCTCACGATTGATTTCTTTATTCTGGTCAACTTTTTTAGATGCTACAAAATGTAGTAAATAGGAAATAAACAATGCATCATTAAAATGTCAATTATGATCCCATACTTATTAACCAAATACATGTTAACTCTCCCCTATCTGAAATATATGAAACACAATCCCTACCTTCAGAAGAGCTAACATTCAACTAAATCTTTTCTTATCTTCTCACCTCTTTAAAAGGCTGCTACTATCTGTTCATCTCCATTGTAGCAGCTAAATATTGGCAAAGTATTCCGTTTTCTACTTGGTCTAACTTTATTTTAGTTGATTATAAACTATAGAAGATAATATTTTGAAATATTATCTGTGTTTTTATTCACTAGGCAAAAAATGGCTTTATTTCAGGGTTATGGTCTCCACTAATTGGTCAGTGCCAGGGGGTCATTAGTCAATGTAGCTGGTTCTGAGGCACACCTAGAAAGCTGATGAATATTTTTTTGAGACCCTCCCTGAGATTTCCCCTAAGATTTCCACATGTAATGTATATATTACATACAACAGAGTTAATAATAACAACAACAACAAAGTTAATTGAGTTGCCAAATATATATTTTTTAATTCATGGAAGAAAGCAACAGTCATGAAAGTCAATACATTTAATTCACAGGGGTAGAACTTTTTTTTCTTATTTTTTTGTTCCTTGAATGAGGAAAAGGCACTTGAGAGTAAAACAACAAGCTCCAAAGGAAGCAGAGTAGTAAGGTCCTCTACAGCAAATGTCGGTAATCATGAGGCATGACAATGCAAACACTTGTTTCCCACTCGGATGGGGTGATAGTTCACTGCCTTCGGGGAGAGAGAAGAAAATTGGAATAGGACATATAGAGTGAGGTGAGCAAGGTACTTGCATTGGGTGCAAATGGAAGGGGGTATCAAAAAATCAGTAAGCAAGATAATTAATATTTTAATGCAGTGTTTTTTTAAAATAAAAATAAATGCAAAAAAAGTCCAGGATGAAAATAAATAGAAAAATTTTATGTAAAGACAGGACTGTTAGAACTTGAGCATGTCAAAGGACCCAGCATGGACCTTCCCCCAGGGGAACACACCAGTGCCATTCCCTCCCCCCTCTTCCCTCTAAGGGACCCCAAGAGACTTGCAACCAGGGGAGCACTGGGCAGTGGCAGCTAATCCCAGGCTAACCCCCTGAACCTATCTTTAAGTCCCCCCCTCCTCTGTGACTTCTCGGGGAGCCAAAGCAGTCCAGCCTAAGCTTTCCTGTTGCCTCTTCTATGATCCTCCTGGTTTCACTCTCCCAAGTATATTTTTGCTGCCATCCTGGACCCAACACCCTTTGACTCAGTGCTGTGTAGCCCCTCCCTTTGTATATCCCCCTTTTCTTTAAATAAACTCAATTTTTCTTTATTCACCATCTGAGATTGCTATTTAGCCTGCCACCAACCACCGACTTTAACCTTTCAAGGACTATATGAGTGAGTGAGTGTCTCTGAAAGGACCTTAAGTCATGATGGCTTTATCCTAAATGTGTCTCAGGAGAGGGATGGTCATAATATAATCCATAGTTTGGCTTAGACTGGGCTGGGGAACAGTACACTTTTGCCTTACATCTGCTCTCATTCCCATCAGAGTCCCGGACACTGACAAGGCTTTGGAGAAGCCATGCCTAATGCATAGGGCTAGTTTGTTGATTTCAAAGGAAGCCTCCACAAGTTCTTAACTACATCATCAGGAGGGTACATAACTGGGGGGTTGTATAAGGTCCCGAAAGGTAAGCGAGGCCAGATGAAACAAAGGTTCTGAGCCTGGGAAAAGGAGCCTTAGATGGGATGGACAAGCAACTGATCTTGCTGCAAGGACCACAGACTCAGCAGCAGAAGCCCAAGCAAACCTGAATAGAGTCCATCAGGATACAGAGAAAAAGCATGCAAACAACACCTAAGACACATGTAGGTTTCCCTTGAGCCTCAGAGTAAAACCCCCTTGACACACACACACACCAAAAAAGAAAAAAAGAAATAAAGAAAAGGAGAGTTATGCATTTGATTCAGTTGTTACCAAAGGGTGGTGGTCTATGTCACTCCCTCATATGCCTCTTTGGCTTAAGAATGACTTTGAGCTGATTATTTTGAGAAATATCAGGCATGGGAGAAGCTCTGAAAACAAAGTAGAAGTTACCCTTTTAGAGGGAAAATTCACATTTATAAAGGAAATCTCCATTTGTAAGGGTGTCTCCGTCTCCACACCAGGAAGAAAGGGATGGCTAAACCAAGAGAAACTCCACTAATGGAGAAGTCATGGGCTGAAACCTACGTGACAAAGCTTCCACTTGTTTGCATACTTGTCCTGGCTGCCTTTCCATGACTGGACTCCCCACAGCCTTCTCTCATTTGTCTGTAGTTGAAGATGGTGTTTAAACCTGAATTTTAAGCCACTTCTGAGAGTTACTAATTTTTCCTTGGTTATCTCCCACATGTACATGAGAGATGTATATTGATGAACTTCTGTTTGTTTTTCTCTTATTAATCTTTCTGTTACAGGGTTCCCAGCTGCAAACTTAGAAGGGTAGAGGTAAAATAATTTTTCCTCCACTACATTACCCAAAAGAGACTGAAATTTAAATTTCAAGAGATTGTGAATAGAAATGGGATTTTACAAGCTACATTTAGTTTAGATTTAGAAAATATAAAAGATAATTTTTCTATTTGCATTTAGTAACTGAAAAGTGTGGTCCTCGTAGCATCAGCACATGCATCACCTGGATGCATATTAGAAATGCAGAATCTCGGGTGCCGTGTGAAATCTGAAAGAAGAATCTGCATCTCAGCCAAGTTCTTTCTGTGAGAAAAATAAAATGGTCATACTAGCAAAAGACCCCTCCATACAAATATAAAACAAGAGCGAGAGAGAGAACACCATTTTAATATTGGTTAAGCAGTATTAGAGTTTCAGTCACATAAGGTAGGGTGGATGTTCATAAGAGAAAAAAGGTTGTTTTCTTTACCCTTCAAGGTTCTTGGCTGAGACCCCCTTGAAATAAAAAGATTAGCAAGAGAAAAGCAAATATATTTTTAATAACATGTATACCTCACGTGTACAGAGGAGAAACCCAGAAAAAATGTGTAAACTCCCAGAAATGGTCCAAGCCACCACCTTACATAGCACCTATAGCTAAGACAAAGCAAAGATGTTGGGGAGTGGGGAGGCCCTTAAGGGAGTTAGCAGAAAAAAATGCAGGAAACAAGAGTAAGGTTTGTCGGGAGATTGAAATCCACGCCTTCTCCACTGAAAACTGTTTCTCCTGATTTAGCCATTGTCTTTCTGTAGAGAGGGAACGCCTTAAAGGAGACATTTCCCTTATAAAAGCAAATTTTTCTTGCAAAAGGGTAGCTTCTATTTTGTTTTTAGAGATTCTCCTGTCTGCATTTTTTCAAAAATAATCAGCTGAAAAGAATTCTTATGCCAAAGAAGCATATTTTGGCATGTTCTGCTACCTTTCACATAAAACTGACGACAGCACTAGCCGGTGTGGCTCTGTTGGTTGGGTGTGGACCTGTGCATCAAAAAGTCGCCAGTTTGATTTGAAGTCAGGGCACTTTCCTGAGTTTTGGGCGTGATCCCTGCAGGAGGCAGCCAATCAACGTTTCAGTCTCACATCAGTGTTTCTCTGTGTCTCTCCCTCTCCCTTCCTCTTTCTCTAAAAAAATCAATTTAAAAGAAAAAGTGACTGCAGAACCTGGACAGAATTTTACACAAATTTAAATAAAAAGCAGAAGAGAGAACAATTAAAATTCTTTTTTACTCCTTTGAGAGATAAGAAGACAAACATAATGATAATGTCAATTTGTGCCTGTGAGAAACCCTGGAGGAAATGTTCATAGTTCTAAGTGTCAGGAGGCCCAGAAGCTTGCATCGTATAATAAAAAAGCCAGGCACTTTTATCATACCTCTTGTGTTTTCATGGAGATGCCCTAAGGCAGTGACTCCCTTCTCAAGAAGAATTTCATCATTCTAACCCTTATACTACACACGTAGTGTTCATATTCACATTTGAGAAGCATTATGTTACATTAGCAACCTAAGTCAATACCCAAGTGTACATATGACAACAGATATGAGTTTAATGGTTAATCATCCTTCGTGCATGACTTCTGGGAGGTTTCTAGTTACATCAACGAGACAGTGATCTAGATCCCAGTCAATAAAATTTTTGTAAAAGGACAGATAATAAATTTATTAACCACACAGTTTGTTTTGCAACTACCCAACTGTGCTGTTGCAGCGCAAAAATGGCCATAAGAATGAACACAAATATATTCTAATAAAACTTCATTTACAACAATAGACAAAATGGCATATTTGGCCAGCAGGCCATAGTTTCCCAAATCTTGTTCTAGAATATTCTATGGAATGGTTCTTTTAAATATAAGGCACTGGTAGCTAAGAAATAGGGTTTGTGGCTTCTCTAATATCATTTCTTCATAATTTTTTTTTAATACTCACCCTAGGATATTTTTTCCATTGCTTTTCAGAGAGAGTGGAAGGGAGAGAGAGGGAGAAACATCGATGTGAGAAAGACACGTTGATTGGTTGCCTCCAGTACTTGCCCTAACTGGGGCTGGGGATCAAGCCTGCGACCGAGGTACATGCCCTTGATCGGACTCCAACCAGAGACACTTCAGTCTGAGGACCAATGCTCTAACCACTGAGGAAAACCGGCCAGGGCCATTTCTTCATAATTTATAAATTCTCTAGCAGTCTTTGACACATGGTCTCTGCTACTATAGAATCATTTATCTCTATGTTGTGCAGTCTTAGCACACATGAAGACATGGCTTAGCCCTTCTCAGCCATAGATTAAGTGCCCTTTTGCTTATGCTGATAATGAAATTCCTTGTTGTCAGATTTTTTCATGTTACTGATGGATCTGTGGCATCTTTAAAATCAACATAGAAATATTTCAGGTTTTAAGCAAGGTGTGCCAATAGTAGACCACTTGAAAAATATGAGTTTAATAATGTTAAAAAATAAAGTAACACTAGCAGTAGTATCTTTTGAATATATAATAATTTCATATCTCTCCTTTGCTCCTTTGTCTTTTGATTGTTAAACAATTGGGCCTGTTATCTAGGAAAAATATTTCTGGGGCTTTGGAAAATTAAATAAGATGTTCAAAGTCACATAGCAACTGAAAGTTGGACCTTGGTCAAATCCAGATTTCTACTTCCTGTTCTAGTGTACTTTTTACCACAGCGTAATCAACTAGTTGATAGGACTAGTAATAGGTCCACATGTTTGTGATCATTGAACCTTAAATTAGACTCTATATTTCCTAACAACTAAGACAAAAAGTTGTAAAATCATGAATACCATAGAGAAGAACTACATTATTCTTCAGGTCATCAAAACCGCATTATGATACTAAGATCTAAAAACAAAAACAAGGTACCTTAATGTTATGACTGACATATGGCTATCCAAAATACATATGCTGAAGCCCTAACCCACAACATGACTAAATTTGGAGAGCCTTTAAATAGAAGATTCAATGAGGTCATAACGGTAGGACCCTAATCCAACAGGACCAGTATCCTTTTAAGAAGAGAGGAAGAGATAAAGGAAATATGTGTGAACAGAAAAAAGGCCATGTGAGAACATAGTGAGAAGGTAGCCATCTGTGAACCAGAAAGAGTCCTGATCAGGAACCAAATTTGCCAGCATCTTGGTCTTAAACTTCCAGCCTCAGAGCTGTGAGAAAATAAATTTCTGTTGTTTAAGCCACCTACTCCGTGGTACTGTGTTATGGAAGCCCAAACTGATCAGTACACTTAGAGACAGCAATATGAACAATGTGGTAAATGAGTTCTCAATTAGCATTTCTGTACCTCACATAGTAATATTTTCAAAGGGCGGAATATGCAAGTAAATATAATCCTATATAAAATTTTTGCTGGTCTAACTCTACCTAAGGATATAACTTAGATCAAAACATAAAGGATGTCTGAAAATAGACTCCAGGAAGGTAAGTTGGTAAGTAGATAGATAGATGATAGATGATAGATGACAGATAGATAGATGACAGATAGATAGATAGATGATAAATAGAGATAGATAGATGATAGATAGATAGATGATAGATAGATAGATGATAGATAGATAGATAGATAGATAGATAGATAGATAGATAGATGATAGATAGATAGATAGATAGATATAGATAGATGATAAATGATAGATAGATAGATAGATAGAGATAGATAGATGATAGATAGATATAGATAGATAGATAGATAGATAGATAGATAGATAGATAGATAGATGATAGATAGATAGATAGATAGATAGATGATAGATAGATAGATGATAGATGATAGATAGATGATAGATGATAGATAGATAGATGATAGATAGATAGATGATAGATGATAGATAGATAGATAGATAGATAGATATAGATAGATAGATGATAGATAAATGATAGATAGATAGATAGATAGATAGATATAGATAGATAGATAGATAGATGATTAGATAGATAGATAGATAGATAGATAGATAGATAGATAGATAGATAGATAGATAGATAGATAGATAGGTGATAGATAGATAGATGATAGATAGATGATAGATAGATGATAGATAGATAGATAGATAGATGATAGATAGATAGATAGATAGATGATAGATAGATAGATAGATGATAGATAGATAGATAGATAGATAGATAGATAGATAGATAGATAGATAGATAGAAATTAGAAGAGTAGATCTTAAATGTTCTCACCACAGAAAAACATGGCAATTATGTGAGGTGATAGAATCATTAACTGAACCTCTGTGTTAATCATTTTGCAATATATATGTGTATCAAATCATCACCTTGTACATCTTTAACTTACACAATATTGTATACCAATTATATCTCAATAGAACTGAAAAGTAAATAAAAGTAAAATAAAGAATTGTCAAGAAATTAGATATATTTTATCCAGCTTCGCAAATATAGAGAAAAATATTTTCTATATAATTAAAAATGACATTTTTAAATTTAAATAATATATTATAATGTAATATTTTAATATATTAATAGTGTTTTATCTGTTGAAAAATTTATCAATTTTTTGAGGAACTGCCAAACTACTTTTCAAAGTGGCAAATTATTTTGAAGTCCTACCGGCAATGTGTAAGGATGCTTATTCTTTATTCCACTCTTAGGTGTGTACCCAAGAAAAGTGAAAACATACATCCACGCAAAAACTTGTACATAAATGTTCATAACAGCATTATTTATAATAGCCAAAAAATGGGAACAATTTAAATATCAATCAATGGATAAACAATATGTAATATATCCATAATATGGGATATTATTTACAATCATAAAGAACTGAGATGCTGATCCATGCTACAACATGGATAAACCTTGAAACATTAAGCTAAGTGAAAGAAGCCAGATACAAAAGCCACTTGTTACCGTATAATTGAAATGTCCAGAAATAAATTCTGGAGATAGAAAGTAGTTAGTGGCTGCTTAGAGCTGGTTGAGGACTAGGGGAACAGTAAAAACTGATTGCTTATGGGACAAGAATTCCTTCATACTTTTGGGGGATGACAGGCCAAAATGTTCTAAAATTGATTATGATGACGGCACTATTCTGTAAATATACTAAAATAACATTGAGTTATACAGTTTTAAGTGGGTGAATTGTATGGTGTATAATATTTCAAAAAAGCCCTAGCTGGTTTTGCTCAGTGGTTAGAGCGTGTACCCACGAGATGGACTGATGGGTCTTGGGTTTGATTCCAGCTAGATCCTGTCTGGGTCAGGGCATGTGTGGGAGGCAAGCTGTCAGTGTGTCTCTCTCCCTTTGGCTCTCTCTGAAGAGCAATGGAAAAAATATCCTCAGGTGAGGATTTAAAAAAATTGTTAAAGTAATGTCATATAGAATATCTAAAAATTTATTTTAAAAATTGGCTATAATTTGAACAAGACACAGGTAATCCCCATTTATATTTAGACTCACTTTTGCACACACAGATCACTTTTTAAAATTTAGATTATAATACACAAAACATATTTAGCTTTTCTTTTTTTTCTTCTATGACTATAACAAAAAAATTTCTGATACCACTGACCATTCTTCTGCAGGAATTTATGGTGACTTCTTCAAAGACATAAACATAATCACTTGGAAAGGCAGCAATTCAAACTAGTTCACATTAAGAACTCTCTGGGAACTTTTGTTATTGTGGACTATAGGTTACTAATGGAAGTGTCAGATCCCTTGGGTATACTTAGAAAAAAGCTTGAGAATCACTAATGAGTAATTATAGAGCATAGTCATTTTGATCAATCTGCCCAGAGGCGAGCACGATTGCCTCCTCAGGAATTTTTTTGGGAATCTAGACAGATAACACAATGCGCTCAAGGACGGATATGAAGAGCATATATTTAGTACTCAGAGAAAGCTGGAGGTTGTTAGGAGGTGAGGAAGGAAGGCAGGTGGGGAGGGAGGGGAAAAAGAAAGAAAGAGAAAGAAAGAAAAAAGGAAGGAAGGGAGGGAGGAAAGAAGGGAGAAATAGAAAGAGAAAGAAAGAAAGAGAGAGAGAGAGAGAAAGAAAGAAAGAAAGAAAGAAAGAAAGAAAGAAAGAAAGAAAGAAAGAAAGAAAGAAAGAAAGAAAGAAAGAAAGAAAGAAAGAAAGAAAGAAAGAGAGAGAGAGAGAGAGAGAGGAAGGAAGGAAGAAAGAAAGACTAACCTCACCAAAGGCTAAATCTGATTTCTGTTTTGATAAAAATAGAGCCCCTCACTCTTCTAATATAAATTAATCTTCTAATATAATCTCTGCCAAATTTAATTCTTATTCTCAAATCCCATCTTCATCCAATCAAATAAATAAAGGTGGCCTCAAAAACTCTTGTTGTTTGCCCCGTATACTTTCTAAACTTCTACCTTTTCCATCCCTCTATTACCACAGTTTACTAAAGGTCCCCAGGTCCTGCAAACAACCCACAGGTTCCCCTGTGCCTTCTTTGGGGATTAAACTCTATGTGGATTAAATCTCTCTCTAGTCTTTTCTTCATTTTCCCCCCATCAATCCAAGCTTGCTTTTCCTCTGACGTGTAGTTGAAGGAGTCCTCGCTCAGTAGCTTGTCTTGGTGAGAAGCACTCTAACACCTCTTCCCACAGGATACTGCCCTCTGGGTCATTTGCCTGAAACAAAGGAAAGGACTTTATTTTATTTATTATTATTATTAATGTATCTTTATTGATTTCAGAGAGAGGGGGAGAGAGATGGAAACATCAATGATGAGAGATTCATTGATCCACTGCCTCCTGCACTCCCCCTGCTGGGGGTGGAGCCGACAACCCCGGGCATGTGCCCTGACCAGGAATGAACCAGTGATCTCCTGGATCCTAGGTCGACCCTCAACCACTGAGCCATACCCGGCTGGGCCAAAGGCAAGGATTTTAAATGTGTAATCTCAGTGCCCTTAACCATGCAATAGGAGATTTTTTTCCAAATTTTTAATATTATCTGCATGGGGTATAATCTATAAGGCTGTTTAGCTATACAGTAACCTTGCAACAATAATAGCAACTATTGAGTATGAATGTATAATTATGTGTAACGAATAATAATTGACTGTTTATATATCAATAATTACAATTAGCTATTCTATGTTAGCATTTAGGCTAAGTCCTTCATGCCTATTAACTCATCTAAAGTTCACAACAACCCTGAAAAATAAGCCTTCTTCATCCCCACTTTATGTCTATAGAAACCAAGGCCTGCAGAGATTAAATGGTTTGTTCTAACTCACATAGCTGATAAGTGGCAGTAGTGGTATTTAAATCAGTGTCTTTCTGATGCCAACTCCCTATACAATATTAATGCAGGGATCTTAAGAAATCCTTGGCAACTGACCACACAAGGACAGTAAACTCATTGACAAGCCTCAGTACTTGCAATGTGTGTTACTCTCTCACAAAATATAGACCACTCTTTATTCTTCCAGGCATTAGTCTGAATGTATTTGATTTCCCTCACAGCTTTTCTTATTTTTTTGAAGCAAGAAAGGTGTTTACAAGCTAAACATTTCCACCCATGCTATGGCCATGACATTTGCTTTTGTTGGCGGTAGCTCATTTTATACAACTTGCTGCTGAGATGGTTCACTCTATCAGCTTATGTAAGGTCACTGATATAGTACATTTTAATTAACCTATAATTACGTAGCTCTTAATTTAAAAAAGGGAAAATTGGAAGTCTGCTTCTAGAGATCATTACAAGTTGTATTCTTATGAGTCTATATTATTTATATACTTCTTATGAACACATTACTTATGATTAAAAAAGTTTTAACTGTACTTGCAACTTTAGTAAAATATTTTTTTGTCTATAATATTTAGCCCAAGTTTGTTAGTATCTCATTAATTTTCTTGGATATTGCTTTTTTTCCTTCTGAATTTTGCTTTCTTTTCATGTTTGTTTTTGGACAGAAATGTTTAAGTTATGCTAAATACATATGTATTTTTTTAAATGTTATGTTTCACATTTTGAACTGATTGGTTTTATCTGTTTATTCAGGTTTTTTTCTACATTTGCTAGCAAAGTCGCTATTTGTCACTTCTGGGTACATGTGCCTCTCACCCAAATCCTCTGAATTCTCAGCTCTATGAGTGAAAAATATACAATTTTTCTCACCTCTGGGCAAAACTGGTTTTCCTTAAAAGGAGTTTCTGCTCTTACTTCTTCAGTGCACTAAGTAGGGCCAGGGCAAAAGGAAAATGTCAAGTTCTTTTTGAATAAAAAGCAGGGGGTGGGTATGGAAGTGCCATTAAAGGAAAGAAAATGTAAAGCTTTTCCTTTCCTCTGTTGTATGTCAATATGTCCTGGTGCTTTTCATTTGCCATTTACTTTTGTTCTAATTTAAAAAATTAAAAATTTAAAGTATTTACATTTAAAAAATTAAAAATTCATTAGCATGAATTTTGTAATGTATATTGTACAATGCCAGTTTTAAATGCAAGTATAAACATTTATTTCATATGCGGAACTGCCAAAATTACACAATTCATATTATTCAGCTCATGCATATATGTGTTTCATTCTTATCAGAACCGTGGAAATGCTATACAAAATTAACTCAACTGAGTTTTATTTCACTCACTCTTTCTACATGCTCTTCTATTAATATTCTCCACCTTCTGCTTACTGATAAATAAGGGAAATTGAAAGGAAAAGGAATTATGGGCTGCCCAAACTTTTCCCTTTCCTTTTATGTCATCATTTTCAGCATAAGTGTGGCTAATATAGGAAAGTCATATGACTAAAACAGAATATGACAAGATGCCTTGGTCATTGCTGTCACTTAGAACACTATTGCCTTCTTTCTGTATTTTAAGTAACGTCTGGTTCAGTGGCATGCATGGCGCTAAAGGCTGTCAGTACCTTTGTTTACTCAGACATAGAGGCAACACCTTTAATTTGAACTCTCGAGGCCTGCTGAACTACCATTTCTCGTGTGCCCATGGGAATGTTTTGCGTACAGGGCAGTATGTCTACTAAATACAAATGGGGCAGCAAAAACATGCATGTTGTATGTATCCCCTTTGCTTATATGCATGTTCCATTACCAGGCTTCATTTACAAAACACAAGATCAAAAAACAAATTAAGAACTCTTGGATGGTGACAAGAGAGCCTTAAACCAAGTGCAGGGTGCTCTGTGAATGTACAGGTTGCCCTCCCAGAAAGCCAGCCTTGACACAATCCACCAGACCCAGAGGGAAACTTTTACTGAAGGTTTCTAGATCTCTGGCTGTTCTGACCTTAACTGCATCTTGTTTAGTTTAGCTCTTAAGACACTCTTTTGCAAGGTCACTTTTAACCAAATAACATCTCTGTGAAACTAGAAAAAAACACCTCCTTTTCAATCAGACCACCCCCATAAGGCAAATAACTAATTCCTTCCCCATTGGACGCCATGGTTACAGACTCTTTTGAAGGATATCACTTGCACACTTATATGCATAAACCTTACTATTTTTTCACTAATACTTGTGGACTGTCGAAACCAAGAATTAGCATAGGAAGCAGGTATTATTGCTCCGACCCGGCTTCCAACATCTTGAATCTTCTTTCACAGAGACTTCCTCTTCTCACCTGCTTCCCTGCCCCATATAAGGCACCTACTTTTATTTGCCCTGATCCTGGTGACCTGTAAACTATTAAGGTACCTTCTAATGCTTTCATAATCAGTTGATTAAACTGGCCTTGGAACCCTCCAGAATTCAGCTACCACAATTCCTTCCTCCTCTGCTGCCCACCATTACGTCCATAGAACAATTGCTGAAGGCTTCCTGCCATCAGCACTGATGGTCTGTGTTCCTTTTGGTCGGGAGCTTTCCTGGATTTGCCCATCTATTATTGACACCTTCCCCTGTCTGAGTTGGTGTGGTGGCTGCTGCTGCTGCAAAGCATTGCTAACATCAACTTCATTGGAGTTTAGAATGTGACCTACTCTGGGATATGCAGTTCTTACCTCAGTCAAAGGAAAATTCAGAAACGAAATAATTTAGAGAAGGGAAGGGAACATTTACTTGCAAAAACCGAAGAGAGTGAGACATTGAAAAGGCTAAAAATACAGAAAACAGTAAGCATTTAAAAAACATGAAATTTCCATGTTCATCAAGTGTACATTATTGTGTGCATAGTGGAAAAATGTCACGTGGTTATCATATTTAGGAAGATTTGTCATATCTTCAGATATCACCATAGCAAAGGCTGGGGACAAATTGTTTTTTGCCAAAAAGTTCAGGTTCAAGTAGATGCTAAAGATTTCATTTATTTTGAGGACCAGAACCCAGGAAAATGACTCTGTTATTTTTCATTTATATTGGGGCATAAAATGCTCTTTTCCTCACTATACATGATGTCAAGTGCATAGTGATATTTAAAGCAGGGTGAATTGTCAGCTTTTGCTTCCATATCTCTCATATTAGCATTCTTTGAACCAATTCTGAACATATGAGATATGGCATCAGGGAATCCATGCCATCAGGGTCACAGTACAGATCCTTCAGACAATTTTTGGAGGAGGCCACCATGGTTTTTGTCAGGCAGAAGCTATATGATTCCAGAGTGCCATGGAATAGGGCACATTCACATTGAGCCTAAACAGGCTTAGGCCTGGCAACTTACTTTGCCTTTCCCCTTAGAGATAAACATCTCTTACTGTTATCAATGCAAACTTCTACTTACAAGACACATTAGCCTTTCTTTAAACTTCTCTGTTGCTTTCTCAGTAGCTTAAGTGTCTATGGACAAATGAAAGGCCTGGCGATTGGTCATGAACTTTCATGTCCTTGAGTCTGCAAGCACACAAAGTCTCAGTAAGGTTAGGAATCATGATCACTAGACTTCGGCCAATCCGGGAGATTTTCAGGCCCTAAGACCCTGCCTTTTAGATTTCTAAAGTTGCAGAATAATAAAATTTTATTCTTATGTTATTCAGCATTGTCTTTTCAAATCAAGAGTATTCTTTACATAACCGTGATACCCTTATACTATCCAATGTAGTTAATATTTAGTCCATATTCAAATTTACCCAATTGCCTCCCAAATGTCCTTTTATAAAAATTCAGAATCCAATCAGATATCACATATTCTGTTTGTTTGTCATGTCTGTTTCAGCTTCTTGAACAGTTTCTAGACCTGTATCTAGAACAGTTTCAATAAATTTGTGTGTGTGTGTTTTCTCATTCATGACAATGAAAAATTGTAGAAACCAAGCTAGCTGGTGTTCTTTATAATCTTCTATTCATAGCACTAATATACCAGTACTAAATGGTTAAATTATACAAGTTCTATATTCTGTTTAGAATTTGGTGTTAGTTTCCTTGCCCCATTGCTTTCATCTTTCAGAGTTTTCTTATGCCTTCTTGGATATTTACTTTTCTATATTAACTTTAAAATTGAGTTTTTTACCTCCAGGAAAAAAAGAAATCTTGCTGAAATTTTTATTTGGATCAAATTAATGTTATGTATTGACTTGGGAAAACTGGGATACAAGCTAGGCTCTTAATCACAAAAAGAGTGTCATAAGACCTCTTGATGTTTCAGAGGTAAGAATTCCCCAGCTAGCTCAAAATT
Source organism: Miniopterus natalensis (assembly GCF_054644295.1). Classification (NCBI taxonomy): domain Eukaryota; kingdom Metazoa; phylum Chordata; class Mammalia; order Chiroptera; family Miniopteridae; genus Miniopterus; species Miniopterus natalensis. Next base: position 64,910,282 of record NC_142088.1, read on the forward strand.
GATACTTTCATTGATAATCACAAAGAAGCCAGTGCTAAATAAGGTATATTTGTTTGTTTTTATCATCATACAAAAGTAGAGAGAATTGTATAATGAATTACCCAGAACCCATTACCCAGCTTCAACAATAGTTAGCAATGATTTCTTCTCCTCTACCTATAGTCTGTGTCCCTTGGGTCTGATTTATTTTACCACATGGTGGGTGTTTTTTCACTTTCATGCTATAAACATGTGATCTAGCTTTGCTAAAATATTATTATCTCTTCTAGAATCATGTAAGTTTTAGTCTTCTTAATTTAAATTATGGCCATACTAGTCAAAACTAAAGCACAAACCAGTGCATTAAATTAAACTAAAAAGTAATTGATTTATTGAATAGACAGTTCTTTCCACACAGTAGATTGAGATGACCAGGTGTTGGGATAGATTCTGTAGATAATTCATTGTTTCAAATCCTTTCTAGAGATAATATAAAATACAGATTTGGAGCCTCCTATAGATATGACCACATTTTGCTTAGAGAAATGTCTTTTAACGGTGGGATGCCAATAGGGAAGCATAGGTATTTTTAAGACTGTCATTGGCATCTATCTGAATTTTTGCATTTAAATCAATATTGGTTGTCTAAACACTTATACTGAGTTAATGGTGCTCATCGTTCTCAGAACAAAATAAATCTAACTCATCTCCTTGTGACCTCTATTTACCCTTCCAGCCTATCGCATGCTACCGCCCCCTCACCCTCTGTGGTCCAGCTGTTCTGAGCCGCCTGTGGTTCTCCAAACATGTTGGTCTCTCTTTGCCTCTAGGCATTTATCTGTGTCCTCACTCTCCTCGCTCTCCCAACTTTCGTCCATGTTTTCACTTAATTTGACTAGTACCACTTCCTCACACAAATGTCTAGATTGATATCACTTCTCTTGGAAAATATCTCTGACTCCCATATTCTGATTTAGTACACTTCAGGTGTCATTATTTGATATTTACATGGTTTTTTCCTTTGTTTTCTCTTTGAAGGAAGAAGGTGTATCTAAGTTATCTTTTTATTTGCATCTTCTAAGTAAATTGTTGTTATAAATTGCAACTTATAAATATATGTGTATAAACACTATAATAAAGACATTTTCTCTTTATGAAAATACAATGCAGAGACTGACTTAGAGAACCTTGATGTGAGTTTGTCTGCCAAGAATGAATCCTGTGATATACAAGGCATTTTTCTGTGTTTTTGATAGCTCTAAAATGATAATCCTAATATCAATCATGCATAATATAAAATTACTGTGAGAGTCATATGTAGTAAAAAATATAAATTTAAGAATTTTAGAAAACAGTAAGAGGGATAGTACTAACTTCAACCTGGAACTTCTGATCCATTATACTACAAGGAACAGACCCAGTACCTGACATATATCTATTCCTTGTGTGTTTGTTCATGTCCCTCATGTATCACCTTACAGCTAAACTAATATATTTAGAGAGGAATGCACTGAACTTGCAATTATTGCAATATGTCTAAAAAGTTCTGCTTATAATGAGCACATTATATATGAAGACTTTTCAAGGATAAACTTTAAGAGGTTTCTCCCTTATATAAATTAGCACAAAGAAGCAACATTAAGTTTTAAAGACATTTGAATAATAAGCTAATATACTTATACACATACAAATTATTCTGGGAAAGTAGTGGGGGGAGTTGACATGTATATTTTGGGAAAGCAAAATATTTTATGGCTGTAGGTTTACTCCGTAGCTGGTGGAACTAGTGGAGCATTATCATGCTTGATGAAACACTACTTCTCCTGCTCAAACAAATGTATATCAAAATGAAAGTAAGTGGAGAGATTGCTGCTTTTTAGATTAGTGTCTATTATCAATAAGCAGAGAGTTTCAAGTGCTCTAGCTAATGTGATTTCTTTTCCATTAAGGATAATTTATTGTTCTAGTGTATGAATAGTTGTCAAATCTTTATATGAGTCAGATAATTCTTTGCAAAATATTTAGTACCTCTGTAAAAAATGAGATTTGAAATGTATTGAACAAGGGACTGACTACCTTTTAACATTTCTACTCAGATAAAATGCTTGCTGCTGGAACATTTGATTCAGATATAATCAGATACTATCTGCGTGTGGCAGAGTGCCCAGTAGCTATTTACATGTGGCTGCCATCTTGTCGATTCATCACACTTGATCTACATGAATTAATGCATCTGATATGACCAAACTGGTCATGTCACCATTACTACAATGTCAAAACAGGTTCAACAAATCAAAGTATTTAATTCTGGATTTGGCTATGCACAAGTTTTTCTGGCAGTGAGTAAGATCAATGGACTGTGTTAGTGTGTCTGCGGGGGTGATGCAGTGAGGGTGGGGGAACCACAGAAGTGCAAAGGAAGGGCATAGAGACCGTGGCAGCATCTTCTGGTTAACACTTGGTAAGAATGGTCTGGGCAAGAGGGTGCTGGAGTCAGGGAGATCAAGAGTGAGTGACAGGCTGCTATCCCAGAAGGCCGGCTAAGAATTAAGGAACACATGATCCAGAGATTCCAGCAGGATCAGTCACAGAGCTAAAATTTTGGGTTAAACTTCTGAATCACAAGCAAGGCTATCAAGAGGAAGGAAAACCACAGTCTTATAGGAAATGTATGTGGCTTGACAACATGGTATAGATCCATGAATCGAAAACCCAAGTTTGGGAGCCAATTAGCAGTCCTAGGAATGGGGCAGGAGCTTCATACATTTCAAGAAAATAAAGTATAAAATTCAAAGCATAGCGTAGAGAAAAATTTACCTGATGCTTTGAAATCTGAACTATGAACAATGGCTTCTTAAATAGTTTTGGACCAGGAAGGAGAGAGATGTTCTCAGTGGTCTAGGTTTAGATGAATAAATCTAGATGTAAAATTTAGGAAAAATATAGGGAACCAGGCAAGACATACACAATGTTGAAGGTACTTTTTCAGAATTTTTCTGATAAATGTTTGACATTTGTAATATTTGTGGTGTAAATACTCCCCTCATGGCTGATTTCCTGCTACCATCATGTCATCTACTTGCTTGCAAAATTCCTGAAAATATTAACAATTGGCTCTTCTGATCCAGGAAAAACTAGATCCAACACAACACACTTACCATGGGTGAGACTTTATCATACTGAATTTACCAATTTATTGAACTTTTAAAAACTAAAATTATCAGTTATTTTTAATCAATATTTATTTAAATTTTAAAAAATCATTCAAAAAATATTTACTGAGTATATCCTAAGTGCTGACCGTTGTTCAAACTCCTTAAGTCCAATGGAGCATTGGTCATCAACTTTATTGTACAGATGGCAGCAACAATCCTTGAATTAATTTAAATTATGGATTCCAATCAGAATATTCTTGTACTTAACCTATTTTGATATATTATATACAGTCCCAAATTCTTTTCTACTCCTTTCTTTGAAAGTAGAGGTTGATTCTGCTTTCTTTGTATCTGGTCTAGCATTAGTACTTGGCTGACCTAACCTGGGGTCTGGTATTGTTAAAGGAGGGGAGCATGCCCCATCTCCCCTGATTGCTTCTGGGAGTGGAGTCCTTGGGGTACTGCTGGAATAAGCATTTCTAGAGCCCCTCATGAGAATATTAAATAGGGGAGAAAGCTTTATTTCAATGGAATTACACCCCTGGGTTTCCAAAGTCTCATCTCTCTTAGTCCAGTCATAGAATTATAGCTGGGGTTTCAGTAGAGCTAAAATCAGAGCCAGTGTCCAGAGTTTCCTTTCCATCTTGGAGTTAGGTCCAGTCCAGCATCAGGCTACTTAAGCTTGTGTTTCCCTCTGCAGTCCATCAGTCCATTGCACGTGGGGTCCGCATGGCTGTGAGCCATAGGGGCAAGTGCAAGAGAGTGTTCCCTGAGCAACAAGAGTCCCAAGAATCTTGAAAGCAAGAGAGAGAGCTCCTTTGTTCAGAGAATTATGTATTCCAAATCTTCCTGTGTTTGCAGTGGCTACACCCATTCTGGCCAACCATCTCTGACCCCATGTGTGATTGACAGGCAAGTATCTTCCCTATGTCACCCCAGCTTTACTGGGCATATGTCTCTCTTCCCTTTGTTGGATCCCTACCCCAGTGCTTTACAGGGAACAGGCCTATAATGTCTGGCCTTCCCTTTGCTCCTTTCCTGTTATTAATAACTAGTTAACTACAACGTTATCAGTATGTCATAAATATTTAATAAAGCACTAGTAAATTGTTTGATTTTCTTTAGTTGGGTCTCTAATAATATGCAACTCATCTCCAAATAACATGTAACTATTCATACACTTATTCTGTGTATTTGAATATGTGCAGTTTTTCACAGAGACAAGCAAGCCTGTTTGTCAGATTTTCATATTGGAATAAATAAAACATAAAGTTTCTCTTTACTTCCTTCTCTCTTCTTCATAGCACAGAAGGTGAAAGCAGTCTTCTCTTCTAAATTCTCAAAGCATCGCATTTGTGACTTTATTGTAACCTCACTGTTTTAGAGTTGTGTAGTCCTGTCTTTTTTTCTCCAGGGTCCCCTTACTTTTTGGAGAGCAGTTTCCATGTCTTATTGCCTCTGGGATCTCAATCCTCAGCATTTATTAGTGAGCCACATACATGGTGTATACTCAATATCTTTGTCAAATTGATTTATAACTGCACATTTACTGCATTCCAATTTTTAACCAATAAAAAATATATATGTAAAGTATAAAATGAGTAAATATGGTTGTCTGGTTATTGCACATTATTTTCTTAGACTTTCCACTGTTTTACATTTTATTAATTTGATGGCAATTTTCATATTCTGCTTGCACATTATTTTCTTAGACTTTCCACTGTTTTACATTTTATTAATTTGATGGCAATTTTCATATTCTGTAGTCTAACAGTTACATATCCAGCATGTAAGTGTCTATCAAATTAATATGAAATTGTTAAAATAAATTATTTAAGGAAATTGCATAAGAAAAACTGAGATCAAATTGAAAATTATGCAAAGTGATAAGTGGACTTATTTGTATAAATTTGAACCAGAGATTCAATGAGAATTTGTTATGGTGGAGACCCGCTGATGTGTTCAAATCAACTTTAACGAATACAGATCAGCAGCGAGAGAAAACCTCTAGTCTTCAGAGTGTTTCTGTGGCTCCACACACCATCTCTGCTCATGTTATTGAGCTTTTGGTTACAGATTGATATAACCTCTCACCTAGCAAAGTACCTTCATGTTATAAATCAGGACATTATTTACCGTCTAATTTTTCATATTGGTCATTTTCATATAGCTCTTTCCACCTAAGCCAAATAGAAGAGTCAATGTCTATATATTGGAAATGACATTTTCCCTGAAGAGGTGATGATGGAAGAGGAGAGAGAAAAGAACACCCCATTGTACAATTCTGTACTTATTTTGTGAAAGGTTAGATCCCCATTTAGATCTTCAAGCCCTAGAGTTCAATCTTAATTTAAGAATTCTTTTTCAGTGACCTTTCCCTTTTACCACAAAAAGACAGTGTTCAGTTCGACACTTCAGTTCTTCAAAACCTACCTGCTTCTTTGGCTTTTAAGTGAGAACTGAGAGAGCCTATCAGAGTCTGTTACAAGGGAGGCATTTCTTTTTCTTTCCTCAAGGGCTTTTGAGTAGTCTTTTTTTGAGCAGGTATTATTCAGCCTCCTGCGAGAAAGTCCTAAGAGCCGTCTTTAAGGGAGTTAGATTGTTAATAGAGAGAAAGGAAATGGCACCCTGTCGGAGATGCGGTGCTGTGTGTACAACCTCACACTCCCTATCCTTTTAAAGCCTGTCAGGTACCATCAGCTTGTTAAGCATATGGTCTGATAAAAATAGATGTTAATTTTAACTAACACTTATATTCATTTCTCTAAGGGGTGGAGATGAGTGACAAATTACTCAGTAATAGTTACAGCATGTATATCAAATTTATTTTTAGGAATTTTCAGCAATTCAAAAATATACAGCATTAATTCTAAGGTAGACTGGTTGGAAACTGTGAGTCCTTCAACTACTACTAGAATAGTTAGTTTGTAGCTAGCCTAATAACAGCAATTACATGTCATAGTTGGGGTCATTATAATATTTTTCAAATGACCTCTGCACAAAATACCATGAAATTAAAAAACCAAATTTTCAAAAATTTTACCAACCATATTAATATTCATTTATTGAGTACAAAAATGATCCAAGACAATACTGATAAAAAGAGACACACAATAAATATGATTGACACGCTAGGTGACTTCAAGGAAAAGATGTAACAAAGGCCATGTGCCTCTGATGCCCAAATCAGTTTACTCATCTGAACCAATCATGTTCCCAGTTAACTGGTTTTGTCTAATTTGGGAGAAGGCTGACTAGCCAAAACTATTTTATTCAATTGAAAATGTTTTATCTTACAGCTACAAAACTAAAAACAAAAATCTACATAGTATTTTTCCTGTGGTGATGATTGTGTAGTAGTCTATAAACATTCTTTCCCTCTCTCTTCCTCTCCTTTTCCTCCCTCCTTTTAGCAAATATTTAATCAACACCTAATGTGCTTTAGGCATTCTGTTAAACACTTGGGATTTAGTGTACGGTTCCTGGCCTTAAGGAACTACTATCATGTTGAGACGGGATGGGGAGACCTCTTTGAAAATAAAATGTACTTACTTGATTAAAGTAATTACTTATATTAAACCTCATTATAAGTATTTGAAGTGGAACGATAGGGAAGTGCTGAATTCTACATATGAAATTGGAGATAGCTCTATAAAGGGTTCTTCACTAATGTGTTCTGAGAGATATATGGGAATGTTCTTTCTCGCCAAGCTGATGTCCCTCGGGATTTGGCCTGGGCTTTATCCCTGCCCATCTCCTCACCTCCCCACACACAAAAAAACCCCACAATCATCTGAAATATGCTTCTCCCCTGCAGCAATTTAACTATAGCCCATATTTAAAGGTTCAGTTCAAGTCTAATTAAGAATTCTTTAAAGCTCACAGAAAATGCTCCCTCCCTCTTTGTGGTTTCCTCTGAGATACAGCCCATAAAATTGCACACTAGTTTTCTAGTTTCTCTCACCAGTTAGACAAAAAACTGAATAGATGGTGTATCTCCGTGGAGTCTTTTGGTTTTTCTAACAGGAAATTTAGTAGTTGATAACTACTAAATTCTTTTCCCTGAGAGTTTGACAGTTTTCTAATAATTTCTCTCTCCTTCCCTGTTCCCACTCCTTACTCCACATGTTCAAATATTTTATTTTAGGCTGTAAGTAATAATATTTCTAACCAATTATAGACTGCTATATATCTTCCTTTGCATGAGAAGATATACAAAGATAAAAGATGGAAACACACTGGTTGTTATATCACCAATTAAGAGTATGGTCTTGGTCTTTGTAATTTAAATGCCTTAAAAACATTTTAGTGGAATTCATTCTTAGTGATAATAGAGCTTGTTTTGGATTTAATAAGATTCCTTGAGAATAAAATGTTAAAAAACAGCCAGAAAGAAAGGTGATTCATACACAGAAAATACTGTTTGTATATAGTCATTAGACATCCCGCCTGCTTACTGGTTTGCCGAAGGACACTGAAAATGTCCCCTTTCTGATGTACTTTCCATTTTTTATTTGGGCTTTTAATCATTCTCTTTCTGAAGTACAAGGATGAAAAAATGTGAAGGATATTTAAAAGGATGAAAAAGTTGGCTTCAGGTCTCTTTCTCCCCTAAAGTTGCAAGTCTTTTAATGATCTTGTTTTAAAATAGATGCACATATATTCTGCTAGGAAAAACCATGACATTTTGCTATTATGTCCTTCCTGCAGCTAGTCACTTCCCTAAGGAGAAAAAAAAAAGGGTTTTTTTGGATTTAGGGGGTCGGTTTATTATAGTGTCTTTATCTCCCCCTCCTTCCTTCTGCCTACACTGAACACAAAGAAATTTCCTCAGAAGTTTAGGAGGAAAATGACATTTCCCCTGGGTTGTCCTTGAGCTAACAGCTGTAGACTTCAGATTTTCAAAATAACTCAGGCAGCAGCACATGTAAGGAAACAGGTCCTGCCCTCACTTAAAAGTTCAAAGGTTGTGGTAGGAAATGTGCCCATAGCAAGCGGCTTCTGAGGATGCTGAACCTGTACTGAGCTAACAAGGTTAAAGGTTGGCAAGTATTAGGAGGTTAGGGTGAAAAGACTCAATAAAGACCTACCATAAAAGTTGCACAAAAGAGAGATGATCTAGAGTAGGTCAAAGGATAGAACACTTTATCAGCATGAGACATACACAGCAATCACAAATCAAAAAAGAGAGGGGGATTGCTGAACGAGATGTGAGCTGACGTTTTTCCCTCAGGGTGTTAAAATGCAGGTATATAATTGGAAATAAAATGTTTGTTTATTTTTAATACATGTTTATTGATTTCAGGGAGAGGAAAGGAGAGGGAGAGAGAGATAGAAACATCAGTGATGAGAGAGAGTCATTGATCGGCTGCCTTTGTGCGCCCCCCCCCCCATTGGGGATCGAGGCCATAACCTGGGCTGTGCCCTGACTGGGAATCAAACTGTGACCTCTTGGTTCATAGGTTGATGCTCAACCACTGAGCCATGCCAGCCGGGCATGAAATAAAATATTTTTTAAAGCCATGTAACAATATCCCATGTGAATTCAATTTGTGTATGAGTCAGGTCTGTTTTGCTCTAGGAGAAGCCATTGGGGAAATGCAACATCTTTAACTTGGGGTCCAGATCTCAGGCTGCCTTATGAAGCTTCCTCATTATTACTTTTCTTTCACTGCTTAGACAACATAACCCCTGAAATAAAAAAAGTAAACCTGCACATCAATTCATACTATGTCATCTAATAATATATTTTCAGTTTAATAAAGACTTGTTCATTTTCTACAGCTCTCCAGGCACACTAATTAGTTTACCATGTTGCTGTAAATTATATTAAAACAAACATATTTTTAATCCTCCCACATTTGAGAAACTGAGCCGTGAGGAGCATTGAGGGAGTCCAAAAACTGTTCTTCAGATAGATTTTAAAGTAATCTCTTAAAAATTACATTTATTATCACATTATTGTTAATAACATCTTCCATCCTTACTTTTTTCCCGAAGGATTAAGAGAAGTGATGTCTGTGAAAGTTCCAGTACAAGTCAGTGTTCAATAAATGCTGATCCCCCTCCCTCCCTTCTTCCTCTCTTGAATGACAATATACAGACTAGATCAAATGGATATCTTACTCATCACTTAGGCATGCTTAAAAATGATGCATAAAAAATAGCCAATTTCTTTTAACTGTGCAGCTCAATTTTTAAGGCAGTAAGGAAAACACCAGAAGAAATCTTAAAGAGGAAACATAAAACAGAATGATAAATGTGAACTGGTACTGGGCCTGTAATGGGGCAGCAATGAGGATTTTCTGATATATATATATGAATGAATTGGGGTTTGATGGCCCTCAGGAGACAGAAGATGGGGCCTTTGGTTTAGAAGAACCAGGGAGCAGAACTCCAAATGCAGGTATATAATTGGACATAAAATATGTTTGTTTTTAATATGTTTTTATTGATTTCAGAAAGAGGCAAGGAGAGAGAGAGATAGAAACATCAGTGATGAGAGAGAATCATTAATGGGCTACTACATATAATCAGAATTAACAAAAGAATTCAGTAAATGTGTTAAATAGAAGAGTAATATGGGATGGTGGATTGAATGGAAGCTACACTGACACTCCCAGAACCAATCTGGAATTACAACTAAATATAAAAAAGCCATCCTGAATAATCTACTGCACCTGAAGACAAGCTGGAGATCAACCTCATAACCAAGGACGAAAAGTGGAGACCACATAAAAAGTGGAAAGAAGTGCAGAGGTGTGAGAGGGCTGGCTGGGCTCCCACAGGCAGCAGCTGAAGGTCCAGAGGGATATGACAGCTGTGGGGGGTTGATACGAGAACTCTGGGGTCTAAACCCCAAGTTGGGCTTCTCAGCCAAGAGCACCAGAACTAAGAAAGGTGTCCACAGAATATCTGGATGTGAAAAGCAGTAGGGTTTCTGTCTGCCAGGGAGGGAGAGCAAGAAATGCAGGCGCTGTCTTAAAGGGCCAACACACAAAGTTTCATGTGCAGCCATTCACCTTGGGCTCCAGCAGAGGGAGAGCACAGTGAATCGAAGCTGTGTGAGGAGATCTAGGGTTGTGGGCTCTGGAAAAAGAGCTCAGAGGACACCCATCTGGATTCCTGTGCTGAGTCACTCCTCCATATGGCAGAGGACATCTTTCATAGGCAGACATTTACCTTCCAAGCAGCTTTTGCCTGAGGGGGAAGCAATTGGCTGGCCCTGCTGGAAAACCTCTCTCCCTACCCTGTGCAATTTCTACAGCCTGAGGCTCATTAAGAGACTGATAACAATAAGTTGCTCCAACCAGTGGAGTTTCTACAGTCTGAGGCTCATTAAGAGAATTAGATTAATCAGCCTATAGGCAGAGGCAGACCTCAGAGTTCTTTGAGTCTTTGCCTGATCTACTGGGCCTTGGAAAAGCAGACTTTGGTGTGCATCTTGAGCCTGTACAAGCCCACCCAGCCCCAGTGGAGGGGATCTGACGCTGTGGGTCATTGATAGCCCCAAAAAGGGTACTCAAGGCCAGTCACAAACAGTGTCTGACATTAGCCTGCACCAGAGACTCTCCAAAAAGACTGAGAGCCTTAGCACACCAACCAAATACACAGAAACAAACCCAAATAGGCAGCCAAAATGGGGAGACAAAAAAACAAGCCCCAAATGAAAGAACAAAAGAAGTCTCCATATGAAGAGCTAAGTGAAGTGGAGATAAGAAATCTATCAGATAAAGAGTTCAGAATACTGATTATAAGGATGATGAGAAAAGATAGGGAAACTATGAAGGAGATTAAGAATGACAGCAGAAATAAAGAATACATTGGAAAGAATAAACAGCAGATTAGAGGAAGCTGAGGATCGGATCAGTGAATTAGAAGACAGGGTAGAAAAAAAATCACTCGATCAGAGAACCAAAAAGAAAAAACAATTAAAAAACAGAAAGACAGTCTGAGGGAGCTGTGGGACAACATGAAATATAATAATATTCTTATCATAGGAGTGCCAGAAGGGGAAGAGAATAAGCAAGGGATAGGAATTTATGCCATTTTTATATTGCAATAATGTACTCTTAGAAAGAGAAACTAAAAAAAAAAAAAAAACAAACAAACAAACAAAAAAAAAACATTTACCATTGCAACAAAAAAACTAAGATACTTAGGAATAAACTTAACCAAGGAGATAAAAGACCTGTGCTCGGAAAACTACAGGACATTGCAAAAAGAGACAGAAGAAGATATAAACAAGTAGAAGAATATACCATGCTCATGGACTGGAAGAATTGACATCATTAAAATGTTCATACTACCCAAAGCAATGTATAGATTCAATGCAATCCTTATCAAAATACCAACAGCATATTTCACAGATCTAGAGCAAACACTTCAACAATTTTTATGGAACCAAAAAAGACCCATAATAGCAACAGCAATCTTGAGAAAACGCAAAGTTGGAGGGATCACAATACCAGATATCAAGTTATACTACAAAGCCACTGTAATCAAAATAACCTGATACTCACACAGGAACAGGCATATATCTTTATATGGAACAGAACAGAGAACCTAGAAATTGACCCAAGTCATTACGTTCAATTAATATTTTATAAAGGAGGCAAGAACATATAGTGGAGTAAAGATAGTTTCTTCAATAAACGGTGTTGGGAAAATTGAACAGATATATGCAAAAAAATGAAACTAGACCACCAACTTACACTGTACACAAAAATAAACTCAAAATGGATAAGACTTAAATGTAAGACTTGAAACCATAAAAATTCTAGAAGAAAACGTAGGCAGCAAAATCTCAGACATCTCTCGTAGCAATATGTTTGCTGATACATATCCTAGGGCAAGAGAAACAAAGGAGAAAAACAAATGGGACTACATCAAAATAAAAAGCTTCTGCACAGCAAAAGAAACCATCAACAAAACAAAAAGGGAGCCCACTGTATGGGAGAACATATTTGCCAATGACACATCTGATAAAGGGTTAATATCTAAAATATATAAGGAATTTATACAGCTTAACAAAAGGAAGACAGACAATCCAAATAAAAAATGGGCAAAGGACCTAGATAGACACTTCTCCAAAGAGGACCTACAGATGGCCAAGAGACATGAAAAAATGCTCAACGTCACTAATCATCAGAAAGATGCAAATTAAAACCACAATGAGGTATCACTTCACACCTGTCAGAATGGCTCCATCAACAAATCAACAAATGGCATGTGCTGGCGAGGGTGTGGAGAAAGGGGAACCCTAGTACACTGCTGGTGGGAATGCAGACTGGTGCAGCCACTATGAAAAACAGTGTGAAGTTTCCTCAAAAAATTAAAAATTGAACTGCCATTTGACCCAGTGATCCCACTTCTAGGAATATATCCTAACAATCCCTTAACACCAACAGAAAGAACTCACACACCCTTATGTTCACAGCAGCATAATTTATAATAGCTAAGATCTGGAAACAGCCCAAGTGCCCATCAGTAGATGAGTGGATAAAAAAACGGTGGGACATTTACACCATGGAATACTATGCAGCTGTAAAAAAAAAAAGATCTCTTACCCTTTGGGAGAGCATGGAAGGAACTGGAGAGTATTATTCTAAGTGAAATAAGCCAGTCAGAGAAAGACAGGTACCACATGATCTCATTCATATGTGGAATCTAATGAACAAAATAAACTGATGAACAAAATAGATCCAGAGACACAGAAGCATGGAACAGACTGAGGGATCTCAGAGGGAAGGCAGGGTTGGGGGAGTGGGTGGGGAGAGATTAATCACAGAACTTATATGCTTATATGCATACTTATGGGCACAGACATTGGTTCAGGAAGGCCTGGAGGTGGGGTGGATGTGGGGTGGAGGGGATCAGTGGAGGAAAAGGGGAACATCTGTAATACTTTCAACATTAAAGATAAATTAATAAAAAAATTAAATAATTTTCTAAAGAGTAATATGAAAATCAATTGATTGGTTATATATGCACAAAAATGCGAAATATACTTGATTTTAAAAAATAAAAATATGATTGAAAATGAATCAATAGAATAATGTTCTTAGTATTACATTTTAAAAATGTCAATTGAGAGGAAAATTCACTACCATAAAAATAAAATTTTCCCAGATTTAGATAAATCTATACATTTAATACATTTTGCCCCAAATTCCAACAACTTTTATTGTAGATCTACGTAAGCAGGACCAAATAATTCATAAAAAGGTTAAATGAGTAGGAATAGCTAGGGCATGGTAATGACTAATAAAAGATCCTTGTGCAACCAGATATTAGTGTGCTATCATTTAACAGTAAATAAGACAGCATAGTATTGACAAAGAAATAAACAAATAGGTTAATAGGCATTTCAGAGTATGAAGCTGACCTTTACATTTATAGAAACTTGGTATAAGACAGGTTTAGCCTAGAAAATCAGTAGATAAAGTGTGAACCATTTAAACTTTCAATCCTTGTAACATTGGATTTCCCCATGGAAGAGATAATATTGGATATCTTATTTTACACATTTAAAGACATATCCTCTGTATTAAAGATTTATATGTAAAAATCAAAAGTTTGGGAACAAAATATATGCAGGCGTGTTTATGACATGAAGGTAGGAAAGAATTTCTTAAATAACATGCAAAAATTTCAAACCATAAAAAATGATAAATGTGCCTACATTAAATTTGAAAAAAAGATAAAGTTCAGAAACAAGCTACAGATTTGGTGGAGTTTTATTTGTGTAACATACATATCTGATGAAATACTAGTTTTCAGCCTAGAAATCAATATAAAAGAGACAAAATAAAAAAGAAATATGATTAATGGATATTATTCAGCATTTCTCAGAAGAGGAATGTCAAATGGCCAATAAACATGTGAAAAAAAATTCAATCTCATTACTAACCAGAAAAATGCAATTTTAAACCAAATAAGATACAATTTGCCACATTTCAGGTTGGAAACATTCTAAAGCACAAAACACTAAATTAGAAGATGCAAAGCAATTGATAACTCTCATACACTATCAAAGGAGTGTAAATTGGTAAAACCACCCTACAGAAAGGGAAAGGGGTAGAGGTAGGTAGAAGAGAGAGTTGAGGGGGGATAAATGGTGATGGAAGGAGACAACTTGGGGTAGTAAACACACATTACAATTACAGATGAGGTATTGTAGAATTGTATACCTGAAACCTATAAAGTTTTATAACCAATGTCACCCCAATATATTCAATAAAAAACATTTTTGCAGTATCTAATAAACAGAAAGGCATATCCCCTATATTCTAGCAATTTCTTTTTATATATCCATCCTAGATAAGTTTTTCATAAGTTCAAGGAGAAATATACAAGAATGTTTACCAAAGTGTTATATTTAGTAGCCAAAAAATAAGCAGGGGGAGTATAGAAACTTACATTAAAAGAGAATGGGCACTAATTTGAAGTATATTCAGACATTGAAAGAGTATTAAGCAGTTAAAAAGAACTATAATATGTCTGAACAAGGTCAAATTAATATATAGACCTCAAAAATCTAACATTCACCAAAATTGGGGAGGAGTGTCATAGAATGCAATATACGACACAGTACAAACACATTTCAAATTCACAAAATAATTCTGTGTATCATTTATGTATATATGTAAATAAAATTACATGGGAGTAAGAGCTAAAACCTTCAGAATGGTGCTACTCCTGGGCAGAGGGTAGGGCAAGGGAACAGGCAGGAAATTTCAAAATTTTTAAACCATTTTCTGTTTTTTTCTAAAGGATCTCAAGTAAACATGGCAAAGTGCTTTATTATGTGTGATGGGGCCTTTGAATGTCAATTATACTATTTCTTAACTTTTCCTGTTGAAACATTATTTTAATTGAAATTTAGTAACAGCAACACCATCAATAATAATACATTTAAGGGCGGTGCTGTGTTTCTGAAGTTTTTAGTATCTTAAAATCTTAAGGTTGAAGGCATCAGTTAATAAAAGGGTATGAAACTCTGAATTCCCTTGTTATTAAAACAGTGGAAACTCTATGATTGGCTGTTCACAAGTTGTAAAAAGTTATGATATTTCTATGCATTCCAGAGTTTTAAGACATCAAATCTTTCATGTAACTGGAACTAAATATATTTAAATTTTTTTCTTACTTTAAAGATGCAAAGTTTCCACTGAGATTTCTTGTGGGCTATTTTCACTTTCCATTATGTCATTGACTTTATGAAAAAAATTAGGTATTACAATAAAGCAACTAGTAATATGAAAAGCTCCAATATTTGGCTAAATGTTCTAGCAAAGTGAAAATATATCTAAATAAAAGAAAGAATTTAATGAGTTTTTTTTTTTGAACATATTATAATCAATTCAACCAACTAGGAATGTTGGTATTAACATTTCAATAAGTTCCTTGTCCTTATATAGAGACATTTTATTCAGTTCAAGAAATATTAATGGAATGGGGGACTTCAAGGTTAAGGTAGTGGATTGAACATAAATTTATTCCAGTCCCAACTCTCACTAAAACAACTATAAAGAGATTCTTTTAAAATTGCATAGGCCCATAAAAAAGGGGGAGAACAGGAAAGGAAGCAGAAATAAGAAACTTTTGGAAACTGCACGAAAGGTCAGGAATAATAACCACCTTTGCAGACTCAAGAAAGCTTAATCCAAAACCAACAGTGGAGACAGCTGAGAAACAACCCAGTTTATATCATAAAATCTTTGAAAAACTCAGGAATGAAATGGAAGGCTAAAATAAAGACCAGAGGTTAAAAGATGTTTGTGGAACAGATTCTTACACTCTAATTTGTTTATTTTATGAACACAATAGCAGATGGTTGAAGGTTTATCCTCTGAAGACAACAAAAGAGAAGAGATTTTATACCAAAAAGAAGGGTTTAAGGTGGCACATATATTCCTACTGCTGAATGAATGTTAAGGCCCAGCAGTTCTCTTCCTTCACTTGGATCCCCAGAATGCTGCAAAATTTTATGCTACATGCTGAATATTGGAGAAATCTGACTAACACTGGAAGACCTAAAAGTGTTGATGTTGTGATATTTTTAAAATGGCCCAAATGACTGCAAAACTCACCAAAATTCAAATGTGGGATTTCTCTACATGCTTAGAGCTTACAATCAACTTTTAGCTTTCCTATTCCTGAACATGAGTGGACAGCCAAGGATTCCTCTAATCTGAATACCAGAAATTAAAACAATAGAAAAAATCAGGAGAAACAATTTTTCAGGCAGAAAAAAATTATATATTAAATGTATGTGTATGCATATACTTGTATATATATAAATCTATGTGTATATATATGATTTAGATGTGTAATATATATATATGTCTAAGCTTACATATTTATATGTATATGCATGCATAAAATTACTATTAATCTCTCCAGAAATAAAAAAGTAGATATATCCATTACAAAGAAAAAGGTGCTAAAAATATTCAGAAAACAAAATGACTTTTTTAGAAATTAAAAATGTGAAAGCAATAATGTTCATTATAAGACCTGAAAAGTATAATTGAGCAGTTTCCCAGAAAATGAGTTAGAAAATTAAAAAATGGATAAGAGGAATGTGATAGAATAAATATGCTTACCAATATTTTGAGCACTCTTCTCATTGAAAATGCAGTCTAATTTCCCTCCTCTTGAACCTGGGCTGCATATAATGACTGTTTGACAATTAGAATATGGCAGAAGTGATGTGGGAAGAAAAGATTAACAGAGCCCTCTTATGATCTATCAGCTTTCTTTACTAGTGACATGACCCTGGGGGAAGAGTTGAAGGCAGTGAACCTGGACAAATGTCTTGGGCCTCTGGGTGCATGAACTAATATTATTTGCTGAGAAGAGGACACCTTATTTTTTGAAAACCCTTAGCAGGCTGTTCTCTAATTAAAAGATAACTTAAAGTAAAAAAAAAAAAGACAAACACCCAAATCTTTGAGGTATGGTTTCTGGGAGAATGTCACATAAACCATACAACTCTGAAATATATGCTGGCTAAAACTCAAACACAATTCAGCACTCTGGAAAGCAATCAAAGATTAACAACATGTCAAGAGTATATTCATGGAAAGTACTGAACTTCCGATAAGAACAGCATGAATCTCTTGTGTTTTTGCCCAAGACCGCTCCCGTGAAGCGATTGCATCTACTACAGAATTCTGCATTAGAGGTGTATTTCTGATTCAAGAACGGTTTAGAGGAGATGCCTCGGACCTCTCTATATACTATGTGAGCATTTGAATTGCCTATACCCTTGACATGGTTATTAGCAATGCTCAGAATTGGGCAAGATGTTTGATTTATGTCTCATTTGACAACTCGATCTTGTGTGTTAGTTCAAGATGTACTAGTTTTCAGGCCCAAGCCATAGGAGACTGATGGTTCCCTCTTCCTGTCCATTGGAGTACTCTCTTTGAGCAGTAGTGGAGGGGCTCAAAAGGTAAAAAACTTAAATTAATTAAAAACATACATGCATGTGTGTACATATACACACACGCATGCATGTATGTTTTAATTTTTATACATATGCATACATGTACATGTGTATATATGTGCATATATCTACATACAAGTATAATGTGTATATATACACACACATATATGTTTGTGTATATGTACGCAGAGCAACATCAGTTGACATCCTGTCCCAAACCGGCTCCCAGCACATCCAGTCTGTTCTCATAAGGAGAAGCATCCAGATGCTGAAATAACTGTATGTTTCCAGGAAGCTTCGGAGCTTGAGCTTCACTGAGACTGAGGCAATATTTTCAGCTTTGGCATCGCTGGACAAAATTCTCTCTCAGGCTGGGATGACCTGGGCCAGGTCTGAGAAAGTCAGTGTCTGATTCAAGTGGGCGCGCCAGCGGGCTGAGGAGTTTTATCTGGGCTCTGACATACTCAAAATCACTTTGAAGGGCTGCGTGGGACCAGGCCCTGGGCTTGTCTCAGTTCTGAGGCTTCAGACAGAGAGCCCTTGAGGGTTTACTCTTTCATAAAGGTGTTTTCCTCACTTCTCTTGATCTACTCTTCAAACAGAAGCTAGAGTGATCTCAAACTTAAAGAATAAATAAATAAATACATACATAAATAAAATAAATAAATAAATAAATAAATAAATAAATAAATAAATAAATAAATAAATAAATTTTTTTAAAAAGTTCAGCATGGGTAATGGGACAGTAAGGCATTTTTAGATTTGGCAATGATTTGTGATCCCCAACCCTACAGAAAAAAAAGTGTTATTCTTGAGTGTTTAACTTTTAATTTTTTTTTCTCTTGTGGGGGTGATAATAAAAAAGATGGTTGAGGAAAAAAAAGTTTAAAATACTAGAGAGTAGTGCACACTCATTCATGTACTAACAGGTGAATTTTCATAAAGTGCACTCCTGTGTGCAATGGCCCAGATCAAGCTGCAGAACCTGACCAGCTGCACCTCCTCATCCCCCACCCCTGAGCCCCTCCCAGCCTTTGTCAAAGGCTGGTCAGAGACTGTCAAACAGAAAAAAATAGAGAGCTAAAACTGATCTTTGGAAACTGATGACTAAGGGGACATTTTATTTGAGAATAAA
This sequence comes from Miniopterus natalensis, assembly GCF_054644295.1. Taxonomy (NCBI): domain Eukaryota; kingdom Metazoa; phylum Chordata; class Mammalia; order Chiroptera; family Miniopteridae; genus Miniopterus; species Miniopterus natalensis. The sequence goes on from NC_142088.1 coordinate 64,929,006, forward strand.
ATAAAAGATTCCTGAATTTCCTGTTTCAGCATGAGTAACCAAATGGCATTAGTGATGAATTTAACAGTATTAATGATGAATTTATAGTATTATTGTAGCTGAATATAAGTTGAAACTTTCTCTCAGCCATAGTTGTAAATGAAGTCTGGGGCACCCCATGAGTGAGAAAAAAATAAGCCAATGTTTAGAGAAGAAAACTGATAAAAATTGTAAGGTGGTAATAATTTCTTCGAATGCCTTTTATATTTTAGCTAGTGCCTTTTATATTTTAAATATAGTCTGAAAATTTTAAATCATGTAATTGTCTATTGAAACAGCTTTATTTTATTTCATTTTTAAAGGGGAAAAGTATGTTCAACTAAGTGGATTATCTTTTTAAAAAATCCATGCTTGATTAAAATACACACACACATGTTTGTGCACACACGCACACACCCACCACTGTAGGAACATATCCAACTTTTATCTCAGTTCAAGCCCAGAAATTTTGGCTTTTAGCATAATGAATGCCAGGGCATCATTTTCCCTTGGAGACTGCGTGTGGATTGGATAGAAATCCTACTGTTAAACACTCCCGCCCTTTTATGACCAGGGTATAAATATATGGCAGACTCACTAGCTATACCCTTGGGAATACTGCCCTACATTCAGAATACGAACAGGTCCCATATCAACCCACTTGTGAAAGGCTATTTTACCTGAAATAGAACACTAATTTGGTCGCCGTGAGTGACCTTTTCATGCAAGATGTTAGTGGAGCACCTGAAAAGAGAGAGTGGACGCTCCACTGAGCTGAGAGGCCAGGTTGTGTGAATAAAGTGGCAGGTACTTGCTAGTCAGTGCCTGGGAGTAACGCAGAGTTTATTCTAAGACTTGCTTTTTGGCTTGATAATGAAGTTGAAGACAAAGAGATACTAATCCTCACTTGTATTTAACTATTGGAGGAGTACAAAATTCTACCCAAATCCCCGAAACATAACCCAGGAATTGTGAAGGACAAAGTTAATAAATATGCAACATGACTCCACCTTGACATCCCCAGTCATCAGCCCTCACAGGCCCTGCGAGCCTGGAACACGCAATGTGACAGTTCCTGCAGAAATGTATCTCTCCTCTTCCCTTTCCCCACGGTAATGTAGCTGCCCTTTTCCCAAACTTTCTGGCTCTCATTGATATCAGTTTGATCTTTTTTACTTATTTCATTTCTTTTAGTTTTCTCACCCTCAAACCAAAGCAGAAGGCATGGTGTGGGTAAAAATAGTATAAGCATTAAGACAGGTGGTAACATTCAAATCCTGACTACACAGTTCCCTAGATGTTTGATGTGGCTTACAGTACTTCAGTTATATTCTATGTAAAATGGATATAATTATGACCCACTTAATTAATCTTCCTGAGAAATAAATGTAATGTGGTATGTAATATTGTTCACCTTCCCTTTTACTTAAGCACAAAGTAAAAACTCAGTAAATACTTGCTGAGTATTTATTTGCTGATTGATTTATGCCAATACATTTTTGTATAATGTAGATTAAGTACTATTTTCATTTTGGCTAAACACATTTCATTATAACCTCCAATATTTTATCACAATTTTCATGTCAAATGATGTGCACTCTATGTGACTAAAACACAGATTGCTGATCATTTAATATCCAGTTAATATTTTAGAAGAAGACATTGCCACCATTGCAAACCAAGAAATCAAATAAACAAAAAACCAAAAAAAACAAAAAACCAGATATAAATGACCAGTATTTTTTCAAACACTTAATATGTTCAAGAATGATGTGTTTAGGGTCATAATCAGCAACAATCGTCAATATATTCTTTCTTCCAGGGAATAGTCTCCTTTTGGTTGTTATTATGTTTCCCAGCTAATTTCAAAAATGCAATAAAATTCTAGATATAAAAATTAAACACTGAATGTTTAATTATACTATGTTAATTATACTAAGAAAAGAAATTAAAAGAAAAAAAGAAAAAATTCAGAGAATCAAATAGTTTAAATTACATATCACTTCTATGATTTAAATGTGGATCATTTTTACATTAATATCAACCTAATGTTCAAGTACATACATATAAATCAAAGGTCAAAAGAGCAAAAAAACATGATTAACAAAGCACAACACATTTCCATTTCCTGGTTTGTTTGTTTTTTTAAATATATCTTTATTGATTTCAGAGAAAGGAAAGGAGAAGGAGAGAGAGAGAGAAACATCAATGATGAGAGAGTCATGGATCGAGCCCGCAGCCCAGGCATGTGCCCCGACCGGGAATCTAACCCCGGTCTCCTGGATCCCAGGTTGATGCTCAACCTCTGAGCCACGCCCAGCCAGGCTCCCTTTATTGTTTAGTGGTCAATTATAGTCTCTACATTTTCTGCTTAAAATGCCTCCCATAGCTTCAGGGCAAAGGTTGTTACCTTCAGAGCTAAACCTTCTTTAGCCTTGATTGTTTCATATTTCCTGTCTCACCTTTATCTGTTTGTCATTTGGGCCCAAACTCAGGGAAATTATAGCTGCGCATCACACCAGGAATGATAAACTTGTGTTACTGTGGCCCGCTAGTTCATCTCTTTGTCGCTACATCTTTGGAACTGACATTGTGGGGTGAGAATATTTATGAATGTATGCAGAACTGAAGCACTTATTTGGCTTCTTTTTTTATATATGTCTAAGCCACTTTATAATTTTTAATATTTTGCACATATTCATTCCACATCAGAAATAATTAATTTTAAAAATTAGTGGATTTTCTTTGAAAATGAGCTATTTCTTTACTATTGGTATCAGTTATGGAATTGTATTCAAATTATCAAACACAAGATATGTTGATTATGGTCGAGGGGAGGATCTTGACTGTAATTGAAGTTTCTTTTAATTTTGCATTTCAAGATACAGAATGCTGTGACAATCAATATACTGCAAAAAATATTGACATTGATAAGCAATACTCAACACACAGAAAGCAAACTGGCCAAGACCAAATAACAGTTGGTGTAGAAACAGAAAATGTTGTTTTATTATCTATAGGCTAAGAACAGACTCTGTGTGCACGCATGTGTGTATGTTAGTTGTTTTTTGAGTGGTATTAGGAATGGTGCTTAGGTTGGTATGCTAAAATTAAAGGAACATTCAGATTTTGTTAATGTGCCCCCTCACACTAATATTCACAGAATTTAATGTAGAAATAAATATATTTAAAGTACATTAGAAAGTGCCTGGCTAGATGTGGCTCAGTAGTTGAGCATTGACTAGGATCCAGGAGATCGCGGTTCGATTCCTGGTCAGGGCAAATGCCCACTTGTGGGCTCGATCCCCAGTGGGCGTGCAGGGAACAGCCGATCAATGATGACTCTTTCATCATTGATGTGTTTATCTCTCTCCCCCTCTCCCTTCCTCTCTCTGAAATCAATAAAGATATATATATTTTTAAAAAGTACATTAGATAGAAATCTATCTCAGTATTAAAGAATTCCTAACTATATTTGCATGGATTAATGGATAAAACTCCTTGGGTTCAGCCATGGCCAGTGCGCTCAGTGGTTAGCACGTCTGTCTGCTCACCAAAGGGTCATGGGTGTGATTCCCAGTCAAGCCCAGGTACTGGGGTTGCAGGTTTGATCCTGGCCCCTGTCAAGGCATGTGCAGGAGGCAACCAACTGATGTGCCTCTTTCACATAGATGTTTTTCTCTCTCCCCTTCCCTCCCTCCCTTATACCCTCTCTAAAAATCAATGGAAAAAATATCCTCTGATGAGGATTAATAAAAAACAAAACAAAACAAATATTTCCTGGGTTCTAATCCAAATCCTTCCTTATTAGCTGTGTGATGTAGCAAACACTACTAAAGTCTCTTTCTCACATGTAAATAGGCATAACAAGAGCATGTGTCTCATGGAGTTTTTGAGTAGATTAAATCAGTCAATATATGTGAAGTACTTATAATAGAAACGTGATATAGTAAGTGCTTAATAATTATGGACTATTATTATCATGAACGTATTGTTTTTTCCCCAATAATAAACATTTATCTTTATTCAAGTTAATTGCTTCTATTTTGGTTTTCAGACTAGTTGCAAAACAAATTCTTTGTACACCAATAGAATATGGCATTCCATATGAGCTGCTTTCAATCAAATATAGAAAAAAAATATTTCATTAAGTATTCAATGTGTACTAATTTAAGAGACTGTGTAAGTGTACATAGATTAATATTCATTTAATTCACTAAATTAGATGTTGTTATATCTCTCACTTTATAAAGAAAGTCATGGCACACAAAAACTAATAATATTTTGCCCAGGTGAGCCATGAAACAGATCTAAGGTCAATATTGTGCTCTCAACTACAACCTACCAGTGAAATTGTATTCCAATGAAAACATATGGTAAATTGTTGACCTGCAAAAATTCTCTCTCTAAATGCTAAGATACTTGCTCTGTGCATAACACATTTTGTATATTCTTTCCTACATAAGATATAATTATGGAGAATGAAAAGTCACACTTGATATGTAATTGTGGAATTAAATTACTTACATTAAGTAATATAGTACCTTTGGCTTTTTCTTAAAGTTCTTGATTTACAATTCTTTGATTACCTTTGTGACTTTTCCTGACCCTCTCCTATTTCTCAAAATCTCTTTTAAGGTGTGAAAACCAAAAGTAGGTATGGTATTCTAGCAGAAGTATGACTCATGCAAATTCTAATAGATGTTTTTATTTTGAGAATTTTTTTTTCACTATTACATTTCAACTTAGTTTTTCCTGTCTTTCTGGGAGAGCTTAGCTTTGCTTTAATAGGAAAAAAAATGATTTCCTACTTTTACCATCTTACTTTTATTTATCCTAATTTGCAGGCAGCCAGTTCCCAAGGTCTGAGAGAATGCTTAATGTCACAAAATGTATCTAAGCACACTAGTCCCACAAGTGATCTCAGAAATGGGTTCCATGCACAGAAAAATTAAATGACCTATGGCTTTATCTTGTAGATTCCCAATGCAGATTTAAACACATGCCCTCCTTGGTTAGCATGACAGAATTCCCCAGTTCGGTAGCCATAGAGACTTCTTTCTCATAACAGCTATGTTCACCCACTGCCGTCTCTAGTAGGAAGCATAGCTAATTATTGGCCTCATCTGCCTTTTTCTGCCTCCTACTCTGCTGACCTTACTAACTCTTGCATTGCTAGATGAGGGCACTTGACAGGGAAATGGAAGAGGTTTGAGAAAATTAATATCTAGTTATTCAGCATAAGATATAATTTAATTTGTGACCATACTTATGAGAACTGACATGGGTTTGGGATTTAACATCACAGAAGAAAATGAGCTTCTAGCAAGTTTGGGAAGAGGTTTCTGGGTTATGTTTTCTCAATCTTGACGATATCATCTAGGATGGGAATCAGTGCTAGACTCCATTAGGGTTCATTCTTCTAAGAGGTGGGATATAGTGCTAAATCTGAGTAAGTATGTTTATTAACTGTAAAGCACTGAATTAGGTTCTGGGAGGTAAATAAAAATTAATCAGAGAAAAAGTGTGGTTTTATAATCTACATGGTAATCGATCTGCACATAAATAACTAATGTATTAAAAATGCGACATGGACCCTAAGAACAGTGTAAATAAAGTGCCGAGATAGTTTTAGAAGAAAAGTCATTATTTGGGTTTTTTTTGAATGACAAAGTTATACTCAGAGACTGATTCTGTCTTTGCCAGCAATTTATTTAGCACAGGCTCACTGTGGGAATTATAATTAATTTCACAAACCAATAACATACAGAATGATATCTTTTAATAAGCCAAATTTAGAAATAATGACAGATTAATCACACTATTGTTCCAGGCAAGAGGAGAGAAAAGGAATAAAGTCCAAATTTAATATGAAGTGTACCTTTTCCTACAAGTAGGCACTTGGGAGAGGTTTTAACCAACCTCAAGCTGTTTTCCGGCTGCCAATAAAAAAACAAAAAAAAAGTCCTGTTTTGATAGAGAACATTGCTGGGAAACTAAGGTGATGGTGTTGACAGTAAGGGTGGGACTGATCTCTTTTTAGGGCCACTGTCTTGGTTTTTCACCACTGCCAACCAAAGAGTTCCCTTGGCCATGCAGGAGCGAATGCCCCGAAGAGAGTTTTAAGTTAGCAAAGCACCCTTGCCCAAACCGAAACTCTGGAATACTCACAACTCTCAGTATTTATAGTCTAATGTCCCCTTGCCAGAGCTGCTTTTCCATATATTGTTATGGTAAGCCTCCACGGAGACCCCTCAGCAACTGGCTGATGACGGCTTATCAATGGAAAATAGATGATATCTTGGCATAACTTCATTCTTATATCAAAACAACTTCTAAAAACAACATTTTTCTTGTCTTTGTCTTAAACAAGTGGATTAAAACAACTTCACTTGAGTCATAAACTAACACACACAGTAATACTTTCTATAATTCATGGAAGAGATACCATTTCAATGAATTTATAAAGGATGGGTAGAATTTAAACACATCAAAATAAAAACTACCTACCTTACCTAGTAGAGAGGTGTTCCAGATAGAGAGAATAATGCATTAATTAACTAGTCATAGAGTTGAAATGTAGATTAAAGTAGGTAATAATGGAGACTTCTGCTTTAAGTAATATCAGGTGATGTAATTTGGGTCAAGCAAACAAACTAGGAAAAACATTTTTTTAATGTATAAATTATTTTGTTAACTTCCTACTTCTGATCTCACATGAAAGGAGCTTAAAAGTTATCAACAACAAGAAAACAGCTAAGCAAACTAAAAATCAACAACTATTCTTACATTTAGTTCACAGGATAAACTGCTGTTTTCAAAATTGGAGGGCCAAGCAAGTCGAGGAAATCACAGTTCACCAGATGGGAATTTACACCCACCAGCAGAGTTCTGTTGCGGGGGCCAGGAAGGGATAAAACAGGGCATGGAACTGATGAAGGGCTGAGGGCTCAGTGTGAATACGCTAGAGAGTTAAAAGTTTCCTCAGTTTTGCCTCCAGGAGCCCCTCCAGATTCTCAGGGTAAAAATCAAAGAAAAATCCCCTTGTGCGTCTGGCAGGGAGATGAGAGTGAGGAGAGGAAGTAGCCTTTTTGAAATACGTCAGAGCTTCTGTTCACCTTAACAAAAGCCTGCCCTCAAGGAACACTATTTGCCAAAAGTTTTTGGCACATTGGACTTTACCAGAGCTTAACCATCCTTGAGTAAGCTAAATACCCAACTCCAGCCCCCTCCAGCCTTCCAGCTGGAGGAAAGAAGAGGCTCTCTAGAGGACTGAGACAGTCTGGAAAACACGAAACTACAGGAATTGTAAAAAGATTGTAGTTTGGGAGTGTTTCTAGGATAGAAGGAAGGAAGAGAAAGAAGAGCATAGGGAATCTTAGGTTGTGAAATTCTTTCTTATGACACAGTAGTGGTAGATATATGCCGTTATATATTGCTAACACCCATAGAATGTACAACATCGAGAGTGGACCCAAATGTACACTATGAACTTTAGCTAAGAATAATGTATCAGTATTGATTCACCAATTATAATGAACTTAGCACATTAATTCAAGATGTTAATAACAGGGAAAACTGCATATGGGGTGAAGGGGGTATTATATGAGAGCTCTCTATATTTTTAATCTGTTCAATTTTTCTGCAAATGTAGAACTTCTCTAAAATATAAAGTTTATTAATTTAAAAAAAAGATAAATAATATGGTTAAAAATCATCAAACTACACATTTTTACAAGGTGCAATTAGATATATACAATTAACACTTCAATAATGTTGATTTTTCAAAAATGGCTTTATAAATATAAAATACTTAAAACTACATTTAACAAAAACAATAAAAAAAGGCCTGTATATTAAACACATGAAAACATTGATGAAAAAATTAAATAAAATGAAAATATATGGAGAAGTATACCATGTTTATAGATTGAAAGACCTAATATTGGTAAGATGTAAATTATCTTTAAATGGACCTACAGGTTCAATGCAATTTCAATAACCCTGGCAGATTACTTTTTTAGAAATAGACAAACATTCAAAAATTTGGTGAAAATACAAAGGAAATGTAAATATCTGTATTAGAACATACAAACAATCTTGAGTTAAAAAGAAAGTTACAGGCCTTCAAGACTTGTATAATGCCACTGTAATTAAAACAGAATTCTGGCATAAAGATAGACAAATAGATCAATAGAGCTGAAAAGAGAACTCAGAAATAGTCCCTCAACTATATGTTCAACTAATTCTCCACAAATTTGCTCAAGCAATCCAACGAGGGAATGAATCTATTTAATAAGTTATGTTGAACTACTTAGAGCTTGAGATAAAATATAAAATAACTTCAACCCTACCATATACAAAAAAATAATTTTAGGTGGATCATAGACTTTAGCATTAAAAATAAATTTTAGCCCTGGCCAGTGTTGTTCAGTGGTTAGAGTGTCGGCCTGTGCACTGAAGGGTCATGGGTTTGATTCCCAGTCAAGGACATGGTCAAAGGCACATACTTGGGTTGCAGGTTTGATCCCATGGGCCCATGGGCCCCATGCAGTGGACAATCAATTGATATGTCTCCCTCATATCAATGTTTCTCTCTTCTCTTTCTCTCTCTCTCTGTCCCTCCTTTCCACTCTCTCTAAAAATTAATGGAAAAAATATCCTCTGGTGAGGATTAACAAAAAATAAAAAAGTAATAAATAAGTAAATTTTAAGCTTTTTTGTCAGTTAAAATTTGATTTTATTTTTTACTAAATTTATTGTGGTGACATTGGAGATTTTTAAGCTTATAAGAAAGAAGACAATATCATCAAAACTTGGAAATGTGCAAAGTTTTTTCAGAAGAGAAACAGAAGGCTATAACTATAAAAGGGGGGGAAATGCTAAATTAGATTTCATATATGTTTTAAAATTCTACTTATCAACAAAGATACTTAGAAAATAAATAAGCATCCATTTATGAGAGACAATATTTGCAAAGTGTATATCTAATATAGGACTTGAATCCACAATATATACCTATATCTATGTATCTACAACTCAGTAATGAAAAAGCCAAATTTCAAAAATGGGCAAAATAATCAAATAGTCACTTCACAAAAGAAGATATGGAAATAGCCAATATAGTCTTGAAACGGTTTCAACCTCATGAGCCATTATGGAAATAACAATATTCATCAGAATTTCAAAGCAAATGGACAAAATCCTACAACACTAAAGGTTGACAAAGGTACATAGTCACCAGGCCCCTTCTTCATCACTTAGGAAAGTGTAAAACACCTTAAAACCTTTCTGGCAGCTTTCCCTGAACCTAAACATGTACCTACCCTATAAGGTAGCAATTTTATTTATAGGTATTTACTCAAGATGGAAAAGCACTTCCACTAAAGGAGTTTTAAAAGAATGTTCACAGCAGCTTTATATCTGAGTAGCTGAAAATGGAAACAACTCAGGTATTTATTACTAGGTGAATAGAGAAACACAATGCTATATATTAATAAATTTCATACTAAGCAGCAAAAAAGAGAAACAAAGCATTTAGTATAACAAAAATGTTATACTAATGAAAGAAGCTTTACTCAGTCTGTAAATACTGTATGATTTTATTTGTATAAGTTTGGAGAATAGGCTCAACTAATCTTTGTATGAATGTATCAAAATTATTAAATACTACAATTAAGGTTTGTACATCTCATTACATATAAATTTACCAAAAAAAGAACAAACCAGAAAACATAGGCATCTACTGGATTCTAGTTAATAATATTAATGTTGGAGTACTTTGGGATAAGGTGTACTGATAGCTGTAATTTACTTTGAAATGCTTCTAAAAGGTGGATTCAGAGATGACTAGAGGAATAGATATATGTGATAAAGCAACCATAACAAAATGTTAATGTAGAATCTAGAAGGTTTAATGGACCATCCTTTCAACTTTGTAGTGTGTTTGAAAATTTTCATAATGAGATAATGGGAACAAACATAGGGAGCCAAGATACTGACCCTTGCAAATATGGGCATGTCTTACAGCAGTGGTTACATTGCAGAACAACATCTTTTCAACCAAAGGTGATGGTTCAATTGAAGATCATAAAAATGAAATGACCCACAATTCATACTGTAAACAGAAAATTAAATCTCTGCGTATTGAAGATCTAAATATGAAATTTAAACCAGTAAATCTTCTAGAAGATAGAAAAGAGGGATCTTTTCATGATCTCAGGGTAGGTAAGAGTAAAAATAAAGATCTCAGTGTGGGTAGCTCAATAAACGAGGTACCCCAATCACTAACCATCAAGAAAAAAATTTGCTATATTGAATTATACTACTGAAAATGGAAAGATAGCATTAAGCAGGTGAAAAATGCAAGTCAGAATATACAAGAAGATATTTGCAATAAATATAGAGTATCCCAAAAAATGTATACACTTTGAATAATTATAAAAGCAGTATTTATTAAAATACATTTCATTTTCAAAATGTAGCTATCAGCTGCTAAAGTGTATACACATTTGGGGGGGTGGGGCACCCTGTATAACCACAAAACACTCACACCTAGAATACATTAAAAATTTATTCAAATTATTAAGAAAAAAGAGAACTCAGAAAAATGGGCAGGAGGCTTGAACAGGCATTTTACAAAATAGGATATTTCAAATCAACCAACCAGTGAAAGTACATTTATTCTCACCAGTAATCTGGGAAATATCAATTAAAACTGCAAGAAGAGCTCACTATACTTCTATTAGAATGACCAAAATTAAAAAGACTTTACTCTAATATACTGAATATTAATGAGGATGTAAAATTATGAGAAGTTTCATATACTCATGATGCTAATGTAAGTATACATAATTGTTTTGGAGGAAAAAAATTTGGCATGTTCTGCTAAAGTTGAATATACTTATTTCTTATAACCAGGCATTCCATTTCTAGGTATATATCCAACAAAAATGCATGGGCACGCACCCCAAAAGACACATATAAGATGTGTATAGCAGCATTGATTCAAAAGTATGTCAAAGGTAAAATGGGTTAAAAACGGCACATTTATGCATTGGAATACTTTATAGAAGGAAAGTGAATGAACCACAGGAACAACCAACCTCAAGATGGTTCTCACAAATAAAATATTGAGCAAAGGAACCTAGTACAAAATAATGCATACAGTGCGTTTGAATAGATATAGATTTCAAAAATCTTCATACTCTTCTACAATGATTAGGGTACATGTTAAACTGTTATGAGTATAAATCAAACCTAGGAAATGTTTCCCATAAAACACGAAATCAAGAAAGTAGCTATGCCTGTGGGTGGGAGAGGTAGTGTTAGGAGTGCAAAGAGTGGCTGCAGGAGCTTTGGCAATGTTGTATATTTGACCTGGGAGTTGTTTTGTGAGGACTCAATGAATTATGCATATGTCTACTTTTCTGTCTGTTATTAATGTTTCATAATAAAAAACAAGTTTTGAAAAAGAGTTATGTTAAAAACAACAACACATAGCTGATATGTGTAAAGCATGTCAGCAATCTCTGAGGACAATTCACGGGTTCAAATCCTAGTTCCTCTACTTCCTTCCTGTGTGGTTTAGGGCAAGTTTAATTTATTTTGCCTTTAATTTCCTACTTGTACAAAGGGGGTTACAATTGTAGCTACATTATAGCTTGAGATTTAAATGAGCTAACCCATGTAAGAGTGATTAAAATTGTTCTGGTACATAGATATTATTAGACATTAACATCATCATCATCTTCATCATCATTAGACATTGGGAGTGCAACAAATAAGAGCAAGTGGGAAATAAGTTTGACTAAACAGGCTGACATTTAAAAGCTGGTAAGAGCAGGCTAAGAGCTTTGTGCTGTATTCTGTGACAACGAAGCACTAAAAAAATATGATTCTGAGATATTATCATAATTTACAGATAAGGAACTGAAACTTAAAGGAATTCATTACTGTGCCTCTGACCACCCAGCAAGTAAGTGAGGAATGGAATTAAATGCATTAGGAAGCGTAATCAGGCAGCAGGGTATAAAATGGATTAAAAGGGGAAATGTCAGCAGGCAGGAGGGCAAATTAGAGGACTCTTATTATTTCATCCAAATGAATTAGGGCTGTAGGAGTGGGAATAGAAAATTGAGGGTGGGTGAAAATCAACAGGATTTGGAAAGAGATTTAATGCAGTCACAAGAGAGAAATCAAAGAGGAGTCCATGACACGGAGGGCTGGGAACCTGAAAAAGTTGGTGGCACCATAAACAAAAATCGGGATCACAGGAGTAGCAGGTTTGCACTGGGAGATGAAAAATTTAATTTAGACAAAGTAGAATCATGGGGTCAGTTAGCACACTCATAATCATAATGAAAAACATTAATTAAATAGTGCATTATGCAAGCCTATGCTTCACAGCACAAGCTAGATGGATCTGCCGCCAGACTCTCGGCAGGAGGAAAGAGTAAATGCTGCTGCGTGGAGGGTGGCGGGGAGGCTGAGGAAAAGCTAGACCAAAGCTTTGACTTGAGCATTTGGTGAACGCCTTCAGGGTGCAGCCCTGGGCAGTTTAGAAGCTCTTTGAAATCCATGGGAAACAAAAGAAAGAGGAAGCTTCTGGCAGGATGGAAAGAAACCTATGACAAATTTTGCCTGCGAGGTATCCTGTCAGAACTCCCTGAGCCTGGGCCAGCTTTTTAAGAGCCTGGGCTCCATAGAGGGTGGTGTGGACCTGGCCACTGAGCTGCAGAAAGGGAGCTAGATTTGTGCAGGAACAAAGCTGGAATCAAGCTAGGATGCGAGGCCAGACCAGGTGCAAGGCAACGAGAGTGCTCAATCCCCCAGGCCAGGCCGGCCAGGCAGGCAGGTGGGAAACCGAGAGAACAGAGAGGGGGCGCGGGGAGCTAGTCCATGGAACCGCCTTCTTATAGGGAGCTCAGGACTTGGCTCTGGCTGGTAAGGAGTTGGTTACAGGTACTAAGCCTGTCTACGCACAACAGAAATGGGCTGAGACTACCAGACATACAGATGAAAGCAGGAGCAAAAAATAATCGTAAAATCAGGAAGAAGGGCTCACATTCTTCTCAGACTAAACAGGAACCCAAAGAGCATCTTTGTACATCTTTTCCCCAACTTACTTTCTTTTCCCTTTTTCTAACTGCTTTGTAAATCCCAGCCCCCCCCCTTTTTAAATTTTTTTAAAGAAAGCCTATCTTGAAATCCTACCTTTTACAAATGATACACTTTCCACCGAGCTCTTTTTCCAAGGTTTGAAAGCTGGCTTACGGTGTGAGAGAGAAGTTGAGGCTGCCTCTGTCCATATCATGTGCATCTCACAGATAACAGAGGACTTCTGACTCCCTGGCTGCCAATCTTCCATCTTTCATCTGCACCAAATTCACAATGATGGGGAAGAAAGGAAAGCAATTTAATTCTCAATGGTACTTCCTATAGCTGCTGTAAAACATCATTTCTGCTTTATACCGAGTAAGCAGTCATAACATAGGAACTCTGAAAATTGTCAGTTGGCTGGTAAAAATGGTGGAGGGAAAGTTCTACAGAATAAATCTGGGTAATAAGGAATATATATGCTACGGTGGGATTTCATCAAGGATTCAAAAAACACCCTCTTATCCGCCACAAAAAAATTTGTTACAGCTCATTTTCTATCTGTGTATGTAACTTCCTCCCAAGATGAGCATCTGTCAAGCCTGGAAAGCATAACATTTATAATGGTGTTTTCATTCTTGACTGAACACATAAAAAGCACAGATCTAGTTAGAAGAATGCTAGTGCGTGTGGGTTTTCTCAAAGCCTTGGCCACGGGCTCTCGCACACCCTTGGATAACTTACAGGCTCCTGGTGGCTTTTGCTTCGAGGGCCAGCAAAGAAGTGAAAGGAATTGTTGAAATTTCTCTTCGGGTGGCTCCAGGAAAGGCATGGGGGTGAACTGTGCTACCTGCAATCTTCACATTTTCCTTTGTAATTGTCTCATTACCTTCATACCATGAGGCTGCAGCTCCCGTCTCCCTCGGCCTGGAGCCCAGCATCCAGCGCCCGGCCAGGCAGCTTCCCCGGCGCCCAGGCCGCGGGCTCCTGCGAGCTCCCACCCCAGCTGGGCCAGCCCCGTCCTGCGGCTCACCCTGGGAGCTTTCACGCCATCACCCGTTTCCGTCCCTTCACTCCCTGTAAAGACCCACGTCGGCAATGCTGTCTGTCCTCGGCTTGAGGTTAAATGGATCCCTCTTCCTCTGCAGGCGGTTCGCCCTCATGTTGTAATTCTCGAGAAAGATCTATCCTGAGACAACCTGTTGATTTAGTTGCAGGCACGTGGGAGAAGAGAGAGGAGAGAAGCGGTGCCTTCAGGAACATTTTCTCACGCAAGAAATGTTGCTAGAAGTCCTAGTTGGTTACGATTTTCCCTTTGTAAGTGTTCTTGCCCTGCACCTGACCCAGCGTCAGGCCCGTCATAGCAGTGCCGGGAGTACTGTCAAAGGGCATGGGCTGGCAGCCCCCAAAACTCGACTTTGGACACCCACCCATCACTTACTAGCTGCGTGATCTTAAACACGTTGTTTCATTTTCCCCCAGCCTATTTCTTCATCTGAAAGATGGTGATAAAATACCTACTTGGAAGGATTTTATGAAAATAAAATGTGTTAACAGACAAGAAGCATCTACTTCAGTGCTGTATTAATAGTTGGATCTTAACACATTCTATTTATTGTATTAGAGTAGGAATTTAATCATATTTTGTTGATGTGCTAAATAATTATTGTCTGAGATGAGAAACAAGTATTTTCCTCCATGAATTTCCTACAGGGGCTTCTTCAGGGCTTCATTTTATTTGTCTTTGCCATAACTCAGGGCCATGAAGAAAGGCTACCAGGAGAAAAAAGCATTACTCTCTTGCAGAAAGGCAGCTCAGAATTTCTCTTATTCTATTAGGGTATGTAAAAACCTGTTTCCTGAGAGCGATACTCATGCCTTCCTGTGATATGCCCAGTACATTCTATATGCCATTCTGATTTTATTGAGGCAATTTAAAAAGCATTGTATGTAATCCTCAGAGCACTTTTCAGAGCAGCGCTTTATGTAAACACTCAGTTAAGTCATCACTTCTCTTATTTGTCACTCCATTTTGGGTGGGCTGCTTCCTCCTAGAGCAGTGTGTCTCAGTCTTGGTTACACTCTAAATCCCTGGAGGAGATTTTTCAATGCCGTGTCCTGGCTGCTTGCTAAACTGTGTATACCACAATCTCTGGAGGCGAGCTGCAGAACAGGTATATTTTTAAATCTTCCTGAGAGATCCTAATTTGGAGACAATCTAAAGGAATCAACCCATTTTCCCTGGGCTAACAGCTAACCTAGCTGACCAGATCACCTTAACTGATTACTCTAGACGGACAACCTAGAGCTGCTGATGGAGGCTTTATGGGATCTTTAAGGCCATGTGATAAGTTAGTAGTATTTTTTGAGAGGCTGTATACTTCCCCGCACTTATTAGTCCTATCTCTCAGATCTCTTAACACCGAAATTTCCCCACTCAGATCTCATCTTCTAAGGGCTTAAGATTTGTTTCATCTCAGGAATCTGATAAACCAATTCATGCTAATAAAAGAGGGGGACAATGTATACATTTTAATTGATATTTTCTGAAGATTATACCCATTTTTCTTCTTGCCAATATAGTCTAATAGTGAGAATTACATATAAATAAAAGAGTAAAAATAGCTAAAGCAAGTAGAGATTCCGAAATACTGGAAAACCTGGCGTGATTACTAATAAACACCACATTGGTCACGGGAATTGGCCTCTACTGTGTTTGGCAAAGAAGGTGGAAGAGATTTTCTAGAGCAGTGGTTCTCTACCTTGGCTGCACATCGAAGTCACTTGCAGAATTTTAAAAAATACTGATGCCTTGGTTTTACTTCCAGAGATTCTGACTTAAATGGCCCATGGTGCAGCCTAAGCACTGGAATTTTTAAAATGCTCCCCAATTGATTCTAATGTGCAGTCAAGGTTGAAAATCGCTAGAGTAGAAGCAGAGGATTACATGCACAAAGGAGTCCAAAGAGGACATTCTCCTAGCCATCCAATCCAATAACTCCTCAGCTACAGCTCAGTCTCTTTTTGCCTTGGCTTTGTTTTCCTACATTTTGTCACTTCTTTTTTGCAGAGCATTAAATTCTATTGCTCCTTAAAGGCAATTGTGACTGAAAAATAATGATTAAAAAATGATCAATGCATAGTACTTACAGAAAAAAAAGAAACAAAATTCAAATTTGGCTTTAATATAATGATTCCCTTTGCTAGATAAGTAATAACAGCTCAGGGGAGAATGGACAGAGCTCTACACTGATAGCTCTAACTTAATGCGAACGTTATTTCCTTAAATTCCCCAGTGGCAACTTTTAAGGCACCTTTTCATTCACTTTACCAGCGGCTGCTCATATTTAACCCAAGCTAACAGTGCTTTCAACATTTAATTCAAAAAAGAAGTATATTTTTTATTTTCTCTAATTATATTCCCTCCACTAAGGTATGTCTAATGCACTAATTTCTACAAGTAATGAAAGGTTTTCTTCAAGTTCAAATGGGGTTAAGATTTTAGAGTTGTTTTTCACTATGTTTGAATTTTAGTTACTATAATGGATCAAAAATATCAATGTGTTTTCAATTTATATGCATCATTAGAATATTTGACTGAAAATGTGAGTAAAGAAGACATTGAAAAGTATGTAAACTGCCAATATTTTGAAACACTTGAGGATGTGATAACCTAAATTATTAGAATGTCTATATTATAGACTGATTTATAGGAGATGCAGAGTCAAACATTTAAAATTATCCAGACACTGGTCAAAAGGAATACATTCAGTAATCTTAGCCAGTATTTATATAGTGCCAAGTATGTTCTCACACAAATAACCATTATACTATATAAGCATTAATACATAATCTTTATATGAATCCTAGGAGGTTAGTAATTGTGTACCCAATTTGCAAAGAGGAAATTGAGGGACAAAGAGGTGAAAAGTATATTCAAGTTCCCACAGCTGATAAGATGCAGGACCAGGATTCCCACTCAGGCGGTGTGGCGGAAAAGTCCATATCCTAACCACTCGTCCATCTTGTGCTAAAGCGTATGCTTTGCATGGAAGCAATCTCATACAGACTCACCCACTGATACTCACTCGGTTCAAAATTATTTTCTACTGTAAAAATTGAAATTATCTGAGCCATTGTATATTTTAATATCCAATCTCATTGTACATTTTCTAAAGTTCATGGTAATACAATAGCTGTGACATAGAGGAAGACTGGCTGCCAGCTCTAAGCTGAGTCCCATATAACAACAATATCTTGAGGTTGTCAACATACATACTCTGGTTCTTAATTTTACAGATTTGAAAACTCAGTTTTGTTAGTGCATTCAGAGTTAATCCGGATACCAGAGACTGATTTGTTAGATAAAGTCCCAGAATGACAATGTATCCGTTGTATATTAGAGACTATATTTTCCTTTTCAAATAATCCAATATTTATGACTTCTGCTTAGGAAATTTTTGTGGTTCAAAGGAATGTCACATTCCAAAATAAGGATCTTTTTAAAATAACATAAATCATTTTTATTATAGAGAATTGGAATATAAAAAATATATTTCACAAAAATGGTACTACCACAAAGGGCTACTCCAAAGAATTTCTTGTTATGCTCAAGAAAGTAGTTGCTACCGTGTATTTTAAAGAATAAGTGAATTTTTACCTGATGATGCAATTAAACATGTCCAGCAGAAGTAATCAAAAGTAAATTATACAATATATAATTATAAATAGCTTTATAATTGCATACTTAAATAGCTTTATGATTATATATATTTTTATGATTATAAAAGCAATGCCAAAAGTAATACATACTCATTATTAAAACAGAAATTTCAGAGAAATATAAGAGCAAAAATTTCTTAAAACTCAAACAAGTCAAATCAGTCGATAAAATATTTGTGCTTGTTAAGCATTAAGCATTAAACATTAAGCAATCAGTAGTGCAGAAGGCACTGGAGGAGATGCCAGAGAAATAAATGTTCAATTAGCATAAGCATGATGGTCTATTATGACATAATCATAGGATGCATGGGAGCACAAACAAAAGAAACAATCAATAACGTTCAAGCTGGGGTTCAAAGTTAGAACAGAATTTTTTATTTTTTATTATTATTATTTTTTAAATATATCTTTATTGATTTCAGAGAGAGGAAAAGAGAGGGAGAGAGAGAGATAGAAACATCAATGATGAGAGAGCCATTGATCGGCTGCCCAGCCCGCAACCCGGGCTTGTGCCCTGACCAGGAATCGAACCCCGATCGCCTGGATCCTAGGTCGATGCTCAACCGCTGAGCCATGCCCGGCCGAGCTAGAACAGAATTTTTAAAAATTAATTTATTGGTTAATAACATTATATACCTTTCAGGTGTACAATTTTATAACACGCCACCTGTATTATCAAAGCCTAGTCTCCTTCCTTCCCCCTATATTTGACCAGGTCACCCTCTTTATCTCCTTCCCATCTTCCTTCCCCTCTGGGAGCCACCACATTACTGTCTGTGTCAATGAGTTTGTTCTTGTTTGCTTGTTACTTTTTGTTTTAGATTCCACATTTGAGTGAGATCATATTGTTCTTGTCTTTTCTGTCTGATTTATTTCACTTAGCATACGGAAGCAGAAATTGGTAAAGCTTAAATTTCTTTTTTTGTTTTGTTCTGTTTTTTAAAGCATTTAGGCAGACATGTAGGGAAACAGTGATCAGCTCCTCACAAGGCTGAAGATAGAGTTATCATATCACTCAGCAGTTCCACTCTGAGGTACATACCGAAGAGAAATAAAATGCTATGCCCAAGCAAATCTTATACATGAATGCTCATACCAGTATTATTCATAAGAGTCAAAAAATAGAAACATCCCAAATGCCCATCAGTTGATGAATAAATAAATAAAAGGCTGTATATTTATACAATAGAATATTGTTTGCTCATAGAAAGTAATAAAGTACTGATACATGCTACAATAGAGATGCACAAAACTCATATATTATATTACAATATTTATACAAGATGTCCAGAATAGACAAATCTATAGAGACAGAAAGTAGATTGATTAGACATTACCTAAGGCTGGTGAGGTAGAGGGGGAAATAATAGGATTGGGAAGTGAGAGCTAAAACGTGTGGTTTTTGGGCGGGGGGGAATGAAAATATTCTAAAGTTGAGTGTGGTAATTGTTGAACAACTCTATGAATATACTAAAACAATATACATATACAATTGTATACTAACTTGTATATGCAAATGGTATCTCAACATATACACACACAAACTTGGGAAATGCTATGTTAAGTTTACCTAACTTTATATAGGACTTTGATTTTTATGATCTTGACAATTCTCAAAACAATTCTATGAGGCATATTGAAAGAGCTGGGGTAGGCTGGCTATGTTTCCAAGATCCCATTTCTAATTAAAAATGGGCAGAACCAGAACTCATACTTAAGATTTTTTATTCACAGAGTTTCCTTTTGAATTATTTATGGCTGAACTAATTTACATGATTATTTTAGTACAAAGAATACAGTGATATGGTGTTTTATATATAATTACCTCAAATATATATATACATATATATTATATAGTGGAGCTGAGATAAAAATGAGATTGTGATTGTGTTAATACTAAGCACATAGACAATATTAGAACACCATTTTCTAAAGTATTTGGATTTTATTGACATGTGGAGATTAGGGAATGAGAGATGATGTTTATTGGCAGGGAAGGAAGTTTGTTTCACCCAGGGGGACCAACTTAGGCTGTGCTTATCATGAAAGAGATGAGGTCAGGTGGCAAAGGAAGTTGCTTTAGATACAATCCAAGTGGTATATTTGGGGGACACAAAGATGAAAATATATTACCTACCGAAGAATTGGAATATAAGAGGAGACTTTTGAATGCATGAATGGACCAATTTTTATGAATAGATAATTATATATAAATATATAAATGGTCACATATGCATATAAAATCATAATATCTATATGAATGGAATATTATTCAGCCATAAAAAAGAAAATCCTATCATTTGTAACAACATGAATGGATCTTGAGGGCATTATGCTAAATGAAATAAGCCAGACAAAGACAGATATTACATGATCTCACTTATATGTGGATTCTAAAAAAGCCCAATCAGTGTGGCTCAGTGGGCCAAGCATCGTCCCATGCACCAAGAGGTCACCGGCTCAATTCCTGGTCAGGGCACAGGCCTGGTTTTAGGCTCCATCCCCAGAACTGTGCATGCAGGAGGCAGCCAATTGACGTTTCTATCTCTCTCTCCCTTTCCCTTCCTCTGTACTTAAAATCAACAAAGTTTCCTATTTTAAAAAAAGGAAAGGAGAACTCATAGGAACTGAGAGTAGAATGGTGGTTGCCAAGGCCTGAGGGAGGGGAAAAGAAGACAACATTGGGCAGACGGTTCAAACTTTAGTTATAAAATAAAAAAGTTACGGAGAACTAATGTACAGCGTGATGACTACAGTTAATAAGACTGTAATGCATACTTGAACTTTGCTAAGAGAGTAGATATTAAGTGTTCTCAACACACACACAAGAAAATAGTAACTATGTAAAGCAATATATATATTAATTAGTTTAACGAGGGTAATCATTTCACAATGTATACATATATCAAATCTCTTAAATCATCACATTGTACACCTTAAATATATACACTTTGCATTTAAAAATCATAACTAAGAAAGCTGGAAAAAAAGAGAGAGGAGAGTTTTGGAGAATGAAAAGAATTAGCTGTAATCTCTGCTTTGGCACTTACAGCTAGATGGCTTTAGGTGAGTCAGTTACCTCCCTGAGCACACTCCTGTGTTAATACTGGAATTAATTTTTTACCTCATTGGGTTGATGTGAGGATTAAATGAGTTAATTTGATTAAAACCTTTAGAGACATTAGTGCAAGGTACATAAGGGCTCAGTAAATATTGTGGACTATTTATAAAATAAGAACTTCATATTCTTGCAATGAATCATTACCCAATTTAATCTTGATTTTTCCTTATATTTTGAGCTCATTTCTGTTTCTCTCTCTTAGGTAGTCTTTAGCCTTTCCTGAGAGACTACAAACAAACTCAAATCTTTCTCATTAAAAATGCCATCTTTTGCCCAGCCAGGCGTGGCTCAGCGGTTGAGCGTGGACCTAGGATCCAGGCGATCAGGGTTCGATTCCCGGTCAGGGCACATGCCCGGGTTGTGGGCTCGATCCCTAGTCAGAGGCATGCAGGAGGCAGCCGATCAATGACTCTCTCATCATTGATGTTTCTGTCTCTCTCTCTCCCTCTCCCTTCCTCTTTCTGAAATCAATAAAGATATGTTTAAAAAAAAATCTTAAAAATCAATAAAAACATTTTTTTAAATGCCATGTTTTAACTTTTCTTGCTGCTGCCTTATCATTTTTTTTACCTAACATAATCCTCAATAATGATTCACTCCTTCATCTTTCATGTATCAATAGCTTGAAAGCCTCTGGGTGTTAGCACCACTCCACTGCATCACAAAGGGCACTTCCAAAAGCTACCTAGTTGCCAAATCTAATGTTTTTGCCTCTTAATTTAATTCTGGGAATAAAATTGCTGACCACTCCATTTCGTCTCCCACCACCTAAAAACACATCTCCTTGTCTCACTCTCCAAAGCGGCAAGAGCCCTCTCAGTGATTTTCCCTGTCTTTATTTCTTAAATGCCCACATTTCCTAGGCCACTCCCTTTGGTCTTATACTCATAATTTGCTAGTGTGTCTCCAACTGTGGCCTGAGGAACAACCAGAATATTAGAATCGTGGCTGGAATTGTGGGGTGGACAGTTAGTAAATAATTTTGTTTCTGGAATCTCACTCCAAACCAACTCAATGGCAATTATCTGGTAAATACCATCTCATTTTTAAAGGTTTAGCTCATGGTCTGGTTCTCCTCTTCTATGAAGGCTTTTCAGACCCTTCTTTCCTCTCCGATTATGCATGTGGAATATGTTACAAGACCTTCAGTAAGTAACTGAAACCACATATAGTAATGAACTCTGTATATACTGTGTTTTTCTTATACACTTTACAGCTTATCTTTGGTATATCTGAATTGTCAGCATCACCACTGTTTGCTCTCCGGGGTCATGAACACAAGCACTCTGATACTTTGACAATCCATCTGGTAATCCAGAGGACTATAAGTAACTAACTGGTGGGGAGCAAATGCAGTGCGGATTCGCTGGACAAAGGGATAATTCACGCCCAGGTGAGGCAGAGTTGGAACTGCAACAGATTTCACCCACTACTCACAAAGGCGTGCCATTTAAAACATTTAAAAAAATGTTTTTATTGATTTTTTTAGAGAGAGGGGAAGGAAGAGGGATAGAGAGATAGAAACATTGATGAGAGAGAAACATCATCGATTGGCTGCCTCCTGCACGCCTCCTACTGGAGATCCAGCCTGCCAGGGAGCCTTGTGCACTGACCGGGAATCTAAATGTGACCTCTTGGTTCATAGGTTGATGCTCAACCACTGAGCCATGCTGGCCGAGCAAAACATGCATTTTTAAATTTTATTTCTGGAATTTTTAATTTAATATTTTCAGATGGTAGTTGAACATGGATAACTGAAAGCACAAAAAGTAAAAGCAGGAATAAGGGGGAGGGGACTAGTGTAGTAACCACTAACCATATGTGGCTATTTTAACTTACATTTAAATTAATTAACATTAAATAAAAAAAAAAATTCAGTTTCTCAGTTCAGGTACACCAACCACACTTCAAGTGTTTAAGAACCATGGTGGTTAGTGGCTACCATATTGGTTAGAGTAGAAATAGAACATTTTCATTATTAAAGAATTTTCTATTGAACAGAAGTGTTCAAATGTTTGAGTTGACCACTTCTTTCATTTTGGTTTTTTCCTGTGGCCAGTACATACTTCTATTATATTATATACAAGACTTTGTGTTCCTTTTATTCATTAATTTATAAACATATATGTATCCTGATTCTACTCTGAGTACCATACTAAGTTTTTTAAAAAGAAAGACAAAGGAGACCTGTCGAAACACATCAGGGGACTTTTATCAAGTAGAAAGTGGCTTAGAACAAGATAAATTCTTAATAAACATGCCTTAACAAGCAAACAAATTAATAAACATGCATGAACAAGAATTGTCCTTGCATTTTTAATCTAAAAATTAGTCCTTAAATTCATGACTCAAAATTCAAAATGGAATTGGACATTAATATTTGAAAGTTATGTTAATTTTATCAAAGAAAAATAAACTTTAAATGTATTAATGGCCAAAATACTTGCCCTTGATATTCAAAACTAGACCCATTAATGATAGAATATCTTCTTATATAACAGTGTGTCTTTTTAAGTGATGTAGTAACTAGGCTGAAATGCTACTGCTGTTACATTAGAACTTCCAAAGCTTAAATATAAATTAGAAATCAAAGTTTGACCAAACCCAGTTGTTTTCTCTATTCTAAAACCACATTAATAATGTCTTAATAATTATTAGATAAGAGTCATCCACCTCTAATAGTTCATTAATTATTTTAAATCTCTGACTACAAAGTCATTTTTCTAAAGCTCTTAAATTATAATTAAATCCCCAAAGCCTTCTTTGAACCCACATAAAAAAATATATATAGTAACCCAAATAAAATAAAAAAAAAACCTATTTTTTTCAAAAATAAAGTTTATAGGATTATATAATGGCATTAAAAAAGAATTATGTTAAAATATACTTGTTTGTACCATCCCATAAATAAGTGATCTTTAAAAGCATGGTCTCAACCCCTGCAGCATCAGCAACATCAGGTAACTTGTTTGAAATGCAAATTCTTGGGCCCTACCTCAGACTGACAGATTGAGAAGCTCCAGGGTGAGAACCAGCCATGTGTGTTATAGCAAGCCCTTCAGGTGATAGAATGCATGCTAAAGTTGAAAACCACTTCTAAAAGAATGCACAACTAATCTAATTGAAATGTCACACACACACAAAAATGTAAAAAAAGGAAAGAAAATGTAAGTAGGAGTACAGAATAATGTTACATATGTAACAGTCTGGAGCTTGGGCTATGAAAGCAATTTTTTCATATTACAGATTAATTTGAGAGCACAGTTATATCAAATCGACTGAGCACACATTCAGAATTCATGGGCCACATCAGAACATTGACTTTATACCATGGATATTTCACAATATAAAAGGGATTACAGGTTGCAGATCTGATCCGACCCTGGTTGGGGAGCATGCGGGAGGCAACCAGTCGATGTGTCTCTCTCACATCAATCTCTCTCTCCCTTTCTTTCACTCTCTCTAAAAATCAATGGAAAAAATTTCCTTGTGTGAGGAGCAGCAACAGCAACAACAAAAAAAGGAATTACAGAATATTTCTGTTGAAAGAAATATAGTATAGTTAGATAAAAGCTGTGAAGTGCTGTATAATTTAATCCTAATTCAAAACAAATTTTATTAATTTCAACCCATGATTTTAATGCTCTTTTGATAACTTTTTAATGCATTATTGATATTTTATTGAACTTTTATGGTTCAATGTCTATAAAGAGTATTTAAAATTATAAACATTAAATCAATACATTCTTTTCTTATTTATATGAAAAGTAATTAATTACTTTGCTGGGTATTTTACATTGTCCTGCGGATCCACTCTTCAAGCTTCTTTATCTTGCTCTCTGTGCACCGAGGCTCACCTGTACGGACAATATTAACAAAGCACCCCTTCCCTTACTATACGGCCAATGGGACTCCCCAGCAGGAGATCAGAGAGTGGAAGAAGAAAATATCATGTTATTATCTGCCCATTTCTTATGTGATGCCTAAGCCTGGTTGTTTCCCTAGACTAAAGGTTACAGCTCTTTCAAGATAGCCCTCTCCACCTCTCCACATGACTCTTTTCTTCAAGGTTCCAAAAACCCAATACTTGCCTAGGTGTGCTAACAGTGCTACTTGCCCCAGAGTATTTCACCATGTCTTAGGTATTTTTAAATCCTGCCTACGCTTTTGTAAATAGCCTCTTTATTAAACTATACTCAAATTATGCAATTTAAAGAGCCACGTTGATATAGTTGCCGTTGATCATAATAGTAATGAATTACAAATAACTATTATAAGCCCATAAAGACACTACCTTTCTTTATTGAAAGTGATAAAGATAGAAAAATTAGAAATAGTTTCATGAGATATTCCTGTTGTGGGTTGCTGATTAGGGAGACAGACTCATGAAGTTTGATTGGAGAAGGGCTTGGAAAGAGAGGGTGGCTGATTAGAGGGAAAATGCAGACTAGTGCAAAAATTCTATGATGAATTAATCAGTGAAATTTATTGTATGTTTGCTAAGTGCCAGACATGATGCAGTTGTGGCATTATGGGAACACAATGATGAAGAAGCTAGACATGACTCCTGTCATGAAAAATAGAGGGAGTTATCTTTGACAGAAGAAGGACCATGTGCAACATGGGGGGGTGGGTAAGGGGGCAGAAAAGGAGAGCCCATTCCAGTAATTAAAATACATTTGATGTGCTTGATAAATTTGAAAGAGTACAAAATTAGAAGAGGCTGGACACAGTGCAGGTTTTCATCAATATTTATACCATTACTCACAGCAGAAAGAGTAGAGTATGAACCAGGGAGAAAGACTTTGATAAGCATTGGAAGAAAGGGATATTAGAATTTGTGATCAACCATGCTATTTTCTTTTCCGCTGCAAACTTTGAAAGTCAAATTTTAAGAAGTCCTCATTTGCAACAGATGTAAAGAAATAATTATCTAACTTGGAACAGTTTTTATTTTCTCTTCTTGTTAGAAATTACCTTAGACTTCAGAAATTTTCAGATACTTTCTAATAACAGATTTGATTTCTTGAGTAACAAACTTGAATTTTTAAGTAATGTGCCACTTATTTGTATGTTTCATTTAGAAAAATCTATGAAAATACAATTTATAAAAAAGAATGAATCACAAAGTGAAAATGAAATTTAAAAAGTTGAGGTAATATTTTTGACTTAGAAAATATGGATGTACAAGTGATAATTTTTTTAAACACCCATAACTCTAAACTCCAAATTCATCATTTAAACAATATTTGCAATTTAACACAGAATTAAAATCATTCTTCAAAAATGGAGAAAATGTCTGGTAAAATGTTGGCACAAAGTCCTACAGAATCTATTTGCAGTGAAGAATCTTCTGGAGAAAAATGCAATTAGGACTGCAGTGGGCTTGTCACATATAGTCTAAGCACTCTTTAGATGACTGTCTCTGCATTTGAGGCTGGAATCTGAAGTTTGTTGCAAAGGCAGTCAGGAGACAAAGGTCATAGTAGGCCAGAATGTTATGATCCTGGGCTGGAACGCCCAAAATATGGACTGTTTTATTGCTTCTGACCTCAGTGACTGGGGATCTATTGAGTATCCAATGGAACCTGGGACCCTTAGTCCTGGAGGTAAACACACACATCTAGCCCACTAATCAGAGAAACTGAAGAAAAAATCCAGGGTAGATAGAGCAACTACAGGCCCAGCTGCTACCTCCCTCTGAACAAGCAGAGAATCTCTCTAGAAGCCTACTTTAATAGAAGCATACAAAGAAGGAAACTTTGGGAAATGCATTTCAGCCTGGCAAGTTGACACATGACAAAGACATCACATAAACCCAATGTTATGGGAAAAGTACAGAGTACCATGTATTTACTTCTAAAAGTTTTAAAGTTTTTGTTTTCACTTGAAATTGATTTTTGCATATATATATATATAACGAGATAGAAATCTTATTTTTTCCATGAGAATAACCAGTTTTTCCAACCTTCTTTATCAGGTTTTTTTCTCCCAAATGTGCTACAATTCCTTTCATATACCAAGTTATCTGCAATATTATAGTTAGTAACTTAGCACATAACAATAGTCGTAATATGTATATACATATATATATATTCCTTATTGTTTATTCTTCTAATTCTCTACCTTTTTGTCAATGGCACACTGTTTAAGTTAGTTTAGATTTCAATAAATATGGTAGGTTATACAAAGAAAATTACACGGTGAAAAAAACTACACGGTTCATTCAAAATGAATGAGCTGAAGTAAAAGGTAAGTAAATTTAATATTGAAAAATTAATGCTGAACACAATAAACAACATTGAGGAGACAAAAACAAAGAGAAAAGTATGTATACTATACCATTCCTATACTTCTTTAAGTCATGAAAAATTATATACTGTTTAATTATATATACACATAGTGAAAATATAAATGAATGCATTTAAGAAATACAGGAAAGATAAGCCAGTCAGAGAAAGAAAAGTACCATGTGATTTCACTTATATGTGGAAACTAATAAACAAAATAAGCTAACAAACAAAATAGAAACAGAAAAATAAATACAGAGAACAGACTGACAGCTGTCAGAGTGGAGGCAGGTTGTGGGCTCGGTCAAAAAAATGAAAGGATTACAAAAAGAAGCAAAACACACACACACAAAACAACAAATTGTAGACACAGACAACCAGACAACAGTATGGTGATTACTAGAGGGGGAAAAAAGGGTGGGGGGAGGTAAGAGAGGGTAAAGGGGGAGTGGTAAATGGTGATGGAAGAAGTCTTGACTTGGGGTGGTGAACACATAATACAATATACAGATAATGTATTATAAAATTGTGCACCTGAAACCTATATAATTTTATTAACCAAGGTAAACTCAATAAATTCAATAATTTTTTTAAAAATGATATGAGGAAGGAACAGGATGTTATAGGAATAAGGTAGACAGGGATCTTAAAATGTATGGGTAATATTTCCTTTACCTGGCTGGATGATAGTTATATAGAGATTACATTATCTTTTCTACCCTTTAATCTATTTGACCATATTAAAATGGCATGTCTCTAGTTTCAAAATGTCAATCCAAGTAGGTCCTTTTAAGCAGTCCCTAATAATGTTCTGTACCAAGAGTAAGGACAAGAAAAGGGCCTCTCTTTCTTTGCTGTGGCCTTCCACAGCTTATGAGAAGCACCTGGTAATCAAACCCTAAGATTCTTGGCTCCTCTGTTCAAACTTCGAGAAAAGATAAGCTACTCTCAAGATGACGTTCTTGCATCCCCCTTCTCCCTGCTGTTTTCACAACTCAGGGATAATTCACACCAAGGAGTCTCTAGTTAATTGAAAGTCCCCTTCCCCTTCCCCTTCCCCTTCCCCTTCCCCTTCCCCTTCCCCTTCCCCTTCCCCTTCCCCTTCCAACAAGCCTCTTTTGAACTCCTCATAACTTTTGCTTTAAGCATGTTTTACAGCCTTGGGAAAAATACTGATAAGACACCTCCCTAGGACATCTGCCGACTGTCTCAAGGAAAGCAAACAAACTGTAACTTTTCAAGACAACCTCCCTGGTATCCACTCGACTTCAGCCCAAATACTCCTCCCTTTCTTGGCACTTAGCAATAGTCACTGCTTAAACTAGAAGCTGGACTTTGTTCCCTGCCCTGTATTGACCAGCAATACTTGGCCCTTTCCCCTAATGGAAGGTAAAATAAATTTCCTCTCTGCATCTCTTCTTTTTTTTTTTTTTTAAATATATCTTTATTGATTTCAGAGAAAGGAAGGGAGAGGGAGAGAGAGAGAGAGAGATAGAAACATCAATGATGAGAGAGTCATCATTGTGCATCTCTTCTTTCAGTTGGAAATTCTTTCACAGCTCGAGTCACCGGCCAAACCATAACACTAAATGTTTTGATCTGGAAGATCCCTGGGAGAGACCAAGTAGCCCAGCAGGGCAGTGTAGTGAAGCTGCACACCATTAATGAGTCACAGTAGCCCTCAGCGTCGTAGCTCTGTGACCACGGGGAGCAGGTTAAGTTTGGGAGTACAAATAAGACTTTCCCTGGAAATTCCAGAAATATTGGTAGTGTACCTGTGGGGATTTGCAGAAGACTGGGCACTCTCTGTGAATGAAAAGGTTTACCCCATAGGGCAATTCAGGTTCCATATAATTTTTCACATATAGCTATTCTCTAATGCTTAATAGCAGCCATAGAGAACCATGAAACGAGAACTTTAAGATTTTTTCTTTTTTAAATTACAATAAAATGCTGATTAATAAACAGATTAACCAAAGAACTTATAAGCACAACCCGTGGACACAGACAATGGACAAACAAAGGCCTGGTGTGGGGCAAAAGATGGCTGGAGGGGGGCAAAGAGGGGAAGATGGGAGACATCTGTAATACCCTCAACAATAAAATAAATTTAAAAAAATAATGAATTAATGGGTTGGCCAGTAAATATTTCTTTGGAATTGAACTGACTAGGTTATTTTAATTCCCTAATATAATTAATGATACCCATGATTTTCACTTCACTATAAAATTGTCTGCCTCAGTGAAAATATGAAAAATAAATGTAATGAGAGGGTGACATTCAAATGGAGTGTGCTTACCTAGTCTGCATACAAAATAGCAGTGATTCAGTATAGAAAATGTAATGTGCTTTTTATAAAAAGAATTCACGGACAGCATTTTAAAAGTAGAAAGATAAAGGAATTTAAGGTTCTCTCATTTGAACATCAAAGGACGTCCCCTTCAGGTTTACAGGACAGAATGCAGGCAATGCCTTTATCCCTTTTATCCTCAAACATCACAGTTGCTTTCAGAGCCCCTTTGAAGGTTTGCCCTTTTCATTAAGTTGCAAAAGCCCCTCAACCAGAAACAAAGGTTTGCACCAAGAACAAAATGGCTTTTTCACTCTCATAACAAAGCAAAAACTTTTCTACCTCGAATTGCTTATTAAATATAAAAATGCACAGACATATTAAACTTAATAGGAGATATTAGGAAAAATTGGAGGGAGTTTTATTAATTTGGGTCAAATTAAGGTGTGCGTGTTCTTGTCTGACATGCCCCCCCCCCCCCCCCCCCAAGTCAGGTAGCAAGTAAACAGGAGAATTTATTAAAGATTATCTCCTATCACATTTTATCTTAGTGACATAGAGTTTATTAAAATTCTCCTCCATTTCCTCAAAAGTTCATAATACCATGGAAACCACACACACACACACAAAGACATGAATTCTTGAGGAGAAAACTTTGCATATATGTAACTCAGTGTCTCTCTGTAGTAGGAATAGATTGCTGTCATTTTATTAAACGCTACTATGGGGAAGGTAGAACTCTTTCAGTTCTGCTTCACATATTTTTAAAATAGTGTATGTACAGTTTCTCTAAATTTGTGACTGTGAGCCAGCTCTCTAAAAAGGCTTGTGTGATTCTGAGTTGGCAGAAAAAATAAAAGTCATTTCTTAATCCCAGCTTGAGAAGTTGGGAGATAGTAAAGGAGCTTGTCATACATTTATCTAAAGATACAAGTCAATTGGAGGAAGTTGTGTGTTTTCTTTAAGTGACTTAACTAGATGAAAATGTCTTTCTTTTGAAGTATTGTCAAACATGTGAACTGTGTATACCTGACACTATATATGTTGGCTTTTGTAAGCAATATAGAAATTAATATATGGTGTTGGCCTTAGTTTACTTTCAAAATAAAGGAAATATACTCGGTTATCTATCAAAGTAATGGAAATCACTGTAGGACCTTTTGACGAAATCATGAATTATGAATCCTATCTTCTCTTCCCACCCTCACCTTACCACGGCATCCATAGAATATTCTAGGAAGCTGTGACACTGTAGCATTGCACTTTCCAAAGGAGGTACCAGAAACTCTCAAAGTATTGTTATTGCCACATTTAATAACCTGCCTCTGAGATGAATGAGCAATCAGCTTTCAGAGGCCATCAAAGACTGGTAAACTGGGCCCCTTCTCTATAGAAGAAAATACACAGAAAGACTAGGAAATGTTTGGACAATATTGCTCCATGTTTCCAATAATGAGGCAGTAAGCTTGAGGGTGCAATTTTATCTTATATTTCTTGTTTATACCTAACTTTCTGCTTGTTATTCATTTAACAAACACATACTGAACAAGGATTATGGTTTTAACATTGGAGTTGTGGAGGTGAATGGCTCCGGGGAAACAACATTAAGGAAAAAGCCCACATTTAGAAGCAGATGAACCCAAGTTAATGTAACAGCCTCTCATCTACTGTTGAGTGACCTTACTAAACCTCAGTTTTCTCATTTGAAAGATGGAAATTAAAAATAATGGGGGAGGGGGGGAGAATAAAACTTACTCTTCAAGCTTCTTTTGGCTGGCCTAATAATTAAATCTGCATGAGCCCGATTACTAAGAGATAATAACCACATTTAATTATATGCTTATGTATGGAAACCCCACATACAGGAGAGGCGCAGAGACAGAAAGAGAAAATGAGGTGTGTGAGACGTTCTGAGCCAGGGTGAGGTAGGCACCTCGGGGCTTCAGGGGGAGGAAGGTCATCCACAGGGTGACAGGACGAGCAGATGTTCAGCAATTAGAAGCTCGTCTTGCCGTATATAGTAACTCTTATTATGGGCGAGGCCCCACATTTAAATTCTTTGGGGGAGAGGTAAACATTTCTCCCCAAACTGGCACATCTTGGAGAGGCCTGCCCTGTGTCCTTTTAATAGCTCATAGGGGGGTATGGTTGTGGAACCAGGTATTAGGCTGCAATTCGAATAAATGGAACAGAGAAAGAGAAGTTGGAACCCCATGGGGAATGCATTCTGTTTAAAAGTTTGGGTTTTATCTTTAGGCAATGGCTGGTGGCTGAGGACTTGAAAAGACACTGGCATTGATATTTTCTTTGAAATGCATGGCAGGTTGGCAGGTTAGAAACTAAATCAACATGCCGCCTGATGCAATAATAAAACAAGCGTATGCATCTTAGATTACCCAATATTGTTTTACAAAGCTTG
This sequence comes from Miniopterus natalensis, assembly GCF_054644295.1. Lineage (NCBI taxonomy): Eukaryota > Metazoa > Chordata > Mammalia > Chiroptera > Miniopteridae > Miniopterus > Miniopterus natalensis. The sequence goes on from NC_142088.1 coordinate 64,960,965, forward strand.
GGTCCACTTCATTATCGGAACAACGATTTTCAAAGTATTTTTCCTGCAGAATCCTTTCTTTAGAAGAAATCTTAGCCAGGAGCATAAACAAATAAAACAGATAAAAACAGAGTGATTCTGTTGAAGATGAGTAAACCAAAGGGCTCTTCAGCTGCCAGTTACTAGGTATTATCTTCATCCTGTGAATCTCCATAGTCCTCATTGTCTACAACTCTCTGGTCTCCTGACAAATTACACACTCCCTTGAGTTTTATTTTTATGTAACTATAGCATCCCTTTAACTCAATTGTGAGCTCTCTGTGACAGGGATCCCAGTTTCTAAAGCTTTCCATCTCCCTCCCCACCCCTGCACATTCAGAAATATCTTCCACATAGTAGGTGTTTCCTACTATGCACCTTTCCAAATTAATTAAATATGATGCATTTTTTCTACATTTTAGGATGCATTCCTTTAGGTTCCTTAGATTCACAGAGTTAAAAAAGGAAAGTGGCCCAGCTGGGTGTGGCTCAGCAGTTGAGCATTGACCTAGGATCCAGGAGATCAGGGTTTGATTCCCGGTCAGGGCGCATGCCCGGGTTTAGGGCTCGATCCCCAGCAGGCGGCGCGCAGGAGGCAGCTGATCAATGACTCATCACTGATGTTTCTATCTCTCTCTCCCTGACTCCCTTTCCTCTCTCTGAAATCAATAAAGACACATTAAAAAAAAAAAAGGAAAGTGATATATGCCAGAAATATCAAAGTAATATATGTCATAAAAATGAAGTGCATGTAAATTTATCAAAAGAATCTCTCAGAAAACTAATGCATAAAATCATCCTTATAATGCTTTACGTAAAATTTGGCTCATAAAAAATATAATAGGGGTTCCTTTTAGGTTATGGTTCAGATAAAATTCCATGTTTTTACTTACTGAACTGCTTTACCTTTCACTGGGGGTAAAGCTGACACTGTCAAAGCCAATCAATCTGGTTCTCTGAAGGGAGAGGAGGCCAGTACAACTGCTTGGGACAAGTAGGCTGGGCTTGAACCAAGAGGATGGCGGTGAGGTTGGAAAGGGAGAGGAATGTGCAAGAGTTGTTCTCTTCCCCCTTTTAGCTCCATGTTGAACTAAGCTTGCACTACATGCAAAGTAAATAGACACACACGTTTAGGTAGGAAACTGCCTGGAGTTGTCAGAAGCCTTTCTATGCATTCCATTTTGTTTACCATTAATTTGAGTCTTCCTACCAAAATAGTATCTTGTGCTTATTTCAATTAAAAAAGATTCTATTGATAATAAATAGAATGAGCATTATAAGGAACCGTTCTGAATTTTAAACAATTTCCCACAAAGAAACACATACACACACACACACACACACACGCGCACACACAGGCTCCTAGCTTGCCTGCCCAGAATTCGGAGAGGCAATCAAATATGTGAAATCTGCATTTCATATATTTTCTATGCTCTTTGCAAGTGGTACTTTACAAGGCTTTCCAAATAATTGGATGATTTAAGTTGGCAATCCTCCTCGAATATCTTTTGAAAAGGTTCACTGGATAAGTGACGGCAATTAAGATTATTGTAGCTACATTTAATATTTTGTTTATACAAGTTAGTATCTTATAGGTACTCTATTCCATTTAAAAATGCTAATAGTAATCTTAAACCATAACCACTTCTCAAATATTTTCAGTATTTATGTACGCATTCAATAATCTCTTTAGTGACACAGGGCATGTAGTCTTCCAGATTACAGCGACCTGTGCTGCTCCCTTTATGCAAACAGGATTTGGATATCTTGCTTTTAAAATATGTGTATTTCTTGAGTCAGCTTTGTTATATAAGGTGATGTGTATTATTTAAATTCTTCCAATTTTAGCTAAATAGTTTGTAAAATAATGTAAGGTCAGAGAGCTATTTATAGCAGTTTAATAAATGCTCCAGAAGTCCCTTTGTTCAGAAGCCCCTCAAAATATTTACTTGTATGAATAGCTGATGGTTTATAATCACTTAGAAATTTCAAGATCAGGTGGGCAAGACGTGCACCATTTCATTAAAATATAAGTCAATATGAAAACTTCCTTTTGAAATCAAATGGCTCAAGCAAAGATGTAATAGTTTCTAAAAGAAAACAGCAAAGTCAAACACAGTAGTCTGTGTAGTGAGACAGTAGGAGAAATTTGTTTTGCTTTCGCAAGGATATTATGACCTTGTGAATTCTGAAGAGTAACTTCTAAACTTGTAATGTAAAATGAAATAGTGCTGATGAGAACAAGTGAGCAACAAATACATGTAAGATACTCTCTAAGGACACAAAGGGTAAAAGTGCAGTCTCTTGAGTGAGGAAATTGATCAGATATATAAAAATTTAAAGTCCTTGACTTGCCTACTACACTTTCGAAATTTTATTCTGTAAGTATATTTTCTCAAGTACACACAGATATACAAGGATTCCATCAAGACATGGCTTGTAATGATTTATAAAAATGGAACTAGGCCTGGCCAGTGTGGCTCAGCAGTTGAGGGTCAACTCAGGAACCACAAGGTCACCAGTTTGATTCCCCATTGGGCCACATGCCCAAGTGGTGGGCTTGATCCCCAATAGGGGGCATGCAGGAGGCAGCAGATTGATGATGTTTCTCTCTCATTGATGTTTCTATTTCTCTATCCCTCTCCCTTCCTCTCTCTCTAAAAAAAAAAAAAAAAAAAATCAATAAAAAAACTTTTTATAAAAATGGAAGTAACTTAAATACACAACAGTAGAGAACCTGTTAAGTAAAATAGAGTATTTCCATGTGATGGAACCCTATGTGGTCATGACAAGAACAAGACACTGGCAACAATAACATTACCAACAATATTAACCCTCTTCAGTTGAGCCCATGCTATATATGTATTAAGGAAGTTAATATATATGGTGTAGTTTTGCAGAAAGAGTTCTTAGAACAAGTTACTTGGGATAAAATCATATTCTTATCACTTTTGAACTCTAAGCCTCAGTTTACTCTTCCACAGTGGGTTTAACTATCGTCTATTTTATAGGTTTAAGAGATTCAAGGAGAAGCCTGCTCAGTATATACTCAGTAAGAATGAGCTATTATTATAATTAGTAAAATAATCTCTTTTTGCCTTTACATCTACCATGTGAGCTAGGTGGCACTGTTATCCCCATTTCTACGTATGGAAGACAAGGTTGGATACAAGAAAGTCACACCATTGAAAATCATCAAGAGAAATACTTTATGCATTTATCTTTTCAAAAATATTTATCTAGAGCTTACATTATATTAGGCCTTGGGGAATATGGTGGTAATAAAACCTAGAGTCTTTTCTTCCTGGAGCTCACACCGCAGTAAGAAAGTAGACAATAAATAGATAAATATGTAATATTGAAGTGGGTAGTGGTAAGTGCTATCAAGAAAAATGAAGAAGAGCCAGTGGATAAAGAATGATGAAGGAAAGGGGGCAGAGAACAAGGGAGTGTGGTGATGACACAGAAAAGATATCTATCAAGGAGTGAAATAAACTATGTACATGGAGAAAGAACCTCCCAGCTCAAAGGAACCACAGTGCAAAGCCCAAAGCGAGGTGTGCTCAGTATGTTGCAAACTCAGGCTTTAAACTAGAGCTCTGTGAGTCTAAAGGTGCACAGATACGGATCTGGAAAGATATCCAAGATACAGCCAAGAAGGAGAAGAGCTATTATGGATTATCATTTATATTGTAAAAAGTATTTTTATGTCAAATTTGTATGTTTATATGTCAATGCATGCAAACATTTCTGAAAAGGCAGGTCAAATTATGCCATTGCCTTTGAAATTTCTGACATCTCTACCTTGAACTCCAGCGTTCTGCTGTTGACTGTGGCCTAGATACTTGCTCTCCTCACTGCTCCTGGGCTGCTCTGGGTGATGGCTCAGAGCTCTCTTGTACTTATTTTCATCGTGTGACCGATCTCTCTCAATCTGCTCTACTCACTAATGTTATTCATCTCAGGCATTTCACAAATGCCCTGGACAATCTGTGCTTAATTTTTCAGTTTAGGTACAGAAATGTTTCCTATTACTTTGCGCCCCATTCTTTTTATAGAGGCACCACATAAGAGTTACTAGGGTCCCAAAGCTTAAGAAAACTCATTTTGTTGTTGTTTTATAAGCACTCCTTTCTTACCCATGGTATGAGCATGCTGCCATACTGGTTAAGTCTGAGATATAGCATTCAAATCACTCTACCATAATACCCTCTTCTCGTCTTTTATTTTTTCTTTCTTTCTTTTTTCCATTCTTGTCTTCTTAATAGTGTATTATGTCCCAAGGAGCCCTGCCTACCACTTAGTTTCTGCTGTCTTCTCCCAAGTTCACCATACATAGTGACTTTCTTTATTTATTTATTTAATTTTCAATTACAGTTGACATACAATATTATATCAGTTTCAGGTCTGCAACATAATGATCACACATTTATATAACTTACAAAGTGACTGCTCAGTTAAGTTTAGTGCTCACTTGGCACTATATATAGCTATTACAATATTATTAATAATATTCCCTATGCTGTACTTTACATCCCCAGGACTATTTTATAACTGCCAATTTGTACTTCTTAATCCTTTCTTCTTTCCCACTCAGCCCTCTAGCCCTCTCCCATCTAGCTAGCATCAATTTGTTCTCTATGAGTTTCTTTCTAGTTTTTTTTGTTTTGTTTTGTTTATATGTTTTGTTTTGTTTTTGAGATTCCCCTATAAGTGAAATCAAATGCTATTTGTCTTTCTCTGTTTAATTTATTTTACTTAGCATAATGACCTCTAGGTCCATCAATGCTGTCATTCTTTTTTATGGCTGAGTAATATTCCATTGTATATATGTACCACATCTTTATCCAATGATTTATCAATGGATACATAGGTTGCTTCCATATCTTGGATTTTGTAAATAATGTGGCAATGAAAAAAGGGTGCATATATCTTTTGAATTTCTCCAGCTAAATACCCAGCAGTGGAATTGCTGGGTCATAATATACTTTTATTTTTAATTTTTTTGAGGAATCTCCTATTGTTTTCCATAGTGGTTGTACCAATTTGCAATCCTACCAATGGTGGATGTTTTCCACATCCTTGTCAACACCGAGGTCACAATACTTGTTTATATGTCTCTGAATGCTCAAAACTCACTTTTTTTTTCTTCTCAGCAAGCTCATAAATATCAGGGAAATCAGAGCATACTCATGTAGTATGCTGGTGATTGGAGTATATGTCTGATCTCTTTTTGATCACCACCTCTCACAAAATTATGTCCCTTTAGTGTCATCAACTATATTTCCCTAGGTTTAGGCAAAAATTCCACAATGTCTTATGGCACAGGTTGAGGGATAGGGAAAGGCTTTACTGAGGAGCTTGGTAGCCAAAGTTTGACAAGAAGGCACAGGTCTTGTATCTTCCACATTACCACCCAGGCTGGCACACAAGCCAGGGTCTCTACGTGACGTGTAGTTTGTATCTGCATTCCAGGAAAGACACTCCATCAGCCCAGAGCTCTCCCTCCTTACAGAGCAATTGGCAAATAATTGTGCCAGAGAGACAGGATAGAAGTACCAAGGCTTTACAGCAATTATCTGGTAAGGGTTGATTGTGGCTTCAGCTGCTAGGGGAAAGAAGCCATGAGTCCCGCAAGAAGGCAATTTTTGATGGAATAAGGTATGAGTAGGGAGATAGGGATTCTGTCTGAGTACAAAAAATAATTTTCCTCCCACCTTCTAAATTCTTCTAGTTGGACTAATAATGAAATTAACATAATTCAGATTAACAGGGGAAAATGTCCAAAGTTTATTTTCTAATATACATTTGGGGGTCCTATAAAATGAGACTTAAAAAGGCATTGAACAGTTGGGCTTTATATGCCATTTTGGACAGAGGAGAAGGGGAGGCGGAGGTCTAGGATTTTGAAGGGGAAGTAGGCAATTTAGAGGTAACTGGGAAAGAGTAAGCACATGGCAAACAAATTCCTGTTAGGCAACATGGAAACAACAGGACACAGTGGGGAATCCAGTGAACTGTTTCTTGCATGGATCCTTCCTGTCTACCTGAATTAGTTTAAATAGGCTAAGGTGAAAAGGCTAAGGTGAAATGCTAAGGTGAAAATGCTAAGGTGAAATGCTAAATTTCCTTCCTAAAGCAGGACTGTGAATTCCCTTAGGCAGAAAAGGGAGATGGTCAAGGTTCTTTCTGACTCTTTATTTATTAATAATCAGCTTAAAATCAGTATTCCAAAAGGCACATTTCTGGGAGGCAAAACTTTAGTCCCCTTCAATTCCCAAATACCTCAGTGTTGAGACAACCAGTGTGAACTCCCAGGGTGATTTTTCAGACAAATCTGCCTGTCTCTCCAGCATACTCGAGTTTCTGTGATGGCCCAGATATAAATAGTCTGAAAGATTGAATGAAATAATATCATGCAGACAAGTAGGTCAGAATAATTTTGTTCTGAAGCAGAAGTTTTTAACCTTTTAAGAACTGAGGATCACATTAAGAATTAGATATGAGTTCAGGGAAATATACCTACCTGAACTCATATCTAATTCTACCACATTGCAAAATTTCAGGGGGAAATTCATAGGAGAGTTTACATGTAAACTCTGCTATGTATAAACCACACTGTAATACCCAAAACGAATTTGTTTATATGCTTATAGAGTCCCATGTTTTTTCATATTTTCATTTTTCAGTTAACACAACTCATACTATTGTTTTATTGTGTTAAAAATTATTATAAAGGAAGATCAAAAACTTACATAAGTGGTCATGTGAAGTGGGATATAAGATTAAAGTTGACCTTGATAAAGGTTAATTGCTATTGTTTATCATTTACATAGATAGCAAGTACTCAAATTTGATAAATAATTTTTGAAAATAAGCTTATTGTAATTGTGGTTCTTATTTCATTAATTTTACTGAACCACAGTGCAATGCAATATTAACCAAACCTTCCTTTGCAAATTAAGACCTCACAATGATATATGTCCATAAATACTGTAAAAGAATATGAAATAGGCAAAATTGATTACTGATGCCTTGTTCAGAACACTCAGATTATTTTAGTCTTTCTTGGTTTTCAATCTATTTTAAACATTGTAATATGAACCAAAATTAATTTTAGACTGTAATAAAGATTAAAAAAAGAGCTGCAGCCCAGGAACACAGAGATTCAAGTAGCAACCTAAATTGTGTTCCAATGAGACAAAGGGGAGGTAGCCTTTTATAGTGAGAGTCCCCACCAGGTTCCCAATTAGGTCTGTCTTAGGTAAATGTAGTATCCAGATTGTGCAGATTGGATGGGGCAGGTCTTGGTCCATCTGTAGAAAGACAAAACCAGGGTTTCCTTGCAGCGGTTGACTCAGATGCTATAAACAAGCAGGGCATAGTGTGGAAAGCTAAGAGTTCAGCCTGAGGTTCTTCCCTGAATGCAGAATACATGAGGAGCCCCTGTCAGCAAATGGCCTCTAAAAATTTATAAAATTTGAGCCCTCAGTTAACCTTGGGAATTACCTCTTACCAAATAAATTACTTCTTGAGGTTCACATCAAATGAATCTTTGTGAAAAACTGATACTAATGCACATAACCATTTTTGTTAGAAATATAATTAATTCTGTCCAGTGAAGATACAACTGATCATTTCCTTATGGTTATTGGCTAAATCTCCATGTATTTGCAAACTCACTTGAGTGTTTTATTTATACATGTGTATCCTTTGAATTCTCTTTTGAAGCAGCTTTTACACCTTGCTGGTTCCCTCAAAGTTATTGTGTTGAATAAAATCTATGAAATATATTCGTTTGATAAGTTTATATCATAGTTTAACCTTAACAACATCTTCAACACATGTTCTAAGTTGTCATCAACAATAAAAATGAAAAACATCATATAGCATATATAGATTTTAAATATTTATATATAAAGATGATCCATTTTTGTAGCTCCTACTTAGTGTCATGGACTAGGAAGATAAAAGAGAAGAAAAAGAAATTTAGCTATTTATTTAGAAATTTAGTTATTTTTGAAACTTAAAACGTGAAAGATCCTTCTCTAAAATGGTAGGATTTACAAGACTGTCATCCTGAAGTTTTCTGCACTTAGCCGATTGCAATGCACTTTGCTATTGTGTGTGTTGTTTGCACATGGGAAAGTTTAATAACAGAATTTATAATCTTCCAAATTTAATGAGACAAGATTATTCTGAGCAAACCTGTTTTTAAATATTATAGGCTGAAGTTGTTGCTGGTGGAAATGTGGTCCTTTCACGAGTTGCAAGAGAAGCATTTCCAAGGACCCACAACATATTGAAGGATGAGATGTAGCAGTAAGATTATTTGGAATAGAAATGGAAGGCTGTCCCCATGTTCCTGGTGTCTTATCTCCATCACTCCCATTGTGGATAAAGTCCAGCCGTGTCTTTATCAGGCCCAGACATAGGATCAGTGTCTACAGATTCTATGCTGTGGCAAAGCTTAGACATCAGTGCAGCCTCTGACCCTGTTGGTTAGCACAGTCTCTGTTCCCGGCTGTGCTCCAGCTGGTGCTGCATTGCTGAACCCTATAACCGTGTGTGTGTGTGTGTGTGTGTGTGTGTGTGTGTGTGTGTGTGTGTGTGTCCCGGGCTTCTGCTAGGTCCTCCCCCTAACCAATTCATTTCCTAGATCCCACAGGGTTCTGTGTTCCTGATCCAATCTGATCCTTCTCACAGGCTTGACTGGCATGCTTTTTTTTTTTTTGCCTCCCTGGTTCCCACTGCTCATTCATCAAGGCAGAAGCATCTCCCCCTGCACCATCCTGACTGGGCGTGTGAGCAGCACAGGAGTTTCCCCTTCATTGTCTATTCCTTCTCACCATAGTCTGGGCAAGTGGACCAGTCTTACACTGGGGAGACTGGAAAGCCCGTCCTTCCTCCCTACATGGGGGGGGGAGGTGTGTAAATCCCCTTGGAGGGGCAATGCTACAATCTCCTCAGTGTCTGAAGCTGTAACCTCCAGATTTAGTTAGGCTTATTATATGATTCAGCTCCCTGGTAGATTAGGCTTAATAACGTCTGATTCCCTTCCTTTATTAATATCTAGCTACCTATGATAACAAAAAGAGTAAAAGTAAAATTATGTTCACAATAATGCTTTTGTTCAGTGAAATATACAGCTATAGCAAGATAGCATTTATTCTTATTTCCAATGTTTTCATTACAATTGAATTAGTATTCCTTAGATAATAAGCATTCTGATCATTTGGCTAAAAATCAAATGAGGTAACAGTTTAATTGTCTGATTTCTGGGGAGTAACTGCATCTTCTGGGAAATGGATTATGACAAAGTACAAATTTATTTCTGTTCTTTCAAAAAACAGACTTCAATTAAATGTTAACACCCCAGGTGTTTTGCATCTCTTCAATGAAAACATTATCACTGCAGCTGAGACAGAGGTATGTCAAAAACCCAGATGCTTCATACATTTCCTTCGGAATTCAATAAAGAAAGTTAAGGAAACTATCTGCATGTGAATTACTTTCTGCAAGGGAAGGAATCCTGACACTGATTAATTGCCAATCAAAACCCATATTCACTGGAATGACAGTAATATGCAAATAGCAGAGGCCAACTGAAGAAGGCCTGGAATGACATTCTACTTAGAAGAAATTTAATTTTCTGGAAATAAATGCAGCATACTAAGAAAGTAAGGCTTGGAGAAAAATAAACCAATATAGATAGCTTAGAGGTATAATTTTATTTTGCTCTTTTCAAATCATTTCTCACTTCATATGTCCATAAAAGTGATTTAGACATTTTCCCCCCAATACAAGATATTTTTATTGATCCACAGATCTTTTTCCAAACAGCCTTTAGAAACAGCTAAGATCTGTTGTTTTCTCTTGGATTGTGGAGAGCAAGGATATACACGTATGTTAAAGAGACAAATGAGGGATTTTGGTATCTAAAATATAATGGATCCTTGTAATTCTAGTTTCTTTTGAGGGATGTGGGACTGACGCCAGTTTAAGGAATATATAACACCAGCACATGATCAAATGCTAAAATGTTCAAGAGGGGAAATTTCTGAGGAGGGTTGGAATAAGCCACTCCAAAACATGCCACCTTGGCATGAGGACTATTTTTAAGCTGCAGACAATTGAAAAATAGTAGACATAGAAACAACCCTCTGCCCTCTGCCTTTCTGCCTAAATGTAGGGCATACATTTCTCTCTGTGAAAGCAACATAAATTTCCATTTGTGAAGATACTGACCTTCTCATACCAGAAAGAATGGAGGTGGCACTGAGATGAGTCTGCATAAACAAACCTTACTAAAACAAACCTTACTGCCCCTTTATTTACCATATATTCTTAGTCATCTCACCACAATTTATATTCTTTTGTTCAAATGTTATATAAGTCCCTAGCCTAATCTCTTCTTTGGGTTTTTCATTTCTTTTCTGTGACTCCCTGTACACATAAAAAATATTAACATTAAATAAAATTTGTATGTTTTTTTCCTCCTGTTAATTTGTCTTTTGTCAAATTAGTTCACACACCAGGGGTAAAACAGAGGGTAAACGGAAAGTTTTCCCTTCCCTACATTTCCATGCAACCCGGTGTTTTTTAAGCAATTATTTTCTATTACATTTTTTATCAGCTCTACGAATATATAAAAGGAAAAGTCTGCAAGTGTTAGGTTGACTTTGATAATGATGTAACTTCAAGGGTAGTTTGGTGTGGCCGAAATGTAGTACACGGAGCACGCTCATGAGTTGGATCACAGCAAACCTTAAGACTATGGAGTTTGGTCTTAAGCAGATTTCCAGTAGTTTGCAGCCTGGAGCTTAACTACTCATTTTCTCAACAAATATTTTACTTGTTTATTTAATGAGTATTTTACTGAGCATAGTGTATGTGCCTCTCACTGTTAGGTACTAAGAGAAAAAAACAAAGTATCTGACAAATTCTCTGCCCATAAGGAGTTTACAATACATAACTAATAATATTTGTAGAAAGTTGACAGTATTGTTTATAACAGGAAGTGCTAAAGGGGTACAGAAGAGCTTGACATTTGTTAGCAATCTGGAAATACAGATGTCAAGGAAAACTTCCAGTCATTTAAACACATTTATTATTTGTCTTCTTATCTGTATCCATGACTTATTAGTACATGTTACTAATACAAAGTGGTATGCATTTATTTTACCATACCTTGGAGAAAAATTTGCCTTAAATCTGGCACAACAGGTTGAATCCTAAGAATGCCAGCTCCAAGTGAAATAAGCCAGGCAGAGAAAGACAAACAGCACATGACCTCGATTGTACGTGGAATCTAAAGAACTTAATAAACTGATGAACAGAATAGATTCAATGACATGGAAGCAGAGATGAGACTGACGAATGTCAGAGGGATGGAGGAGGGCGGGTGGGTGGAGGGGGAGAGAGTAACCAAAGAATTTATATGCAGATCTGCACAACCCAAGGACACGGACAATGGTGGGGAGAGGGACTGGGGAGGGGGATGGGATGGGGTGGAATGGGTCATTGGGGAGAAAAAGGGACATCTGTAATATTTTAAACAGAAATAAAATTTAAAAAAAAATAAAGAATGCCAGCTCCATCACAAACTGAATCTGCAACTTTGCTCAAAGGGTCAAAAACTGTTACCAAGCTAAAACAAGAGTTCATCTGCCTATGCCCACAGACCAAAAAAATATGTGAAAGTAAGAGTTTGCTGTGGAGAAAATAATTAGTTTATTAAGATTGGCACCCATTTGGAGAAATGTGAACTCAGGCTTCAAAAAACCTAAATCTCAGGTGGTTGACAGAAAAAAATGCTTTTTATAGCAAAAATCGTAAGTCATCATGAGTATGAGGTTTGGTGATGTGGGTGAAACTGACTGATCAAGAGTGAGGTAAGGGCAGGAAATAATAATTTTATGTCTTGAGGTCAGCTTTGGCATTCCCCAGTCTGGTTGCATGGGGACATGGCCAGAAGGTTGTTATGCTTTAGGGCTCAGGAACTGAAACACAACTTAGGGCAAGATGATCTTTAGCTTAAGTAAACCCATACCTTTTGACCATTAATCAGGGCCTGGCCATCATTTCTTGCTGTTATAGAGAGTTAATAAATGTGAGGGAAAAGGTCAAGGCTATGGGGCATGCTGTGAAGAAACTGAATTGACTGCCGGGGCTATAAGTTAGATAAAAATCATATGATAAATCAGGACCATCAGTTTCCGTAGGAAAGTTGTAACACATGATGTCTGCAGGAATGTTTTCTCCTCCATGATCTTGAGCTTTCAGGCCCATACATCATTGGAATGATGGTCCTGATACAGTTCAGAAGAAGCTACTTCAAAATATGGAAACTTGCAACATTGAATATTTTAAGCTAAAGAAATTTGAGCAAACAATTGAAGCAGGAGGGTCACTCTGACCTTCCCCTTGCCATTATTCTGTTACTGAACTCAAGGGGCTCACCACTTTGGGTATTCATTCAAGGAGAGATCTGGTTGTTGCAACCTAGTTTAATTTACTTGCAGCAAGTAAAGGAGAAAGGTAATTCATACCCAAAACTCTGTTTCCTGAAAGGGAAGGGAGGTTTAGCCATTGGTTATAGACGCTCTTTAGTAAATTATGTATTGATTTTTTCTTTGCATTTGGCTACACTTATCAGGTATGTTTCCTGTCAAGTTCATCCTGTTTACAGCTAAATCTGCAAAATACTATGTTACATTTTAAAGTTCAGCAAGAATGCCTTTAGTAAGAACTGCCCATCCTGGAGACTCAATCTAAGTTCCCCCAAACCTGCCCTAAAACCTTCATGTGAGAGGTGCCTTCCTTATGCCAAGAGAAAAGGGGCACCCTTATCTCTTAAGACAGAGACCCCAAGAAGAATCCTAGCAAGCCCATTTGCAAAATTGCCCCCACTTAACTATACTTACCTCTCACCCTCATATTTCTATAGGACTACACAGTGTTCATTAAACCTAGGGTAAAAAATACTCAGGCAGGTCGAGCAGTTTCTTTGGGTCTTAATTTACTTAGGAGGCCTCCCATGCCACGCAATGTTAATTGTGTTAAATAAATGTGTATAAAGTAAGTAGTGTCAAATAAATGTATATGCTTTTTTCCTGTTAATCTGTCTTTGTCAATTTAATTTTCAGAACCAGCCAACAACCCTAAGAGGATTGAGGGAAAGTTATTTTCTTCCCTAAAGTACAATTGCTCTTAAAATAGCCAAGATTGTGTGTGTTGTCCAGAAAGCCCAGGAACTGAAATATCCTCTACCTGGAATAGCTCGTCCAAATCCAAAGAATTGAAAGGCTTTCCTGTAAAGTCTTTGTAATTCTCCTACTTGAAAATTTATGTTGTGTACTTTTTGGGTTCTTTTTAACCACAGGTGGTCCTTGACAAATATATTTCATTTTTAAAAATCCAAACTTTCATAAAATATGTGCTACCCTGCCTAAAACACTTCTGACATACTGAATTGAATCTTTAATACAAGTAAATTAAATAATGAACAAACTCATTAGGTTATCCCATTTTGGTTGTTTGATTTTGTATAATTAATTGTAGATTTTATTGTATTTTATAATTACTCAGTTTTTTACTATATGAAAAAATAATAATGAACCAGCCATACATATTAATAAGATAAAAGTATCATTCTCAAGATAAAACTGAAACAAACTAGAATATAAAGCAAAATATCTGGAAATATTTCACTAAAATTGTAATTTTTACAAGGTTGTATTAGAGATTTTTTGATATTTGTGGTCCACATGGAATAGAAGACATTTTATTCTATGTAAATCTGTTTTTCATCCCATAGATATTCAGAATACATACATATATTCAAAAAAAGGAATTAAAAACAGAGGTTGAAATTGTATTTATTATGAATAACACTGCAGTGAACATATTTATATATAAATTGTGGGCTGCATCTCTGATTATCACAATATCTAGAGTCATACTTTCTGCACTATGGATAACCTTGCTGCGAATATATATATACATAACTCTTTTTATTATTTATTGGTTTTTAGAGAGAGAGGAAAGAAAGGAGAGAGAGAAATAGAAACATCAATTTGTTGTTCCACTTATTTATGCACTCATTGGTTGTATTTTGAATTTGCCCTGACTGGAGATTGAACACGTTACCTTGGCAGGACGACACTTTAACCAACTGTGCTACCCTGCCAGGGCCTCTGTACGTAACTCTTTGACACTACTTAGCATTATGGTTGATTTATTTAAGTGAGAATAGTGGATAAAATTTATAAATAACATAAAGGTGTGGGTCACATATACTGCACTCAATTCTGCTGGTAGCATTGAATGAAAATGGATTTTGACAATCTTAAAGGAATTTTTGTATTTTAAAATTATTTTACAATTGATTTACAAGTAAAATAACTTCTTGTATTAATTTGTATTTCTTTCATTTTTAGCCAACTTGATTTCTATTTTCATGTTAATAAGCTATTTGTATATATTCTCATGAGTTTTTCTGTTGTGTTATTTATCTTACTTTTATTAATCTATATTTGTTACAAAAGTTGAAACTTTGTCACATTTAAGGCCAATATTTAATCCAATTATTTTATTTTTTAAACAAGTTTATAAAATAAAAATTATACTACTATGATTTTCTCTTTGAATTTCTATGTATGTATGTTTTCTCACTACATTGCACTAAATAGCCAAAAGGTCACTGATGAGCAGCCAGTACTTCAGAGGGAAAGCCAGGTCAGCCAGGCTGGAGGGAAATCCGGGATCCAGGAGGAGCCCAAACTGGGGTGGGGTGAAGGAAGGGGGGGACACTACAGGGATAAAGAAACCTTTGTTTCTCTCCCAAAGCCCAAGCCCTTGAGCTATATCCCTCTTCCATGCACTCAGATACTTAACCCAGGAGAGAACACGAGATTGGAGGAAATTCTAGAGTTTTACTCAGCACTGCCTGAACATTTACCTAAAAAAGACTTTAAATATGAACATACTAATTTTACAGGATTAGAGATATCTTTTTCCTCCTAGCTCAGTTGGGTGGGAGCATGAGATAAAAATCAGATAGCTATGGAAATTAATATGTATCTTCTTATATAGCTGAAATCCTTTAGTAAATGTGCAATTCTGTTACTAATCTACTTTTCCTTCTCCATGTGCTTAAACTTTTTTTTCTTAAAAAAAAAGGAAGGAGGGGAGAAAGGAAAGAAAGAAGAAAGGGAAGGAAAGAAGGACATTTTCTTTCTTTTATTTAATTGGAGCTGGGTGGGGATGATCATCTCATGTGTTTGCAAATCCTGCTCATTAACTGTGTAATCTTCATGTCTTCTTTCCATTAGAGTGTAGTGTAGGTTTGGAGTTGCGCTTGAATTCCCTCTGAAGTGTGAGGAGAAATAAGAGAAGGTGACACCGTACCTGGCTTCACGTCTAGGATTCCTGAAAGGTGCAGAACCTACAGAAGCCCGGCTGCAGGGACAGTGTGAGAGCAGCAGGTGCAGCCAGACTGGCTGGCAGAACTGGGGATGGCCCTCTGAATGCCACAGTTCTTTGTGGCCTCAAATGAAATGCTGAGGTGCCTGAGAGAAAGAGTCAATTGGCCAGTTGTGGCTCCATCAGAGAAATGTAATATCAAAAATGTGGTCTGGATCACTAGCAGGGACTTAGAGCGATAAAGTTTCTGCCCAGGGCAGAGCACCTCCCCAGGGAGTTTCCACCAAGCCCAGACTCACTGGAGGAGTCAGACTGCACTCTCGTCTGTGCCAAGCAGAGACGGCTGACAGCGTTAGAGAAGGGATGCAGACATCACCAGAAATGTCAAACCACCGAGAAATGGGAAAGGAAAGAGATGGGGGGAAAATAAAATTTTAAATGAGAACAGTCTAACTGGACTACAGATTTGCATTGTACAGAAATTAAACCCAGAAATGACTAAATTAAATGGACTGCAACAGGCAAGCAGGGAGCTCTGAATCGGAGTATAAGAAATGAAAAATGAATACTTTTCCTTTCATACCCAAGTTTGTCACTGGAGCTGTAATTATTAAATATATCTATACCTTTGTGTTACTTATTAAAGTAGACGGAAAACTGAGATTTCAGTTCAGTCACTTGCAACCTTATACCCAACACTGTATGTGTGATAATTTTTACTAACATAAGAATGCAGTGAGGAAACCCAAATGTGCCAAATTTTAATTTGAAGTATTTGAAGGATTTTATTTATCTTAATGCCTTGTAGTGTGTGAGAACTGCTGGCCATAAACTAAACAACAGCAATCGCAAAACCACTATAAGGAAGAGAGGGATTATATTTGTACCAAATCCTGAGAAAGCCCAGCATGTACTGAAAACAGAGATGATGCTAACGAAAGAGAAAGAGGGAAAGAGAGGAGGCAATTTCACAATTGGAACAAAGCAGCATGTTGATAAAAGGTAAAGACTTGGCTTACTGACGATCAGCAGCTCTTGCCTATTTTGAAAATTAATAATCCAGAGCTCCATTTTTTATTATGCATCAAATACTATTTCTTTAAATCATAAAGCTATATAAACAAAAAGATTCTCGTTTCAGCTGCTGCCAATAATGGATAGGAATGTAATTTGTCTTTCCACGGGTGTAGGCCTTCTTACGTTAGTAAAAATGCATACTTCTACTTTGCGTAAATTGAGCCATAATCAGTTTCATTGTGTTAAAATACACATAACATAAAAAATTGTCATTTTAAAGTGTTCAGTTCAGTGCCATTTAATACACTTACAATATGTACAACCATTGCCACTATCTACTTTCAGGACTTTTTCATCGTTGCAAAGGAAAACCCCATACCCATTAAGCAATTATTCCCCATATCCCCTCCTTAAGCCCATGTCAACTACTAATCTACTTTCTGTCCTTATGGATTTGTCTATTCGGATATTTCATATAAATGGAATTATACACTACATGGGTGGGTAAAGTAGGTTTACAGTTGTCGGTATTATTGTATTATTTTCCACATGAATAACTGTAAACCTATTTTTGCCCATCCCTGTATATGGCCTTTTGTGATTGGCTTCTCTTACTTCACATAATGTTGCTCAGTTTCCTTCCTGTTGTGGCATTTTCAGTACTTTGTTCCTTTTTATGGCTATATAACATTTTATTGCATGAATGTACACATTTTGTTTATCCATTCAGCCATTGATGGACATTTGACTCCTTTCCATCTTGTGGTGTTTGTGAATAGAGCTCTTATGAATATTTGTGCATTAGTTTTGTCTGAGTACCTGTTGTCAATGCTGTTGGGTAAATACCTAGCAGTAGAATTGCTGGCTTATGTGATAATTATGTTTAGCTTTCTGTGAAACCACCAAACAGTTTCCCACAGAGGCTGAATCTTTGTTATTTGCTACCAGCAATATATGAGGGTTCCAATTTATTCTCCACATACTCCCCACCACATGATTTTCTGTTGTTGTTTTTTAATGATAATCATCTTGGAGACTGTGAGTGGTATCTCAGGGTGGTTTTGGTTTGTATTATTTACCTAAGGGCTAAGAATGTTGAAAATCTTTCCATGTGCTTACTGTCCATGTGTGTATCTTCTATGGAGAAGCGCTTATTCAAGTCTTTGCCCATGTTTTTCATTGGCAAAAATGTTTGCATTTTTAAAAAAATATATCTTCATTGATTTCAGAGAGAGGGAGGCAGGGGGAGAGAGAGATGGAAACATCAATGATGAGAGCCTGGCAGGGTGTGGCTCAGCGATTGAGCTTCGACCTGGGATCCAGGGGATCAGGGTTTGATTCCCGGTCAGGGCACATGCCGGGGTTGTGGGCTCCATCAACGACTCTCTCATCATTGATGTTTCTATTTCTCTCTCTCCCTCTCCTTTCCTCAATCTGAAATCAATAAAGATATATTTTTTGAAAAATGATGAGAGAGAGTCGTTGGTCGGCTGCCTCATCCACGATCCCAACTGGGGATCGAGCCCGCAACCCAAGCAAGTGCCCTGACTGGGACTTGAACCGTGATCTCCTGTATCTTAGGTGCATGTTCAACCTCTGAGCCAGGCCCGGCCAGGCTGGATTGTTTGCATTTTTGTTGTCGAGTCATAAAATTTTGAAAATGAAAGTAAAATTGATATGGTCTTGACAAACACTCTAGTATTACTAATGAGGAAACTGAGACAATGGAAGTTATAAGACATGACCAGATTCACCCAGTTATTACTGACCATGGGACTCAGAGGCATGGACACATTTAGAATTATGGACACATATTTTGATTAAAAATGAGATTTAAGGTTTAATTTAGGAATTAAAAGAATATAATACATATAAAACACAAAATCTAGTTCATCAAGTGTCATTTTGTGTTGAAGACAATTACCAAAGAAAATAAAACTGTAAATGGATTTCAGTGATTCCAACCTAAATACAAAGTTTAAAATATCCATCAGACAACATAAATTAAAGAGAGAGATTGATTTTATGCTGTAACATACAGGGTGTCCCCCCAAAATGTATACACACTTTAACAGCTGATAACTTAATAAATGCTGTCTTTATAATTATTCAAAGTGTGTCTTACATTTTGGGGGGACACTCTATATACAATATATTTATTCTTCGCAGCTCTAATATGCCCTCAGTTCTTTTGTTTATTTATTTTTTTATTTTAGTTTGATATAAAACGTAAAAGAAAGGCACAAAATAAATAAAAAGCTTAAATTCTTTGCTTAAAAAATGGTTGATGCTTCTCTAGAAACTAGACTTCTTTGGCATTGTTGTAAGTGGAGTGCAGTGAGGCCAGGCCTGTCCCACTCAGCTCTAAAGCCAACTTTGCCATTCCTGATCAGTCAGAAAGTGGAGGAATCATCAAAAACAACGAGGCCAAAGGTGGAAAGCCACTGAAATGGGAGATAAAAGATGGAGCTAATTAGACACTTATAAGGTCCTGAAACCAAAGCATGGATTTGGATGAAAGCACTCAGCTATTTCAGACACAGCAAACAGAACGGAGCATGACCTTCAGGCAGGGGAGAGAGGGAAGGCACCAAGCCCAAAATTTCTCCGAGGTCAGGGATTATAGATGAAGGACTGTTGATAAAAACACAACCATAGTAAATTGCCTTAGTCCCTGGTGACCTATGAGGCATGTTTTCCCTGCTCTTCTTTCCTGTATAAGAGAGAACATCCTTTATCTCAGCTACCAGGAAGCATTCTAACATTTTCTCTCAGAGTCTCAATTTTTTGTAACTTTAACATGGTCAAAATTTGTTGAGAAAGTCTTAATAATTATTAGCAGTTATCCTTCATCATGGAGTTTTTAGTAATTTGAACAGTTTAAATATAATTTGGGGGCTATTTATACTCCTAGGTGACATCTTCCCTTTGGAGCAGAGGAGGGTAATGGAGCAACAAAGGAAGTTAGAGATAGGTACACATGAACTGGAATGTATTAGACATATCTTCAAGTTAATTAATGTGCCTCAAAGACATGAGAGAAAACTATGTAGGAATTCCATTTCTCATTGAGCTCTTATAAATTTCTTCCTATAGATAATGCAGATCATTAGTTTTAAACAATAGCTATACTTCCTAAATATACAGTATGCTTCCATTTAATAGATGGCAATATGAAAACAAAACCAGGCTTTTGTGGCTACCTTCTTGGGTATTACTTTATATTTAGTTTTAAGTAGTTGTCTTATGTCCAATTAATAGGACTAACTCTAATTTGTAGATGTTATTATATAAATATCCCTGCCACATTTCCATTTGCCAGCGAAAAGGTGGTGCAAGAGAGAGGTTTATAGAATATGCAATGTTTGGAGTAAGGTTAGTGTGATGTGACCATCTTTGCTCCTCAAGAAATGATGTGGCAGATATAGTATGTTGTATACTTCAATCTAATCTCCATACATTCCTTGATGTATAGAAATTCAATTTGTTCAAATATCCATCTTTCAAATAAGACGGCCCTGGCTCTAGTTCAGTCAATTCTGACTATTCTAAAGTTTCAGTACTGTTTAATAGGAATTTCTGTGACAACAAGAATGCTCCATTCCAATATAGTAGTAGCCATTAGCCTCATGGGGCTATTGGGTACTTGAAATGTGGCCAGTAAGATGGCAAAACTGAATTTTAATTTTATTTAATTTTAATTAATATGAATTTAAGTTTAAATAGAGGCCACTGGCTATTGTATTGGACAACTCAGCACAACTAATCATGGAGATCTCATTGACATTGACAGTTATTGGATTCATATCAAGCACATGACAAAACATTTGCCAACAGATGGGAAGAGAATGTTGCTGGCAAAAACAATGTTTCTTCCCCCATTAGACAATGTCCTACATAGCACAGTTGTATGGAATTCTGACAGTAAGCTTATTGCACCTTGAATAGTAACAACAAGGCAGAGCAAGTCTGCTCCAGCATTTCTCTGAGACTTCTGTAAATGAGATCATGAAGTTTCATATTGTTTAAGCAATTTTCATTTGTGTGTTCAGTTATTTGCAGAGGAAAGCATCTTAACTAATATAAGCATCTTCCAGATTATTTGATAAAACTATCAGAAGTATATTTTAATCTTTGATATTAGAATGAGCTATTATTTGAATTTTAAGAGATGATTTTTTGTATATAGTATATATATTTTTGATATGATATGGTAAGAGTAGAGTATTTGCCCTAGCCAGTGTGGCTTAATTGGCTGGGTGTCCTCCTGTGCACCAAAAGGTGGCAGGTCCGATTCCTTGTTTGAGCACTTGCAGGAGGCAGCCAATCAATGTTTCTCTCTCACATCGTTTCTCTCTCTCTCTCTCTAAAAAAAAAAATTTAAAAATCAGTAAATAAATAAATAAATAAAATAAAAAGAGTAGAGTACTTATGTAGTAACAAGAATAATAGATATCATAGTTGTAAATGTTTTCATATTTGTTGTTCAAATTGAAATTCATCTTAAAATCTTTTGAATAGGTAGTATATATAGAGTGAAACATATATGCTTTTGTAGATAAATCGAAATTTGGAGAGATTAATGAAGTAGATAGTTCATAAGTAGTGGTGATATATCTCAATCTTGGGTCCTTTTATTTCAACAAAATACTCCTTTTAACTAGATTGGTTGTCTCTGTGATTATCCTTTGTGTAAGTGGATTCCAAAAAGAATGTAAGACAGACCATTAGGTACTTGTATATGTAGTGGTCTAGTTGCTTTTGCCTCCAACGTATCTCTAGTTATATGAAAAACCAGTATCTTTTTGAGTCAAGTAAGTTTAAGGTGGAAAATGTCACATTGAATAGAACAATATCTGCTTTAATTACATTAACGATAATTCAGGAAAAAAGAAATAACTGAAGTAAGAAATTGGTTTCTATAAAACCTAGAAAATAAAGGACATAAATGTATGAAGTTACATGCAGCGAATGATTCACTAAATTTCACAGCTAAGAAATTGAAGAGAGCTAACATTCACTACTATTAAAGTTAATTATTCAAACCACAGATCTTAACATAAAGGTTATTAGTTGCAAATATTTAGGTAGAATTTAGAATTTGTGCTTAAGTATGGGAACAATACCTTTTGCTTTTATATTTTCTTGCATTCAGAGAAGAAACTGTCTTCTCTTGTCTTTCAGGGGGAAAAACAAAAAGCAACCTTTTGAGCTGCAGCAGAGGCTTGTTAGACTAGGCATTGTTTGTTAAACCCTTGACTGGCTTGTTGAGAGAGACTGTGCACCTTCTTTTCTAAAGGCACCTAAATATACACTTGATTATACTTTGTCTAGAAAATAATGTTTTTTCCATTATGTCTTACATGAAGATAATGCAATAGATTAAAAAACTATTTAAAGTTCTAAGCTTTATGGTTTTATCATGTAACTTTATCACTATAAATTTAAGATCAACAAATTCAGATGATACTAGAATTTAAATATTTTAACCCTTTTAGTTAGTCACAGAGAAGCTTTTCTAGTTTAGCTCATAAAATACAACTCCAAAATGCAAATGTGAAAGCTACCCAAGAAAGGGTAGATTGAAAAGGAACTGTTGCTATATAAGGAACTTATCTCTCCATATCTCTAAGATACAGCAACACTGAACAAAGATCTATAAAAATAATAAGTAATTATGATACTTATTACTAAAATAATGATATAAATGATAGTTTCCATTAAACTTTATGCACCAAACTGTTTTTTATGTGATGGTCACTAAAGTAAGTTTTTTTTATTATTTATTTAATTTCTTACAGCAATCTGATGAGGTAGATACTATTATCCCTTACAAGTAAATAAACTGAAGATTAAAGGTTTAAAAAATTCATTTTACATCATGAATACTAATAGAAAAGTTGGAGTGATTTTTGGGCTGGGCCTTGTTTGTTGACCTTCTCTTAGAAATCACCATCTGGGTTCTGCTGGTGTCCAATGTTTACAAATAGTAGTTTTCTTATAAATTTTTTAATCATTATAATGGAAGAGTAAGTCAAGACTCTGTGGTGGTAAACAAGTATTCTCAAAATAGATATGAAGATACCAAGGTCAGTGGGAAATGTTACCTCATTTCCCATTTAGAGTCAATAGAAAAGCTGCACTACTCTCAAGAGAAATGGCTGTGAAGGGAAAGGTGGCTTCTAGTGTCAGAGATAACCTCACAAAGATTCCTGTGCCCTAGAATGGCATGCAAGCTGGGGAATGATTCTTATGCCCTAAGACACACACATAACTCACAAATGAGTGGCTGAAGCTGGGTGAATGAAAGGGTATTTGAGCAAATATACTATATCCCAGTTGACTTCCCATTGAACCACTGTTTTGGTACCATGTAACCCTCTATTCCTCAGAAGACGAGACCCTGATGGGGGAAAAAAAAAAAATCAAAATTGCCTATACTTAAGATTCTACTTTCCTAAAAGAATAAAAGCTTAAATTATTAATTTATATTAAAACATAATTTAATTTTTGCATTCCTGAGTTATTAATTTACTAATATCTAGTTCATTGATTTGGTAGAATGTTTAAAATTATAAATGAATTTGGAATTTTTATAACATAAAGATGATATATGGCCTGATACCTGAATACTTGCAGTCAGTTTATATATTATTTCTGGATTTGAAGTTTAACTTAACATGTGATAGCTAATATAGATGAATAGTTTGAAAGGAGTCAGAAGTGTGATATTCTGGTTATTGTGTATAATAAGGTGTGATTGCATCATTTAGAGCCCACTGTAAGCTCCATGAGGGTAAGAAACTTGACTGCAGGTCTTTGGTTGTCAATTAAGGTTGAGTCAAAAAATTCAACAATGAATGGGCCAAAGATCTGGTTTAGTAAGAAAACTTTGTGAGTGTATAAGCCACGTTTTCTTCACGTCTTGTTTAACCTTCCTATTAAAAATGTCCTTAGAGATCAGAAAACTTACATTTGGTTTTGTTCAGGTAATAGAAGTACTCTTGACTTCTCTTGAGTCATATGCCCTCAGAATCTTGCTGAATGAAACTTATAAATCTAATAAATTAATCTCAGTGTGGTTAATGAGTAGAACTGGTTAATGTTACAATTCCCTAGTAATTTCTGAAGATTTTTTAAACAAAGCAACATCTCTAGTACTTGGAAGGCATGACTTATGATAAAGATAGTTTGGGCTAAGAAGGCTTTCAATAGACCTCACAATCAATCCTTCTATATGCGCAACTTTTCTCACAATCACACACTTAGCTCAAATTAATAAAATGAAATACAGGTAAATTATCCTTTATTGACATTTTAACTAATGGACATTTTCTTTAAACAAACTCTCTTCCCAATAACCCCTGAGGTTTTCAAATGTGATTGTCTAAACATGCTTGCTGTGTTTCCCAAATCTCAGCCTGCCTTTCACTGAGGAAGATATTGTATTATACGTAGATGGAAGAGACTTCTTAAATATCTATTCATTTCTATCACTGTAGGCCCACATTTTAGTGATGAAAATGTTTGACAAGGAATTGATATTTTTTCTAATTTGGAAAAGATGTATGGGGAAGATGGATTCACCTTTACGTTATCTAGAAGTTTTACAATTATACATCATAATTTGTTTTCAAAAAGTATTAATCAAATGAGTATGCATCTGCTGCTATAGATTAAGGCTACACTAAAAGACATATAGAGGTGGCAAAGGAAAAATCAATGAAGACAAAGAAAAAACCATTCAGTGTTCTAACTAGAACAAAAGATTTCCACCCGGCTGTATAACAAAAGGCTAGCTGTTTCAAGAGCCAACTGAAGAAATATTGAAGAGTAAGTGTAATTATTTAATTGAGTTTCATCAGGGACATTGATTAAATCCACTCCCCCAAATTATTGTGACAGCTCGTAACTATAGATGATGGGGTGTCTGTTTTAAACACCTACATTTACAGCAGGTAAATGACTCTTTAAGCAGTGTTCACGTTCGCTTCCAAACCCAGTGAGGACTAGACAGGAGGAAGGAGGGCTATAATGCCATCTGAGTGACTTAGAGCAGGCATAAGGGAAGGTTATGCACTCATAGATAAGGGCTTTCATAACCAGGGTGATTAACATCTGGCCCTGCCCAGAAGCCAAGTGATGTTGTTTCTGGGTATCACCTAATGAAAGAACTGGCAACAAAAATTATTACTATGTACTTTGGGTGGGGGTTGGGGGGTAGGCAAAATTGTTCTATTTTTACCAAGTAGATGCAAAAGTACCAAAACTGGCATTCTTAATTCAGTGCCCTAAAGCAATGTTGGATAAGCTTCAAGAAACTTAAAAACACCTTGAAATTAAGTATACACAATTTTATATGTGTGCATAATTCCATTTTTATAGGGGGGAAAGCTCTACATCTCACTGGATTGATTCTCTGTATGGTCTACAGCTACACACACACACAAAGGCAAATACCACTTTTGGTAGATAACTTGAGAACCAGAGAAAAGAAAATTCACATTTTATATGTGTTGTACATTATTAATAAAGAAAGAATTCTTCCACATTAGCTGACCTTTCGTGTTCCCCCTCTTTTCTGTCCAGAAGGGATACTCTCTATCCCACTGAAGAAATTCTGATTTGGAAAAATCATTTTAAAATTAGAATCCATCCCCCCTGCCTATGGCTCCAACCTTCTCACCATGGCTTGCTTCCCTCAGGCTCTCTGCCCCAGGCCTATCGATTCCTTGCAATTTCCCGTATGTTTTCTGTTCTCTCTGACCTCTTAACATTTGCAGACACAGACTTTTTTTTGGTCTGAAATATTAATTCCACCTTCAGTCTTCATCTGATTAACCCTACTTTCCTTCAGGATCTCTTTCTGCTCACCATTGACCAGGACACTGGGCAAATCTCTGTCAATGCACAGATCAAGCTATGTTGAAATATGTACATTTCCATTTTTCATTACTAAGTTGCAGTTCCTTGAAATTATATGATTTTAGTACTTTATTCACTTCAGTAAGCTCACAACTTCACACTACATCTGGTACATCAAAGGTCAGTGGTCTAGTGGATGTTGATGGTTTTGAAAAAATGA
Organism: Miniopterus natalensis; assembly: GCF_054644295.1. Classification (NCBI taxonomy): domain Eukaryota; kingdom Metazoa; phylum Chordata; class Mammalia; order Chiroptera; family Miniopteridae; genus Miniopterus; species Miniopterus natalensis. The sequence goes on from NC_142088.1 coordinate 64,986,511, forward strand.
GTTGTAATGACCAAAAAGTTCAATGAGTTTTCTTTTTTAGGGTGCATATGTTTTTAAACAAAAAATATATATGCTAAAGACATTAAGGACTACTTTTGGAAATGACTTCATACAGAGAGAAACAATGTAGAAAGATATCTTGTCATAAGAGAACTTTCCTGAAGCCACTGAAATGATTAAATTCATATCACATAGTTGATACCTGAAAAGACCCACTCTCTCTTGAATCATTAATTCCATGTCCCCTTCGAAAGTAAACACAATGTAGTTGAAGTTCATAAGGAAGGGATGGAATTTATATTTTGTCAGATGGTTATACCAGCAATGTTCTATTCTCAATTTAGAACCTGGACAAATTCCATTGACTTACTTTCTTAATAATGTTCTTAAGACCTGTGATTTTCAACTGGTTGTGTAGAAGACACTGCTATGTTCCAATCACTTCATAACTGAAGGACTTATTTTATAGTTGCTGACAGTGCTGCCCCCCAAATCTGTGGGCTGTCAAATATTCCTATGTTTGCCTTTAGCTGAAGGGAGCCTACTCATCCAGCGTCTCGCTCTGACTCTGAGGGCAGCCTACATTAAATGAGCAAATTGATGAAACATAAAGGCTGGGCCACTCCTCACCGGCTTGGAACAATTTAGAAGGAGCATTGCCGTTTCAAAGACTCTTCTGAGATTAAATGACTTTTTTTTGAGACTGTATCAGAGCCCAGTTTCTCCCTTAGTTCAAAGATGCTTTTCCCCTTTCCCCCTCACCACCCTTTACTCCAACAGGTGCCAATTCTGAGATTGTTTCTTAACAAACTCTGGCACTTGTGTCTAAAATAGGTCTAATGGACAAATATGTAAGCACAGAAATCAGTTGAGAGGCTATTATTGCAATCAGGGGACTAGATTTTGATGGTGGAAGTGGAGGTGATGAGAAATGTTCAGATTTTGTGGAGATAGGGACAACAAATTTTGAAACATATTTGGTACAGGATGTGAGAGAAACTGGAGTCTAAAAAACTTTTTTTAAAGGAAAAATAACAGTATATTTAAATGGTGATGGGTATGATCCAAAAGCGAGTCAAAAACAATAATAAAAGATAATGAAGAAAAAATCATGGTGGAACAAACTTGAGTTAAACAAGAGGGAGTAGGGTCTAAAACACAAGTGAATACAGTGGCATTAGGTGTGAATATGGTGATATAGTTATAATAATAAACGTTTTTTAATGTACTGGACATAAAGCCATCGCACATTGTAAAGTATTAGTTATTGAGCTGTGCTACAAATAATAGGTTGAAGTTGTAGCCATAATTTTGTTATCTAGTAAAATGTAGAATATATTCAGGTAAACCAGCTGATTTTTATTTTTATTATTTTTTTTATATTGTATTATTATTATTTTTAAAAATATATCTTTCTTGATTTCAGAGAGCGGAAGGGAGAGGGAGAGAGAGAGAAACATCAATGATGAGAGTCATTGATTGGCTGCCTCCTGCACGCCCCCAAACGGGGATGGAGCCCTCAACCCGGGCATGTGCCCTGACCGGGAATCCAACCTCAATTGCCTGGATCCTAGGTCGATGCTCAACCACTGAACCACACCTATCTAGGCACTCGCTTATTTTTAAAAGTACAAGGTGAAAGAATTGCAATGATGGAGTATTTGAAACTTTTGAAACCTTCTAAATTTGTAATAGTTACAAAGCCAAACATTACATGCATCATTAGAAATGTAATTGTGAATAAAGTATGTTTTTTCCTACATATTAATTTAAGGTATATCACATGTTAATAGAAAAAAAAAGGTGAAAATGTACCCAGGAAAAATAAATATTATTAAAAATTTGATTTCATTAACATTTGAAAATAGAGCAATAACATGTTTAAAGTTAGATCTTAATCATATGTCCCACAAAAATTAAATGAGTATTATTCCCCAAAGCATTCATGAGGTAACATATTGCCAAGAATGGAAATTTAATATCAAAACAGATTGGGAAAAGTAGTTAGCATCTCCTATATATCCCGATAAACTAATCATTTTTAAGTAACCCATTAAAACATCAGTCAGATTACAGTAGCAAATTCTTTCACATTGGGCCTTACCACTTACAAATGTGAGCATATGGCAACAAATAACTTGAGAGAAAATCTCCTTTTCCAATGTCATTATCTACGTAGGTTTAAAATCAATTTCTGCTACCATTTACTTTTATTTGGGAACATATTGGAAAAGACTACATGTAAAAATACTGCCTCTCTCTTCTAACTCCTGACTGTTAAAAGATTTTATTTTAGTTATGATCTTCGCCCCATTTCCTATCTGGGCTAAATGTTAACCTTTATGAGTTTGCTAAATACAAACATGCTAATCTCAAGTACTGTCACACCAGAGGTGAATCATTACCAGCAATGAAGGGATATTTATTGCAGCACAAATGTCCTGTTTGTTAGGCAAAGCAATCTGGTCCTCCCAAGATCTACTTTTGTCACCATAGGAAAGCTGGGGCTCTAAGAAAGGGAATTGGGAGCCAATGCTTTGCAGGTGATGTGAAATTTGCAATGTCACTCCATTTCCTTGTGTAGATCAACTCCAATTAATTTTGTGAGTTTCTGTAGAAAGTGACTGCCCCTTAAACTGCCTCCTGGTCATTCAGTCATTGTCAAAACTTGTGGTACAATTGTTTCTGCAATTGCTAGCAAGCAAGAAAAAGTGGTCAGCATCATGGGGCAGTGAACTGAGATGTCTAAAGTCTGAGAATTTTTGCTTCCCACGCAGTGTTGGTAAATTAGAATTACATTTAATCAATGAAGAAACAGATTGTTTTTCTATCTTTCTTTTCCTTCCTTCCTTCCTTCCTTCCTTCCTTCCTTCCTTCCTTCCTTCCTTCCTTCCTTCCTTCCTTCCTTCCTTCCTCCCTCCCTCCCCTCCCTCTCTCTCTCTCTCTCCCTCCCTCTCCCGCTCTCTGACATATATGATATATATCATCTGTTGAAGCACTTCTCCATATCTTTTATTTAAGAATTCCTTGTTACAAAGGTTCATAATTACTAAGCGCAGAGGAGAATGGGTGCTTGCATTCTGGATGGGTATTTTAATTTAAAAACCTATTTTGATCATTTGTGTGATGAGTGTTCAAAACATGTCTGCCAGATTATTGGATGTATTTTGCATTAATAAGACATTGCTTTTTAAAAATTATTTGGTCATGTTTCTGTTAATTGAAAAGTTCCTTTAAAATTGAAAAGCCTTTTTAAAATACTACCACACTTTTCTTGCTACTTCTGTGTGGTCAAGCATTGCTGGCTTTCTAGTCTCAGTGCTTGAAACTAACAAAAGAACACAGAAAATATTTTGTTGGTAAGGTGCTGCATATATCTTTGGCCCTGACCAAGCAATCCCAACTTATTTCTTTGTTTTACCATTTCTTTGGACCTCCCACTCAAACTGGATAACCTAAACAAGAGTTACAGTAATCATATTTGCTTCTTTAAATATATGGAAAACAAGAAGAAGCTCATGAAGTTAGGTATTGGTAGCTGGTTTTTATGCAACAAGGCAAATCTTGAATTACTTGTTGCCATTAACATCAAAGACAAATATGGGAGGCAGAGTTGAAAGTGTATTCTTTAAATAAAATAGCCCAGGAAAGACCATGGTTTGATTCCTGGTCAGGGCACATGTCTGGGTTGAGGGCTTGGTCCCCAGTTGGGGGTGTGCAGGAGGCAGCCAATCAATGACTCTCTCACCATGGATGTTTCTATCTCTCTCTCCCTCTCCCTTCCTCTCTCTGAAATCAATAAAGATATATTTAGGAAAAAAAATAGCCCAGGAAAAATAATTCTATATTTTGCTGAAACATCTCATCTCCCCAATATCTTTTTAGGTTGAAAGCCAGGGCTATTTTCTTGGTCTCAAAGGCTCCTTCTAACCTTTAAGGCTTGTGTGAGTGTGTGCATGTGTGTGTGTGTATGTGCAATTGCACGCATACATGAAAGGTTCACTAGTATTTGAAATGAAAACATCTACCATTCTCTTATCATATAACTCAAATACTATATATAACCTGTATATAATAGAAAACTACCATATGGAAGGTTCACAAGCTGTAGGGTGTAAATATCAAACCAAATGTCTTGAAATCTTTAAAGTTGTAAATGGTAACAAATGTTTGTTACCTGTAGCTTGAATATAAATTGAATTTTTAGTGTAGCATTCTTATCACCTGGCCTAATTAACCTGGATTATTTTTCTTTATATTTGACAGTATGGAAGTTTATGTGTGAATTTTAATAATCTTTCATCTATTTCCCTGTAAGTTCTCTATGTTTTAGTAACAATATGAACTCAAATTCTTTGGGAGATTATATTTGTTCCAATTTGATATAAAAATGTGCTCTGGGTTGGGAAAGGCAAGTCAGATTTTTTTATTTTTGGGGGCCCTTAATCTTTTATTTATTTGTTATATATTTTTTAAATTTATCTTTATTGTTGAAAGTATTGCAAATGTCCCCTTTTCCTCCCCATTGATCACCTCTACCCTACACCCCTCCCTCCTGGCCTTCACCACACTATTGTCAGTGTCCATGGGTTATGCATATAGGCATATAAGTTCTTTGATTAATCTCTTCCCACCCACCCACCCCTGCCTTCCCTCTGAGATTCCTCATTCTGTTCCATACTTCTATGTCTCAGTCAGATGCTTTTTTACCATCGTTCCTGGAAGCTTTATTCCATGGTAAAAACTAGCGTGATAGATTAAATCCTGGGATATGGAAAGGCACATTATATCATGCATTCTGATGAGAGAAGTGATTAAAAAAAAAGGTTACAGATTATTTAAGTAGCTGAATAGGAGTTTTTCAGATTATAAATTTATGTTAGTATTTTAAATTAAACCTTATCTTTGTGAAATATGTTGTTTCTTCCAAAACTTAAGAAATAGAAAGGAAGAACCTCAAACTGTGATGCAGCTCTGTAAAAACCTTGGGCAGCTCAACAGGATGCACCAAGGCAAACACTTTCTGCAGAGGAGTACCGCTGACCCTTGAACAACACGGGTTTGAACTGCATTGGTCCACTAATGGGAGGATTTTTTCATCTTGTAAATAGCTGACATAAAATTATGGTATGGAAAAATACTATACAGTACTGTATAGTAAAATGCATTTTCTTTTCCTTAGGATTTCCTTAATAACACCTTCTTTAGCTTACTTTATTGCAAGAATACAGTATATAATACATATAACATATAAGATATGTGTTAATTGATTGTTTGTGATATTGGTAAGGCTTCTGGTCAACAGTAGGCGATTAGTAGTTAAATTCTGAGAGAGTCTTGTGGCAATAAGAGCACATTATCAAAATGAAGTGCCTACCCTATTGGATCAGACAAGGGGAAAGTGAGATAATATATTTTAAAGCCCTTATATGCACTATTAACGATAGCTTATCTAGCCCTGGCTGGAGTGGCCCAGTTGGTTGGGCATCATTCTTTGCACCAAAAGGTTGCTGGTTTGATTCCCGGTCAGGGCACATTCTGGGGCCCAGGCAGTCGATCAATGTTTCATTCTCACATCAATGTTTCTCTCTATCTCTCTAAAAATCAATAAAGCTACTTTAGAAATATAGATTATCTACAAACTAGTTATATATGGACTCTTTAACCATAATAATAGTGACCATTTACTAATCGATATCTTAGGCACTTATGGTGTCTTATCCTCATAACAATCCTATAAGGATGGGTACTGTTGCTTTTTATAAATAAAGAAATGAGGTTTAGAGAGATTACTTTCTTTGCCCAGGGCCTAAGGTAAATGCTAGGATCCAAATCATGTCTCACATATTCATACTTCCAGTCTTCTCCTGAAACATGGATGTTCTAACCCTCCATCATACCTTGTACTCACCACCACTCAAACAAACAAACAAACAAAAATAACAAAAAAGCCTTCCTGGTACACATTTATCACTTTACCTATTAGAAGCTGTTTTTCCTGCTCCCCCTGAACTTGCTGCAGCACCCAGCAGGCTCTATTGCAATGCGTTGTCTGGTTCTTTGGCAATACGATTCACCAAAGTTCTGATTTCATGGTTACCGTGGTTTATTTTTTTAATGTGTGTAATGGGAAAAGAAGGAACACAGTACATTCCCCAAAAGCAGTTATACAACACATAAGGGGCAAAAGATAGTAACCCAGGTGATGCCAGACCCAGTGGCACCTGTATCCTACCCGGAAGACATTCCTGCTGAATGCGGTTGTCAAAGAGGCTCTGGGGGGACTGGGTTTCAGCTCTCCAGCACTCAGCCTGGGGCTGCCTTATTTCCTAGTAATAAAATCACTAACAGAAAAAAATGGGGGGAGAGTCAAAAGTTATACGTGGATTTTCCAGAGTGAGGTACGTGCCCCCAACCTCCATGTTGTTCAAGGTTTAACTGTATTGTATAAGGCAATCAAAACCAAACTAGGCCCTAATATGTCTATCATGGTTAGTCATGGGCAGGGAACTGCCTACGGAGAGTGTGTATGTGACTCATACTTCGATGGATGTCAAAGATGCAACAACTCAAGGCTGTTATCTGACGGAGCTCTTTGCAACAATTTCACTCTTAAAGGTATATCTCAATGACACACCTCCACTGCCTCCAATTGAACACTAGACTTTGTAAAATTTTCATTTTAAAAATACCTTTTATAATAACAACAAACTTTATATAGTGTTGGGTATAAATGTAACAACAATATCTTGCAATACCTTAAAAAACATAAAACTCTATGGAAATCATAATAGAATAACCAAATTTAGAGCTACACAATGATCTTGGATGGCAAGAGTCTATATACATAATTAATTACCTTACAAATTCAATGAAACTGTACTTGATAGCCTAGTAAGATTTTATTTTTTATTTTTATTTATTTATTTTTTAAATTTATCTTTATTGATTTCAGAGAGAGGAAAGGAGAAGGAGAGAGAGATAGAGAAGCATCAATGATGAGAGTCATTGATCTGCTGCCTCCTGCATGCCCCTGACTGGGGATCGAGCCCTCAACCCGGGCATGTGCCCTGACCAGGAATTGAACCCCGATCGCCTGGATCCTAGGTCGACGCTCAACCACTGAGACAGGCCTGGCCAGGTGCCTAGCAAGATTTTATAAAATATTTATGAGATATCAGAGCTCAAGAATACAGAAGATATTCATGAGGAGTAACAAAGTGGGGACACTTGTCTTATGTAAATAAAAATTATAAAGTTATACAATAAATCCAAGAGCTTAAAAAAAACCATTAATTCATCATATCTTAATAAACAGTTATGTGGGGATAGAAATGAGTATGTAAAAGATGGTTTCATCATTTAGTGTTACTGGATAAGTGAACTTACCACATTTTTTAAAAACAAAGTAATTGAGGATATAGCACAAACCTTGCTTAAAAATCAAACACAGAGGGATGAAAATCTAAATGTGAAAAATATTACTTTAAAACTTTAGAAGAAAATGCAAAATAATATTTTATCATTGGAAGAAGTAAAATGAGTAAAATGAAACACATAAACATAGTCCTAAAAATGGATGAATTTGACTATACTGAAATTAAAAAGTTCATTGAATTAAACACAGAATAAAACTAAAAGCAAATAACAGATTAAAGAATACATTTATAACTTGAAAAATTTAAAAATAGTGTTTACAATATACTTTTAAAGCCTTGCAATTTAGTAAGATTAAGAAAAAGCAATAAGAACATAGGCAAATGAAGAGACCAAAGCATTCTTACAAGTGGAAATGTCAATTGTAAATAAGCATACAAAGAATTGCTCCAACTCACTAACAATTAAAGGAATAATTCATTTAAAGTCAGGAGGCATCACTTTCAACACATCAGATTCAGAAAAAAATATTTAAATCTATAAATACCAAGTGTATTTGCATATATTTTAATGAGATTTTAAATGCATTACAACCACCTTGGAGAGCACATTTGTCAATACCTAATAAGGCTGAAGATGCATATACCTTACAAGTCAACAATTTCACCACTATATACATAAATTTTCACACTAGCAAAATAAGACATGCTCCAACGTGTTAATTATAGCATTTTCAGTAATAGCAAATATCATAATCAACCTAAATTTCCACCAACAGCAGAACAAAGAATTAAACTATGCTTAAGGCATGCAGTTTGGCATAGTAATTAGAAGTGATTTTTTGGAGTCAGTGTTTGAAGTCCAGCTCTTCAATTTTGGGCCAAAAGTAGCTCTGTGCTTTAGCTTCTTCATTTGCAAAATGGAGGTAAAAATTGTACCAGTTTCATGTCTTTGTTGTGGAGATTAAATGATTAATATGAATTTCAGAGTATAGTGAGATACATTGTGAGCATACAATAATTGTGAGCTATTATTATTAGTATAAGTCATGTCAATAAACCATACAACAACAAAAATGAATAAAATAGAACTATATCAATGTGAATGGATTTTAACAAATCACATTTAAGACATTTTTAAAGAACAAAATATGACATTTACATAATTTTAAAACTAAAATAATACTATATATCATGAGTGGATATGTATATATATAGTAAAAGTATAATATCATACATGGAAATTAATCTGTAACTGGTATATTTTTTACTAATAAATAGATCTAAAGAAAATGGTGTACAAGAGTATTTGAGCATGGCCTGATTATTCCCTATATTTTTGTCAATGTTTGAAATATTTGGAAATTAAAATTACTGTATTGTTAATGTTCAATTTTTTGAGGAAACTCCACACAACTTTCCATAGTGGCTGCCCCAGTCTGCATTCCCACCAGCAGTGCACTAGGGTCCCTTTTCTCCACACCCTCACCAGAACTTGTCGTTCATTGTTTTGTGATGGTGCCATTCTGACAGGTGTGAAGTGATATTTCATTGTGGTTTTAATTTGCATCTCTCTGATGATTAGTGACTTTGAGCATTTTTTCATACATCTTTTGGCCATTTGTATGTTCCTTGTGGAGAATTGTCCATTTAGGTCCCTTTGCCCATTTTTTAATTGGACTGTTTGCCATCTGACCCAGTGATCCCACTTCTAGGAATATACCCTAAGAATCCTGAAACACTAATCAGAATCTATGCACCCCTATGCTCATAGCAGCACAATTTACAATAGCTAAGATCTGGAAACAGCCCAAATGCCCATCAGTAGATGAGTGAATAAAAAAGCTGTGGGACGTTTACTCCATGGCATACTATGCAGCTGTAAAAAAGAAGGAGCTCTTATCCTTTGGGACAGGATGGAGGGAACTGGAGAGATTATGCTAAGTGAAATAAGCCAGGCAGAGGAAGACAAGTACCATATGATCTCACTCATATGTGGAATCTAATGAACAAAATAAACTGATGAACAAAATAGATCTAGAGACATAGAAGCATGGAACAGACTAAGGGATCTCAGAGGGAAGGTGGGGATGGGTGAGTGGGTGGACAGAGACTAATCAAAGAACTTACAGTTTATAAGCATAACCCATGGACATTTGGTATAGGGAATGCCTCGGGGTGGGGTGGAGATGATCAATGCAGGAAAAAAGGGGACATCTATAATACTTTCAACAATAAAGATAAAAATATATATATATTTACATATATATATATTCTATTGTTAATTTATCTTTTTACCAAGACTCTTAATTTTATTTTCCTTCATTACTTAATTTTTAGCAATAGCTTCTATAGTTCTTAAATGTGCAGTTTCTTACTTAAAATTAAATTGTACTTAAGAAGTACAAGTTGTTTAATTTTTCTTTTGTAATAGTTAGACCTAGTCTATATGTGTTACGATTGATTTTACAATGTAAGTATAGAACAATCCTATTACTAAAATGTTTACACATTTTAATATAAGTATGTTGATATGTACGAAGCATTGGCTACAGAAAGTTCGTTATTTCATAAGAAGTCATATAGAGAATTCAAAACAAGAGTGGAAAACTAGGGCATACTGCAGCTAGTCATTTCCTTCAAAGCTTCCCATGGTATCCGATCTGTGCACATACCCCATTTCTTCTATAGATTCTCATTTTGGTAGCCTTCCTGACAGACAAAATGCAGTTTCTATAGATTCTTCTTATAGTCTGTGATGAGGAGCTTGCATCATTCAGACCAGGAGTTGAAAAAGGTTTTCTACAAAGAGCAAGATGGTATTTTAAATGATATGATTCATATGGCCTCTGTCACAACTACACTCATCTTTGCAGTCATAGTGCAAAAGTCCATATAGACAGCATGCTCATGAAAGGGCATATGAGAAACAGGCGATTGCCTGCAATTTCCAGCTCTGATTCAGAGAATCTACAATGATATAGTCAATCTCTCAGACCTTATCAGGGCCCAATGTGAAGCCATTGCTTTCCTCTTAGAAGATGTAGTGGAGGAGATTGTGGCAGTGCTATCCCCCAGAAACCCAATACTAAAAAGAAATAAATTAATTTTATTGATTTTTAGAGAGAGGAAGGAGGAGAGACAAACATCCATCAGCTGCCTCCTGCATGCTCCCTGACTGGGGATCTAACCCACAACCTGGGAATGTGCCCTGACTGGGAGTGGAACCTGCCACCCTTTGGTGTACAGGACAAAGTCCAACCAACTGAGCCTCAGCAGCCAGGGTGGAACCCACTGCTCTTTGAGTTGTCCTGCTTTGGGGAGTGCCTAAATGCATCCGTATTAGCTATTGACATTGCTAATTAATGAACAAAGACCAAAAGAAGAGTCTAGCTGTTCCTAAACCTGTCGGAACAAGGTCACAGGCTTCCTGGTCACTGAATAGCCTGCAGCGGGCTTCTGATGGAGTCTGTTATTACTGCCACAGGTGAGAGTGTAGCAAAACAGTCCTTTCCAAAGCATTTGAGTAGTCATTTTTTATTATTATTTGTTTGGTGGCGCAACCTAAGATTACCTTTGACCTTGAGAATGACTCCAAACAGTCTTATTCACTAATATCCAAGGACTTCAGTGTTGCTTGTCCCACCATTGGCATAATTAGGTTAATAGTCCATTAGTTACTCTGCAGCCCTTTAGGTGATTACAAAAGCTGAAAGCCTGTCCTTTCACTTCTTTCATTCTCAGCTGTGCTCATCTTATCATCAATGTAATGCGGCACTTGTGGGCCTGCAGGCAACTTCAGATACCTGTCTTTGTGGAAAATGCCAGAGGGGAACACACACACTTATTTCTGAACTAGCAGAATAAAAGACATTGTTATCCCTTCCTGACAAAAGCAAATTGCTTCCAGGAGTCTAAGTATATGGAAGGACCAAGATAAATAATTTATTAACAGAGTTTATTACTACATATTATAAAGGAGGTAATGTGCTTTCATGAGGTTATTACATGGTGGTTATGATATTGGTAGTCTATCTCAAGTCTTTATATCAAATTTTTTAATCTAATGATGAGAAAAGTAAACGGGTGCTGACAAGCTTGAATGCATTCTTCTTTTATATTTGTTTAATATGATGACCTTCCTACTTCCACTAAAGGGGCTAGATTTATATTTTAGAAGTTGGTTGAAGATCTATGGGCTTCATTTTGACTACCGAAAGGTAGAATTATCATACTGAGTCAAAAAATTGGGCAGTAAAGGTTATCATTATCTTTCTATACCTGAACATTAGCCATTAAGAATGCTATGCATCATATAATAACAGCTATTATTTATTGTACATTTACTATAAATCAGATATGAACCTAAACAATTTATCTGTATGATCTAAGAATTCTTATAACTCTTTTGAGACACAGCCCATTCCTGTTTCTATTTTACAGCTGATAAATCTGGGAATTAAAGATGTTCAGAGTAATATCTAGAAACTAGTTTTTCTAGTTTCTAGAAAACAAGTCCATGGTGTTTATCACTTTTTCATGCTATCTCTATTAATCTTTTAGATTAAGAAATCTATTAATATTTTTCTCTATTATTTAGTTGTGAGGAATACTGACTACAAAATAGATGTGTTAATGAGAAACAAAATATGCCTCTATGAAGAGCTAAACATTTGTAAATCCTCATTCTAGCATTTGGGCAGTGAGTTCACAGACATTCAGTCTACATTATGCCAGTTGAAATGTCAGTCGTGGGCTTATTAATAGAAAAACAGATAGGACAGAAAGGAAGGCCAATTAAAGCCACTAAGACCTGCTGTAGCAGCCAGATGGCTGCCCTTTCTCTTTGTACCATGTCAGGGCATCCAGATTCTAATGTCCTTGTTGATCACCCCAATGGCAAGGCTTTAGCTTGGTTGGATTAGCCCATGCCAGGATGATGTACTTTTCCACGTTAAGCCAGCTGGAAAGAGGCACTCATAGTTCTGGACCTGAACTCTGTGCTCTGAGTCAAGCTGTGAGGATAAGCCAGAAAGCTCTTTTTGCATTGTGTTTTCCTGGCCAAAAACTGGACACATTCCCTCTTTCAGGATTGTTAAGCTGTTTTCTCACCCACAGGTATATGTAATGTTTTTGAGTATCGGCAAGAGGCCTATTAATTGAACATGTCATTAGACAGAAAGAATTGGTTACAGTCTCATGATCCAACTTGTAGGTGATCCAGATTTACCATTTCTTCTATTGCTCTATTCTGAATGCTCTTTTGACAAGTTATTTAATGTTTCTCTATTACTATCAGAGTGGAAATTATAACTTACAAGAATCCAGCATCTGTTTAAAAAATTAATGAAAAGGCCCTTAGACAGATGTCTAGTGAAAAATTAACTTTACCCAGAGAGGTATGGCTTTAGTCCTGGCTCCTGGGAGGTAGCTTCTAAACCCTTGGAATATCGTGAATAAATGGAATGTCCTTTTTACTTGTGGTCAGCCTCTTGGACCACACCTGGTAGCTTGTACTAACAAGATGAATTGTGTTAAGCTCCTCAGATCCCAACTAATAGTTTATCCTAAAGCAATGACCCACTGTAGAGACTGGTCACTCCAGAAGTATCAACCATGTAATTGGAGAGTTGGGAGATTGGGCCACATCCAATCAGCCTGACCTCTGGGGCCTGGGGCTAGAGATTGAGTTCAACCACGTGGACAGTAATCAATCCTGCCTACCTTAGAAAGCCTCAGTAAGATCTCTGGACACCAAAGCTACAGTGAGTATCTTGTTTTGACAATATTTCATGCACATATTGCTACATTTCCATGCTAGGAGGGTAACATATCCCTTAGGATATGAAAGGTTTGCCTTGGGAACCCTTCTCCCAGTCTCATATATGCCCTATGTATGTTTTTATTTCATATCCTTTTGCCATAAGAAAACTAACGGTGAGTATAGTGCTGAGTGTTGTGAGGAAAATTATCAAATGTGACAGTGGTCAGGGAACCCTTAAATTTGTAGCCAGCTGGTTTGAATAGTGGGCAGCCCTAGGGAGTCCCAAACTTGTGAATGGTGTCAAAAGTCTTGGGTAGACTTGGCCATGTGGAGGAATGTGCCCTTAATTTTGAGTTTGGCATAACCCTGGGTAGGAGATGATGTCAATATAAGATTCCTACAATAAAGATGTATAAAAATGGCCATGGCCAGGTGGCTCATTTGGTTGGAGCATTATTCTGTACCCTAAAAGGCTTCAGGTTTGATTCCTGGTCAGGGCACATATTTGGGTTGGGGATTTGGTCCCTCTTCAGGAGTGTACAGGAGGCAACTGACTGATGTTTCTCTCTCACATCACTGTTTCCCTCTTTCTCTTTCTCTCTCTCCCTTCCTCTCTACAAAAAGAGAAAGTGAGGATTATTAAAAAAGAGAGAGATGTCCAAAATGTACATAACCTTTTATATAATAATTCTAATGCAAAAATTTTGACCTAGGGTGGTAGGTTATTATAAAATGATTTATAATAATACAGATAAGAGAAAATAACAAAAAACTCAACCTTTTCTCTAATTCAATATTTTATTTAGTATTTATTATGGCCTCAGTACTAAGTTAGATGCCAAGAATAAAATATAGAAAAGGTAGACACACTCCTTATAGGGAATAGTATTTTATTTATTTAAATGAATAGACAGTTTTAATATTCTATGGTAACTTCTTTTTTTTTTTTAATATGTTTTTATTGATTTTAGAGAGGGGGGAGGAGAGAGGGGGAGAGAGAGAAAAGATTGATGAGAGAGTACTATCAATAGGATGCCTCCTGCATGTCTCCTACTGGGTGTTGAGCCGGCAACCCAGGCATGTGTCCTGACCAGGAGTTGAACCTGTGACCTTTTGGTGCATAGGACGACGCTCAACCACTGAGCCACTCTGGCCAGGGCTTCTGTGGTGACTCCTTGGTTAGAAACGAACCCTTTGCCATTGAATCACATAGGAACGCCATCAGCCCCAGGTGTCCAGAGAATCTTATCGAATGAAGCAGATTACAATAGAGTTATGAATAGCAAAGTCTCTGAGTAGCAGTGGTTTAAAAATATTTAACTATTAGATAAAACAATGATTTAAAATAAATATAATTAATTAATTACAAAATAAGACAAGAGATAGGCAATGCCAAATTTGGAAGAAAGACTCAGTGATATCAAGGACCCAGTGATATCATCAAATACATCATTTTGTTTTCTGCTCTGCCATCCTCGGCATTGTGGGTTTTCAATCCTGGGTAAGAATGATCGCGGCAGGTCTATGCCATCACGTTCAAGGAAAAAGAAGGGTACAGTTGGACCATAGGTTTCCTGCTCAAAAAGTTTTCTTTTCTTTTTTTTTTTTTAATATGTCTTTATTGGTTTCAGAGAGAGGAAGGGAGAGAGAGAGATAGAAACATCAATGATGAGTCACTGATCAGCTGCCTCCTGCATGCCTTCTACTGGGGATCAAGCCCCCAACCAGGGCTTGTGCCCTGATCAGGAATCAAACCCAGACCTCCTGGATCATAGGTAAATACTCAGCCACTGAGCCACGCTGGCTGGGCCCTCCTCAGGACGTTCTGTCTTTTTACCAGGGTACTACACTATGTATTTGCCAGAGTAATGATCAGTGAGAGGATGATAAAGTTATGGCTTGAAGGGCTGGGGTTATCATGATTAACTTAATCTCATGATTCATACCTTGATACTGGTGGAGGGCCCATATCCTTTCTGAAATCAACGGACTTCCACCCTTAATTTAAGTGAAGTCATGGAAGGGTTTGGCTATTGGATAATTTTCAGTATTTGCCATAGAAATAACCTATTGACTAAGACAAGGTAGATGAGTAGAATTAGCTAGAAAAATATGGGGATCAGAGGTACAAACAGATAAAAAATTTTCCAGATAGGGAGACTAGCACATGCAATATTTCAGAGAGCCAAATCTTGAAAATCTTGGCTCAGCGGTTGAACGTCGACCTAGGATCCAGGTGATTGGGGTTCGATTCCCGGTCAGGGCACATGCCCGGGTTGTGGGCTCGATCAACAACTCTCTCATCATTGATGTTTCTCTCTCTCTCTCTCTCCTTCTCCTTCCCTCTCTCTGAAATCAATAAAGATATATTTAAAAAAAAATTTAAATTACCAACAATCTGAGATCACAGTGTAACAAGTGATTGTTGAGAAATGAGATTGTAAATACTAAGAAAGAATCAAATAGTGAAATACCTCAAATTATTTACTTAAAATGGAATGTACTAACTAATCAAAAGAATAATTGAAGAGATTTATGAAATGTATATATTTCTGGATAACATTAAGGAAAATAAACTAAATATATGTACTTTGGTGGAATGTATACATATTAATGTGATAAATATAATATACAAAACAGATACAGTTGTGAGAAGATGGTAGGATTATGGCTGCTATATCATTCAACTATTTTAAATTTAATTTAGTGGATTCAATTAAAATGCTAATTTGTTTCCTAGCAGCATATATTTTTGCTCCTACTGCTAATTTACAAAGTAGAATTGTCAAGTAAAATTTTATTTTCTTCGAAGTTCAAAATGCCACATGTGGTCGTTTAGACTGTGCATTGCACAAGATTGCCCAAGAGGCAAGTGGCAGCTTTATGTGCTCTGCCATTTGCCTTGGGGCCGGTGTGTACCCACCTGAAAAGCTTCCGTTTTTGAATTCCTTTGAAATTTTTGCATGGGCTCGCCACAGCACTGCCCAGGTGGAAGAATAGTTTATTCTTTGAAATGAGATTTGAAGATAATTCATTTTCCATATTCTCCTCTTCTCTCTCAACTAGCATGACTATTCAAAGTTAACTATAAAACTCATGCACTTAAAAAAGAAGTGTACTTGACTTTACACAAAGGCAGAGCAGTAGCAAAGTTCATGGGATAATGAATACCAATCTTCTCATTGGGAAATGAGAAATCTTCTAAAGAAAAAATATATGTCAGGCAACTGTGGTTCCTTGAGTGACCTCCAGGGATTCCTATAGATGCTCTTTGCAGAGATCACTTTTTCTGTTGGTTATTAAATTATTTCCTAAACCTCCCTCAGTTCTTTACAGTTTTGTTTGACCTACAAAAATGGTATTGAAGTAGAAGTTTCTTTTCCCTTCTGACCAAATGAGAAGAACCAAATTTATGGACGTTTTTCAAGAAAGGAAGGAACTTCTTATGGTGAATTATGCGAAGAAACGGGTCAAAATATAATTTGTTTTTGCTCTCCTTATTTAACCCTATTAATTTCAGTCTTGCAACACATCTTCTGTGTTTTCCTCAGCAGTCAGGGCCCTCCTTTGGTTTGGGCTGGTGGTGTGACCAGCTGAGTACAGCCACAACACAGGGAAAATGTTTTCTTTGAGGGTTCATGTAACAAAATAAGAGCAAAAGGCTTTTGTGTAGTAGAATGAAAAACATCTTAGATGATAAGGACATCATTGTTCCTGAAGCAGATGTTTTTTCTCCCCAAGGTCGTCCTTGCCACATAAACCTGCTTTTATCACTCCTAGAGGGAAGTCTTAACCAAATTATCCTAATAGGATCAACTTCATAGCTGATCTGAATTAGAAATTCATCTCAAAAGTCAGAAATCTGTCTAAAGGCCTGAGCCAATTCTGTCCCCATATGGAAGAACTAAAAACAATAATTGCTACATGTATTAAGTGCATACTATGTGCTATGACATATTTAAGTACTTTACATGTATTTATTCACTGACACAAAACACCATATGAAGTAAGGAATATTGCCATCTGCAATTTATAGATGAGAAAATTGAGGCATTGAGAGATTAAATAATTTGTCCATAGTCAGCTAAATCTTAAGTGAAGGAGCTAGACCCACACCTGGGAGTCAGCCCAGAGTCCAGACCCATCACTTCTCTGTCATGCCAGCTTTGATTGATCAGACTGAATATTATATTTGGGACAAAGAATCATAGAAATTTATAGATCGTCAATGTCAATCTGCTAACTAGTGCTTGCATTACTTCTGCATTTACCCAGCTAAGCATACAGCATCTCTAGGGACAAGAAACTCACTCTCTTGCATCTGGACATTTTATAGAGCTGGAAAGAAACTAATCATGCCTATGGTTCAGACTGCCTGCTTGTCTTAAGCAAATATAAGAAGAGAAGCGGACTGATTGCGGGTGTCTATTCTTATTAATACAGTGAAAAATGTCAGCAGCGTGTTATCCAGTCCAATGTTCCTGAAACACATCTCATACAGATGAAAGGGTTTGTTTTATTATTTGCTGGAAACAGTTCATTCTCAAAGACTACAAAGGTCTCACATGCTTCAAGTAGCATTGTGCAGTCTTCAATGCTTTCATTAAAAGACTTAATGAAAACTCTAATTTTCATATGGACAGTATAAAAGATCATGAGGTGACCTATGAATTTGCAGGAATATTGTACTCTGTAGAAAAGCACAGGGCATTAATACTTACAATTTGTATCACAGAGAAGGGTGTTGCTGCTGAGCAGATGACAGCTGCTTGTCAAACTGGATGGGAAATGTGTCCTGGCTTAAAATCCTTCTCCAGAAAGTGAATATAGTTACCTATCAGCAACAAATCAGTTGTTTTATAACATATGTTAGAATGAGTAGGCAAAATAACCCCCACATAGACATTCCTTCCCATACACTCACATAGCCTTATGAACTAATCTAACAGTTTCTTGATTCTTAACTCCTGTTTTCATAGTCTTTCCTTTCATGAGGGCTATTGCAACTGACTTTTAGTTAAGCTCTCTGCCTGCAGTCCCTGTCCAGAAATCCAGCTTCCGCACGTCTGTCTGAGTTCCTTCTGAATCATACATCTTACCTGATCATGTCAGTGCTAAAAACTTTCAATGGAAGCTTGATTGCTTGATAGGATCCCACATTTTTGATACCAATATCAAAAAGCTTTACATTTAGCTCCAACCCACTCCAGTTTTCAGTATCTAAAGATTCTGAAGGTATTTTTTTCACTTCACAACTCACTCAACAATACGAGGATAGCAAGAAGGGCACAGACTTTCCTGAAGGCTGCCAGGCCGTGGACCACTGTGAGTTAAGTGAGGTTAGGTGGGGCTTTTTATAGGTAGTGAGTCATGAGCAGGATTATCAAAAATTACAGGATTGTTGCAAGAAATGGAAAAGCAGAACAAATTCAGATATAGAAACATGCCACTGGAGCATTTATAGTCAACAATGCTATGAAAATTAGAAGTTCTTTATGAATTAACTTACACTGCATGAAGTAGAGATAATATGCCACTGCCTTTAGGTGATGCCAAAGAGTTCAGCAAGGGTGTCATTTAAAACCCAGACAATGGGTTTAATAAGCAAATCCCAAATATTTTTCATGAAGTCATATTTTCCTTATTTTTATAATTTATCAGAAGGGGGGTGTTGCATGTATGGGTTAAAATATTATCATTATCTTTAAATTGAGAGAAATATATTTATACTTGAGTGTAAAAATGAAGGAGGAGCCACTGCCTTCTAAGAAAACACTTTTAATTATTTTGTCACTGGTCTCATTGTATTGATAAAGAATTATCAATGACCTTTTTTCTTACTCCTTTTGAGACCCATGACATTTATTGGTGACCATGACTTGAGTATCTGGATTTGGAGACAGTCAGTCTCTGATGAAGATCCATTTTTCTCAGTGCAAAGATGTTTCTCATGAGATATTTTAGAAAAAAGAGGAAAAAGATACCTGATATACACATATATGTATATGTGTATGTATATATGTATATATGTATATATGAATGTAATTCAAAAAAGTAATTAAAGTACATATCAGTGACCAAAAAGTTATATCCTAGTTAATAGGAGACTGGAGTATATCTAAGAAATTTATGGTTAACATAGGGGATTGGGACCAATTTAATTTAGACACAACTTAAACTTAAAATCTATCCAAGACCCTGTCATCATAAGTTTTCTAAATTCAAGATTCCAAACATTAACCTACATGATAATCAGGTAAAGATGTCATTTGCCCAAAATTTGACCCACTTTCTCTTGTACATGAATCAGAGAAAAGATATATGCAGTATATAATTTTTAATTCCTTAAAGTACTTACATAAAGTACACTTTAGTGCCCCTGTAACTTTTATTTATGACAATCTCACAAACAACTCACTAGGTGCACAACAATCCTCACCTCTGGGGGAAAAAAATGACTAAATGATGTTAAGAAATCCACTAAATGCCCAACATGTTGAGAAAATGGAAAACTAGTAAGTGACTGACACGGTGTAAGGGAAAGAAAGAAGACTCTCTGTCAAGTGAACTGTAGTACTTTAAATGAGCGGTTAAATCTGTAGTTTTCAGCTGGCCGGGGAAGTTTTAATGGCTGCTTATGTGAGGAACTCATTTCGAGTACATTTGAAAGGCAGAACATCTAAACGTGCGGTGGCCTTTTTCCACCTCTCCGGAACTTTGATTGGGCCCTGGCTGCGAAGGAGAATGCGGAGAACTCAGCCACCAGCCAGTTTCTATAGCACCCTGGGGCCCTTTGGAAAGGACTCCTTGCCCCAACCTCAGTCTAGGATGGGTTGGAACAGTGACTCCTCCACGCAGGGGTCTGAGATAAACGACCTCTGGAGTCCTCGCTCAGCCTCATGAGTCTTTGATTTTGCACTGACGAGTGCAAGCCCACTTTAAGTAGGTCACCCAAAGAGCTCACATCCTGGCATGCAGTTGACATTGACTAAATAATATGGTACAGAGAGAAAGGTAACAATGGACGTTTTTCAAAAGCAAATCTACATATTTTCCTATTTCCTAAAGATTCTGCATTCTTCTTCCTCTGGGAAGCTGTCTGTGTTAGTGGTGACACTGATTAGAGCATGAGCGTGAGAATGGACCTCTGGGTGAGTGTTCATGGCAAATGCTCACAAACCTGCTGTGAAAAGAACCACAGAAACAAAACAAAACAAAACAAAACAAAACAAAACAAAACAAAACAAAACAAAACAAAACAAACCTGATGCCTCAGCCTGCCTGTGTAATTGGTTGGTGAGGGCAGGTGCCCTTTGGATCTTTAAAAATCTTTTAGGCTAAATATTTTTTATTGCAGCCTGTAAATAGATCATACTATTTTTAAATGCATGGATTTAATTAACTCTGGACCTCAGGGACCAATAAGTTTTCTATCACTTAACTCCTTAACTTACCAGCTTTGCAGCGATTTTTTTCTTTTACCTTCTGCACAAACCCTCTTGATCTACTACCATCTACATTATATACCAGATTATAATGTAAAAAAATGTCAGATGCTCCTATAAGTTATTGATATCTTTGTAATTTCTGTGACCTATATAATTATGCGCCTTTAATAACTTACATAATTTATCTAATCTTAAAGTTACAAGAAACCTTGGTGATCACCTAATTCAATGCTTTCATTGGTAAAAAATGGAGAATTTGAAATCTTTTTGTCAGTTTTTTCATCCCATGTACCAAAACCATTGTCTATCACTCCGTCATAAAAGGTAGCTTTCACCTTTGTTTCTGATCAGTTATTTTACCAACAAAATTTCTTATCCAAGTAGATTAGGGCAATTTCTCTTTCATAAATGTTGTTTTTCATAAAAGTTAAAAATGTTCATCTCGAATAATATAGTTATTTGACTTTATTTATTTGTTGTAGGGATAATTCCAAATGGATGAATCTAATCTGTGTTTTTCCCCCTCTCTTTTATGCCTTAGCAAGAGTTGAATTGAGTTGGGCTGTGCTCTGAGATTCTTTCTGAAAAAGAGCAAAGCTCATTGCTCTTAGTTTTAAACTCATTAGCACATTAATTTAAAGAGTCATAGGCTCTGATTTTATTTTCTCTCTCTCACCAACTTCACTTTGGTGACTTTTCCAGGCACCTCACTAATATGAATACCATGGCTGACTCCTGGCGTATTCCTTACAGGTGCTCTTGCGCTATTTGCCCTAATGTATAAGTTTACTGAGTGAGCACGGAGAGGCTTCTTCTACATAGCTGATGTAAAAAGTATTCTGCATTGAAACAAATTTATACAAACCAATAAACCTGCAAGAGAAGTGGTTTATTTACAGATAAGGGATATTTTTTAGTTTTATTGTAAAATGTTTTTAGAAAGAAGAAAATACAGTCATTTTGCTCATTTTAAGATTTTTGCTGTCCAGATGTACACAAACTATTTCTAAAAGTTGGAAATTTTGTAATATAATAGTTTGAATAGCATAGTGTAAGAAAAATATTTGGATTGTTTAATAAAACAAACTGTGGCTTAATACGTATTTTGAAAAAAAATTATAGGTTTCATCTATTTATAATGGTGACTTTGGTTAGGCTTTGTGTTTTACATTTCCTCATTATAACATGTACCTACAAGTAACAAAATTGTTTCTGAATCTACATTTGAAATGTGTTATTAATTCATCCTGGTTAATAAGTTAAATACTCTGATTAGAGGGGATTTTTGGTAAATTTCCCGCTTGCTGCAGATTCCGAAGCATCATTTCTTAGAATCCTAAATCCCATGAGTTAAATGGTGGCGAGAAATAGCAAAGTTGAAGAAAGGTGCCCCTCAAAGATAGACGGTTATAAATCTACCCAAAACATTACAATAAGTAGCTTAATCCTGCTGCCCTGAGATTACTATGTTTCAGTTAAAGTATTTTGACTATTTTTAAGCAAAATTTTTTATTCTAATCAAATTTACTGCTGTTGGTAAATTTTAAGTGGAAGTGTATAACCCATTTGAAGGCTATGTTGAAAAACATAAAGAGCCAAGTTTTATCCTGAGTGAAATACAGAAAATGTGTATTCATCCAACAGATATTTTGTGTTTTTTTAGATTTTTAAAGAATTCATAGGTACCAAAGGCATGCTGGTCTCTCTTTTGTATCTCTGTAATAATCAGTAGATATGTATCCACAGGGAAGGCCACCCTCTATCAGAAATATAAAGGTCCCTAAAGAGACATGGCATGTGTATAGTGACACTGCCAACAGAAACCAAAATAATTTTGTTACTATTTTAATTATAAAATACAATAGAAAGCTCAAGCATTTGAATATGCAAAGTGAACCATTACCATGTGTATAGCTAGCACATTTGGCAAATGCTAAAAAATTGAACACTGAGGATTTGTGATAAACTATGGTTAAAACAAAGCTGTTGGAATTAGTGCTTTAATTTGTGCTTGGGAGTAAAAAGTCGTAGCTTTTCACGTTGGCCATACAGACTTGTTGAGTGTAACTTTTTTTTTTTAAAAGATTTTTTTAAAATTGATTTTTAGAGGGAGAGAGGGAAGGAGAGAGAAACATGGATGTGAAAACAAAACATTGATCGGCTGCCTCCTGCACGCCCCTTACCCAGGATCAGGCCGGAACCTGGGCATGTGCCCCAAACCAGGAATCAAACTGGTGACCCTTCAGTGCACTGGGTGACACCCAATCAACTGAGCCACACCAGCCAGGGCTGTTTCTGAACTTTCACTGACATTTTAAAAGCTATTCCAACATAACAGTCTAGAGTTTCTTCTATCTATGACACGCTTAAACAGTGGAAAGTACTCTCAGGATGGATAATCAATACACACCAATTCACATCAAACAACTTGAAGGGGGGGAAAAACAAACAAAAATATTTTAGACAATGAAATAGAAGAAACTGGCACAAAGAAATATACGTGAATTTAAGAGTTATATTGTTGCTCAAAAACACACTAAAATTTTAAAGGGAAGACATAATCATCTATATTTTATGAATGCTTGGTTTTTCCCCTCCTCTGGAATGATAGATAACACCTGGAAAAAGAATCTTCTCTCATTCCACAAAAAACATTTGTTGAATGCATGTGCATCTAAACTTAGTATTGCCAGAGCCTCACTAAGTCCTGAGTAAGCAGTTTTGATGGGGCTTATACTTTAAGAGGAAAATGCAACGAGGTTGATCCCAGTGAAAAATAATGCAGGGCCGACATGGATCAAACTACCCATCAGTGGCTTTCCCTGATGAGTAAATTTTCAGGGGCTGTTGAAATGAGTGGCATTGCAGCTAACATAAGCTCTTGGAAGAAATAAGACTGTGCCTTGTCTTTGAATCCTTCCTGCCTAGCAGAGGTACTAGAGGATGTTTGCTGAACTGAAATGAACTGAAACCATCGTGGTGAGAGATAGGTGCTGTATTTTTTCTTTGACATAACAGATATGAAATCTTTTAGAAAAGATTTATACATATGTAACTAGTCAGCTTTCACAGGATTTTGTAGAATCCAATATTACTTTTATTAAGTCAGAGCCAGAGGTAAGAATATCGAACCAGTTTCAAGTACATTTGGAGGGGCATGTGATACAGGCTCAGAGAAAATCAAGCTTAACTTGGGTCATTAAAAAATTGATTTCTCTAGCACTGTTGGTTTCACTTATTCTGTAAATATGGGAAAACTAGTATGCATGTTATTTTTTTGCCCAGGTCTCCAACAGAGTGGAAGACCTTGCTTTTCAGAGCCACCGGCAATGTAAAGAATTATTCAGCCCTGGCCTGTGTGGCTCAGTTGGCCGAAGCATCGTCAGGTACACAGAAAGGTGGCGGGTTCGATTCCTTCAGGCCACACGCGGGAAAGTTTCCATCCCTGTCTGGAGGTGTGCGGGTGGCAACCGATTGATGTTTCTCTCTCACATCAATATTTCTCTCTCTATCCCTTCCTCTCTCTAAAATCAATGTAAAAAGAATTTTTTAAAAAGAATCATTTTAAATGGCTTGTTGGTGTTGCCAGAACTCTCTGTTCTTGGGTAAACTCTGAATATATTTGATTCATGCTCATTAGTTAAATCCTGTAACTGCTCTGGAGTCACATGCTCAGTAGGAGAAACAACAGAAATTAATTTACATCAGAATGGAGCCCTCTGGCTCAAGAATCAAAACACCTTAGCTCATTCTGTTACTCTAGGAAAACACATGAAGGTGTATGTTTAGTTGAGATTAAGGCAAGAAAGACCCTTTTTCATTTTCTTTTCCTTTTTCATTCTTAAATAGGATGAATAAGAGGAGGATAATCCATAACTATAATTACAATTTTCTTTTTATCAACCCCTTGAATTCCTCCCATGTCATCATTACCTTTAAAGATTACAACCTTTGCAAATTCATGAAACATTTTTTCCTTTTTCCCTGGCAAAGTATTTATCATTAATTTTGGCATTCAAATACTACACAAATTAGGAAAATGGTAAAGGTAATTATAAATAAGGTTTTAATAATGAAAGAAAACATTTTTTTCAAGGTAAGAATGACTTTCTAAATTAAAGGTGAAAGAGGCATAAGAATAAAATTTTCTCTGCTGTTACTTTATGAAAAATAAAATGTTGACTTCCGGTTGTGTTCTCCCCTAAGTCCTAGTCTGGAACACTTGCTGAGAATAGGTGAGAGAGACAATGGAAAGTATAGCACCTGGCACCACATAAGTGGGCACTAAAAAATCATTTATTTTCCATTTTATTTCTTCTACCTAAGGGGAACATTTATTCATTCATCCATTTAGCTAATATTTATTGATATCACCTATGTGTCAAATACTCTGTAAGGTACTTGGGATTCAGCAGTGAGCAAAATGAAATTTTCATCACATTTGCTAGCCAAATTGACATCCACATTGTGAAAAGAAGGAATAGGAGATGTTGAAACTTAATGGACTCTGACAGTCTCCTGTAAGTGTAATATTGGTCAAAGCCAACACAAAATGCCAAAATGATTATTGTGATGTATATTAATGAAAACCTTTTGTTTGATGTAATTTAAATACAATATTTAATTACTTGAATCAGATTTTTACTTTATTCTTGACCACTTGAGAAATGTGATCACTTGGGAACCATACGTTTTGAAGTGCATTGTTGCTATTGAATAGCTCTGTAGATTAATTATTGTGGGTAAGGGTATTCTTGGCGGGGTGTGTGTGTGTTATAAAAGACTTACTAGACAGTATAATGTTATAGATGAGAGAGGCCCTAGATAACACTTATCGAGATGTAGATAGAGGCCTCAAATATGTGAGATGAGTGTCACTTGTGATCAAGCCAGTTAGCATGTGCAAACAAAACTACTGGCTGCACTTATTCTTTTATATATTAGTTAGTTGTTAGTTACAAAAAAAAAAAAAAGAAAGAAAGAAAAAAAAAAAAGATTATCACTATCTTTAACTGCATCCATCTTTGTAGATTCTCCATAGATAAATTTATTTTCCATTCCTGACAAATTAAATGTGTACCAGAATATCTAACTGAGTATACTACATGTCAATCAGTATTTTGTAGGCTTCCTAATCAGAGCTGGTTTATTATTTTTTTATGTTGAGAAATATTTTTAAGAGCACAGCTTTTAAATGAATTTTTAAATGTTTGCTTTTAGAAAATGCCAGGTTTTTAAGCCAACTTGTTCTCAGGAATGAAATGCTAAGATTCCCTGTTAAAGTGAAATGTTTTTACTCCGCTATTCACAGATCTACCACTGTTACCATAGTAACTCATTCTTAGATGAAGAATAAAGCAGGGGGACTAGTTAGTGTATTGCTAAATCTGACCCAATGATGTCAGATAAATGTTCACTCATATCTAGGAGGAGATAGTAGAAAAATAGTTTTTTATCAAGGACTATAAACATTGATCAGTTGTCTAGAACAGGGAAAAGAAAAAACTGAGTAAAATGTGTTTTGCCGTGTGTGAATTTTTACTAGATTACTTCTCTGGTGTTAGAAAAAGTGGATTTTGATTTAAATAAGAAGAAAAGATTTCTGTAGAGTGTCTTCTGCAGAAATCTTCAGAATCCTGGTAAAACCTAGGAAAAGTTCCACTTATTGATACAGTTTTACAAGTGTTGATCATATGTGAGGAATAATAATTAATGATTTTATAAATTTACACCAACATTTAACTCTTTCAATAAAAATGGAAGTTTCAGAGAAGTGAGCCCATTAAAGGTCAGATACTTATTAATCTTTTGAAAACCTAGATGGGTAGTTGTCCTTTATTTAAAAAGACTGATTCTAACTAACTAACTAGCTAACTAAAATCTATTGTTTCTGAAGTTTAGTTTCAAAACAGCCTAAAGGCACTCTGATGTCTGTGTTTACATGTCCATGTCTGCATCTACTACAATCCTTTCTGCTCAGAGCACTTCTTTTTTCCTAGAACCAGGAACAGAAAATGCAACATTTAAATACATTCACTGTTTCACTCTAAACCCTAATTCCTCTATAGGGAATTTTGTGCCCAATATTGGTCTTTATTTTGTGCCCCATGTTGAACGTAACATATAATTTCCATTTTCAAGTAGAAATCAATTTAATTATATAATTGAAAATTCTTTCAACATTGGTTCTTTATCTATACTTTTAGGATGACTTGTTCTGTAATGATTTGTGTAAGGCTCAACCATCCAGTAGACTTGAGACTCCAAATAGCTATGAACTCTATTCTCAAAACCCTCATCATAATTCTAGAAATTGGTAGATCTCAATATGAGTTTTGATGGGCAGCTTGGAGGTGGGGAATGAGTTCTAGGAGACTGCTGTGGATAGCATCGTTCTTCATGAAGGTTAATGAATGTCAACTGATGAATGAATAAGCATAGATTTTGCCATTTTATAAAAAATATGTATTTCCGGCAGAGCAATAAATTTTACACTCATTTTGATTATTAAACTTACTTTCCAAAACATAATTTAGAATATATCATTATTTCTTAAGGATAGTAGACAATTTATGTCACTGTCTCTAAAGATAGGGAGATAGATGGGCCATATCAGTGAATTCTAATTCAAGTCTTTGAATTTCATCAAGCAAATTTTTAAAAAAACTAGAGACTAGGCTCTAATAATTGTGTGTGTGTGTGTGTATTCACTTATTAACAGAAAAACATTTTAACACCCCAAAATCAGGAAGGGTCTAGCAAAATTTAGTTTAATTTTGCTACTTTGAACTTCATGTAAAACTCATCACATTTTCCTTATTTTTCTTAAATGCTTGGGGATTGGTGAAAACTTTATGAAGAAATGCAAACTGAAATATGAATAGCACAAATTCTAGTCTTTCATTAAGAAAAATAAATTTCTATTATTTTGTAAACTGTATTTTAAAAAATTTTACGTTGTGTATGATCACCTTGAAAAAAGTCATTGGCCATATTTTATGTTTATATATACGGCCATATTTTATATTATATTTATGTTTTTCAAAATATAAATCAATTCATTTCACCTAAATTGTTCCTTTCTTTAGCTATCATTTTTTTCACAGGTTCTGTATAAGTTAATCAGGTGATAAGGATAATAACTAACTTCAAAGTGTGGTTCCATCATTCCGACAATATCAAGACCCCTTCAGTGGGCTCTAAGGCAGAAGAAGCCTTACATTCACGAGCAGGTAAATTGGCTGGCACACAGAGCTTTGAGAGTGTATTTCACTGGTAGGCTTATGGGCAAATTATGCATGAGCATCCTAGTCCAGAACTCAAATACATGGCTCTAGGGGCTGCTGATTGGATTTCGAACACAATTCGGCCATGTGCAATATCATCTTTAAAAGGAGAATAATATTATTACAGACAGATAGGGTTAGATTAGAATTAAGTGAACTAATATATAAGGAAATCTTCAAATGGTTATGGCACATAATAAGTGCTTAAAACTGATAATAGTATATGTTTCTTTTATTATAAAGTAAGGATACTGCTATTACCTATTTACAAGTTTGTAATGAAAATTAAGTAAAAACATATCGAGTGCTTAGCAAATTATCTAGCATGTATAATCAGTCAATGTTAGATGTACATTATTACCTTCAGTCCATAAATTCTTCTCTATCACACTGGTTCCTGTCCTACAGTTATGAGCTTCTTTTTTGAGGTTCTATTTTTTTCTTTTACGTGAAAAATTGTTCCATTCAATCCAAGCCCAGCTTTATAAAAATGATGGGTAAGGGAACCGATTATGTGATTGATTTGCTGAGGTCTCCGGATCCCTCCGGGGAAAGCCCTGCGCACAGACCAATAGCCTTTTCTCACAAAAAATCACATGTCCCTGATTCCACGGCCTCCTTTTTTATGAACAATTCTCTGCCAACTGTTGCTACTTTTTGGCTCATGTTCAAGAAAAACAAACATTTTTATGGATTCAGAAGCTTCTTTCGATATTGGCAAAGAAGTGTCCAGATCTCCATGTGTCCATCTATTATTTTTAAAACAAGACTACTTTGTACCATACACCTCCTAATCTATCTACTCTTGAATTTTCAATTTCTTTTCTTTTAGACAATAATTACTCACAGCCCATATATGCAGTCATTGACAGACAGAATACTGATTTGTTTCTCATAACACTTCGCTAGTTGGTGGCTCTAGTTTCCTTCATTTTATCTTCAAGAGAAAGCCAATGCTTTACTGTTCCTTGAACTAATGAGCTCCTATGCTTAGTTCCTCCTGTAGGAACTAATTTGTTCTTTATGTGTCCCTACCGTCTGGGTTTTTCCCTCTCTAAGTTATTTAACCTTTTAACAGTTTAGATAATCTTGAGTGGATACCTTGATTTTTATAACCTGGCAAATTTTATGTCCAACATATAATCTCAAATTCTTAAACTTAATTCTTTATTACTCCCTTTGTTTTTATTCCGAAACCCCAGAAGATTTCAGTTCCACCCAGACCCACCCTCTTTACCCTCATGCCAACCTGAAATAAAACTCTGCCTTTTTTGGCTTCCAGAAAAAATCCAATTTAGCTTTACATGATGACATTTATTTGGCAGGCGCATCACACTGCAACGCCTTCGTCTGTCCATCTCCCATCCCACACCATGTGTTAGTGCCCCAAGCCACTCTTTCTGCCAGTGTCAAAAGCTATCCCTCCCCAAATGAGTCTCATCAACTATAGACAGCCCCCTAGAAAGTTCAGTCCATTATATTTCTTCCCTCATCTTGTCCTCCTATAATCTAGGAAGGTCAAATAATTCTCTACCCAGACAAAGAAAAAGAAAGTTATACTCTCCCCAGTTAAGGCTGCTGTTAACCAGCAAGCAGTTTAACCAATTAAGTTGCATAGGTATTCAAATGATTATTGGCCCTATGTTACTTGAACATAAGCCTAGACCACATGTCCCTCTACAGTTACACATTTATAGCACAACCAACAACTGAAACTTTTAAATCATCATTCATATTTTTATAGGCATGTCTTAAAGAATACCAAAGAGATCAGATATAAACCAAGGCTGGGCTTCTTCACCATCTGTCTCTTATCATTAGCTCTCAAATTTCATGGTTTCTAATATCCTCTGTTCCCATGCTTCACTCTACCTGTTCACCAAACATTTTATTCAAACATCTAGCTTGCGCGTTTCTTTTAACTCCATCAATTTTTTAATAACAGGACCAGTGAAAAACCTTCCTTCCTTGATTTGGTTCTCAATTATATCGTCTCAGTGTGGCAGTGCCAGGTCACTCTAAACATTGAAAATTCTCCCAGAACTTCCATACCTTAGAATGAGGCTCAACTTTTCCCAGATGTTGGATAGAAGAAAACCATTTTTATTTTTTATTTTTGTCCCAGTCTGGGTCCTACCTCCTTTCTTGCCCAAGAATGACAGCAATAGCCCTCATTTAAATGAAATCTCATCTTCACCATAAGGGTGTGGCATAGCCCTTAAGTTGGGAACCAAGATATATTTTGGAAGTCTAGGTCATTTATTTTTAAGTGGCAGCAGGGAAGAGACACTTGTACTAAAGTCCATGTAGCAACACAACCCAGCTACTTCATTTACTTTTCACATTCTTTTCTTTAGCAGGAGATAGATCAGGCCTGCATCTCCCAAAACTGTGATTCCATCTTCAGAAAGCCTTGCAACAAATGCTTAAGCAAAAAAATAAGGGTATCTATTGTGTGAAAAAAACACAAAACAATGTTTGGGCAGTTAAAAGAATAAATCTAGATATAGAAAAAACATTTTTTTTTTTAACTTACATGAGTATAATGTCACTAAAATTAATCCACTTTATATTTCTATGTAGAATGTCATATCACAATTATAACATCTTATTTTAGATTTCTTCATTGCACTTAGTTCTTGGCCAAGTAAACAGTATATAGTTGCTTTCATTTTCACAATTAAAGGTCCTGTTAAAATGATAGCCCCAAAACAATAAGAATAAAAAATTTGAGACTTGTCATGCCAATTGGTTTGGATCTCCTGTGCTTTGGATGCCTAGATAATTCCATAAATTTCATTGGACATCAGTACTCTATTAACACCCCACCCTGACTCAAACAAACTCATAACAGGGAAGGTATAATTTTCTTCCATCCAGTCAATTTTGTAGTTATATGTATTAACTATATCTACATACATACTTATACATTAAACAGTTATATTTATATAGTTATTTATACATATTGTATATATAAGTATGTCCATACTTATGTATTATATTTATATGTACACACTTATTTATATACATATATACATAAGCACATATATACACATATATACATATTTATATATTTATTATTACATAAATCACATTAAATTGTCATCCTCTTAACAACATATTATAAAGCCATTAATTATGCTTCAACTATCACTCAGATCTTATCAGTAACAAAAAATATTTCCTGGGTTAATTTTTAATTTTTCCCCCTGTATTAGAAAAGATTTACACAAAGGAAAATCAGCTCTATTTCATATTCATTATTAATAGGTTCCATTACTATGGACATTTCCTGATGCTGCTTCTGAATTTTAGGGGTATACCTTCTTTGGTATTTGCAGTGACACTGTAAAATTGGGGTTTCTGCCTCTGACTTGACTCTTTTCCTCCAACAATCAACCAGAAAGTCTAATGTTTTCTGATTGTCTTAATCACAGATCCATGGAGGAGGCAGACATCCAAACTCCTTCTTTTGTCTTGAATTCTGGGTGCTGATCCAGCCCCACCTTTGGCCCAAGGCTGTCCTTTTTTTAAAGCTTTTAATCATGTACAATTTTATAATGCAGATTATTAACAAAAACAGCAATGAAAAGGAATACTTAGCCCCTTCTTGCCTTGAATTGAAGATTTAGAATATAGACTCAATATTAAAAGCTAAAGCACACTATGTGCATCAGGACATAGAGAATGAGTGGTATTTCCTTCAATTTAGACATATTTTGAAGTGATATCCACATGATGTAAACAATGCCCACAGCTGCTTCCCTACTCAAAATTACCTCCAGAGTCACACTAGAAAATTAGTCTCATTCCTTTACAACCAAAACCCACCTTGACCCCTAAAATGTTTCATTGGATTTGATCCTGAATGACTTGTATGTTTCAAAACTTGAAAAACAATATACTAGATGAAAATTTGTGATCACAAAGGATATTTAAAAGACTAGGCCACTAGTTCTGAAGGTGATCCCAAAAGAGAAATTTAAAGTATTTTGCACATTCTTGGAAAAAGTGTCTATACAACATTCTTTTGGATATATAAGTATTGTCAATTTTAGAAAAAATTCAAGTGCCCGTAACTTGAGTTAAAATTCTAGACCAGCACAAACTTTTCTTATAATAAGCTCTAGTGGGTTAAAAAAATGTTTCCTAAAAGTTAAGTCTAACTGAAGGCTGAACCTGATTTTACTTGAAAAATAGGTTTTGTAGATATAATTAAGAGTCCCAAGCAGAGATCATCTTGAAAAATCAGAGTAGGCCTTAAATCCAATGACAAGTGTCTGATTCAGAGGAGGAAAACACCCAGAGGAAAACCCATGTGAAAACCAAGACAGAGGTTAGAGTGATGCAGTCACAAGCCAAGGAACACCTGGAGCCACCAGGAGCTGGAGGAGGCAGAGTATGGAATCTTAGAGCCTCTGGAGGTAAAAGCTCTGCCCAAACCTTGATTTTGGACTTTTAGCCTCTAGAACAGTGAGAGAATAGATTTCAGTTGTTTCAAGTTTGTGATAATTTGTTATGGCAACACTAGGACCCTAAAAAAGAAGGTCTAAGCAGTAAATATTTTAGGTTTTTTGAGCTATACGGTTTCTCTTACAACTATTCAACTCTACCTTGAGGTGTGAAAACATCCATAGACAGTATGCAAACAAATGATTATGGCTGGGATCCAATAAAACTTTGTGGAAATTGAATTTTCTTATGTCATGAAATATTCTACTTTTATCTTTTTTTTGGTAAACACTGTTCTTGGCTCATAAGCCATGCAAAAACAGACAGCAAGCCAAACGAGGCCTATGGGTTATAGTTTGTGGACCTGTGTTCTAGCGTGTAGTAGAATACTGACTATGGAGGTGTGACAATATTAAAAATGCAGGTTACACCTGCTCTGAAAGCTGATTTGAATGTCTGACTCCTTTCTTCTTTGGAGATACCTTGTATGTCCAAATCCAATTTCTTGTTGAATCATCCCAAGCAACAATATATGGACCCCTGCTAAGAGTCCTGATAGCTTCTAACAGTAGGTAGATCTCAGCTAGTATTTGGTAAACCCTGAGGTCAGCTCCTAGTCTCTATTAACTCATACCCAACTGTTATCTTTTCCTTGCTAATGTATTGAAACAAGTCTTTGAGACCTTGCCTACATATTAAAACTAAAAAAGATTATGTAGATACATATATACATATACATTTAAGTATATATACTTATGTATGTGTGTGTGTCTCTTTATGTGAGGATGTGTGTGGGGGGGTGTGTGTGTGTGTCTGTGTGTGTGTGTGTTGGTGCCAATGCCTAGGCCCCAGCTTAGAGATTTTGAGTTTACTATTATTCTAGGTGAACCATCAGGCATTGGAAAATAAGCTCTTTTTACTTAAGACTGATTAGATCTATCTAACACTGAGAAGCATTTGTTCCCAGAGATCCTAAACCTGGGAGTCCTGCCCTTTACCACGAGCCCCATGTGTGCAATTGCAGAGGAATTTGCTCTCGTGCCCCTCCGGATTCTAATATGGTCCCTTAGTTTACCACCCCACTGTCTTTCCAGTGTTTCAAAGCAGAAAATTTACAGCTGTCAGAAGCTTGACAGACCGTTGAAAGCATGAAATCAGCTATGTAAATTGGGAATTACAAAATGCCATGGGTTTTTCGCTGTGACAGTATAGAAATTATAAACTTTTTATCGCAGTTGAAAATTCAAATAAAGAAATAGTCTGAGTGGTAAATGATGTAGAGATCTACAATACCTCATTCAAGAAATATTTCCATTTCCCAGACACTTAGTCAAAGTCTGCTGATGCTCCCTCATGCGCCCTTCCCACCAGCAGCCCCCACTGTGTTCAAGGAAAGCCTAAGAATCAGGCAGGATATCTGACACCACTCTCTGAAGAAACACAGCTTCCGAAGCTGTTCTGCTTTTTCATTTTGTCTTCTGTTTTCCTCTCTCTCTTTTTTGGTGCTCCCTACCTTCCTCCCAACCTGCATCGCCAATTTCTGTTAACCTTCTCTTGGGAGCTCTCTTGACAAGCCTGGTGACGGAGAATGGCTTTGAATAAAATATTCATTCTATGTCTTAGACTGTGAACCTGAGGCCCTCAAGCTCACTGTTTGTCATCTATCTACAGGAGGGAAATAAATAGAACTGGATATAAATAATTTAGGTAAACCACTTCTAAATTATGCAAATATTTAAACATATGAAATTTAATCATAAACATTTTGTTATTATCAGAAATATTTTTGCATCCTGTAATCTTTGTGCTAAATTTGTATTCTGCGGCTTTCAATCTACCTCTTCATTAAATTCACCTAAGAGGCTTTTGCTAAAAAAAACACAGCCAAACCATGTCTACTGAAAAAATTTTGTTTCCATAAGTGATTTAAATGGATGTATCTAATAGTTACTAATATTGTAGTTGTCACAGCCAAAATAATAGTAATAATAATAATAATAATAATAATATAAGATGCATCAGTAAAAAAAATGACCTTCAAATACCTAGTCCCTTCTCTGTGAGTGTTTAGTTACAAGAAATGCAACAAGTAGAACAGAATTCTAGACATATCATCAATGTATTTTATCAATAACATTTGTTTATTGATTTTCTTATGACATATGCCATATTTTGGTGATAATAATTTATCATTTCAAATAAGCTTTGTAAATGTATTAAGAATTTACTGACACATTTTTTTTCTCTGTTTCACCAAAACTCTAGCTCTAGAAGTAGGAGGAAGTGTTAAAATAACTTAAGCAGACAAGCAATCATTTTCCAGTGTCTATATTAATGTCATCTGTTTTTATATTATTTTCAAGTACAAGAGCTATGATACTTTTATTTCTTTTTTTCCTCAGAGCTCAGAGCTTAAGACAATAGAGATTGAAACATCCCAAGAAACAGAGAAGTATTGACAGAAGCTAGGTTTTGGAATTTGAAACACATAGATTCAAAACACTGCCTTACCACCTTTTTTCTTTTGTAACATAGGAGATACTATCTGATGCATCTGAGTATGAGATTTCTTTGTAAAATAAGTTCATCTCAATCTTGGGTAGTTGTTGGAATTTATAAGAAAGAAGATGACATGCTATTGTTTTGGATACATAGTAAACTATCAAAAATCTAATAGCTAATATCATTCCCCTTATTTCCATAAAGTGCACATCTGGGTTTGCTAACAATGATTAAATTTGTTCCCATCTATTATTCACATTGTGCACCAACAAAGGAAAAAGTAATTATACTTTTCTACAACATGCATTTCTATTTCTTTCTCTCAAGGATGGAAAAAATATGTGTATAACTGTACTTAAAAAGAAAAAAAGGCCAAAAGAGCCCTGGCCGGGTGGCTCAGTTAGTTGAAGTGTGATCTCATACACCAAAAGGTTGCAGATTTGATTCCTGGTCAAGGCACATAGGTTGTGAGTTTGATCCCTGGTTGGGGGTTTGTATGGGAGACAATTGATAGATGTTGCCTCTCTCTCTCTCTGTCTCTCTCTCTTTCTCTCTCTCCCTCTGCTTTTCCTAAAATCAATAAAAAATATCCTTGAGTAGGGATTAAAAAAAAAGCCAGAAGATAAAATTAGTATCTAACCAAGAAAGAAAGAGAAGACACAAATTATTAATATCAGAAATAAAAGAGGAGCCATCACTGCTGATCTTACAGATATTAAAAGGACAATAAAGGAATATTATGAAAAATCTATACCTCAAATTTGACAACTTAGATAAAATAGACCAATTTCATGAAAGACACAAAACTCAAAGAGAAATAAACAATCTGAAGAGACCATATCTATTAAAGAAATTGAATAAATAATTAATGACCTTTCAAATAAAACATAACAGGCCCAGATGGGTTCACAAGTGAATTGTACCACACATTTAAAGAAGAAATTACACTAATTCTCTAAAATCACTTGCAGAAAATAGAACTAAAGGGAATACTTTCTAACTCATTTTAAGAGACCAACATTATCCTAATATCAAAAGAAGATAAAGACATACCATAAAAGAAATATACAGATAGGAAATCTCATATTTCTCATAAACATAGGTACAAAAATCTTTAACAAAATAATAAACATAAAATTCAACAATGTAGAAAAGGAGTTATAAACCATGACCAAGCAGGATTATCTCATATACACAAAGCTGGTTCAACATTTGAAAATCAACTAATATAATTCATCATATCAACAAGCTAAAGGAAATTATGTCATTAGATATAGAAACAGCACTTGAAAAAACCCAATACCCATTTGTAATAAGAACTCTCAACAAACTAGACATTGAGGAGAACTTCAGCTTCATAAAAAACACTTCCAAAACATCAACAGCTAGTATCACACCCAGTGGTGAGAAACTAGATGCTTCCCCTTAAGTTCAGAAACAAGGCAAGGATGTACCCTCCCATAGTCTTATTCAACATTGAACTGGATAGTCTAGCTAATAGGCAAGAAAATAAATAAAAGGCATACAGATTGAGAAGAAGGAAATAAATCTGTCTTTTTCATAGACAACCTGATTTTCTATGCAGAAAATCCTAAAGAATTGACAAAAACTCCAGGAACTAGTAGGTGAGTATAGCAATATTGTAGGATCCAAAGTTACACAAAAGTCGATCACTTTCTTATATACAAACAATGAACAAGTGGAAACTGAAATTAAAAACACATTACCATTTCCATTATCACCTCCTCAAAATAAAATATTTAGATGTAAATCTAACAAATTATGTGCAAGATCTATATAACAAGCTACAAAACTCTAATAAAAGAAATCAAATAACTAAGTAAGTGGAGAGATAATTCATGTTCATGAATAGGAAGTCTCAGTATTGTCAATACATCAGTTCTTTCCAACTTGATTTATAGGTTCAATGCAATCTTACTCAAAATCCCACCAAATTATATTGTGGACATTGATTAATTCTGAAGTTCATGTGAAAAAGGCGAAAGATCCAAAATTGCCCACATAAGGTGGAATAACCCGACTTTCAGGTTTATTGTGAAGCTGATCAAGCTAATCTTGAAGTAATCAAGATAATGTGGTTACTGGCAAAAGAATAAACAAATAGATCAGTGGGACAGAGTAGAGCCCAGAAATAGACCCACACAAATATCGTCAACTGTTCTTTGTCAAAGAAACAAAGACAGTTTAATGGAGAAAGGATATTCCTTTTTTTTTTTCTCAAATAGTGCTGGAACAACTGGACATCTCCACACACACAAGCACACGATGACTCTAGACATAGAACACACATCTTTCACAAGAACTAACTGAAAATAGATCACAGACTTAAATGTAAAACACAAAGCTATAAAACTTTTAGAAGATTACAGGAAAAATTCCAGTTTGGGTCTGACTGTCTTTTTAGATACAACATATAAAATAAAGCATGATCCGTAAATGAAGTAATTGATAAATTACACTTCATTAAAATGAAAACTTGTGCTCTGCAAAAGATATGGTTCAGAAAATGAAAAGACAAGCCAAAGATTGGGAGAAAATATTTGCAAAACATATATGTAATAAAGGACCTATATCAAATACACAAATCTTAAAATTGAACAGTAAAAAAATAAATACCTGAATTAAAAATGAACATATGATCTGAGCACACATGCAACCAAAGGATATGTACAGATGGTAAATAAGTATTTAAAAGATACTCAACATCATGTCACTTGGGAATTGCAAATTAAACAACAGTGAGATACTGCCATACACCTTTGTAAATGGTTAAATCCAAAAACTGACAATAAAAAATGCTGGCAAAGATGTGGAATAACAGAAACTCTCATTCCTCACTGTCAGCAATGCAAAATGGAATAGCTTCTTTGGATGAAAGTTTGGCAGTTTTTTATAGAATTAAACAATATGATCCAGCAGGCGTGCTCCTAGAATGAGTCAGAATTTGGGCCGCACAAACATCTGCACATGGATGTTTATAGCAGCTTTACATACAGTTTCTAAAAATTGTAAGCAACCAAGATGTCCTTTAAAAGACAAATAAACTGTGGTACATTCACATAATGGAATATTATTCGGCGATAAAAAGAAATGATCTGTTAAGCCATAAAAAGACATGGAGAAAACTTGAATGTATATTGCTTTGTGAAAGAAGCCAGTAAAAATACCACATACTATATGATTCCAACTTTATAACATTTTGGAAAATGCAAAACCATAGAGACAGTAAAGAGATCAAGGGTTTGGGGGAGGGGAGCAGGGATAACCAGGTGAAGCACAGAGGATTTTCAGAGCAGTGAAATTATTCTGGATGACACTGTATGATAGATGTGTGACATTACGCATTGGTCAAAACCTATAGAACTGTACAAGACAAAGAGTGAATGCTAATGGACTTTAATTAATAATAGTGTGTTAATGTTGTTTCATCCATTGTAACAAATGTACTACACTAATGTAAGATATTAAAAATAAGGGAAACCATGGGAGGGGGAGAGAGAGGGAACATGGACACTCTGCACTATTTGTTCAATTTTCTATAAACATAAAACTTCTCTAGAAATAAAGACTATTAATTTAAAAAATATCAAAAATGAAACAAAACAAAACAAAACCCATGGGGCTCCAACCACAGGCTCAAGTTGTTAACCTATCCTACTCTCATTTCTTTTGAAGGACATGACTTTTTCATCATGACATTCAATTACCACAGTTAATCGATAGTCTGATGCTACTCTCATCAGAAAAGCATTACTTAATGGGAGACCAATAATTTGAAGTCAGTAGAGTATGCGAGGACTCTGACCCAAAAAAAAAAAAAGAAATTATAAGATTTTCATTTTTTGTGAGGTTCCTGCCATGAAAAGATTTTCATTTTTTAAAATATTTAAAATCTATTAAGGCAAAGAAATAATTTCAAGTCCACTGTAGCTTGAAATTAGTGTGAAATCACTGGTGGCAGGACTGGTTCAAAGACAAACTCTGTAGACACAAAGTGAATCGCAACAGTGTGCACATCTGTGCTGGAAACCTGGAGTCCCTGGGTAAGGGGAATGCAGTGCACACTGTTAGTTTCCCTATTTTTATGAGGATATGCTTATCACCCTGATACAAAATTTAATTAGATGAGCAGTGTTATAAGATTCAAAATAAATATGTATGCACATACCTAGAGAGGCTATTTGCTTTTCAAAGTGACCCAACCTAGAAAACATGTCTCTGGAAAATAGTAACAATTTGACATAAGCCTCATGTACCACCTTTTATTGTTCCCAAAGGCAAGAGAACAATTGTCAGGTTGGAGGCCTTGCTACAGTGCCTTGAGTGACATTAACTTTTGACTCCTGTCAATCAGTGAGAGCAAGTGCAATTCCTTTTCACTGCACTCTTTCAAGAAGAGTCAGACTACCTTATGTAGCAGGAAAGATGTGTATCCTGAGAGAGGAACCTTCCTAGATATAGCTCTAGCACGTATTAGCAAGTCACACAAATATCCCTACTATCCCTAAAAAAGGGGCAAGAGAAGAGCCGGAATAAAGCTGATTGATTGTGTGGCCTTTCCCTTGATCCCTAATTTACAAATTATGATTTGCATAATGCTGTCCTAGTTTTCAGAGAAGAAGCATTAGTTAAAGGCATCATATAAGCCTAACTTAGTTTTAAGGCAACAGTCTGCAATAGAGTTGACATGTGACCTCATGACTCTTCAAACTTCGGTGGTCAGCAAGACCAACTACATTTTCCCAAAGGAATGTAAATTTTAAGAAGGGATAAAGCATACAAGAATAAGTGGCAGATATTTGGGATGTTTGTGCTATGTATCTTAGAAAGGAAAAATTACAAAATATTACCTTCTATTTTTAAAAGTAAAAGAAGAAAATATATAACATTTAGTCTACTTCTACCAGGTATAAGGCTCCCTCACATCATTTGCCACATCTAGATCCTAATAGCATTTCTGCGTAAAATATCATCACCATTTTACTGTTGAGGAAGCTCAAGCCAGAAAGGTTAAATACCATGAAAAAAGTTAAAAAATAAAATAAAAAATGGAATGGGGACCAGATCCTAACTGTGAAGTTCAGGTTTTTTGAATAAGCCCCCTGCCTCTGATTGCCAATGAATTCACAGCCTTCTCTCCTTTATATTCCTCAAGGTCTAGCCCTCAATCCCTATCAGCTAATTCCCTTCGGATTTATTTTTTCTTGTTCCCCATTCTTACATCTTTTACTCACTGGGAGGAAGGAGTTTTAAGCTTGTTAAGTTTGATACATTCATTCCCTTTAGAGAAGCAGCAGGGGAGGACATACCCCCCCCCACCACACACACACCATGGGGCAAAATAAAAGGCAGTTGACCACATCTAATGATATTTTATAGGACGAAGTAAGTTATGTGGGAACTACCCTTAACAGGATCTCTCTGGCTACCTATTATCTTTAGTAACTAGGACACAGGAACTATGAGGCATGGTTCCAAAGAGAATGTGTGTAAGCTCTCCAACTTTCTTGAAATGCTTCCTGCTGTCTGAGGAACTCCATGGATCTCGCTTACAGATCTCATCTTTTCTGGGTCTGTGGCACATGTCTGATACAGGTAGGAAGAACCTGGGGAATCTACCTTTGAAATTCAAGATTTTTTTCTGCTTTGTGTGAGCCTCTGGTTAGCTAACATTTTTCCATTTTTTAAAATAAAGCTTAATATATATGTCTGATATGCGTATGAGTTGACAATCTGAACCTGTGTGATACCTTACCCATAAAATTGACTATTGTTTGCATATATCTATAATTCATAAAATATGATTGGGAAGGACGCATGGATTAGGAAGTCTAGAGCAGTTGTTCAGATACTACAATTACGAATGGCCGG
Organism: Miniopterus natalensis; assembly: GCF_054644295.1. NCBI lineage: Eukaryota > Metazoa > Chordata > Mammalia > Chiroptera > Miniopteridae > Miniopterus > Miniopterus natalensis. The sequence continues at coordinate 65,027,231 of NC_142088.1, forward strand.
TGTGTCTGAGTCCCTGTTTCTGTGTCGTCTCCTGAGACCAAGGCTAGATCTCTGGAAGTGTTTCTGTACAGTTCTGTAATGCAGCAGCCACTGAATTGCAGGCTGGTAGCATAAGAGACTGATGGTGTATCACTATCAGCAGATGGTGGAAGAAAATGAACATTGTAGAGTTAAGCTCCAAGGGAATTTAAGTCAGGCAGGTAAGAGCTATTTAATTATATTGTAGTGGGAATTGGATTCTGCCAAATATGATATGAGTAGACTGCTCACTACATTGCTTACCTTCAACAGCTCATTTCTGAACGTCTGGTCCTCAAGTCTATTGCAAAAAGTTTCCGATTTCTAAGCCACAGAGGGGAATGGTCATCTTGAGAATCATAAATACTAAATATGTTATAAATAGGACTGAGACCTGTTTGCTTATCATTTTACATTTACTCACTTCACATTTTCTTAAAAAGCATTAAAATGAGCTTGACATTCCTGGCCCTTCTATACTGGGCTCTGAATAAGCATAGTGATAGTTTTAACATTTATTATACTATCAGCATCATTTAGATCCTCTGAGTAACAAATACCAAGATGGAATGAGATGTGCAAGATGTTTATTGGGAGAGACACTAGGTAATTAGGTTTAGATGAGGTCATGAAGGTGTAGTCCCCATGATGGAATGGGTGTTCTTGTTAATAAGTGAAAGAGAGACCAGAGCTTTCTTTCTCCATTATGTGAGGATACAATGAGAAGGCATTCATTTGCAAGCCAGGAAGGGGGGCCTCACCAGGGCACCAGATTGGTTGGCACCTTTCTCTTCAACTTTCCAGCCTCTAGAACTGTGAGAAATAAATTACTGTTTGTTTAAGCCAGACTATGGCATTCTGCCATAACAACCTGAGAAGACCAATATAATCAAGTAGGAAGAGCCACAGATTGCAACAAAGTCCAGAAAAAGCTTTGGTTATGGTGATGGTAAATCACCAAGCAAGATTTATCCATTAGAGCAACCCCTCACTGGGCAGTAGTGGGCCAGTTTGGTAACTCGTGGGCTCAGCCTTTAGCTGGGAAGAGCCTAGGAAAATAGTAGTCATTGATTACTTGTATAGTTTACTTTTTCTCTTGACAATCAATGATAATTCCTTACCTCCACATTTTCTCTATTTTTTAAATTCTATACCAGATATGTATGTTAAAAGAATTGGAAATCCTGCAGTAATGTTAATTTTCACAAGAAAGTAATTCCCTGTTCTCTGTCACACAAATAAAGGCTACATTGGTAGTCTTAGCTGATCAGGAACTGAGCGTGGGTTGGGTTGCAGTTCTAATAAAGATTCAAAAACTAAGGTTTTCCCTTTTTTGTTGGCCACAACCATCCTGGGTTTTTGTTGAATGGGGTTTTGTTGAGTGTAATCGTTTCTGTACTCCTTCGCCATGTATGTTTCCAAAAGATTCAGTTCTGCCCTTTGGAAGTTTAGAGCTTAGCTTCTTGGTCTTCACCCAGGACACCACGGAATCTGGCATATGGGTTAACGAGAGGGACTTTATGTATTTGAAGGAGTTCCCCTCATGTAGCAAGGCTTTGATTCCTAAGCACGACAAGCTCACAAGAGATTCTACTCTGCCATTTTAGGTGTTCAGGCCTAGCCGTCCAGCTTTCTGCTTTGCCACAGATCTCAGAAAATTGCTCATGGAGAAAGCCAGGTGTGCATTTGGGGCCCCTCTAGTTAATCTGTCATGCAAGCTTTCACAGTCATAACGAATCCCACTGTTGCCTTTTCTTAGCACAATCCCTCTATTCAGGTCATGTCTAATCCTCAGCCTGTTGGTAAAAGGTTATAAAATAACCTTTTGATCCTAGCGTTAGGACCTATTTTACTTGATTCTGACTAAACAGGAAATGATCTATTATTTTCTTATTAATCAAGCTGGCTAGGCAAGTAAGATAAATATATGTTATAGTTTTAGCAGAACTCATATTTCTATTTCTTGAAAATTATCCTTTACTTTTTTCATTATTGAGTATTAAAAATATATAAGAAAGGACACAAAACATAGAAATACAGACTAGTAAAGTACTTACTACAAAACCAAACCAAAACTTTTATAACTATCAGCAAGGTCAAAGAAAAAGTAATTTCTGACTTTTAAAAAAGCATTGCTATACACTTTCTCAGTCACCCTTCCTTTGTTCCTAAAATTAAATACTATTCTCACTTCTACTTGTATAGTTTAGCATTGCTTGTAAGTAATTTTTAAGGTTTATTTATTTTATTTGACATTAAGTTTGTAATTTTTATCCATGTTTTTCTTTATTTTTTAAATATTCTAGAGTAAATATACACTTGTTTATAACTAGAAGAAAATCCAATTGGCAATTTAAAAATAATATGAGAAAAATTATATCATTAATAAAAACCCACAAAAAAACTTACTTAAAAAAAAAAATCTTTATTGATTTCAGAGAGAGGAAGGAAGAGGGAGAGAGAGAGATAGAAACATCAATGATGAGAGTCATTGATCAGCTGCCTCCTGCACGCCCCCGACTGGGGATCGAGCCCGCATTCGGGCATGTGCCCTGACCGGGAGTCCAATCGCGACCTACTGGATCTTAGGTCGATGCTCAACCACTGAGCAACTCCCAGCCGGGTGATACTTATCATTTTTGGCCTTAAAAGATAAATACACAACACTTCCTTATTCATACTATACAAAGATATTATCATCAACATACATATTATCTGGGTTGTTTTCTGTAATTGTGCAGAAATTGCTTCATCTCTCACTTTCATTGTGATTTCCTTGGGTGCATAATGACAATGGCAAAAACCACCTTCATAGTGAAGTAATTCTACATTAAAAATTCAAATTAGTGACTATCATCAAAGAGACCAAACATTAGCCAGTTTTCTTTCTTTTCTTTTTCTTTAACTTTCAAGTATTGTTCAGTTATTTCGTAGCAATCTTTGTCAAATCTGTTTTATCTTAGAAGATTCTAATGTTTAGAGGTAATTCATGAGTGGTCTTTATTTTAAAGTTATAAAAACAGCAAAGAAAAGCCCAGTTCAGTGTCTAGATGTTGTTCAAAGTTGAAGCCCCATAGTCTTTGAGATTTTAGAACTCTATCCCCGTGACTTTAAGAATTCTACTTTAAAAAATGTTTAGTGCCTATAGAAAGCTTGCAAGCAAGATATTTCTCTAGTAACTAAAACTCTTGTCCTTAGTTATGGCTGACAGTTAATGTAGGTTAATGAATTATTGAGAGTTATTATTTACTAAAAGAAAACAAATTCCATATACACAATTATAAAAACCATTGTTAATTTTTTGCATACTTTTATGTTTCTTGTCATTAAACATAAGATCCTTTATATATGCCTACTCTTCTTGTTCTAAAATAGATTAACTTCTGCCAATATTGTGTTCCAGTTATACATTTCTTTGTTAAGATTTCATCGTTTGCTATAAAATTCCATAAAGTACAGAACTGCTAGGCTGGGATTTTGCCTCCTGGGAGCAGTAGAATTCAGATGGTGAAGAGAGGAATTGCTGCTCTATTATTGAGGAGAAATAGAAATTTGGTACTCACTGAATTTCCTTGCAATTAGATTAGAGCCATGTTATTGCTTCTGGCCAATGAACTGTGAGAAGAATTGATGTGTCACTTTTTGGCAGATACAGTTAAGAACTTCCTGCATCTCTCTTCCCGTTGCCATAACCTTGGAGGCGACATGCTTCAGATGGCAATGTTAAAAGCTGGAGAGAGCTTAGCTGACTTTATACTAGATTTCAGGAGTCTGACTCATTGCAGACCAAACCTGACCCAATACACCCATGTTTTAGAATTAATATGACCTCAGCTATTACTTATTCTAAGTGATGCACACTGAAGTTATGACACAGTTGTTAAATTTAACCAAGGCTCTGCCAAGTTATTTGACTAGAGTAATTTCTCAAAATCTGATGCAAATATACTTATTAGTCAATCTTTTCTTTCATTTTTAATACCCTAAGTCATTAAGAGTCCCTAACAGAGGAAATAGAATATAAGAAAACAATATAATACACAGATATGGGTACAAATGTAAATAGAAATAAATGTGTTGTTAATCTGATGTGCAACTAAAATAAAATACCAGGGAAGGACACTGTTACAACCCAAAGGGAAGGAAACGCTTTTGCAAAGTAAATAAATGCAAAAACCTTGCAAAAAAAAAAAAAAAAAGGCCTATGTTTCCTTTACACAGATAAAGACCTTCAGGATCAGAGGAGTGTAGAAATTGTCAAAGATCATACAATTATAAACATATCCATATGTCTGACATATTAAGCTCTTTATACTCAATGCAGATAAGAATTCTATGACTCAAAGCACACCAGTCTCCCTTGAAGTAGCAGGTGAAACTTCTGGCAAAGTGATGACATAAAACTCCAAGAGAGAACAGATGTGCTGTGGGAAAACATGCTGTTTTTATAGGCACTCATGTTTCTCTTAAAGTAAATACAGTCATTTAAAGTCTTTGAGCCCTGGCTGGAGAAGCACCATGTGGAGGTGCTAGAGCAATTATGAGTCCCTTGGGAAAGGGAAAGAAGTGGGAGAGAGTATCTGCGGATGAAGCAAGCCTTGAATACACAAATTAAACTGTCTGTAAATAGTAGACTGAAACCGGTTCCATAATAACAGAGTTCTATAACATACAAAGTCTTATCTTTGAGCCAGTCTGATCTAAAAGGAATAAGAAAAAATGAGTCATTTTTAACTCCTGTTCAATACCATCGCTCTTTCTCAATTTGAGTGGTTGGTTTATTCTAACTCTGCATGGCTAGTTCCATCACTCTGTGGGCAGCCAAATGGGAAAATTTTAGTGGCATAGTGAAAAAAATTATAACCACCTTTGTATTTGAATCTTAGTTCTATTTGTTACTTGGATATCTTGGGCAAGCCTCTTCTTAATTTGTTGAAGGATGTTATCTTTCAAACAGAAATAGTCACTCCTTAATTTTAGGGTTCTTGTGAGAATTAAATGTAGTCAGGTTGGTAAACTGTCAGCCATACAGTAGGATCTCAATGTTAGTTTTCATCTCTTATACAAAAGGCAGATCTTGTGATCAAGGTAAAAGGCAGTGAAGTATTTTTAAAAAAATTAATTTGGTCCTATTCTTTTATGTATTGACTGGGTTATAGTCCTTAGTGAGAGATGCTTTGGATGTTGCAGTCTTCTTAAGGTATTATGATATTTTAATGAAAAATTTATATTTAATATCAACCACGCTGCTTTTAGAGGCTTGCAATATTTACTTTTTGAATGGACATATAACCTTTTCAAGATAAACTGAATGCACTGTTCTACTCATATCTTCACTTGCATGTCTAACAGATGTCATAAATTTGAAATGTCTGTCTTACTTCAATAAAACACTGTTTCCTCAATCTTTGTAAATGTGAACTCCATCCTACTAGTAACCAAAAGCAAAACTTTCTTTTCCCTTTATCTTATGCTCCAAAACCAGACCAAAAGCTTATTTTTTCAATTCCCTTGGAAATCCATGGAATGTTACTTTTCACCAAATCCTCTGTTCCCTCTAAAGGACAATTCAGCACTGAATTTCATGTGGATCCTTACAATTGTCCCCTAAGCAGTCTTGTTTCTACTTAGACTCCCCAGATAGTCTACTCACAAAATAGAAATCAGAGTATTTAAAAAACATATCAGGTTATACCAGGCCACTGCTTAGAAGACTTTACCGTTTCCCATCTTACTCAGAATAAAACCTGTTGTTACAGTGTCCGATGCGAGTTTTGATAACCTTTCTCTTTATTAACTCTAGGCATCATTTTCTGCCAAACTCTTCTCTCTGTACTCACTCCAGCCGCAATGGCCTCCTTGATGAACCTCAAAAGAACATGCTGTTCATCAGTGAAGTCCAGAATGCCCTTCCCCAGGTTTTCATACAGTTTACCCCTTTGCTTTCTCTGCTCAAATATTGTCTTCTCAGTGAAGGCTTCCACCAAACTTTATAAAACAGCAACAGAAATAACCCCACCCTAGTACCCCTGTCCTCATGGCCCCACATTATTTTTCTTCATAACACTTATCACTATGTAATATACTGATTACTTGTTTATTTATTTACTGTCTGACTCCCTATATTAGCTTACATCTATGTTGTTTATTATATATCTTCAGTGTATAGAACAGTGCCGGGTATATATAATATCAAAAAATATTGGCTGAAAGTAAAAAGGAAGACACCTAAGGAGAAAAGATTTTATTTCCTCCTTGGTGTCTTTGGGTTTCTGAAGAGGAATGTGCTCTGCAGTTCTGGACCCATTTCTGGCGTAATCTCTGTAAGATTTCTGCCCTGTGTCTTGGAGACAGAAAGAGAGAGTAGATTCACTGTCAAGACTTTTCTCCCCAGAACATTTACAACAACTTGAGCCTTGAAGGAAAATGTAACCGTAGTACTTTGCTGAGCTACTTTGCTGATTCTGCAAAGCACATCCCACCCCATGAAGTGGGCACTGAAGGTTACAGGTCTGGATTACCTCACTGGGCAATAAATTACCTGTCAAGTGTATTGTGAGTTCTGTGTCCTTAGAAACTTGAGGACCAGGAGTTATTTTCTGTCCTGTGAAAATTTTACTCAGCCCTTGGGACTTATTTATCTTGTCAACAGTAATCAATATTTGTAACAAATTACTGGGCACATAAATATAAATGTGATCTCAACAGAACAATACATACTGTGAAAAGCAAACATTGGAAGGTAACTAGCTTATCTTTCCTCCATGTCCTAAAAGAAGAGCTATTATTATTTGAGTGCCAACCATATTATAGGCAATTCACAATTATCTTAATTCTACAACAACTCTGTGAGGTATTAGTCTTTCTACTTAATAGGTTAAGAAACAGGCTTGATGAAGTTAAGTGTTTAATGCATGATTAGACACAAAGTACACATTAGTGCTGGGAGTCATTCTGCATCTACCTGGGTTCACATCCTGTGAATGCTCTTGAACATGCCATCCCTTTCTCTTGGAGGTCTTGCCTTGTAGCATCCCTTTAAACCCAATGGAATAACTTGTCTGATTTTGCAAGAGACACTCTGAAAGTATATTAGAAAACACATTCTGAAATAACATTGTTTTATTATTAAAAATGAAACCTTGTTACATTAATATAAAACAAATTAGTCCAGATTCGAATTTCCCTGTGATAAATTAGGTTCAAAGGAATTCAATTTGCTGTCAAAGTGGTGTCCTAAGCATCACTTTCATCACTCCTGAAATGTAAGATTATGTAAATAAGTGAGGACTTAACTCTCATTATTTTATAGAATGAGGTTCCGCAGAGTTCATGCTGAATCAGAGAATGAACTCTACGTAGCACACATTAATTTTAAGGGTTATTGCAATCATTAGTTTCTGTCAATTCACAATTGCTTTAAGTGAGTCGAAGGCACTTGAGTTTTTTAGGTTGTGTTATATCTACATTTGTCTTAAAAATGTAATGCTTTATCATTCTGCCTGGCAGGTGTTTGGCTTTCCCCATACACGGCATTTGGCAGTACTCATAGGGGTAGTAAGTCTTTTCTTTCAAAACGGTCAATTATCTCCTGATCTTTCAGTATGATGCTTGTTTCCCTATGGGGACTTAATAAACCTTTTAAACTAAACGGTTAGCTCTTAATTTGAAATTAGTTCTTTATGATATAATTTACATAAGACATAATTTATACGTATAAACTATACCTTGGGTAATATAGACTATATCTCAGATTAAAACAAGACCTATCAAGCATTTTATGCAAATTATATTTACCTTTACTACAAGCTGCCTGTCAGCATTTTACTGAGAAAAATGCATGCAGGTCTAATAGATTGTGACTTGGTCAGAGTCACACGTAGGCAGACTGGCAGTGAGTTTTCAAATTCACGTCCGGCTGCTCTCAACTTGCATTCACTGTCCTTCACTCATTGTCTCTGTGACTTGGTTTTATTTTTTTATCCATCAAAATAAAATATTATCTGTTTTGTTCAATACACAAGACTGTAGTGAGCCTACGATTAAATAAAAAAAAGACCTCTATTTTTTTTTTTTTTTTAACAACTGAAAGATGCTTTGAATCACAAGGAAGCTACCAGCAGATTAAAAGAGGAAGAACCAAATTTATTAGGCTGCTTACAGAACTGCATGAGGGATTCTGCCTCTGCTCAGCTCCTCTCATCTCCTGAAAACTGTACAGTCACACTGCAGTGTTAACAGCACATTCCAGCGGGGGGCCACATTTGGTGAATGAAGCTCCTAGTTAAGAGCTTTCCTTTGTGAGAACAAACTCTCATTACACAATAATGCCCTGAGAGCAATAACGTCCTGTTCTCCATACTTATTAATTCTTGCCTATTCCCAAATTAGCATCTTTTTGTGGATTTTGCAAACATGGCAGAAGGAAGGCTTCAGGTGAAGGAATTCAGTCTAGTCCATGTGGCTGTGAATGGTGGTAACCTGTAGGTGATGAATATCCATTACAAGCATATTGCTACTTTCTGTCCCCAGGAAAGTAGGAAAGCTAAACTTAGTGTCACATATCGAAAGCTACAGAAATGAATTTCTTAGCATAATAGAAGTTTTGAGAGAAAATAACTTCATTAAGTTACATTCAAGTTTCTAACTTGAGCTAGTATATAATTTGAGGCCAAATATGAGAAAGTTCTATGCATAATTTATTGTGTTTTTATAGTTCAAAGACTTGGTAAAAGCATGAGAAATGTATAAAGTACAGAAGATAGGAACTGTCTGCAAAAAAGTAATCAAGGAAAACTAAATTTTTAATGACCTTCAATGAGGTACAATTTATGTACAATATCCTTCATTTAAAGAGCACAATTTGATGAGTTCTGAAAGATGTATATAGTCATGGAACAATCAAGATACATGAAGGTCTCTCTGGCTAATCTCTTCCCACCCCAAAGAATTTATATGCATATATGGTAACCACAGACGATAGTGTGGTGAAGGCCAGGGGTGGAGGGAGTCAATGGGAAAATAGGGGGCATCTGTAATACTTCCAACAATAAAGATAAATTAAATTAAAAGAAAATAAAAAGAAAAGATACATGATAGTTTATATTATCCCATAAGTTTTTCTCATACCTTTTGTAGTCCATCCCTCCTGCAAACTGACACAGCAAAATGTCTATTTGCTTTTTGTCACTATAGATTACTTTGCAGTGTTTATACTTTTATGTAAGTGGAATGGTACAGTATACATTCTCTTGCGCCTGACCTCTTTCACTCAACATCATATTTTGAAAGTTATTTATACCTTTGTATCATTAATAGTTTATTCCTTTTTGTTATTGTGTAGAATCCAGTTAGATATTAAGTATATATTTGTTATTTTACCTTAATGCATAGTCATCATTTGATGTGTTATTTCGGTTCTTAGCTATTAAGAACAAAGCTGCCAGGACCATTTATATGTGGTTTTGTGTAATTATATGTTTTCACTTATTGGGGGAAATGTTTAGAAGTAGAATAACTAGATTATAGAAGAATTTAACTTTTAAGAAACTACCAAATAATTTTCCCAAGCTTTTGTACAAGTGTAAATTCCTACCAGCATTGAATGTGAATTCTAGTAGCTCAATATCATCATCAATACTTACTATACTCAATATTTATAATATTAGCCATTCTGATAATTGTGCGGTAGTGTTTTTTCTTTTATTTAAAAAAAAAAATTTATTGAAGTGTAAAATATATGTAGAAAATGCAGAAATGGTAAGTAAACAGGATGATTTTCTAAAGTGTACACATAGTGAAACCACTAGCCATGTCACAAAACGGAAGGGCGAGTGTTAGGTTACATGGCATATAATTTGTTGAAGTAACATAAAGTCAAACAGAGTGAGGGTTTGAAGATTATAGGGGCTCTATTTTAATTCAAATATAATTCAGATTTAGTTCAGGGCAAGTCTCTCTAAGGATAGATAGTACAGGGCAACTAGGGACAAAGATGAATAGAAATTTGAAGACTTTTGGAGCCATTTAATCCAACTTCACACTCAAAGCAAACAATCAGCAGTACAGCAGCCCCCAAAATGGGTGGCCCTCATTTCTCACCCAATGGCAGGGAGTTGGCTGCCTCACAAGGTAGACTATACACTGCCTTGCCCTGTCTTTTTATTTACAACGCACTTTACGCAGTGGCCTGTCCTTGTGGCCACTACTTACTGCTTCTATGGGAGCCCCTGAAACTCTATGGGGCATTTTCTTTGCCTCATAGTCTGTTTTTTGGTTTTGTTTTTAAAACAACTAACACAACTTTAAACGTAGTCTGTTGGTCAGACTAGTCAAATACCTGGTTTCCAAATCTTTGCTATTCTTTTCACAGTCTGTATTTGGTGTCTCTTAAAATTTAACACAGACCCGTATACGTAAGTCTAGCTGTAGCCAGACCACTGAAGAGCGCAGTCGCATAATTGCCTCTATTAATCTGGCCGCTAAATACCTATTAATGTAGCAGAAGCGAGCAATAATTTTTATGATAATCGAGTTCTTCAATTGATCTTTATTCTGTGATAGTATAATACAGTGGTAAGGCCATAAACTTCAGAATTATGCAGACCTATTTCCTTGTTCTGCTAGGTACTTGCTATGGGACAAATATTTTAGCTGAATTTCATTTCCTTCCCAGTAAAATGGGGGTAATACCCAATACCTCATAGGGCTGTTGTATGGGTAAATTTAGGTGATGTATGCATTATGACAAACATATAGTGGCTGCTGGATAAATGTTAGTGAATTTTTCTTCTGCTTTAATACACTTACAGACAGCTGCAGTGAGAGATCAAACAGATATTGATAAATAGGTTAACAAAACAAGGCCAGGCTCAGAGCGTTGGAACAGGGCACTAGACGGTTTCACCTGCCTGACACTGATCCATAAATCATCACCCTGGGTCCGGGCACACAGCAGGTTCGCGTCCATCCTGTGCCTATCAGCTGGCCCACATTACTCTGGCTTGTCCGCAAGGACAGCTGAGAAACTTGTCAAATGGTTTTCTAATATCCAGAGGCTTTACGTCCAGGGCATTTTTTTTCCCCACCCAGCAGTCTGGTACTTGTACGAAAAAAGGAAATACGTTTAGTTTCTCATGTTTCCTTTACTGAGATCATGCTGAATGAACCCAAATGTTCTGTGTGTGCGTCTTTCTGCCAGTGTTCACAGGCCGTCTGTTTTATAATCTGGACTAGACATTTTGGGGAGTTTACGTTAGGTGGTATAACTTTGGCCATCCTTAGTGTTTACCATTTTAGAAAGTGAGGAATTTATTCATCTGCAGGTTTCAGGTTTCTGGTTCCTTCTCCTGTCTGCTTTTTTAGGGACTTTAAACATTCTTCACAACTTCTGCAGCTAGTGGGCACCTTCAGATTCAAGATTATTTTTCTTACAGAGAGAAATAGGAGCAAAATAAAAGCTCTATCCCTTTGCTTAATACCTATTGGCTATTAACATTGCCCCTCAAGCCCTGGGCTTATTGCTTTCATGTTCATTTTATTCTAAACACAGCTTCCTAAACCTTTTCATTGTTCCTGTAATGTTCCATCACGGTTCACTCTGGGTATTAACCCTCTTTGCCTACCTAGTTTTACAGTTCTACAACACTATTTTGTATTTTTTTTTCATGCTGTTTGATATTCCTTCCTTTTGAAGTCAAAGCTGGCTGGGAGGCTTTTTACTGTGGCCAAAAATGATTTCTTTAGCTCTAGCTCCACTTTTTCATGCTGTGGTCACTTGTGATTATATCACCTGCTTTTATTTTGTTTTTCCCCTAGAGCGAGACACATTTCCTTTGAGCCTTAGTTCCTCATAAAGCCTCTGCCCAGGGGATTACACCTTCCTTTTCTCTAAGAATCTTGACATTTATTTTTCTAAACTCACAATATTGCTCTGAATAGAAGTAGGATTCCCTTCCTTGGATATTAAAAATTCTCAAATGGCATGGTCGTTTCTTTCTTTTTAAAAATAAGGTTCCCTTAGCTTCAACTTTACCAGTGAAGTCTCCTTCTTAGTCAAAGTATCTGTATATAAATCCATTGCTTCACCAACATACTGTAAGATGAGAATAATAAGTAATAATAATATTATTGTTATTCATGGAATGTTTCCTTTGTGCTATTAAATGCTTTAAACATTTAGTATATATTTCTACATACCTCCTCTCCTCCCCTTCAAAAAGCCTCTATGAATTGTACTCCAGTTAGTTATGCTTCTTTCAGTCATCTGAGGCTTAACAAGTGTGAAGTTCATGCACATGTTCTTGTTAAAGAGTTAAAAAATTTTTAGACCCTTTACTTTTAATAGGATAAGATTATATTTGAAGCCCACATAACCACTTTTCTTTGCCTCTTCTACAGTTTTTAAGCTTGGAAAATATTGTCCATATTCCTTTCCCATGTCGCTGTGTCTCTCTGTGTCATAACACATTATTTCCTATTTTGTAACATGCACAAATGCAATACCTTAGATTTCCATCCATGTATTACTTTGGTTCTGGTCATCTGAGGTACATTGTGTTATGCAGGCAGTCGTGTGACTGTTTTCCACACCTGGTGCAAGATATCTCTTGTCTGATTTGCATCACACTAAATTTTATAATACCTAGTACAGCAAGGAGAAAATACCTTAAACTATTGACCTCAGGTTTTTTTTTAATTGTTCTCATATATTTCCCATATCTCCTCCTAGATATCTATATGTGGATGATATTTTTATTAAATTTTTAAATCATCCTGGTGAAGTACATCAACATTATTATGTGGTCACTATTTTGTCTCTAGTATTGCTCCTGTTTTCATGTATATTTTATCTGATATTAATATAGCTAAACTAACTTTATTTTGATACATATTTTCTTATTTATACTCTTAATCATTTATGTATGTCTCTAAAACATAATATACAGGAGAATATATTGTGATTGCATATATTTTTCAATTTGTTTCACCCCCACGTGCTATTTTTTACTGAGCCATAATTTATAAACAATATTCTGGGATGAGGGAAAAGTAGGTTTACAGTTGTTAGTATGGAAAATAATACAAAATGAACAAATAATAATATGAGAATCAACTCTGTTTCATGTACTCACAACTGTAAGCCTCCTTTTGCCCCACCCTGTAGTTTACTCATTTGTTGTGTACAGTTCAAAAAGTTTTAACCAATTAAAAAATCACCTTCATTGAGACAGAAAATATTAAAAGCTCCTTCTTCCACGTTCTAAATAATTCCCACTCACCATTTCCAGATTTAATCATTCTTCAGATTTCTATTGTTATAGGTTACTTTTACTTATTTAGAACTGCAAAATATTTGCATCTTTGTTTGAATTAATACTTTTTGAGATTCAACCATGTTGTGTGTTTGTTTTATATTACTAAGTAGTATTCTGTTGCATGAACATAGAATTATTTATTTATCTATGTAATTCTTGATGAGCATATCAGTTGTTTATATTTCAACACTATTTGTATAAAGCTTCTGGGAACATACTTCTGAAGAGTTTTTGGCCCATCCGGGCGTGGCTGGGCTGTTGAGCGTCGACCTGGGATCCAGGTGATCGGGGTTCGATTCCCGGTCAGGGCACATGCCCAGGTTGCGGGCTCGATCAATGACTCTCATCATTGATGTTTCTATCTCTCTCTCTCTCTCTCCCTTTCTCTCTCTGAAATCAATAAAGATATATATATATATATTTTTTTTTTAAAAAGAGTTTTTGGACATACTCATTATTGCTGTTGGGTACACTGTTGGATTACAGGGTAGTTGTATGTTTATCCTTTTAAGAAAGCACTAAATTACTTTCATAGCAGTTTTACTATTTTACATTTCGATTAGCAATGTATGAGAGTTCCAGTTGCTTCACATCTGCTCAAAAATTTAATATTCAGTCTTTTCAACTGCAGCCATTATAGCGCACATGAAGTAGCATTGCATTTTGGTTTTAATTTGCATCTTCCTGATTACTAATGATGCCAGTCATACCACCTTTTGTAAATTATTTGATTAGTAGTTTTTGCTATTTAAAAAATTGTTTTTATTTTTATTTTAACAACTATTTTATTACTTCACAGTGTATATGTACCAAATGTATTTGACTGTTTCTTTATTCATAAATACATATTGAGGTAATGTCCAACTTTTTGGCTCCAACAAATAATACAATTGATATACATGCAAATATATTTTTGCACACTTAGTATTTCAGTTGGATAGATTACTTATAGTTGAAATGCTTGGTCAAAGTACATATGCATTCTTAATACTTATAGATACTGCAAATGGCTTTCCAAAAATGTTTATCAATTCTTACTCCAGTCAGTTCAGTATGAAAGTTATTTTTTGATTTTGCAATTACAGTTGACATACAATATTGTATTAGCTTCAGGTGTACAGTCCAGTGATTAGACATTGTACATTTATTAACTGGAATTCCAATTATGCCAATTAAAAAGGCAGAGTTAATTCCCTCACATTTTTTACTATATTCAGTCATTGACTTTTATCAGTATGGTTTAAACAGTATTTATTTTATTTAGGGTGGAGAATAAAATCAAATTTTATTGGTACTTATTTTGTTTCTCAGGTTGTTCCAGCCTTGACTTTTGGAAATTGTTTCGGGTTGGCTCCTGTGCCCTTTGGACCTACCATTCTATTAACTTTTGAACTATTTTTTTACTTTCTGCCTACAAAAAATGTCTCCAGGGGTCTGGCCCTGCCGAAGCATCACCAAAGAGAAGCCGTTCCAGCCATCCCATTAGGGGTGAGTTAATTAAATGTTTGACCAAATATAGCAGGCTAATTTTTTTTTTAATATATCTTTATTGATTTCAGAGAGAGGAAAGGAGAGGGAGAGACAGATAGAAACATCAATGATGAGAGAGTCATTGATCGAGCCTGCAACCCGGGCATGTGCCCTGACCGGGAATCGAACCCCGGTGGCCTGTATCCCAGGTTGACACTCAACGGCTGAGCCAAGCACAGCCAGGCTAGCAGGCTAATTTTTAAGTAGATATTTTGTATGTCCTTAGAATGATGTCATAAATAGCCAAATGGACCTTGGCAGAAAAAAAGTTCCCAACCCCTACGACTCAACTTGTATTTTCTCTAACCAAGCCTTGGAATCAGTCACTTTTCCAAGGAACTCTGTTATTTTGATTGGAAAACAATATTTAGAAACTAGGATCTGAGAGCTAGGTGTGCTCATTGTTTGGTCCTTCACTAGGCAGCACTTCTAGGCCCCTCCCTGGAGACAGACCTAGAAAATATGTGTACATACATTAACCCACCAATATATCCATTTCTATCTATCTGCCTGTCTATCTGCCTATCTATCTGCCTATCTATCTATCTATCTATCTATCTATCTATCTATCTATCTATCTATCTATCTATCTATCTATCATCTATCTATCTATCTATCATCTATCATCTATCTATCTATCATCATCTATCTATCTATCATCTATCATCTATCTATCATCTATCATCATCTATCTATCATCATCTATCTATCTATCTATCTATCTATCTATCTATCTATCTATCTATCATCTATCATCTATCTATATCTATCTATCATCATCTATCTATCTATCTATCTAATCATCTATCTATATATATAATCTATCTAAAACATTAGTTCATACTGATAACACTGATATAAATCTATATTTAGAGTTTGTCTATATCTATATCTATATCTATATCATCTATATCTATATCTATATCTATATCTATATCTATATCTATATCTATATCTATATCTATATCTATATCTATATCATCTATATATCTATATCATCTATCTCTATCTCTATCTCTATCTCTATCTCTATCTCTATCTCTATCTCTATCCCTATCCATATCTATATCATCTATATCATCTATATCATCTATATCATCTATATCTATATCTATATCTATATCTATATCTATATCTATCTATATCTATATCTATATCTATATCTATATCTATATCTATATCTATATCTATATCTATATCTATATCTATATCATCTATATCATCTATATCTATATCTATATCATCTATCTATCTATCTATCTATCTATCTATCTATCTATCTATCTATCTATATCTATATCATCTGTATATCTATATCATCTGGCACCACAGAATTTATGCTAGCCTTTACTCTTTCTTTATCTGTAGTTTTTTTTCAATACTGAGGATTTGTTTCTCATACCATAACTTTTTTTTTCAATTGTAGTAAATATATAGTTATAGAACTGGTAGCTCTTACTCCAGTGACAAACACATTTACCCAACAGAATATAATGTTTATATATGGTGCCCTTTGGTTGTAACCTTACAGTCAGTATCTAGTCAAAACATTGTTTTCTAAAGTTACTTAGCTTAGCTCCATTCTCCCCATTCCCGTCAGTGTTGTTATATAATTGATTTGTGATACCATTAAATCCATTTGTCACTGTCCACATTCCATCTCGAGTTTTCTCCACATCTTAGTGGCAAAAATTCACTTTGTGTTTCCGAGTCCTATGGGTTTGACAGACGCCTGCAGTGATATATCAACCACTATAGTTAGTTATGGCATGGTTTTATTGCCACTAAAATTCCTGCATGCTACCCTTTTGTAGTCAACTTTTACTCCTACCTCTACTCAAATTCCTGTCAATCTCAGACCCTTTTTTTCCTTTCTCTACAATTTTCCTTTTCCAGAAAGTCAGATAAATATAATAAAACAATTTTGAAAAATTATTGACCATTATTTCTTTAAATATTTCTTCTCTTATTTTTACTTTTACTCTTCTCAGCTTCTAATTATGCATATATTAGGCTATTTTATATTGTCCAACAGGACTTCGTCACTCTGTTCTCCCCCACTCTCTTTTCTTCTTTTCTTGATGTTTCAGTTTGGGTAATTTCTATTGGCCTATCTTCAAGTACGCTCTTTTTATGGTTGTATTAATTTACTGATGAACCCATCAAGAGCATTCTTCATTTCTAATACTGTTTTTAATTTCTGACATTCCCATTTGATCTTTTCCTATAGTTTGCATCACTCTGCTGAGATTACTTATCTGATCTAACAGATCTCCACTTTTTCTACTTGTTTGGTTTGTTTGTCAGGTTTTTTGTTTGTTTGTTTTGTTTTTGTGTTTAAAACATGTATGGAAGTCCAACATCTTGTGCAAAGCAGTAGAGACTGAGGCAAAGAAATTTTACTTCTGAAAATGGGCATGTTCTTCCTTCTTCTGGCTTTAAATGCAGTCTGTAGAATTAGTTAGGAAGTGTGCTGTGTTTGAAATTTTTGTTTGCTATGTTTACCCTTAGTTCACCACTATCTTGAAGTTCTTCTCTGGTGCATAGTATTTAGACTAATGGCTAATTTGCAAGAGTTTTTTTCTTAACATCTGTTCTACCCTCAGCTTTAGGTGCTGTACCTCAGAGGGGTGTCTTTATAGTCTTGTTCCTTTTCTTTCCCTTTCTCAGCAGGATTCCACAGTTATTTGTTAGCCTGAATGTGTGGCCATGGTTATTGGGGGTGTGGCCTGCTCAGTTCTCATGTCCTTCTCCAAGTGATTTCTCTGAGTCCACACATATTCTTTTCCATCTTACAGAGGGTCCATCCCCTCTCCCCTTTTCCTTTTTTCTACTTGCAATGGGTTTTCACAAGTGTCCTTAGGTTGACTGTCACCACACAGATGAAAGCTTTGGCTCCATAAAAATGCAGAGTCAAAGGGTCTGGGTGCAGTTTGGGTCCCGCTTGTCATGACTGAGCCTGTCCCTTTCCCAGGACTGTACAACAGGGGACATTTTGTTGCAACTTTCTTCAGCCTTTTATGTGTGTTCAGTGGAGTTTGTGGAGAAAAATCCTGTAAAAGGCTCAGACTTCCCAAGTTCTGTGAACCCCAAGGGCCCGTAATCTGGTGTCAGTACACAATGAGATTCTACCAATCTACCAAATTCTCCAACCTCTCTAGATAAACTTTTGTTATAAGTGTCTTGTTTTGTCTACCCCTAATAAGTCAATGTGCACATCATATATCTAAACGTATGTGCCTGCTTTTCCTTAGACTTTGGACCAGTTAGCTACTAATAACCTAAGATTTCACGAATCTGAAAATCCATGGTTTTGAATTTGTCCAGCTTTTTGGTTTCTTTGGATATAATTCCCTTTCCAGCTCTAGATCCCTGAGAGGAAACCAGAAATCCTCCCACACCCCAGGTTCGTATCATTCCAACAAGCTGCTTTCAAGTGTCTTTAAATCATGCTTAATGCAGAGCTCTTAACTTTAAAAATGTGCTAGAGGAGTTATCATTAATATAATTATTTGTCTGTTAGAGAAGGTTTTTTTCTAAATTGGATATAAGTAAGGATTAGGGACATATAGATGATAGGTGTTTTAAAAATACACATGTAAGTTAATCAATGTGTAGAATTGGAAAGGGGGATAGGTATAGTGCTCAACTTTATCAAATAATCATTAGTTGTTGTGCCAAATGATACAATGAATGACCATTTCAGTGAAAGACCAGGTACTTGACCCTTTTTCTGGTTTTGCTGATGTTCACACTTGTTAATGTGTTCATGTTCCTTTAGTTTCTGAGCTTCTTTCTGCTTCATCTGTGAAAAGATTTTTGATGGATTTTAGAAAGAATGGTTTATGCTTGGAAACCTGGCTTAGTAATGCAAAAGGAATTCTGAAGTGACTAAGATGGGCAAGGCCACTGGATTGGTAGATATTCCATTTCAATTATATAGAATTACTGAATAAAAGAGCAAATATATAAGATTTTATTTGAAAGACTTTAGTGCAATTAATAAAATAAAATCGAGTAATAATTAATGTTTAGGGTTACTATTTCAGTTAGTCACCGAAGGACTCTTGGAAAGGATGCTAATTGAGTTGATATCCAAAATGACTCGAAGGATCCAACTGTGTGACTACCTGGGAGAAAAACATTATTATTTTATGTATATATAAAGACTAATAAGATGTAGACCATGACCGATCAGTAAATGGCTTGAAACAGGGGAATACGTTCTCCATTTCCACTCCAAGTAATTTAAAATTATCCAGGATAATCATTCATCCTAATAGGGAACATATTATAAAATAGTGTAATCTGCAGAATTCTGTTTTTTCCACATAATTTCAGTGTGATTTTCATAGAGTAAGACAAATTAAACTCAGCTTCTTTGTGCAATTAAAAAAGACCTAAGATGTTCCCATCAATCAAAGCACTTGATTGCTCTTTATCGCAAGAGAGAAAAGAGATGTAACTTCATGGTTCGTTGCTAATGGGTTGTTCCACTGTTGTGGTTAATAGCATGAGTTTCTTCTACGTCTAATTTAAGGCTTCTGAATTAAATAGATTAAAAGATTAGTGAGAGCTCAATGATGTATTAGTGTGTGTGCAACCAATTATGTCTCTTTTTAACTTAGTTTTATCACAGTCCAAGTTTGTATTAGAAACCTTTTGACTTGGCTTGGGAAGGTCAATCTTCACTTGCATTGCTCATGGCACAACAAGATTATTTCATGAGATAAGTTTCTGCTGGTGCCTTTGATTTCCTGAGTTGGCTATCAACAGCAGCAGATTAGTTAAAACAAATAAACAGAAATAGACAGCATTATTTGTGGATATTGGATTTTTAAATTCTAGTCCAATGAGTATTTCCAATAAATTATCTCAAATTATTTGATATTTCCAAATTAATTTCCAAATTATTAAAAGTACAAAAATGCATTACCACAGTAGTTATTACTTCTAAGAACCTGTTATAATTTAAAGAATTTAGGCTCTAAGGCCTTTGGTTAGTCAGCTGAGGGAATTATTATTTGTCTATTAGAGAAGATTTTTTTTTCTAATTTGTTTATAAGTAAGGATTAAGGACATATAGATGATAAACGTTTTTAAAATATACATATAATTGAATCAATGTATAGAATTGGAAAGGGGGATAGGTATAGTGCTCACCATTATCAAATAATGTTCTTGCCCATACCTGACTCAGAGTAAAAAGGTCTTTACAAAGATTTTTATAAATTTTCAACATACAATAAAGTTTCATTGTTTTTTCATCCCACTACAATAATTTGAATGACATAAATGTGGGTGAATGGTAAAAAGTATTCGTAGATAACTTGCTTCTATAAGTTTTGCCTCAGAAATTTGATCTTCCATAGAGGCATAGTTCAAATCTTTGGCACCCCAGACCATAAACATTCATTCCGTCAATTAGCTCTAAGTGAAAGTAACATAGAAAAGTCGTTATGCAGATATATATCCATTAACAGTCATCTTTCTTAAAGGCCAAAGGCAGGAGGGTCTGAATTGGCTGATATTACAGTTCTGCTTATAATTAATGTCAAGGCTCTTAGTTTTATTCTTATTATATAACTCAACACCTCAAGGTCTGCAATTCTGTGCTAGTACATTTCTGTACTTAATACAGTATTTACAGAGCAACTATTATTATATATAAGCCCCTCTGTTTATAGAACTTATGCTTGTTTTATTCTAATCATAGACAGTCATCCTTGGATATAGAGATGTCATCTATCCAAACAATTCTGAAAAGTACCCAGGTTCATAACAGTTCTCAGTCACTTCTGTTGTAGACTTCAGTCAGTTGTTCAGATTTCTGAAATTTTAGGTATTTCTGGTTTACAGTATCTCAAGGGGTCTTTTAACTCAGAAATTTAGGAAAATAATTAAAAGTATTATTTAAAAAACAAAACAATTGTAAGAAAAATTATACATAAACTTACTTAACTGCTAACTTGTTATATGATTATATTAATTTATGGCATAAACCTGAAAAACAGATTTGATTTATTTAGTCAGCAGTTCCGCTTTTCAAAATATTGGCTTTTCTTCAGTCATGGATACATAAAGTTAGATACTGGTTGATCTGGATCGTGGATGGCTCCTTTCCTATTACTTATCTTTCCTTTTTGAGTTTATTGTTATACTCAGAGATTCTCAACTTCTTTTGAAGGCTTTCTTTTTTTACCACCCTGCAATGCTAATATATATATATTTTTAATCCTCACTCCAGAATATTTTTTGCATTGTTTTTCAGAGAGAATGGAAAGGAGAAAGAGAGAGAGAGAGAGAGAGAGATTGAGAAATATAGATGTGAGAGAGACACATGGATTGATTGAGTCCCGCATGTGCCCCAACCTGGGCCAGAGATCAATCCTGCAACCAAGGTACTTGCCCTGGGCTGGAATCAAATGCAGGATCTTTCAGTCCTTGGGCTGATGCTCTAACCACTGAGCAAAATCAGCTAGAGCACAATATATATTTTTTATTGTTCTATTTTTTGCCATTCTCAGTATCCTTTTTGAAAGAGATTTTTTTTTCATGTTTTGATTGCCACATATATGTTAATGACAGTCTCATATAAGCTGATCACTCTCATAATTGTATTATCAAGTCAGACATCTCTCTCAAGCTCCAAATTCTTAGTACTTTACGTATATGCTTACAAGAATGGCCCACAGACATCTCAAACAGGATAAGGATTTCTTGTCTTGGTGAATTCTACATCCCCCCAATAACCATCCTAACTATTACAGTTCACATCTACTCATTGCCCTAGGCCTAAAAATAGATTTCTTTGGCCCTTCTCTTATTTCAACTGTCATTTTTTTGCAACCCTAATTTACTCTTGCTGGACTATCACAATAGCCACCTAATTGGTCTTCTCATTCTTAATGGTACAAGATACCACAATGCTGCTAAGTGGACCTTTATAAAATAAAAACCTTCTCATATTATTCATCTACTTTAAATCCCTCAGTTGTTTTCCATTCCTCTTGAATTACTTACAAATTGTTTTCTGCAATGCCTCGGTTTGCTAATTTATTTTTAATAAAGTGGGCATTTACTTTATGTAGCCACTGACCTAGACTCTAGGGACATATTAGCAAACAAAGAATGAGACTGACGCTTACTCACACTCTGCACCTCCTGTTCCTGGAGTCTACCCTCCGGCGGTGCTGAAATCTCTTATCCCAGGATAGCCTCACTACCTGCCCTAATTCTAATTTTATTCTAAGATTCTTCTTAACTATTGTCACCCCTGGAGAGTCAAGAAAGGCTAATACATTGCAAAAGGAATGGTGGAAGATCCACGGGCTAGTAGAACAGCTAACTTTGCCCTCCATGCTTGTCTAGGATTACGTGCCTTCTGCTATTGTGGCACCGTGTGCCAGGACAAACACTATTTCAAAGATGTTGACAGAATGAAGTTTATTTGACATGAAAACATAAAATAATTGTGGAAATGATCCCAATCATGGCTTGTCTTATTTCTTTAGAGAGCTAAGTAGTACCAGGAAAATCTTTCCTCAGTGTGTACCAAAGCTGGGCCCACAGTGTGTATGGAGGACACTGACAGAACATCTTGAGGATTTTATCAACAGCTGAGCACATTCATGTTAACAAAAATCATGTAATAAAGGCTTATATAAAAATGTTTTAACTCTGCGTATGCATTCTTGGTGTTGATTATGTAATACTTAAACATTGCACACCCTCACATCTCTACGGTTGTGTAATTTTGTGCCTTCAGATGACTAAGGCTTCTGTACTTCTGGTTGACATTGCAAGGCTTCACTGCTCCACTCCACACACTTGTATTACTTCCTTGATCTTATTTGTTCACATATAAATCCACCTTCTTCTACTAAATTGTGAGCTCTTTTGGGGCAGAGACAATATCTTATTTATCTTTGTAATTATGACACCTAGCACAAGGTTTAGCAAAATACCTGAAGGCTGATAATATATGTTGGATAAATGACTGAACACATCTGTGAATATTTATTGAGCACGAATTATATGTTAGTCTCTATATTAGGTGCAGGGTATACAATAGTGAAAAAACACAAAAGTTCCTGCCCTCACAAATCTAACACTCCATGTTCAAAAAATATAAAGGCAAAGTTGCAAGTTTACACAATACAAGTTTTGCTACTGCTACAATTTCAGTATCTTGTGAACTGCTCTTTGATAATCCCTAAAAACATTTATGTTTTTATTTCTTCAGTCTGGGCTTAGTTTTGTTTATTTTTTGTACTCTGCTGCATTTTAGATTTGCCTTTGGTTATTTTCACAGTAGGAAGCCTCTTGTTCCTTCATAAGCAGGACCAGTGCTTATTGCTGTGTATGTTGTGCAATTCACATCACACAGACTTGTGTCACGATTGGCACCCTGAAGTGGTGAAAGTCAACATTCAAACTCATCAACTTAGCACACTACCAGACTCACTGGGGGAGCTTTAAATTACAAATTGTGAGGCTCCATTTCTCCAGAATGATTTGGTAGGTCTGCAACAAAACCAGCTTTGTGATGTGTTTTAAAGTCATCCACTTTCCCCCTGTATCCTCTCTATCCCTTCGTCCCTTCCAACTCCCAATTTATATTTTAGATTGTCCACTATGTTTAGAAACTACTGCTTTAAGCCACCGATGACTGGTTCTATAAGATAACCCTCTTGAAAAGTCACTGCATCAGTTCTAGTTATATTGTGTAATACTTGATTTCAAGCCTAAACTGCCTCTAATATGAATTTAAATTAGCTTTACTCTCCATACATCTATCCAAGAGAGAATTCTCAGAATCATCTTTAACACATTTTTTTTTATGTCCCAGTCTCCATATTTAGTCACCAAGCCATTGGATTTGGCTACCATTGTAAATATCTAAATTTCCCTTTCATCTAATTTCTTGCAGCCCCTGCTCTAGGTAATTCTGAATCATGTGTCTCCAAAATTCTTCCAATTATCTCTTAACAGCGCTCTCGCTCTACTCCTTTGACTCCTCTAATCCCATTCCTACACTTCTTCGTGGGTGATTTATCTAAAAAGCATACCAATCACCACTCTCAGGCTTGAAAATATTAATTGGCTCCCCACTGTCAATAGCATTAAGCCTAAACTCTCTCACATGAAGTTTTTAGTCAGTTTTAATCTAGCTGAATCTGTTTCTATTATGTCTGAATATTACTTTTACCCTGTGTCTTGTCAACTTCCAGGATTATCTGTTCCCAAAACACATTATGTGTGCCCCTCATTCTTTTTATTTTGTTTCTTCTGCCAGATCTCCACATCCTGTCTTACTACTCCCCCCGCCCCCCTTTTATCAGGGAACAATTAAAATGTTGATTTCGCTTCTATGCTCCAGTGTGCTCTTTTTGTTTGTTTGCTTGCTTGTTTTACAATTTTGGGGGGTATAATAATATAGAATTTGAGGGAATGAGCTTAAGTGTTAAAGATGAATGCAAAGCTATAATTACTATGCTGATGAAATTATGTGATGGTTTTACATACATGCACACACATACACACACACAAACAATGTGGTGGCCCATGTTGTATCAGTTTGGCTAAGCTGGGAACTAGATATCTCCAGTTCAGTGTTTGACAAAAAAAGAAATTTAGCAAATTTGGCAAGCAGAAGTAAAATAACAGTCATTCCTCCCTGAAATTCTTTCCGAGGTCCTATGCCACGATGGACAGGAGCCGGTTGCTTGGCAGTGTCCAGGTTGGTGTCACTCTTCTGCTTTGTGTTCAGTTGTTCCAACACCAGCCACCTGTTTGGAACCCACAGAGGCAGTAGCTGTGCAGACACATGGCTTCCCAAAACCCTCTCCACAAGTTCCCACTTCACTGGACTGTTTCAGTAGCTGATCATACCGGGCTTCTCAGTTTACTGTTTGATGACCCCTTCTCTAAACCTATAAAGTCGCATTCTAGACCTTTAATTCCACACCTTCTCCCTCTCTGTCCCATCACACTCATATTGACTGTTTCCATAACTGAGCCTGACAATGCACAGTGAGAGAGAGAGAGAAGGGAGGGTAGGACATGGGGAGGCAGCAGTGAAGAATATATATAGCAAAATATTAAATGTACATCTCTCAGGAAAAGTCAACAGACACATCGATTCGAAGGTAGTTATATGACCTAGATTGACCTACTCTTGTGATGCCTAGGGACTTCTGTTTCCCATCAGGCAGCCGTTATGTCTGACTGTTTGTTTATTTTTTGATTATCTTAAGGAGAATACTTCCACTAGAAGATCACCAAGGATTCCTCCTAACTGGCAGTTTGGGGTTCTTCAGAGACAGCACAAACGGGCAGAAAAGGAGATTACCTCGGGTTGAGGTGATTGATTGTGATCATCAAAGAAATAAGATTGTTGCACAGCCCAGCGTGGCTCAGCGGTTGAGCATCCACCTAGGATCCAGGAGATCAGGGTTCAATTCCCAGTCAGGGCACATGCCCGGGTTTCTGGCCTCCATCCCCAGCAGGGGGCCTGCAGGAGGCAGCCGATCCATGACTCTCTCATCATTGATGTTTCTATCTCTCTCTCTCTCCCTTCCTCTCTCTGAAATCAATAAAGATATACTTAAAAAAAAAAAGGTTGTTGATGTGAAGTGAGAGGAGAGAGGAGGCGCAGGAGGAGAAGCAGCACAGGGCTGAGGTGAGGGGATCCTCTGGTGCCTTCTTGCGCCTCACTTCCCATAGCCGGTCAAGGCTGTTGAGTCTTTGCAACCCTCACCTATTAAGGTTTGAGTCATTTGCTGGGAAAAAGGCCAAACCAACTGAGATGTGAACTGAAGGGAAGTGCCAGATACCCAGAAAAGGATGTGGTGGGTCAAGTCAGAAATTCAGCCTCAAGACCAGTTGCAAAAATAACATTAGTGTTACCCAGTTTCATCTTATTTTCAATTCATTTCCAGGCTCATTTTCCACATTTCTGAATCAGGTGTGTTGGTGGCAATTATCCCTACAATTTAACCAGCAAAGAGGCTGCAAAACTTTGAGATAGCATCCTAAAACCAAAAGAGAAATGGGCATCAAGTCCAGAGCCTATGGGCAGCGAGTTGTACAAATGATCTCATTGGATTTGGGTTTTGTCTCTTTGGAGATGGGATGATTGTGCTTTCAGTTGTCTGTAAGATAGGACAGACCATTATGTGATAGTGGATTTTCCCCCTAAAGTCTGACAGTGGTAATAAAGGCACACATATGTTTTGGGAAAGTAGAAAAAATGAATTGTAGAGTATATTTGTCATTCTTTCAGTGCGCTTTAACTTTAACTCCCATCTTAATTTGAAATTAACTTCATCATGCTCATCTACGGAAGCTAAAGAAGAGAGACCTTTCCTTTCCATAAATCCCGGGAGCATGAACAGGGCATACAAAACTGACTTGACCAAGAGAATACTTCTACAAGTGATTTTTGAAACTTAACTGAGTAATAAATATGCTTAAAACATTTAAACTTGATTTACATTAGACAGGTCATAATGATTGCACCAAAGCCCAGTAGCAGCGGTGTCCCCAGCCCCTGTGGTGATGGCACCAGCAGCAGGGTCCTATCCAAATTCTTCTCACTGTTGGCACCAGCTGTGGTGTTTGTTTCCCAATTATTATGGTTTTCTGCCTGTATCTCAGGGAATCAATATTAAGTCTTCCCAAACATTTTGTGAGATACCTCCTGCTTTTCATTAAGTTGTTTTTCTATTTATGTTACCCCAAATAAGTCTCTTACAATAAAGAACTTTGGACTACTTCTTATGTATTTGCAATCCTTCTTGTGTGTATGTTTACCTCTTTTTGAGGCACTTCCTTTGAAAGCTCTGTTAGTGATTGTCAGTGAATAGCAAAATACTTTAAACTCTGTATTTTTAAAAGTGTTATTTAGTAAAAAACATGCATTATTTATTCAACAATGTTCATTGTGTAAATATCACTCTAAGGTACTTAAAGAAAACACACATGAATAAGGCTTACTCTTTGCTCTTAGTGTTTTTATTATACTAAAGAAAAATATTGCTAATGTTTATAAATAATAGAAATATAATTGACATATTTGAGGAAGTCAGATACAGTTTTGGTTCAATATTTCATCTCTGTGTGTGCTTTTAGGGCAACAGCAGTACATTTTAAATATATTTTTAAAGTAAAAATGAGAATTTTAAGTTTTAAATCCTATGTGTTACATACCATATATATTACATTAGGTCAGCTTGTAGCCTCTGAATTCAAGACACATAATATATATATATTTTTAGAAACATGAAGAGTTGAGAGATTATTAAGAACTGTATATAGCAGATAAATACCATGCAGCAGATGATAGAAAACAAAGCAATGGGTACTATGGATGTTCACATGTGGGTAAAAGTCTCCTGCAACAAAGTACTTTGGTTCTGAGCTCATCTGAACCAGCTTTCATCTGAGCTCATCAAGGACAAGGTAGGGCTTGGAGAATATCCTTAAAGCCTGAATTGGATTTTGGAAATCAGAGTAATGGACAATGTAATGACAGAAATCAGAATGTATAAAACAAGACACTACAGAGAAATACCCATTATAAAGACTGAAATTCAACAAAATTCTGTTTTCTCTCCTCTTGCCTCAGAATTCATAATTATGAATAGATTAGAGGATAGTATAAATTTTGGTAATTATTTTTATGAACTATTAATAGTGAGTGACTATTGTGTACTAATTGTGTAACTGATACTATACAAAATGCTTTATCGTTTAAAAAATTATTCTTATACATCCATGAAATAGGAATTACTATGATGACTTACATTTTTTAGATGGGAAAAGTGAGGATTAAACATAAAGTTACTTGCCCAGCAGTAAGTGGCAAAGCTGGACTTGATCCCTCTCAGCTCAACTCTTAGGTCATTACCACCATCCCAGGCTACTTCCCTTTAGTCTATATTATTTTAAATCAAGACTCTTTTTCTAAAAAGATAGGATCCTTATCACAGCTACTAAAATCATGCTTGTTACCACTATGCTTTCATCACTGTTTAACATAGAAATATTACTATATATCAGAGGCTGTAATCAGACTAAGACTGTTTTCCCAAATCACATGTTTATAATTTTAATAGGAAAAAAACACACTTATTCTAGCCCCAGATATAAATATTTCAGCTTTTCTCTTAAAAAAAGTCTCAGTATACCAATACAATTCCATTTAATTTCCATGAATGTAATCTTTAAAGAATATTCTCATATCCTTCAAGCATTCGTCATGCTTGATGAAAATGACATTCCCAACTCTCTGTCTCACCATTTAAAAATTGCATTCAGATTCTTGTTTTCCTAGTACAGTGATACTTAAAACTGCTTCCCCTCATTGGCACCAGATATGGGACTAAAATTCTTCAGGTCAAAACCTGGTTTTATTTGTCCGCCTCACCGAGACTCTAATACTTCTCCTAATGCTTTTGCAGAGATGGTTGGGAGTAGTTTAGTGACTTGAGTCCTGGGTGAAGACACAGCCTCCAGCAGAGTGGCCAGGCCCGGGGCCCCATCAGGACAGAGGCTGGCAGGCATGTGAACTAAGATGAAGTCTTTTGAAGACAGATTCACTGAGCAAAGAGCTATTTTGAAAGAGGCAGCGGTTGAAAACTTTTAAGGCAGGAGCCCCCTGAACTAAAGAAACAAAGGAAGAAGATGGTCCACACAGAAATGGGAGGTCAAAATCGCAAAAATAAACCCTATCATGTATTTTACTTCGAATTTAAACTTCATCATTATTTAATAAATCAGAGAAGTGTGTGTGCTTCATGATGGCAAGAGCCCCAGCAGAACGCATTCCTCTGGCTTAGAAATCGAGGCTTGGGAACCTGCAGGCCTCTGACACCACCCTCTTGTCTGAACTCTCAAAGCAGTTTCTTCCCAAAGGGAAGTGCATCATATACACGGAGACAGAGGGTTTTTTAAGCAGAGTTAGGGCAAGAGACAAGCAGACTTTTCCGCTTTTGATTTTTATTTCAAATGTTTGTCCCTATTTTTTGAGCCTTGTCTTTTACTTTTTACAAAGCCCTGGTAAGACGAATAAGAGCATGGGAGCTAACACTGAAGTCGCGCTAGTAAAGTCACGGGGACCCTACAGCCTGACAGGGATGTCGGTGTGCGGTGACACTGGCCCTGGGCTTGTCTGCGCGCACTCCCTTTTAAGAGGCTGTGCAAATGCTCAGTCTTTTCTGAGACTCTGCCTTGGAAACCTCTGTCCTGTTCCTCTGCCTCTTGCACCGCGTCCCCAGGTGTAAACACACAGCTCCATAAAAACTACGTTTGAAATAGTTTGCCAGTCCTAAGCATTAGCAGAAGTTTCCGTTAGCACTGGGAAGTGGATGGACTGTGGCCTCTCTCAAGTTTAGGTCAGCATATTTTCAGCCATTAAAAAAAATAATTCTTTTAGACAAGGGCAGATTCTCTTTCAGATCCCACCTGCTGTGCAAGCGGACAAAAGATTGAATGTGTGGGAATGCACCGCAATGGTCCACGTTCATCCTTTGACCTCTGAGCTCAACTGGCTGTCATGCACAAATTTGATTTTTGCTAGAAAGATTCATTTCCCCATCCCTCAAAGGAGAAAACTAATGAGACTGAACGAGTTGAAGAATTATTTCTTGAACAATATTTCACAGGTGATGTATAGTAAATCTGGAAGTTTTCTTTTCAATACATATTTTTCTTGGACAGCTTTGGGACTGAAGACAAACCAGAAAACTTTCTTGCTTTTGAAAATAAAAAGCAAGTTACAGAACTCAACCCTGTGGGCAACGTGATATAGTGGAAAGCATCTTAAACCCCTAGTTTGAAGACATAAGCTAAAATCCTAGAACGCGGCCTGCACCTCTTAATAATCATGTGTCATTTTTTTTATTTCACAGCTTCAGTTTCCTTTTTTTGCCCCAACTGGCTCTAAAGACATATCAGGTGCTCACTTCCTTCTTGATGAAGTTCAAGTGGAGGCAAGGCATAGAATTAAAGCTATGGTGGCGATAACAAAGTGGCCTGCTCGAGAAGAGTGCAGACTCCTCGCTGGCTAAAGAGGAAGAATCAGCACTTCAGACAGTGACCTGTAGTGAGCAGAGACATTCTCCTTTGTGGCTCCAAAGGTCACTATGATCTGTCTAAGCCAATTCTCACAACTTAATCAAGTTGCCAGTGGAAAATAGGTTTCTAGGTTCTCTACCTAATTTTGAATCCTTAGTTTCTTATCTGTTGAATTCCCTTAAACTGGCTTTGGTGATACCTGCACAACGCCAGGCCAACAGGTCAATCCGGCCTAAAAATTGATAAAGACAGAGGGGAAAAATACAAATGACAGTTGATTATGGGTTGTTGAATGACTATATGGGCGAGTTGAGTAAAAGCACCTGATGTATTACAGGTGTATATTGGTGCAGTGTACATTTATTTTTAATCGGAGCTCACGTATTAGTCAGCTTTTGCTAAGTCACTCTTTGGTGACAAATGGCCGTGACATCTCTGGATTCACAACATTATTTATTCGTACTCACCTGCACCTGCTGTAGGTTGATTTCAGCTCACTGCACTTGTGTTCTAATTCCAGGACCCAAGTGGAAGAAGCAGTCTGGTGGCAGAAGGCAGAGAGCCAAAGCCCCAACGAATGACCACTCTCAATCTTCTGCTAACGGGTGTTTGGCACTTCTGCTTACATTATATTGGTGAAAGAAAGTCACACAGGGTAGAGACATGTACTTCTGCCACAGGGAGGCACCTCAAGTCATGTATCAATGGAGAGTTATGTATCATCCTCCTACTGATGATGAAATAAACAATTGGGAACAAAAGTGCAACCTAAACAGACCATAATTTTCTGAATTAAACTTTTCTAAAAATTAACTTGATTATTTTTCTCCATTTTCTAGTGAAATTGTAGCCAGAAGCTAACATTTAATTTTCATTTTGCTAAGGTCACCACTCTTTCACCGGCACACAGAACTTCAGAGACCCTCTTACCTGCTTGCTCTTCTGTGGGGCACTTCAGAGGCTACTGTCTACTCCTAGTCCATCTCTTTTTTTATTATTTTTTTTATTTTTTAAAATATGTCTTTATTGACTTCAGGGAGAGGTAAGAAGAGGGAGAAAGAGAGATGGAAACATCAATGATGAGAGAGTCATTGATCGAGCCCGGCAACCCGGGCATGTGCTCTGACCAGGAATCGAACCCCGATCGCCTGGATCCCAGGTCGATGCTCAACCGCTGAGCCACGCCCGGCTGGGCTCCTAGTCCATCTCTCAATCAAAGCGGCAGGTCTGTGCTCGCTCACTGAGAATGCTCACTTGGATATGTGTATTATTGTTCAGAGAGTTGAGTGGGCTTCACAGAATCCATACTTATTGGTAAGATTCTGGGTGCTTTTCCTAATATATATTAAAAGGCATTGTGGCATGCATTGTAGTGACTTTGCATTTTAAAGAACTGCCTTGAGTAAGATGCAAACTATGTAATGGAGAAATCAGTCAATGTTCAGGGTCTTTGCAAAGTAGACTAGCATTACTGCCTGATCAGTGAGTGAGCTGGGTTTGCTTTTATTTTCACATATCCTTTCAAGCAGTCTCCATCTGCAGCTAATGTTATACAGCCAGTGTCTGAGACATCTTTGTTTTTATTGTGGCAATATATCTGTGCTCTCTCTTTATCTTAAGTAATCCACTACCCCTGAAAGATGATGCTGGGACTCTGAAAGAAAAAAAAAAAAAAGTCTGATAAGATAACAGCTTACAGTGACATTTATATAATTGCCTCAGTCAGAACTCATTTCCAGCTGCCTATGTGGGAGCTCACTTCAGTGTTGTAGCTAAGAAACAGAGAAAGCAAAGAGCTATTTCTCTTTGGCTCCAACCTTCTGAACTATTCATGTTTAACAGAAAGTGTTCCATCCAGGAATCTTGTAGTTGCAGTCATGCATAGATTTACTTCTTAAGATCCCAATTTTCTTTCAGAAATAATTTGAGGAACTAAATTGTTCTTATTTAGACACAAGAAAGTTTCTTTATAATCAATGAAATTCTAAATTTTTCGCAATTTGTATATTATAGAGGTATTCACACACTCTGTTTAGATGGAATATTTAATCTAAAGTCAGTTGAGTTCACACTGCAGTGTAGCTAACATGTCCCTCATTGTAGCCAGTAGGAATTTTCCATATTTAGCAGGATGTCTAGAAGCTGTTTCTATGAATTCCCATCTGGAGATATGAAGCAGCTTTTTCTTGTCCCTTTCTCCAATCCATATTCTCTTTGTTCTCTCACTCCATAGACCTCAAGACTCTACAGGAATCAAGAGTCTGTCTCAGTGCTCTACCTTCGACCTAGAAAGACCCATGCATGCATTATGTGAGTGAAGGCTACTAAGGAGCAAAAGCATCTGGCCAGAATTGTTTCCAATATTCTATCTAGTTCATTCTGATTTTGTTCAATGTAAAGCTTCACTTTATTCCTATGTTTTGTTCATCTTTCTATCCTCTGAATATCCTTTGTTTCCCTGGCTTTTGCAGAAATCTGAGTCTACTAATCCCAGGAGGCTTGGGGTGAAGGCTCTCACACGTGTTCTAGATTCTGAAATACAAACCCTAGCACCAATTCCTATCACATTTGGCCAGTTGCCTAGTTGAGTCAACTGAGAGCAAGTTTGGATATTATCTTCCCTTAAAAAATTGGAATCTTGATGAAAAACAATTTCCTCACTCAGATGATCTCCACCCTGTCACACTAAGGTCAGGGAAGTAGTGAATTGCTCGGAAATCTTGCAACTTTAGTGAGCGACTAAAACTAACTGAGCTTTAAGGATTTTTCACTGCACTTTAGAAAAATATAATATTTTAGGGGTCATATAACTTGGCCAGACAAAGAATATATACAGGCACCTTTGTGCTCATATGATTCATTTTCCGGTGTAATATGCGATCCCAGAGTACAGGAGCTCTGTCTTAGTCATTTTTGGATTCACAATCTATAGAAAAGTGAGTGGACCAGAGTGACTGCTCAATAACTACCAGCAATATGAATAATAAATAAATGAATAAATGCAAAAAGAAAACATTATTATACACTACTATAATACTATTAACTATAATTTATCATTTTCTAAGTTAAGAAACTATGAAAAATGCAAGAGGCCTGAAGTCCATTATTTCTCATTGCACTGAATATTCTCAACCTCCCTAAAAGAAATATTTTATCTTCATTTTGTCATTGATCATATTGAGGATGAAATTTTAACTCATATATTGTTGGTGTTCTGCCATGTAAATATTTCTAGAGGGAAAGAAGTGAGGGAGGGAGGGAGGGAGGACCACAAAGTGGCAGAACTAGTACACCAACCAGATCCATCTGCTTCCAAAGCCTTTTCCGTTATTATTCTTTTTTTTTTAAATTAATTAACTTATTTTTTAAATATATCTTTATTGATTTTCAGAGAGAGGAAAGGAGAGGGAGAGAGAGATAGAAACATCAATGATGAGAGAGTCACTGATGGAACCCACAACCCGGGCATGTGCCCTGACCAAGAATCAAACCCCGATCGCCTGGATCCTAGGTCGACACTCAACCACTGAGCCACGCCTGGCCGGGCCTGTTATTGTTCTTAAAGATGTTGACTCAGTAAATATTGTTAGATGTAAATTGTTTGCAAAGTTGGTGGGAGCAAGAATTGTAATTATATAGAAAACAGAACCGTTACCCTGGAGGAACTTCCAATCTAATGGAGGAAACCATTGATGAAACAGGAGAAATAAAATAAATGTAAAATCAATTATTATATTTTGGAATAAAAGGAAAAAAAATACATTTAAAGATCATAAAACATGGCCTTGGCCGGGTGGTTCAGTTGGTTGGAGTGTCACCAGTACACCAAAAGGTTGTGGGTTCGATCCCCGGTCAGGGTATCAGGGCATGTACCAATTGATGTTTCTCATCTCTCTCTCTCTCTTTCTCTTCCCTTCTTCTCTCTCTCAAATCAATCAAAACATATCCTCAAGTGAGAATTAAAAAAAAAAATCACAAAAACGGCCTTTGCAAAGCTGAATGTAAATCAACCCTCAGGACTGCTGCCGAATCAGAGATCAGCGACGGCTGTTTCCGTCTCCAAGGCAGGCTCATCCTCGCCCACTCTTTGCCCATCTCAGAATTCCCCTCTTAACGGAATATATTAGCAGTAGTAACGCTCAAAGTGAATTTATATTATTGAGTTACTTCTTTGTGGTGTGTAAGCATTTAATTCCCATCTCCATCTGTGGAATTCAAGGCATCAGCAAGAAAGCAGGTGGGGTTTCTATGTCCCTGGAGATATTACATTATAGAGAGTCACGGTTTCTGCTAACATGTCAACTTAACTTAGCTGAGGCGATACCGTCAAAAACAGATGCTCATAATCCAACAGTTCTGATTCAGTTTTCATTGATATTCACTCCTCAAATACTGCTTTAATTCTGACAAGCCTCAACTACTTGAGAACATACTATACAGGAAACACCACGGTCACCACCTAGAGATAACTATTGTTTGGGTATAAACTTTTTTCAAATTTTATATGTGTTTGTAAAAGTATATGATAAAATCAAGGTTATGATATAGAAGTAAATATTTAATTTTAACTCCAATTATTTTAATGGCTATAAACTTTTAATAATATGAATATATCTTATTAAATGGTTTTCAATTGATATCCACTTCATTTATTTTCATAATTTTGCTCATATATAACACAGAAATGAACATCTTTATAGATAAATTAGTATACATGTGTCTGATTATTTTTTTCTGATTATTTCCTTGAAATACACCCCTAGAAGTAATCTTTCTTTTATACAACACTTCTATAAATCCAAAGTTATTTCAAAATAAAAAGTTAAAAAATATTGTGTCAAATTACATGTGTGTATGTATGCACATACACATACAGAATTACTTAGGTATTTTCTTATACTTTTTTGATGATTTCTTCCAATGAATACACTTAGCATCCTACAAGAAAACTCCCAATAAAATCAAATGAGTAATACTGCACTTGGCTCATAGGAAATATAAATAATATTTGAAAAATAATGAATGAAAAAATATGCCAATGAAAGATTTCTGTTCACAAGAGCATAGTCAGAAATTCATACCATCTTGTGTTTCTTCTCTCTCTCCCACCTTCTATGTCCATCTCTATTGACATATGCTTCCTTCCTCCCAGCCATGAATAGCATATAAAGCCAATAACTTGAAAGATGTTTTCTTTCTGCTTGCAATCCAGCTCCTTGCATTGCTCCACTAATGGAATATTAGTGACACAAAATTACTGCTACTGAAGTCCTGCATTAAAGCTGTTTGACTCTTCTGTTTGAGACAAAACCTGGTTCATTATGTTAGACATTCTCTGTTCTGCATGGAGTTCCTACCTGAGAGTTTCTTATGTTCGTTTTTTATTAAGAAGAATTTTAAATAGAACCTCTGACCTACTGTATAAGAAAAAAAATGTATTACTACAACCTTTATGACACCTTCAAAAGCTCTTTGGGATACCACCATGTGAGTAGCCTGCCAAACGCCTAGAATTCTTTCTGACGGTGTCAGATGAAACAACGAAGCAGTGGCTCCGGAAGCCAAAGGATAAGGCCTCATGATTTCAAAACCTGTGTCACTGGCCCTTAAATTGAAACCTTTGAACTCAGATATATTTCATTTTCTTCCTTGTTCTTCTCTGAATCTAAGCTATCAAACCTGCAGTCATTGCACAATTGTCTTTCCTTCTTCCTTTTGCCTTTTGTTATCAAAGGATCAGTTACTTGTTCATTGGAAGAAGGTACAATGAAAAGTGACTCCTTACCCTGGAAAAGAATGGGCCATGTACACATTTCTCTTCCTCTTCTTGCCTTTTTTTAGATGAGAGTCAAAATGTCAGAAGCTCTACAAGAATAAGTCATTGACTTATATTTACGTCCGCCTGGGAAGAAAATGTTCTTGCAGGAGCAAAGCAACTTCCTTCATGTCTGATGAGTCTCAGGCAGCAGAAAAAATCCATATAAGAATCTAACAATTAAATGAATTAGAAAACAGATATGAAAGAAATAGGGAAAGGACCTTCACAGAGATATGCTGTGACATATCTGAATAATTTTCTCCCTGGATTATAATGTCTTTCATTAAATATGAGCATCTATTTCCCCCCAAGAATGAAGGAAGGAGCAAAATGTCCCAGAATGATACTCTGAAATAAATCTGACATTTAACTATTTTTTTCTTACTGATATATCACTTCCTTTCCATTTAAAAAATCTGATCATTTGGCTAAGAAGTCCTAAGTTATAGTCTCACTTGTTTTATAATTTGCTGAATATAACTTGAAAAGTCACTTAAGGTTTATTGCTATTTTAATGTAGCTAAATTTGATGTGATGGTTTTTTAATAGATATTTATTTTTGTTCCTGCCCAGAATTCATCCATCCATCTGGTAATCAGCATACAAATTTCCTCTCGAGAGCCACACCTTCCGTTATCCTTGCCATGTTCTGCTAGGGTAGTTCACCCTTTGCTTCAGAGGTAGACAGCTGACTATCTGAGAAGCATATTTTCCTGTTCACACGGATTGTTCAGTGATAGATACAAGACACAATCAGAGTATATGATAAACAGTGAGCCATTGGCTGGGAATTCTGGGCATGAAATCCTTGTCTTTCCCATTGGACTTGAGTCTTAGAATTTGTAAAATCAATAACAATCTTTAGACTATGCTGGAATGAGACTGGTAATTTCCAGAGGCAACTGCATGAAATCAGAGAATGAACCCAACTAAGTAGAAGAGAGACTCGAGAGAGACAAAACAAATCCTAATGTAATCATTTGAGTTTCTGTATCCAGTCTTGCCTGAAGATAGACTACTTTGGGAAATCTCAGTTGTGTAAGCCAACACCTGCTTTTTTTATGCTGAAACCAGAGTGTCAGTTAGGATATTTTCATATGCAAGAAAAAAATGTTACTACAAATAGCTTAAATACAATCATTGACTTACACAGCTAAAAAGTATGAAGGTAAGAAGAGCTTTATGTTTGTTTCACTTAGCTAGTCAATTATGTCATAAAAATGCACTTTCTTTTGATTTATTTTATTTTTATAATTATAGCTTCATATAAAGACAGTCTTCTTCATAGAAATAAAGTGGCCAGTGCCATCTGATTTATATATATATATATTTTTTTATTTTATTTTATTTTTTTTTGTATCTTTATTGATTTCAGAGAGAGGAAAGGAGAGGGAGAGAGAGAGAGAAACATCAATGATGAGTCATTGATCGAGCCCGCAACCCAGGCATGTGCCCTGACAGGGAATGGAACCCCTATTGCCTGGATCCTAGGTCGACGCTCAACCGCTGAGCCACTCCCTGCCGGGCAGATGTATATGTTTTCTTGTCCAAGGCAAGTATTATCCTCCTTTCTAGTATATCTGTCAGAAAACCGTTTATTTTCACAAAATTCCAACTTTCTGTTTTATTTACAAGTTTTGTGCAATGCTGATTCTTACACACTCACTGTGGCCACAGGAAAGCCAAGACCAATAAGCTTAGAAATAGATTTCCTAAAGCATTAGGATTAGAGATAAATTTTCTAAAGCATTAGGCTTTGTGGTTTAAACAAATCTGGGTTCACCCACCCAGATGCTGCAGTGGATCAACCTGCCCTCTTTATATAGGGGTTACATAATAAGAGGGTAAAAGAGATGTTGGGGAGATAACCACAATGTTCACAACAGCATGGTTGGTGTGAGTTTCTATCATTTGCAGTTTCCAGAACAACTATTTGAAATTTGTAGATTAAACATTGGATAAAAACTGGAAACCCACCCTTGCTTTATATATGTATTCCCCTTCCTCTGACACCAGGCTTCAAGAAGCCCAGAGAACCTAGATGAGACAAAGTGAGAGGACTATATACAAAAGAAGCTTTCTGGAAAGTAAACTAGAAACCAAGTAAGACAGGAAAAGTTCCTGGGATCCAAAAGCTGATGTCAACCGTTGGACCTACCTATTCTCTACCCTGTCCTTTGTCCAGCCAGAATCCTCTGATAGATCTTGGAAGCTTCATCAGGATTTAAGGTAGGCTCAAATCCTAGTAAGATTTGAAAGTGAACTTGTTAATAGAGATGTTAGCTTTTACATTCAGGCCCATTCACCTTCTATGATACTGCTATTGGGACTTGGGGTGTCCATCAGGGAGCCTATTGTACTGGTTAATCTTCCCTGGACAGAGTGGGCTGGAACAAGGATACTTTATCCAGATAATAAGAATTTAAGGAACAAAGACACTCTTATCCTGAGCTATTAGATACAGAAGAGCTGGAATCATGATCAAGCAGAAACTACAAACTGCATGGAAGACACAATCTATAGAAAGAAGAATGGAAAAGAGACACATAGAAGATTAAGATGGGATCTTGAGATCCTGGAAGGAGGGAATGGGAGAAAGTGCTTATCCAATGACTTCTCCTCCCAGTGACATACAGTTGTACTAAAGTCTCTAAGTTCTGATAATACCTCCATCTCCACTCTGTACATGTTAGCTAAAGCTCTTAAGCTACATTAAACATCTTCATTTAATAATGAATAAGCGTGATCTAGACAAAGCTGATAACAAATGCAAAATATAAATACATAGAAGATTGATGTCTCTTGATTGTTGGACAATCCTAAAGGGACAAATAACACTGACAGAATCAAGAGTCTTAACTGGGAGAACATTGTAAAGTTGTAACTGATGGTCTAAAATGAACACAGACACTAGTATTTATTTTGCCAATAACATTTTATATGACTTTACTCAATTCTCATAACAACCACATGACATGTACATTATTAGCCTCATTTTTACAGATGAGAAGCTAAGACTCAATAATAACTTGCACAGAGGAAAATGGTAAAGTAAAAATTTCCTCCATAACACAAGAGAACGTTTCTATACCTTTTCTCTTTCTCTTTCTGCCTTTCATGATAAAGACTAAGACTCTTCCTAGAGCATCTTTGTCAAACCAGATACACTTTGTGATTTTATTACTCACGAAGGAAGTATGTAACATTTAAGGCAGAGGGGATCACAAGTGAAAGGCACATAGGAGTGTAATATAGTCCTGGTATTTGAGAGAACTTTACAAAATTCTATTTCTAGAATAGAGGTTTCAAAATAGGGAATAGTTGCAGATGAAAGTGGAGAGGTAGGAAGTAGGTCATTTCTTGAGCCCTTTTATGGGATTTTAATGTTCTTAGATTTGTTGTGGGTGATACAAACTCTCTTAGGGGTTTAAAGAAAAGAGTAGAGAACTCATTAAAAGAAGGAGTGTGTCTCTGAGCTACAAACACCACATCAAACATAACTAAACACATATGGAGAGACAAACAAACCTGTGCTTTGGAAGTTTGACATAAGACAAAAGAGAGCTGAAATGATGCAACACTGAACTTTGATACACAGGAACTTTGGGTATAGGCTTATGCACATATGATATTGCTACAATTTTCACATTTTTAAAATGTATAGATCTTTATTGATTTCAGAGAAAGGAAGGGAGAGAGAGAGAGAGATAGAAACATCAATGATGAGAGAGTCATTGATCGGCTGCCTCCTGCATGTGCCCGACTGGGGATCGAGCCCGCAACCCGGGCATGTGCCCTGACAAGGAATTGAACCCCGATCACCTGGATCGTAGGTCGATGCTCAACCGCTGAGCCACTCCCAGACAGGTTACAATTTTCACATTTTCAGGGGATAAATATTTTCTATGCTTTCAGTAAATTTCCTGACCATTTTATGAAATGTGATTTCTGTTAGAATAGGGTCCCCCTGAGAAGCACACATGAAAATATCTTGCTCTAAAACCCGGGTAACCTGGGCATTCATTTCCCATTTAGTCTGCAAGCTGATTCCTTGGGCTCTGCCTCTAGATCTAGACACTTGCTGGTATGTAGACGGACAGTGTTAATTTCAGGGGGGGAATCTAGTAATGCTGTCCTGAAATCTGCCAACAAGGTCAGATGTGGGTAAAATCTGTAGCCCCCCCGGGAGCACATGTGCCTTTGTGTTCAGTCTGGTGTGTTCTTTTGTGTTCTTTCTAGACATTTCTTTAAAGAAATTTTATATCTATCAGAGAATATTATTCCTATGTCTGAATTTTCTATGATCCCAGCAACTGGAAAAGCAGAGGGCTTCCTTGGTTTGATTCGAGAGCAGGCTGCCATCCTACTAGAAAGCATCAGCTGTCTGGACCAGAACCGAAATTGATGTATTTTCAGGACAACTGGTCAGAGTGGCATTTAGGCTCCTTAGGAAGATCTCATTCCAATAAAAACTGTGAAATGGATGCATGTCTTGGAACACCTCCTCATTTCTCCCCACTCCTCCGTGCCCGTGAGGCTTCTCTTCCCCTCATGTTTCAATTCTCTTAAATAACTGAAAGACATCTGCCTGACATTGGCCCTCTCGTCATCTAATTAAAATCAGCCAATGTTTCTTCAGCAGCAATTACACATAAAAGTGTTCTAGTTACTGTGGGAAAATAAGGTTGCTGTCCTTAAAAGAGTTTTGAATTTAGTTGAGGAGATAGACATCAATGAAAGTTAAAAATAATAACAACAGAAGGTAAAAAGGCACTGTTGGGTAGCCTTTTGGTATAAACTCTCCTCCCACCCAGAATCTGTGTGGCATTCAATGGGAAACGGTCATGAAAAGCAATAACAAAATAAAAAAAAAATCACTGCTAGCATTAGTTCCCTAATCCCAGTGTCACCAGCATGGAAACTGCTGGGGAGAAGACCCACGAGTGGTTCCAAGGCCCTGGGCCTGGAAGAAGGGTCAGTTCCTCCCTGCCTCACAAAGATGGGGGAGTGAACAAAGGCGGCTGTTTTTGAAGGAAAAAAAGAAAAATGCATGTCTGAGCAAAACTGCTCAGATGGGGTCCCACCCCCCTGCTGGCAGAGGCCTGTGCCCGCGGGCGGCCTGCGGACTGTCCGCGGTGCTGGGGGTGGGGCTCGAGGCCGCCCGGGTCACACCCTCCGCCCTGGGAGCAGGTGGGCTCCCGCGGGGACGCGGGGCTCAGGCAGGGGCCCCCCAGCCGCAGCCCCCCCCCCCGGGAGGGCGCAGTGGGGGGGGGGGTCTGGGCTTGGTGACTAGGGAGGTGCCAGCCTTCCAGGGGCAGAACAAGGGCTCCGCGCTTAGGCCAGCCTCTGAGCACAGCGGGGCTCCCTCCTGGGGGGGGGGGGGTCAGGCCCCGAGGTCCCCCACGGCGTCCAGCCGATCCCGGGACCTGCGGCTCTGCCGCTCGTCATTGGTGGCCGGGGACGGCCGCCCCTGCACTGCTGCCGCCAGGGACCCGGGTCGGGCCGGGGAGCGGGTGCGGCTGCAGAGGCTCGCCGGGGCCCCCTTGCCCTGACCCGGGGTGCGGCCTCCTCCAGGAAGACCGCCCGGGAGAGTTCCGTGCGGCCGGCTCTGGGGAGAATCGGTCTTCCAAGAGGGACCCCCGAGCTGCAAATGCTAAGGGAATAGACATCTAACTCGGGAAATGCTAAATTTAGGGACAGGGGAAGGCAGAACTACCCAGACACAAGAACATGATCCAGAACGTGCGAGGTGAGCGAGAGTATTCAGGGCCGGGGGGCGGGGAGACGGCTTTCAGGCGGAGAGGGCTGTTAACGCGCGGAAGGCTCTGAGCGGGCCGCAGGATGAAGCATGAACAACGGAGGTGGGCCATTTTTTAAAAAGGCTGTGTGCGTGACTGCATTTCTGTAAAGGCCTGCTCTCGGAAACCACGTTAACCTTTACTGAGACGGGCCCGGCTGGCGCGGCTCGGTGGTCGAGCCGGGACCCAGGACCCAGGGGGTCGGGCTGGGTTCCCAGGCAGCGCGCAGGCCCGGCTGGCGCGGCTCGGTGGTCGAGCCGGGACCCAGGACCCAGGGGGTCGGGCTGGGTTCCCAGGCAGGGCGCAGGCCGGCTGGCGTGGCTCAGTGGTCGAGCCGGGACCCAGGACCCAGGGGGTCGGGCTGGGTTCCCAGGCAGCGCACAGGCCCGGCTGGCGTGGCTCAGTGGTCGAGCCGGGACCCAGGACCCAGGGGGTCGGGCTGGGTTCCCAGGCAGGGCGCAGGCCCGGCTGGCGTGGCTCAGTGGTCGAGCCGGGACCCAGGACCCAGGAGGCCGGGCTGGGTTCCCAGGCAGGGCGCAGGCCGGCTGCGGCTCCACCCCCAGCAGGGGGCGCGCAGGAGGCAGCCCATCAATGACTCTCATCACTGATGTTTCTGCCTCTTTCCCTCTCCCTTCTTCTCTCTGAAATCAATAATTATTATTTTTTAATTATTAAGGAAGGGTAAGAGAAGGAAGCGTAGAAAAAGCGAGGAATGTTGGGAGGCAGCGTGAGACAGGGAAAGGGTGCAGCAAAGGGCTGGAAAACGTTAAGAGGGTTAGAAAGAAGTTATGTTCCCTGCCAAGGGCTTTCTGCTTCTTCGGAGCTCCTGCAGGGTGAAGTCGCAGGACAGCAGTGAGGGCTGATGGCAGGCGATCCCGTCCTCTGACTAAGGCCGGCCTTGTGATCCTGTGGCTCTGAGTCACCGGAGAGCTGCGCTCCGCGAGGCCTCCTCTCTGCCCTCCGCATTTCAGCTTTTATCTGCTCCTCCTGGCACCTACCAGCTCCACCTCGACCGCACGGTGGCATTCGCATAACGTTTTCCTTCCGTCTGAACGGCTGTGGCCGAAATCAGTAGTGGGTAAACCGGACGGGGAATGTTCTCGCTTCCAAGGAAATAATTTAACTAGGGTCTATTCGTTACAAAGGTAATACTAGATTTGTAATAGTTTTTGATGTGTAATATGCAGAGGAAATTTAAGACCATTTTAAAATGAGAAGAAAGGTGAAGGACTCTACCACCACTAAACAACTAGATGTTTTTGATATGTTTGCAGTTTTCTGACCTTCTCTGTTGATACCATGAGTTGAAAACAGCACGTTTTCAAGGTGCTAAAAACCTTCTCATTCCCTAGTTTGGGACATCTATCTTTGGTGGATTTTTTTCTATTCTGGATGTTTTTATTTTGAGACTTGATGGCCCTCTTTAAGATATGTCTGGGCAATGCCATAACAAATCGTCAGCCCAGGTAACTGAGTGCCAACGTCAGTCAAAATAATAGCCCAATATTGTGCAGACACATCAACTGGTTAAATGTTTTCTTCTTTACTTCATTTTTCAACTCATCATTCTGAAACACACATGTACACACACACCATATTATTTCACACAAAAGATATTTATTAAATTGCATCATATTGAGCAGAAAGAGTTAAGCTGTTTTCTGTTTCTCATTCAGATCCTTGGTTACACCATTTGAATGGTTCTCTGCACATGCTGAAGCTACAGATCTTCATAGGTCTGTATCTGGGACTCAAGCAACATTAGCTACAGCCAGTACTAATTATTCTCAGAGAACAGGCATATGGTCTCATTCACACCATCATTTTCTTTCTCAAGATTAAGGATGCTTGGTCTTTAAAATACGTGACCATTCATCC
Organism: Miniopterus natalensis; assembly: GCF_054644295.1. Lineage (NCBI taxonomy): Eukaryota > Metazoa > Chordata > Mammalia > Chiroptera > Miniopteridae > Miniopterus > Miniopterus natalensis. The sequence goes on from NC_142088.1 coordinate 65,070,670, forward strand.
TAAGGCGGACCTCCTTGCTGTTTTGAAGGTCGCAGGTTCCTAGCATGCTAAAGCTGGAATTCATGAATACATTATGGGAACATCCTTTTAGTGGTAGAGGTGGAGATTGCTGGGGCCATATGCGTCTGCATTCATTGCAAAACACAGGCCAGGAGGACTAGGAAAACCATCCACTCTCTTTCTCTAATTCTATTGCTCGAAGGAGCTTTACCCTATTAACATTAAAGTAAATATAAAAAATAAAGAAGCGTTATCCCAAAAGTCCATTTGAGTTTTGCTTTAAATGTTTATAAAACATGGAGAATCATGATCTGAAAAAAATCAAACATCTGTTCTCTTCAAATGATTACTCTACCACCCTGATTCTGCCTCAAAAATATCCAGTGGCACTGCCAATAGAGGCCCTAACACTTCCTAAGTGGGTTAGGGTTATTGTAACAGCTCGCTCCTTGTTCATTGCCAGTCTAGCCTCTCACATGTATGTCAAAAAGTGCCATTGAAGGTGGCACCATGCCTGGGAGAGGCAAACCTCTTACCTGGGTTTACCTGTTAGCACGTAACTAAAATCCTCATTTTCCATATCAACTGATGTTTTTTTCTACTAATTCTTTTTAATAGAAATTATTTTTAATAAGATTGAGGAGAGTTTTGTAAGATTTATCTATAGGAGCATAATATTAACTTTATTTTTCCTATTTTCTTTTGTGACTATGGTAACTACTCATATAATGTAGCTATAAATTAATTGTTGGCTCTAGAGAAAATATTTCTAATACCTGTATCTTTATATTACTCAGATATACCTCTGGTTTAGGCAAATGGAATTTCACAGGTTGATGGTGCCATGTTCTCCAATGTCATTCCCAGTGACTACGGTAACTTTCTTCCCCTTGTCCACTCAAACTACCGTAGGACATATTGTCTAACAGCCCAGGCACTGTCAGTTACCCCTTATTGTATGTATTTGGAGTACATTTCTTATACCATAATTGTAAAAAAATAATAATAATTCCCCATAACTTTTAAAATAGAAATTTCTCTGTTTTTCCACCAAGGCCTCTGACTGTTATTTTCTTTTTTTTTTTTTTTCTTTTTCTTCACCTGAGGATATGTTTTGTTTTTATTGAATTTTCTTAGAGAGAGGAAAGGGAGAGAGAGAGGGAAACATAGATGTGAAAGAGAAACATTGATCAGCTGCCTCCCATATAAGCCCTGAAAGGGGGTGGAACCCGAAACCTAGGTATGTGCCCTGACCAGGAACTGAACCCACAACATTTTGGTATATGGAATGATGTTTCAATCAACTGAGCCAAATGGCAGGGTGACTGTTACTTTCTGACTCTTGTATTGTGTCAAGAACAGTTGTCTCATAATAAAATTTTGATAATTGTGTTACGTAAATATATAAACCAACATTATTATATAAATGTGTAGCCATTCAAATATTTTAGAGAGGTCATAAGCACGGAGAAAAAATTTAAAACACTGCATATGTGGCAATATAATTAAGGATTTAGACCTATCTTTACCAGGAAGGCCAAAAAAAAAAACCAAAACAAAAAAACAACACATGGAAACCAAGCACTAATTGTTAAGTTAAATGTATTGAGGTTAATGAGGACATTTCTATTTTCTCAATAATGACATAAGTTCCTTTTCTAAATTTGCATTTGTCTGTATGCACACACATATTCGCACACATATAATTAAAGACCTTTGCCCTCCACTGCCTTTTAGTCTTTAATGTCCATAGCAGCTCCAAAATCATGTTGTTTGTATGTGAAGAAACTAAGCTGCACAATGAGTGAAAGTATGAATTTTGGAGTCACACTGTCAAAGTTCAAATCTGGCTCTTCCATTTAAATATACAAGTTCTCTGCTTTCGTGTTTTTATCTGTAAAATGGTAATAACAATAACAACTACACCAGAGTATGTTCTTAGGATTAAATTAAATAATGTATTTAAGACATTCTTGAAAATCAAGAGGATTAAGAGACTTATACTATCTGATTCCAAAAGGTACCACAGAGCTACAGTGTGATATTCATATATAATAGGCATTCAAATCAATGGAACAAAATGGAGTTGCCAGAAATAGACTCACATTTACATGATTAAATGAGCTTTGAAGAAGGTGACAATACAATACAATACAATACAAATGGAGACTATATATTCATTTTAATAAATGGTGTTAAAATAACTGAATACCTGTAAGGAAAAAAAATAAACCTTCATGCATGCTTCACACCATACACAAAAATTACCTGAAATTGATTATAGACCTAAATTAAAAAGCTAAAACTACTAAACACCTAGAAAAAAAAGTATTACAAGAACATCTTCAAGATGTTGAATTAGAAACAAAAAATCTTAAACAAGATGCAAAAAGTACAAAATATAGAACACAAAGTAATAAAATAATATTCATCCAAATTAAAACCCTTAGAAAGATACAGCTGAGAAAATGAGAAGGCAAGTCACAGACTTGAAAATGTGTATTTAAAATATAACTAACTGAGGGGCCTGTATCCAGAATATATAAAGAATATTCACAATGTAATATTAAAAAGATAACCCAATAAAATTTAAAAAAAAAGAAAACACAAAAGTTGAACACATGTTATATGAAGATGTTTGAATGGCCAATAGGATGTGAACATACGTTAAATGTAACTTTTTATTAGAGAAATTCAGTTTAAACCACAATAAAAGGCATTACACATCTATCAGAATGACTAAATTAAAAAATATCAAGTGTTGATAGAGATGTAGAGTAATTTAAATTCTCATACATTACTGGTGGGAATGCAAAATGGTACCACCTCTTTAGAAACCAGTTATTTCAGCATCTTAGCTAAACATACATTTATTATAGGACTTTGCAATTCCTTTCTTAACTATTTATCCAAGACTTCACATATTCACCCAAAGATTTGTTTACTGATAGACTTGCATGCAAATGCTGATAGAACCATTAAGCATAACAGCCCCAAACTGCAAGCTACCCAGATGTCCACAGATGTGTACATATATAAACAAATTGTTTTATATTCATACTATACAATATTACTCAACCATAAAAAGAAACAAAATATTAATACCCAATAGGGGTGGATTTTGTGCCTATAAGCTAGAAAAACAGAAATGTAACTAGATACATTTTGATAGTTCTAAGCATTATGAAGCTAGTGAAAAAAGTGTGGAGAGAGAGAGAATGATTGGTTTTAGGGAGAGGGATGCTGTAGACTAGCCTATGAGGATAACCTCTCCGAAGAAAGGCCATTTGAAATGAGACGAAGAACAACAAAGAGCAGGCTATTCAAGATCTGAGGGAAGATTGTTTTAGGCAGAGGGAATGACAGAAATTAACAACCTCAAGCAAAAAATTGGAATGTCTGAGGAGCAGGAAGATGATTGCTATGGCAAGAAAACAGGGAAATAGTGATATCAGATGATGTTGGAGAAGTAGGTAGGGTTCCTGTTTTCCATGGCTTTAAGGATCTTAGCTACCTAAAATCTCCCCTAATTTTTCTGGGATTAAAAAAATGTCAAAAAAAAAAAATGCCCCTTTTTCCTCTATTTTCATGGCATTTTAATTTCTAAAAAAAAAAAAAAAAAAAAGGCTGTTGCTTGTGGAAATGTATATTCAATTATCTCACAGACTGATCAATTATCTTGAGTTTAACTAATGGAGGGGGTAAATAGTGGCCATCAAATGTACACTCTAGGTGTACATATACTTCTGTTCAGAGTCTTCTAGTTTTACTGTTAATGAATTAAGGAAATAGATAGACAGTACTCATCTTTTAATCATGTACCTCAAGCAAACATTTAAAGCACATACTCCATTTAATTATCAGACTAAAAACTGAAAGCCACAGTCAACAAATTCAATGATATATTATCATGTTTGAAAAAAGAACTGAGCAATCTCTCATTGTTACATAACCACAAACACACATTGAGAAACACATATGCTATACATTTTTTTAAAAAAAATAAAGTCTAATTTTACTGGTGGAAAAGCTTCTTTCTATATAAACATTTAAATTTATTTATAAAGTATCAGTATTTTTTCATCAAATAAGCAAATTAATCTTGATTTTTGCAGTTGAAAAAATATGAGTTAAAATAAATGAAATTTTGGCATGTGCCTGCATGTGGAGCACACACACAGGAGAACAGCCATTCTTAATTAAGAAAACACCATGTCAAAAACAATCAGAGCTGAGCCCCAAGAAATGTTCCCTCACATGCCAGCATTATATAAAACTACCACCAAGTTTTCTGCATTCTGCATAATATGCTGATAATTAACCTTATAAACTTATTTTCTAAGCAACTCTCACAGTTGATAAATGCAGTTAAGGGCAAAATCCAGCAAGGTTATTGAATAACAATCAGTGCATCCAGAATGAAAAATAACCCATCTTCTTCTAAAATAAGATATGAATAGACTCTACTCTTGTAATTAATGTTGCTGCATTTTACATGAAGATAGGATATTTTTCATTTAAAACCCATGTGTTAATTTCCCTTCATAGATAAGCCAAAAACCTTGGCTCTTGTCATCAGACCTTTGGCATCTCCTCCTGTTTCAATGTTGGGTCTCTGCCAATGCACAGAGACTCTGTATTTGAACTTCCATCCTGGGGTCAGGGCACAGATATTCACCAGAAACATTAATTTTGTTTTCAATCAGATACAAATTAAAGGAAACCACATTAAAACCACATGCTACTGCTATTAACAAAGCATATGCCAAATATTCATCTGAAAGATAAGGAACCCTCAAAGCTGACATTAAAGAAAGCTAAAAATAAAAGCTCTTGTAAGGGAATGATGGTTGGGGCCAAGCAATACTAAGTATTGATTTTGCAACACTTTCCAAATTGCGGTGCTTTCGAGTCTCCAAATAACTCTCGACAATTAAATAGGGAACCAATTAGTGCTCTAGTCCAGCCCTGCATCTGGTTGTTGGTAAGACCTTAAGAATCTCATTTAGCTTCTAAGAGGCTTAATTTCTTTATCTGCACAAAGTGGAAATTGGTCTTGAAAAACCCAGTGGTTCTTTACAAAACTAAAATTTGTATGACTTTGAGAAATCTCCACTGTTTCCTTTCTTTTTGCAAATATAAGTTAAAAAATACTTACTAAGGTGACAAGTGTGTAGGAGGTTGGGAGGGGAGTGTGTGTGTGTGTGTGTGTGTGTGTGTGTGTGATTGACTCTGACAGTTTTAACCTAGATTTATAGCTTTAATTACGTCTCTGTGGCTTGCCATTAGCTACATGATAAAGGTATTAGCATGTGTCACAAGATCATACAGAATCAGATCATATCTACATTTCAGGCTCATCTCCTACCTCCTGGGGTAAATCTTCACCTTGCATTTTAGGGTACTGAAGTACATATATTTTCTTGAATGTGCTATTCTATTTTCCTATGTTACCCATACCCCTTTTCACTACACCTGCTTACCTGAAAAACTTCTGTTTGTCATCTAAAGCCCAGTTCAAGCATGACCTCTTCTGCCTGTCTGTACTGTGCTGTCTCAAGAACAGTTACTGACTTCCCCGTCCATACTACCCTTTGCCCCATTCCTCTCTTCTGTCTTTTGCACTTATCACAGTTATTATATTCAGTTCTCCATGAAACAAGACTTATGTCATTTACATTACCTAAGACTGTGCCTTATACATATATAAGAAAATGTGCAGTAAGTATGAAAAAAATTTAAATAACTGAACTTCGTGAGTTTTCACTGAGCATACTTTAAATGTGATCATTTTTGTTCTAACTTAATAAATTAGTTTAAGAATGACATAATATTTGTGTCGGTAAGTTTAGTAAAATAACTTAAAACAATATATTACCTTTTGACTGTTAAGTGACAGCCATTCGAGTAAAACTTAAAACACTGGTAAGCCCATTTCTGCACTGTAATAGGAAGACGTCATATATTTCATGAGTATTCTTACAATGTAACTCAACATTCAAAATTTCAATCCATGGCCAGACATTTACCAACACAATCAATTTCGTAATGGGATAATTCAGACCAATTTTGCAAACTACTCTTATAAATGTCAGGTCAGTAATTTTATATCTCATAATTTGTGGAAATTCATTACAAAGCGTTTCTCCTTTTATTGTGTTTCACAGATGTGGTTTGTACAAATTAAAGCCAAGATCCTCTGCCAACAAAAAGGTTATGACTCAACTTGCTTTATTGTGGTGATCTGAAACCAAACCCACAGTACCTCCGAGGTGTGCCTGTGCTGGCTTATGACTAATGTGTTCGGTTAAATCTCTAGTTTATGTTTGTTTTACCCCATAATCCCTGAACACAAATTTAGTCTCTCAAAAAATATTGTCCTTTATGTTTTTAAAAAATAAGTAATTTTTTTTGATGGAAAGACAGAAAGGTAAGGATAGAGATATAAAGATCTATAGGGCATATACATGTTTTAAAGATTAATACTCAATTGTTGATCATAGATGTGCCATAATTGGTGAAGGTATTATTAAACACTTCTAAAAACTTCTTCTTGAGCTATGTGATAAACTATGTTTTTTTTTCTAAGTTGACATCATGGACTATAAAGCTATAAAGCTTTAGATTTGTAATATGGTTCCTTCCAAAATACAATTTAACCTAAAAATTCAAAGCCAAATGAATAATAACCTAGAACATATTTCAAAAATAGAAAGGGCCAAGTTCAAAACTATTGATATATTAGTTTTAGTCACACAAATTTGGTGACTAAATAATACATTGTACATGGTTGGTATTCAACATATATTTATTAAATAAGAAAACATTTCAAAGTTATTGCTATTGTGGTGTGATTTTTAAAATTTTGCCTACTTTCATTTTTATTCATTTACTTTTTACTTATATACATATTTTCTTATATTAAAAATATGCCCAGGAGACTCATACCATCTTATAGCCACAGGGTTAGTATCAGAGAAAGTGAAAAGTGGTGAGGATATTGAAAGCTACAAATATTTGTTTTCTTTCTTTCTTTTTTTTTTTTTGTACTACAGGTTTAACTAAGTAGAATGGATCATTCTCTCCTTTGTGACTCTTTGTATTTAAAATACATGATTGTGTTTCTATCTGTCACATATTTACCTTCTTTCTGAAGAAGGTTTGTCTCTATTACTATGAGTTAGCATAGAGCTAGATACATAGGAGATGCTAAATAAGTGCTGATTCAGTGACTAGAAAAATGTATGTATGCATGTGTATACGTAAGTATGTATATCTGTATGCATGGACAGTTGTATGATTGAATGAATAATAGCAGAAATGAATGACGGCTTAGATCGTTAATGTATAGGAGTCATTTAAGGAGTCACTGACTAGCTGGTAATGTATATAGTATCCCAGAGTCCATGTGTTCACAATATTTCAGGTTTCATTTTTAGTTTTTCAATCTTTTCCAGATGGTCTCATACAGCCAAGCTCATAAAAACTGATGAAAAACTTAATGCTAATTTAATAACTTACAAAAAAACATAACTGCTAACTAGGCAAGATTTATAGTTCCCTTGATCAACTTATTTTCCTTTGAGAAAATGACATGGGAAACTAAAATATAAAGACAAGCTTGCTTACTAAATATAACAAATTAGTACAAAGAGCGTAAGGTGAATTATTATAATGTCAAATTATGTTATGTCAGAATAATTCAGAGTTGGTCCTGCCAAATTTACTTCCTGTTAAAAACTCATTTTCAAGGCTAACCAATATTATTGTGATCAACTCACTTCCCAGTTTCTCAGTATCAACTGTCACTTAAGAACTAGTTTTCTTTAATATGTTGTTCTGACATTTTTTGTTATTTTTTTGACTATAAAATAGCATGTCATTGCAGGAAACTTTAAAAAATATGATAACTTATTTGAATGCTAGGAGAAAAACAAAATAGCTGCACACCCAATATAGGATTTATCTTCAAAATGTCAGAAGAAATACTCAGTTTAATTGGTGGAAGAGCATATTAATAAAATTAACTATTTGATATCACCTAAATTAAGATACACTGATTTCATCTGTGCGTTAGAAAGAAGAGTCTATAACAACAAAGATAATAAGTCTTGCTAATTTTTACCTTCCAGCTTTATAAAAAAATAATGAAAATTATACTTGAGAGAATAATTGAAAATGTTATCTTAAGGATAAGCCAAACTGTTATTTAGACTTGTTCTAGCAATATAACAACTTTGATGTTATGGAGAACTATGTATTATTAAACATCTAAAAATTATAAATACATTTTGATAAACATATCTTACATGCATAAAAGAGCTATTAATAGATTAAAGTAAAATCCAAAGAAAACAAAAATGAAAAGAAAGTTGAAATCAAAGTCATAAGCAGGAAATGAATCCACATCTGTCTTATAGTCATCTGCTGATAGCAGAAGCCTAAAACTATGGGTATTATCATTTGTAGAAAAGAGAAAAGGTCTTGGGCTAACAAAATTAAGATTGCAGCAAGCATAATCCTTAAACCACTATATCTTCATGAAAAAGTGGACTATATAAATACCTACCAACAAAACAAACAGAAGATAGGCTGGGACACTGAACCTGTTTGCTTCACCAGGAAGCTACATTCTTACCACCCCCCAAACCCCTCAAAGACGGCTAGGGGAAGGGATAGAACAAAAGGACGAGGTAAGCACATGAACAACAGAAGTCAAAATGGTGCAGGGGGAGGCTCTTGATCATAGAGGCCTGTCAGTCTAACCTGGGGAAAGATAATTTTCTAGGGAGTGGACCCATTGCAAGCCCAGGAGAGCTTGGGAAGATGATTGGTTATTTTGACAAAGCTCCTGTTTAAAACCTGAAGGGGACAAAGAGCTCACGCTCTCTCTTGCTCATGACCCATACTTGCCTGTTCTCTCTGCGGTAGCTGTGTGTCCCTAGCAGCTGTATGGCAGAAGGCTGGGTGGACCACACATGCAGGCTCCAGATGGGAGCCTGGGTACAGCAGCAAAACAATGGATTGCAGCCCAGTACACAAGCTAAGGTGTCGAATGCTGGACTAAACTAAGCTTGATAAGGCACAGGATGTCTGGACGTTGACTCTATTTATGGCCCCATTTTTCCATAGTGGGACAGACAGATGAAACATGGGAAACCCGTGCATCATGAATAAATTTTGCCACAAGACCTCATTTTCCCTTGTGGGTTTCTGAAATGCTTTTTCTCATGACACCACAAGAACTCCATTTCCACCAGCAATAGAAGATCAATACATTGACTGACTCAATTTTTCCTTTCCAGTTGATTTCAAGTGAAAAAAATCGGAATGTTATATGACAGCTAATATCTCTTTTGTTTCTCTGAATTTTTAAAAATAAGTTATAATTCTGTGTGATAGGTGAATCAACTTTTGAAATGATTCTGATGACGCAGGTATATATATATGTATACATATATTGCAATTTTTATTCATTTTTTAAATATATTTTCACATTTCCAAAGTTTGCAGGCCAAATTTCTGCTCTCCTACACATTTATACACGTTAACATATGCTTAATGTTTACCCATGCAATATATATTAACTTGATGTAGCAAGTGGGTAGCCCTCTGAAGTAAGACCTAAATTGCCATCCCACTTCATTCTCTGTATATATAAAATATGCATATCCAATACAACAAGGCATTTGTAACCATGAAAATATTTATTTACCTTCTCCTTAGCCTTGTCTGCCTGGCCTTTTAATTTTCTTCTTCAGTTTAAAAACCTCATACTCATCACGAGGCATCAATATTTTGAGTCGCACTCTTAAAAATAACTGCAAAGCTCACATTCATTATATGTACAAGCTGGTCATTGGAATTCATATATGCCCAGTGGTTAACGATTAAATCGAATCATCTCAGTGACATTAAAAGAAATAGGTATTTGATCTATATCTCTGGTTCCTGGCATAGAACTCCTAAAACCCTTGGAGTTTCCTGATAGGGGTTGGAGGGGTGTCTTTTGTTATTCATTATAAGGCCCTTTCAACCACACCTGAGTTTATACTAATGAAGTGACTTGGAGGATGGGTTCCACTTTTTAACCCTACTCCCAGACCCCTGGGAAAGGGAGAAGGGCTAGGGTTTGGGTTAATCACCAATGGCCAATGATTTGGTCAATCAGTCCTACTTAATAAAACCTCTATAAAAATTAACCCAGGGAGTTCAAAGAGCCTCAGGGTTGGTGAACACTTCTAGGTGCTAAAAGAATGACACACCTGGAGGGGTCTTGGAAGCACCACATTCCTTCCCACACACCTTTTCTTATGCATCTCTTTCATTTGGTTGTTGTTAAATTGTATCCTTTAAAATAAATTAATAATCTTAAGTAAAGTGCTTTCCTGAATTCTGTGAGCCATTCTTGCAAATTATTGAATCTTAGGAGGTGGTTCTGGGAGCTTCTGATATATAACCATCAGAAGTGGGGGCAGTCTTGTGAAACTGAGCCCTAAACCTGTGGGGTCTGTGCTAACTCTGGGTAGTTAATGTCAGATTTTAAGTACAGAAAAAGAGTTTTCCTTTTAATTTCTTATAGCTGGCAAAAAAGGAACTGTCCTAATATATATTTCTTAAAATTTTACCTACCCTTTTGTACTAATTTGATTCATACTGGGTTTGACCTTCTATGATTTGTTCATAGCTTGGGCCTTTTATTGTTCAAAAGGCTGAGCTATAAATTACTGTTATATGCTTGACAAATCCATAATTTGATGAAAGGAAATGAAGGGAAAATACCTTAAACAAAAACCCTGAAATAATTGATATTCTACAGTCTTCTATTCTACATCTGCTCTATTAGGTAAGTACCAGAACCTAGAAGAGAGGAACCATCAATATGTTTGCCCAAATAAATGAAGCTACATAATAATTTTAATGGTACCACAAAGAGTAATTGAGATTTAGTAGCACATTATGGTTTGAACTTTTATTGACTTTCTCCTAGCATAAACCGGCAGAGATATTTCTTCATAATGTTCAAATGTGCTTTATTACTATTTTTTCTTCCATTTTTACTCCGGGCACTGGTTGTGGAATTATATGCAATATGTCGTTAGCATTTATGTTTTTCAAACTATTTTAACTTTAATAAATAAATCTGTAATCTGTCATTTTTTTTGTATAAAACCTGAAAGAATTTTATTTCTCTGATTTGAAAATCCCAGTAATCTTATGTCTTACTTATACAGTATGCACAGAGGTCATTCGCTTCCTGGAGGCACGGGCGTCTATAAATTATAGTAAGACAGGGTGTGTAATGAGTTATGCTGCAAACAGTGATGTTTAATAGGGAACTGAGAAGACTTTGCTGAGAAAATGAGGTTGAGCATTTATATTAAAAGAAACGATAAACCCTTTGTTAAAGCTATCAATGTATTTAACTATATATTCTCTGGAATTCTCACTTTCACTGCTTTATTTTATTATATTTTTGTTTTGTAATCAAATGCTGAAATGCAAGAACTTAGTCAGGACAAAACTTTCAGCACCTTCTCTTCTCTTTTCCTTCTGGTTTAAGAGGTTTATTAAAAATGCCAGTGGTCCATAAAGACCAGGACTTGCAGTCCCATTTTGACTCCCTTCTTCACCATATACTTGCAGTATGATATTGGTAAAGTTTCTTTTATTTCTTAATTTAATTTTCCTCATCTGAAAAATAAAGTTTACAGTCACTTCATAAAAGGTTTAAAAGACAGTATTGAGAAAATGTCAAGCTCATTGCTTAATTGACTTTGCTCAAGACTGATTTATTTCAGGTTAGTTAGGTTTTCTTGAAGGTATTGGAAAAATTGATCTCTGCATTATCAATTATATCAATCAGTTGTCCATTTATTTCAGGAACTTGAGGGTCTTATCCCCTGAAGCCTTTCACTTCTTGCCTGATTTACTTCAACCAATCTTTTAGTTCAACCAGAGTGCAAATTTTGCCCTTTAAATGATGAAGCCTGAAAGGCCAAAAGCTGTGTCTTTCTTGTTCATGGCTGCTACTCTGAATGAAGTCCATGGATAGTGCCAGACACATAGCTAACACCCTAAACAATCTTTATTCAAATAAATCATTGGATATTTTATGCTTACTTTCCAAAGTAAGCATTCTCTATCTTGATATCTCTGGCTCTCCCACTTGCCCATTCAAATTAGGCGTTCATCACAAGTACTTCGTAAGCACTCTGTAAGACTTCAGTGCCACGTACCATGTCTCTATTAGATTATAATCTTAGAGCAGCAATTGAACTTTTTCAGTGTTGTTGTGTTAAGCCCATCTGCAGCATCGGGTACATGGCAGACACTCAAAACATAGCTATTGAGTTAATGGAAAAGGAAATTAAAAAATGATCCATTTGTTACTAAGATTTTAGAATTCAAGAAAGCTACGACACTAAATAAAAAATGGAACAAGTATGACAATAACTAGGGATAGAGGGAATGGTTGTTCATATTATCCATCCATCCATCTATCCATCTACCAACAAGCAATCTGTTTATGACATTAGCACTGGGCTTTGGAAGATACAACATGAGTAATAGTTTCTTTCCTCAAATTGTTCACAACACAAATAAATATAAATAATATTACATCACTTATCTAGAATGTTGAGCACTGCAGGCCATTCCTAAGTGAGTGTTAAGATGTCACATCAGATTTGTACTTCAGCCCATGGGTCCCACTGTAATGAAATTCTCCCAACTGTAGTTATTTGAAATGAAGACAGAACTGTCTATAAAGTAAGATCAGTTTTAGCAGCAATGAAATTCTTGTTCTCATTTCTTGTAAAAAGATAACACATCAAAGAATGAATAATATAACTAAGTAAATGTGATTTCAGATGAATAATTCACTAAATTTCTATGCTAATAAATAATTGCTACCCATTTGCTTCGGAGATGCTACCCCTCAGAAATGTGCCAGGTCAGTTCTGACTCCGGTCCCAAATGTCACTCTGCTGTCAGAATATGACAGTCACCAGTGTTAGATGTTTCTTCCAAGAACAAATTATTTCCGGCAATAAAAGCCCATCTGTTTATTTAATTTCTGGATGTGCTCTGCTTAAATTATCATTTGCCCAACTAGCCTTGAAATGATCTCTCTCAAATGACAGAAATTTTAGACACTGCGTGACACCATTTCTCAACATAGCCATGGGAAGAGACCAACATCTCCAGCTTGGAGAATTCACTAGCTTTGTAAACTGATAAACAATTCATTTTACAAATATTAGGTACCAACTCTGTCTGAAATTCTATGTTTGGTAACCAAGGGGATTTCAAAGGTGAAAGATACAGTCTGAACTCTTATGAAGAATAATTTTCTGGAAATTAATGTGGTTTACTTTGGTACAGTTATTCATTCAACTGATTTTTTTTTTAAAAATAGATACTATCTTTAGAAAAAATAAATGAAATTAAAGGTTTGAGGTTAAAAGAAAACAGCATGTAAACCTTTCTAGTAATACAACACTGGGGAATCAGCTCCATGGGGATTAAAAAATGCTAAATACACCAAAGATTTATATATATTATATATAATATAAAAAACTGGAAATACATAATAACAATAAGTCCACACAATGGAGCCATTTAAACTTATGACAATGAAGGCTGTAGTAACACAGAAAAATATGTTACTTGTGGATTTAACAAAAAGAGGTGAATATATATATATATATATATATATACACACACACACACACAAAATATAACAAATGGCAAGAAAGATTTTTTTAAAAGCCACACTGTTCTTAAGTGATAAATCTACAGATCTGGAATTTATTATTATTTTTTATTTTTTCTCTTCTTTGTTTTTTATAATGGGAAATCAAAATATTATGCTTCACATGAATTTAGGCTTGATCTATTTATATTGAATTTTCCATAACCTAAGACCAAATGTCTCCACACTTGCAGAGAGATATGAAAACAAAATGATTAAAATGATTATAGATTGAATTTTCTTGCAAGGCCCCTCAAATAAAAAAAACAAACACAGTGTCTAAGAGTGCTTTATACTGTACCACACACTTTCAGATGTGTTGTGTCAATATTATTTTCCTCACAATATTCCTGGACAATAGACCTTATCTTCATTTTATAATTAAGAGATTCTGACTCAGAGACTTTAAGAAACTTACCCCAAATCGAAAATTTAGGAAATGTCATATCTGAGCCTCAAATCCCCACTTTCTAACTCTGGATCTAAGGCTCTTTTACTGCACATATTGTCTTGCTCTACAAGAATTGTCTCCGACTTCATTTGTCAATTAGGAACACGAAATGTTTTAAAAATTAGTTTTCAAGTATGCATTTTACTCCGTTATATAAATACAATTTGCTTTACCTTTAAATAAAATAAAAAATAAAAACATTCCTTGCTTCACTTAAAATAATGCATCTGATGTTCAACATAATCAAAAATATATCTGGAGGGTATTTCTAGGTTTCAAATGCCTCCTATTTTTGCTTCAGAGTCTATAACTTTTAATATTTTTCTGTCATACCACTAAAAGTTACATGAATATGAGAAAGAGGCTGAAAGAAAAAGAAAAAAAAGTAAAGGATAGTGAATGTTTTCATGACTGTATGTAGGAGATCACACCCACTCCCTCCAACCCAAGAGAGAAATGACTGTTCAGTAAATTCATATAAAGCATGTATGTTAAGACTTGCCAATTACTTCTGTATCTACATGATTTTGTACTCATACCACAGAGGGTAAAAACAGCCAATTAATTTTACGTGATTGAAGGAGTATAACTTTAATTAAGAATAGTTGTTCAGTGACCAATATACAGCGAATTTTATGACTTTGAATTTCCAGAGCTCTCCAGGCCAATGATTAGCAAACTTTTTCAGGCAAAAAATCTAAAATGTCACAGATAGCTATAGAAACAAAAAAACCCTGCAAGCATTAATAGGATCACTAGTTCAGGATTTAGTGAAATACTAATGATGCTGAGTACTGATGGAAGACATTGTACAAAAGCTGATTGCATCGCGAGAACTGTCTTCTAGGCCACAATGGAGCCCTTCCTTTGTCCTTGGCCTGCTCTCTGATGTCTCTTCATCACTGTTCTTATCATGTTTCCTCGCCCTCCTTATATGAGCAGAGAGGAAACTGAAGTTATCAATTATCATCTTTCTCAAATACAAAGCCCCTCTCAGACAACCACATAGTTGTCTAAATGTTTCCTCTTTGCAATACTTTTCTCCATTCTTGGGCGCTCTCCCCTCCCTACTCAAAGGCAGTCACCCTTCTCTACCTAGGGCACCTGGCTCTGCTGCTTGTCTTGCTTTAGATCTTCCTCTGACCGATTTGAAAACAACCCAGGAGGTTGTCCTTCCCTGATAAGCCCTTCTCCAATAGCCAAACTCCTCCTGTGCTCTTTATCTAAACTTGTTAAAGAGCAGTCTATGCTCATCCCCTCACCTCAGATTCGCTCTCTGACCCACTGAATTCCAGCTGTTGTCCCAGAACTGTACTAAATTTATCTCTTATTAAAGTCACAAAGAATTTTCCAATTTCAAAACCCAATGGACGTTTCTTAAGTCTTTATCGTACTCGATCTCTCCATCCAATTTGCCTTTATTAATCACTTCTTTACGTTTAAAATACCATCCTGCGTTATTGCTGTGACATCATAGCCACCTTCCTTGCCTCCTTCATACTCCTTTCAGTATTATTTCTTCTCAGAGTTTCAATGCCTTCCTCTTTGTTAAAAAAGTCTAAGAACATCTCATCAGTACCACTAAATAAAGATATCCATTTAACCAGACAGTCCAGTGGTCTTCTAGGGGTTTAAAATAGAAACACAATACAAAATGATTCACTGAAAACTGAAATAAAATTATTTAAAACAAATTTTAATTTTTAACCTTGTGTTTATATTTTGAGATATATTCTGATCATTTTGTTTCTTTCTCAGCTAATTAAAAAAATGATTGCTTGGCTGTACTTCTTTATTTACTTTACCACTTTAGTTTTAATTTTAATACTGCCTCTAGCCTTGGGGGAAAAAATTAACTTTTTCATACCATTCCCTAGATTCATAAGTAAAGTGAAATATGCCCGGCCGGGCGTGGCTCAGCAGTTGAGCATCAACCTGGGATCCAGGAGATCGGGGTTCAATTCCTGGTCAGGGCACATGCCCGGGTTGTGGGCTCGATCAATGACTATCTCATCATTGATGTTTCTATCTCTCTCCCCCTCTCCTTTCCTCTCTTGGAAATCAATAAAGATATATTTAAAAAAAAAAAAGTGAAATGCTATCCATGCTGATGAAGATAACCAATAATGAAACACACTATCAAGGAAGGGGGCACTAGTATTGGTGAAGACTGGGAATTGGTCTAATTTCTAATTTTAATCATTTGAAAATACAAGTGCATGCTCTGCCTCCTGCTGGAAAGCTACTTTCTTCTCTTTATTTTTAGATTACTTACTATGTGTACAACCTGTTTGTCATCTATTACCTTGGAGTATTAGTAGGCTTTAAATCTTGGTAGGTCTTGTTTTCCTAACTACATTGTAACCTTGTTGGGAGCAGAACAATATTTTATTCTTATTTGTATGTCCCTGGCTGCTTTTCAAAAAAATTAGATGCTCAAAATTGTCTTTTGACTACTTTATTATATAATGATTTATTAAAATACAGAATTTTAGATTTCTACTCAAGTATTATGTATAATTTTTTTCTCACTTGGCATCTACTCTGCAGAAAATTACTGCTTGACTATTCTTTCTGGGATATAGAGGTAGAGAAAATAACTATAAGGAGCCATTTGTAAATAAGAAGATGTGCCTTTAACCACAGAAACTAATGTATTTTTAAATACCCTGGAGAAGGAGCATTACAAATAGGACTGTTTGGGAAATAAAAGCATTGTGAATAAGCTAGCATTAGTTTTCTATTTCTGCATAACAACTCACTCACAAACTTAGTGGCTTGTCCAAACCCTTAGGAACATTTTTTATCTCACAGTTTTACTTGCTGTTTTTTGTTTATTTGTTTTTAATAGAATCTGGGGCAGGATCTCTGGCCTGGCATCTCTTACAAACTTGAGTCAAGGGTTTGGCACAGGCTTCAGTCATCATAAGACTCAACTGGGGTTGAGCTCACTTCCAAGCTCAGTCAAGTGATTGTTGGCAGCGTTTAGATTCTCACCGTTTGTTAGACCAAGGTCTCTGTTTCTCGGGAATTGTTGGTCTGAAGCTTCTCTCAGCTCTTTGCCATTGGGAATTTTCCATGGACAAGCCCTCAAAATGGCAGGTGGCTTCATCGGAATGAGCAAGGCTAAAGGAAGGAGAGAGCAGGGCAAGATGAATTCAATAGTCTTTTATAACCTAATTCAGAAAGTGCCATCTCATAATTTTTACGTGTTCAATGCACTACAAGGCAGTCGCTAGGTCCTGCCTGCGTTCGCGAGGGGAGGACTGCCCTGGGGAGCGAATACCAGGCGGTGGAAAGCAGTGAGAGCCGTGGAGGACAGGTGCCTGGCACAGGTATTTTATTACTCCTTCTAACACATTTCACGAGAAAGACACCACTTGGGGGTGACAAAGAAAAGAGGAAATGAGTTTGACAAGACTCTTCTTATGTGAAAAATTGAAATGGGGGGTTAATAAGAAGAAAAAAGTTGCTTAAAATAACGAATGATGGAAATAACAGCTACCACGTACAAAGTAACAATTATAACTAGGCTTCCTGCTAGACTTTATGTAGGTTGCTTCTAATCCTTTAACGTTCTTCAAATGTCAGGATGCATTATTCATGTTTTATAGATGAAGAAACAGTAGTTCATGGGAGGAAAGTGACTTCTTAGCAGCTGTAACAATCTCAGAATAATACTGAACAATTTTTCTGGTCTGCAAAACTCACAAATTCGAAACAAAAAGTGTTTAAGAAAATTAGTTGTGAGTTGGAGAATGACACTTGTAATGGGAGAAGTCTCTATTCTCCAAAGAACAACTACATCTTCTTTTTTAAATTTTAATTTATATTCTTTAAAAAAATGTGATTCTTCTGGAAAATGCACTAATCCACCATTTGGTTCTTGCTACTTTACGTTGAATGAGTTTTCAATTCTATTTTAAAAGCCAAGTTTGTTTTGGAGAGTTGCTGCTTAGGTTGTAAACTGTCCGGTGCGTGTGTGTGGGGAGGTCAAGTGTGGAGGTGTTTGCCAGATCCTGATGCCTATAATAGGATGAAATAATACAAAAAATAAAATTCATGGTTCTACATCATTCATTTCACTATAATTATGGCACTGTTGATCCCCTTGTGCAGGAAGGATACACATCTACATCTAAATCTACAGCTACAGCTACATTTACATCTATCTATATCATATACCTGCCTGTCCAATCAGCCTCATCTCACATTTAAATGTTGCCTAATAACCTGGTACTTCATTATTGTTTACTGTGATAGAATATTGAATATTGAATACAATATTCTAATAGAATATTAGAATATATTCTTTTCTAAGTTCAATTTTAGTTCCAAGACAGGAGTAGGTTTGCTTACAATACGATTACTTGTGAATATAATTCGATGTGTTGAGAAAAGTACACTGTGCACGTCACTGCATTCGCAATTGCCTAATTGTGTTTGCATGTATCCAATTATTGGTCGCTTAACCCATCAACAGCAAATATGGTTAGCTGCATTGATGCAATTACCTGTATGTTCAATTCAAATGCTCAGTTATCCCTTCATTTAAGCTTCTTGAAACTGTGACTTCAAGTGAGGAAGCAGAGAAAACTGCTAAAAACAGGTCAATAACAAGAATGTAAAAAGAAATCGGGGATTTGGTTTGCCTACAGATTTTGGTCCTAGTATAATTAATAATTTTGATTATACTAATAATATTAATTGTATGACAGATTCCTTAGATTAATCTTCATATCATCACATGAAATATTAGTGAGGTATACTTACAAATGCAAAAATAGATGTTTATTGACAGCTAATGATGAGTAATTAAATTACTTAGGTATTTAGCATATAACTTATGGTATGGCTTCAGAAACCTAATGGACCGGGGTAGAAAATAGCTTAGGAAATACATTAGATATGGATTACCTTGAAGATATTGTATTAAATGAAATAAGTCAGTCACAAGAGGACAGATATTTTTGATTCCATTTACATGAGGTACTTAGAGTAGTCAAATTCATGGAGGCGGAAGGTAAATTGATTGCCAGAGCTGGGGGAGAAGGGGTTGGGAATTAATTTTTAATGGGTATAGCGGGTCAGTCCAGAAAAAGTTCTGATGACAGATGATCATACTGGTTTCACAAAAATGTAAATGTACTTAATGTCACTGGACAATTAAAAAGTGTTAAACCAATAAATTTTATGTTATGCATAATTAATATAAATTTTAAAATATTAATAAAACTAATATGTTTGCTAAAAGAAGGCAAGATTATTTTTTTAAAAGAATGTTAGAAAAAGAGAGTGATGATATGTGAGAAGTGATGGAAAGCCTTGGAAAGTAGACTGAGACGTTCAAAGGGTGAATGAAGAATCACTGAGTCAAGGAGGTCTTTGCATTACAATGGAGATGTGGTAGCAGGTCAGTTTTTCCATCTGTGGCTGTTAGATAAACCAGAATTTAAAAAAGAAAAAGTGTGATGGCAAAAGTGAGCTGCCATGGCAACTAGAACCAGAAAACCAAGGACTCAGAGAGAGAAGAAGCACGGAAAAGTGAGCCAAAATTTTGTCAGCCTCTTGCTCTCTAGTGAGAGGCATTTGATGTTTCTTGGCCATAGTGTCAAAGATAAGAGCCCAGGTGGAAGCAAGGAAGGCAGAGCTTTTGCCAATCTCATGGCATTTTTTTGTAGTAAAAAATGAAAGATTATGTCTCCCCTTGAAGCCAAGAAATGAAGAGCAAAACCATTGGTGAGAAGGGAAGAAGAGAAAATGAGTCTAACACTTGGTGAATTCTCTCTCTCCGGCACCTGCTGGCAGATAAATGAGCTAGGAAGTTAAATAGAAAATTCCTGAAACAGAATAGCTTTTTCTTTGTTATGATGTGAAGGAAGCAAAAAAAAAAAAAAAAGAAAAAGAAAAAGGAATTTGTGATCTACATAGGAAAAGGGACACTATTAAACACCCTAGGTCCTGTGTTGGGATCCCTGAAAAGCCTTTCATTTTAAGAGCAGGGCAAACCAGAAATCAGCTGAAAACTTACAAAAATGACAACTTAATTTGAGATATTTTAGATTTGTTTAATAGTAGAAAATTAAGCAGAGTAATTTATCACATTAACCTATTAAAATAGAAAATCACATGATTATCTTACTATGTAAAGAATAACTTTAATAAATTTAAATGCCCAGTCAAAATAACTACTGTTAAAATATTGAATTAGGGTTATATATATTATCATGGAAAACCCTTTAGAATACATTGTTAAGCTTTGAAGAAAACAAGTTTCAAGATAATGTATCTAATAAAATGATATTAAAATATCAAAGTAAAAAAATTCAAACAAATCAAAACTGTATATTTTGGCATGTACATATATATATGGATAGGAAAACACTGATGGAAGTGATGTAATTCATACAACATCTTTGAAACTGCTCAGTAATATCTCCTAAAGCTGCTCATGAACATAAGTTACAAACTATCCTTCCCACTCCTAAGAATATGACCAACAGAAATACATGCACATACTGTAGTCACAAAAAGACACATAAAAGAATGTTTATAAACAGCACTAATTGCAATAGCCACCCAATGTTAGTCAACAAAAGAAATGACTGATGATAGATAAATTGATGTATATTCTTACAATGTGATGCTATATGTTAATGAGAAATAAACCACTGTTAGAAGCAGCAATGACTACATCTCACCAACATAATACTGAGAAAAACAAAGTAGATACAAAGAGATATACTCTATGTTTTCATTTACATAAGTTTTAAAAGCAGGCAAAATTAATCTATGGTGTTAAATTACAGAATACTGGTTATCTTTGAGGGGGAATAATGATGGGAAGGGGCCCGAGGGGGACTTCTAGAGTACTGATAATGTTACAGATCTCAATCTGGCTGATGGTCACAGGTGGTCTTTACTTTGTGTGAATTTATTAGTAATATGTTATTATTAGAGCCTATTTATTTCAATAAACTGTAGATTAAAAAGGGAGAAAGTACATGCCTCTTCTCTCTTTTCCTCCTTCCAGCTACTTGGAATGTGAATTTGATGGCTGGAGCATAAGCAGCTGTTTTAAGCCAGCAGTCATGGGACAACATTCTCAGGAGGGCAGAGCAGGAAGGAATAAAGAAAGTCTGGGTATAAATGACATGGAACTGCTGCATCAGCCCTAAACTGACAACTTCTGGGCTCCTCTTACCTAAGAATTGTATTCTATCTTCTTACAAAGTAAGAAATGGTTATTTCCTGAGCACTAAACCATAGGATGAAATCAGTGTCCATACTGCCAGAGTTTAGACCGGATACTTCATCTTTCTTTGTGACAGAAACAAATAAGAGGAATTTAAAAGGTAACCATTCTGCACTCTCCCTCTTGAATTTCTCCACCAGTTCCATTAGAGATAAAATCTTCCAAACAGATTAATGGAAAAGATATAGATTTAATTTTTCTCATGCACATTAGTGGAAGCAGTAAAGTGTGTTTAATTTATTGGGGCTGTCTATACCACCACAATTCTTTGGAGGACTTTTGCTCATCAGCATTCTTTGCCTGAGAAGAGTGATGGCTTTTCTGCTGAAGTTAAGGTAATTCCACAGCTCAGCTTTGGTGAGCACCTCTTAGCACATTAATGAATAGTGTTTGCGCATTAGCAAACATGCTCCAGAGGAAAAATCAAATCAAATGGGCTTGGATGTTCATAAATTCTGACACTTCTAAGCTTTTGGTGAGAAACTGCTTTATAATGAATTGCATGGGTTATATGCATTTCATCAGGAGACGTAAGGCTCTACTGTGCTTGAATAGAGTGGAATTTAGTTAAGGATAAAATGGCAACAATAATTTAAAATTTTCACAAATCCATAAAAATTTTAATTAAATTCTGACTTTCTAAGCATCAGCTGTGGTCATTCAGGGCTGATTAAAACGACCTAAATTTTGGCATGTTCTATGTGCTGTAGTATATACATGAGTCACGTAGTATTTTATATATATATATCGGAGAGAGAGAGAGAGAGAGAGATAGAAACATCAATGATGAGAGAGTCACTAGGGATCAAGCCTGCGACCCGGGCTTGTGCCCTGACCAGGAATCGAACCGCGATCTCTTGGATGCTCAACCTCCCAGGCATGCCCAGCTGGGCCATAGTATTTTTTTAAAAAATATCTCCTACCCTTTCCCAATTATTTTAGTGCTCTTTTTTTGAGGAGCTGAGAAAATGATAGAAGAGTCTCCACAAAGGTGGCTTTGAGATTAATTGTATCTCACAACAAAAAGTTTGCAAAGATCATTACTTCTTAAGAGGAGTGGGTGGAATTTTTCAAAAATTGAAAAAAAAGCCAATAATTGAACACAGGTCTTGGTATATCCATGGTCTTGATTTCTTTGTGTAAATCTTCTCTCCCATCAATGCTGCTTTCTCCTTTCAAAGCCTTCGGATAGTACTTCTTCCTGCTCCTGTCTTCCCGTCTTCCCTTTCCACTCAAACTTCTTGCATGACAGGTTGATATTTGCCATCTGCTCTTTCACACCCGCCATTCACAGCTGAATTACAGCCTGGCTTACATCTCTACTACCTGCTGAAAACTAAACTTGCTAGAGTCTTTCCATAACCTTCTTGATTCTAAGCATGTGGAATCTTTTCAGTCTGTTTCACTTGTACTTTTAAACATTTGACAATATGAGTACTCTTTTTAGTAGAAACCACTGTCTCTTGGCTTCCTTCTGGTCTTGGTTTTCCACCCCCCAATGGCCTGTCTTTCCTGGGCTCTGTGTTAACCTTCTTCACCTCTCTTTCTTATTATTTTATATTATTTTATTATTTTCTTTTCTTATTTCCCTCACCATCTAGCCCCTCTATGCCTTCTTCCACCTCCACCCACCCCGCAATCACCACACTGCTGTCCATATCCTTGAGTCCTCTCTCTTTTTTTCTTTTTTGCTCAATCCCTCCACCCACCCCCAACACCCGCCCCCCACCAGAGCCCTCTGCCTGCTCTCTATCTATGAGTCAGTCCCTGTTTTACTTGGTAGTTCAGTTTGTTCCTTAAATTCCACAGCAGGATCTCTCTTTGACTTTCGTTATTTAAGAGTCCCTACAGAGTCCTTAGTGGTGGCACTCTGATAAAGCCCCTAGGAGGGCCCATCCACTCTCATGGCTTCACCAAAATATTTCCATTCCACTGAGTCCAAATTTAAGCTCCCCATTTACTTCTCTTTTCTCTATGCCACACCACTAAATACAACTCTCTAGAGACACTAGATGCCACTTAAACATTAAAAATACAAAAAAGAAATTATTAAAATCTGACTTTCTAATCTTCATCTGAGTGCATTTGGTGCTGATTTAAACCACCTAACCTTGGGCAATGTTCTTCCTACCCAAATATCTTAATCTAGTATTGCCCATTTGAGCACACAGTGGGACCCATGACTGGAATTCTAGCCATAAAATAGGGAGTTATCCTTAATTCTCTCCTCTCCCCACCACTACATCTACCATAGCATCATGAAATTATTTTGCCTTTTAAATAGCTCTTGAAAATACTCACTTATTTATATCTCCATTGATTTACTTCAGTCCAACTTACCTTTTCTAATTTATTATAATAACCTATTATAATATGGACTAACTTTAAAATAATATTCTAATAAAATTCTAATATAGAATATACTCTCTCTTCTTCCATAGTGCATCATTCCCCCCATTTCCTCCTTTTACAGCCAGAGTAATGGTTTTAAAACTTAATCTGACCATGTCACTGACATTATTGAAATTGTTATTAAATTATCCTTGCACTTAGAATCACTTGGGAGTTTAAATGCCTGACGGCATCCATTCTTCAGATACATTGTGTTTGGCACTCTTCCTTGTTTTGAGAACATTAGATCTGAACGCATTTAATTAGTGGTCTCACTCACCCAGCTCAATACAGAATTTACCAGTTTCCTGTTGCTTACCGCCTGACTCTCCTTACACTATACCTTTCCTGCTGAATGCATTTGAGTTTGTGACCTTTTAATAGAGTCTGAATTTTAGCATGGTGTGCATAGACTTTTCTGATTTTGCCCTTGCTTACTCCTAGCCCCCACTATCGTCGCACTCTTTAAATCCAGACAAAATTGCATTTCCCTCTAAAAGCAGGCACTGGTGCATAATATTCTTTTGCATATGCTGATTCCTCTGCCTTGAATGTATCACCATTCCCTTTCATACTTAATGACTCATTTTCATACTCAGCTCAAATGACAGGCTTCTTAAAACATTTTCTTTCCATCTCAATGTACATGACCTCTTCTTCCTTTGTTCAACTGCTTCTGATTTGTCCCAGAACCATTATTATAATTAAAAAAAAAATATTTCTATTTACCTTAATAAACATAAGTTTTTTGAATTTCTTATATTCCCAGCACCTAGTATAATGCCAGATATAAAGCAGGTGCTCAAGAAAAGTTTTTTTGACTAAATAATACATAAATAAATTATTTCATAGCATTTATTTGTTTTTTGATAACATTTTATTATCCTAGGCCCTTTCTACTGATTGGTCACTTCCTCCAGCTATATACATGTAATCCCTGGAGCT
This sequence comes from Miniopterus natalensis, assembly GCF_054644295.1. NCBI lineage: Eukaryota > Metazoa > Chordata > Mammalia > Chiroptera > Miniopteridae > Miniopterus > Miniopterus natalensis. The sequence goes on from NC_142088.1 coordinate 65,095,468, forward strand.
CTAGAGGAAGTGTTAGAAATTGTCCTTGCAGAATTAATCCATAATAGATTAATCACAACCCCATCACCCCTAATACGAACTCTAAGTGCAAAGATGAATGCTACTCAATTAAATAACTCCGATACTTTAAAAACTGAGTTTCTCCAGCAGACATGAGTAATTATTTACGATTCTTCAAAAAGCGGGCCATGGAAAAATTTAGCAAGTCAAGATTTTACAACTTAATTGGACTCAATGCTAGAAAGTCTTAGGCCCTTTCCCGAAACTCTTAGCTGACGGAGGAGTCATGCAGATACACTTTTCATTGTTAAAATGGTGTCTCTTATAGGTTGAATGGTGTCCAACTTTACAGCTTCCAAATGCTTTTTTATTGTTTTCCTCACAGGAAACATTATACATATTTAAATTAATACCCTGCCTTCCACATCTGACTGTTAACCAGGAAAAGTGTAGATTTACAATAATTGCCTAAATAATTGTCTCTTTCTCTTTTTTTAAAGTATATTTTTATTGATTTCAGAGAGAGGAAGGGAGAAGGGGAGAGAGAGATAGAAACATCAATGATGAGAAAAATCATTGATCGGCGGGCCCCTGCACGCCCCCTATTAGAGATCGAGCCGGCAAGGCAGGCATGTGCCCTCACCGGGAATCGAACTGGGATCTCCTGGATCATAGGTCAATAAGCAACCACTGAGTATGCTGACCAGGCTAAATAATTGTTTCTTAATCAGCTGCCTGCTTTGTGTGATTTAATCTGAACTTACATTTTACTTGAGAAATCGTGTTCTATGCAGTCTCTTCTTGGCTTTCTAAAAAAGCAGGAGGCTAGGTAAACTGAAAATGCTCTGCAGGTGATGGGTTCCCTGTGACTGGTAAACATTTACTGGTGTTTGTTAGGTGTATAAGACACAGGATTCAGTTTGGAGAATGAAAAATAAATACAATTTTTTCTTCTGAAATACACCTGGAATCTACTTGCTTTTTCCTGTCCTTACTACCACCTACTCTGCCCGGGCCAATTTAATTTCCTGCTTGCGCAGCGGCCCCAGCCTGCTAGCTGGCCTCACCGATTCCTGCTCTCCTGCAATTCATTATCTGCTAATCACCGTGTCCTCGTTCAGGCACTTTAATGGCTCTTAAGATAAAGAGCACAATTCTCTACCTGAACCCTGAGCTTGTTGTAGTAACTGGCTCCTACTTCCTAGTCTAGCCTCACTTTATGTATTATTATTTTTTAATTGAATGTATTGGAGTGACATAAGTTCCCAAACTATACAGGCTCAAGTGTACAACTCAATAAAACATCATCTGCACACTGCATTGTGTGCCCATTGCCCCAAGCAAAGTCTCTCTCCGTCCCCATTTCTGCCCCCTTCCCCCCCCCACTTTGCCCACCGCCACCCCCCCTTCCCCTCTGTCTGTCACCACACTGCTGTCTCTATCTATGTGTTATGTATATATGTTTTTTGGCTAATCCCTTAATGTTCTCTTGCTCCTTCTGCCAAAAGTTCTGCCTCATTGGCCTGTTTTCAGATTCAGGTTATTTCCACTTCAGGACTTATACCTTTGCTCTTCTTTTTGCTTATAACCATCTCCTTACTCCACCCCTACCAGCTTGACCAAGTCCTAGTTATGTTTTAATTTTCAGCTTGCCTCTCTCATGTTCAGAAAGCCTTTTTCTGTCTCTACATAAAAGGCAAGGCCACCTTAGTGTTCGCCTTAATGATGTGCCCTGAAACAGTCTGTATAACTAGAAAGAAGTTAGTTAAGAAAGCAGCATGAATTCATTAATATGAAGGTTATTCAATGCAAAGATCTAAAATCACCAACCTCTGGAAATTATTTGAAATAACACATAAGCAAAATTTTTAGACACCTGAAACTTACTGATTTACATGATAATCTTTTACTCTCATCATTTGGGAAGAAAAGTTTTCTAAACGAAATTATCCTCCCATGTCTTAAAACAAGTCCTATCAAACAAAATTAGTTGCCTCAGTAACTTGGTGCTACAATATAAACTGTTATATAGAATCATAATAATAATTGGTAAGATCTCTTAGGGAGCCTCCAAGAACCAGTACCTTTCTTCCTGGACAGAGCCTCAAAAATTGAGTAAGAAAGCAAAGACATAAAAAAAAGGTCCAAAACACCAACCTTGTGATCAATCACTTCTAAAATATGTGATGCTCCCAGCCGGGCATGGCTCAGCGGTTGAGCGTTGACTTAGGATCCAGGAGATTGGGGTTTGATTCCTGGTCAGGGCACACACATGCCCAGGTTTTGGGCTGCAGCCCATCAATGACTCTCTCATCATTGATGTTTCTGTCTCTTCCTCTCCCTTCCTCTCTCTGAAATCAATAAAGATATATTTAAAAAATAAAATAAAATAATAATAATAATAAAATATATGATGTGACTTTGTGAGAGCCAATTGGAGCTGCATCCTGAACTCCAGAACCAGGGACACTCATCACCTCTCTTGACTTTTCTCTAGAGCTTCAATGATATGGGTGGAAAAGCCACTGAGAAAAGAGGCATTGCTGAGCCTAACATGGCAAACTATTCTCCAGTTTACCAATAGATAACTGTTGGAAGACAATTCTTCATGGATTTTTTGTGTACCTGAATGGTCAAGGCCTTTACAGCAAAGGACATGTTGGAATAGCAAACAGCCTTGAAAGTCAGAGGTAGTGTATTCCTCAGGAGGGATTTGAAGACACACCTGCCAGAAACATTGCAGGGTAATAGTTTTAATGCCTTCCTTTTTCCCTTCCTACAGGCATTAGCTTTCATTCCAAAATGATGAATACTCTATCTGGAGCTCAGCAGGGTAGATGTTCTCGCTGCTCCAAACAAGTTCAGAGTCTCCTAATGTCAGGGTTCCTCTCCTGGGATGCACCGCTGCACCCACAGGTAACGCTGGACTGCATCTACTGCCCTTAGAAACTGGAGTGGGGAACTGAGGCAGAGGTTGCTCTGGCTGCTCTTCTTTCTATAGTAAATGATATGTCTCTATAATCCAGGAATTGTGTATCCTTTTGTCACAGTTCCTGACTTAACAATAAATTATTCCAGTTCCCCAAAGGTGGAAGGACTGTAGGACAACTCTCTCTGGAAATTAGGAACAGGGAAACGGAGTTTCCCGTCCTCTAACAATGATGGTGATGGGATACAGGTAACAATAAGAGCAAACAGCAAAGTACTTACCTTTTATTAAATGCCTCCTATGATCTCTGTATAGAGAACTTTACTGTTATCTGTCTTAACCCTTTATCAATTTCACCGGAAGTACTTTGGTATCCCCATTTTACAGAAGAAGAAATGAAAGTTCAGAAAGGTTAAGAAACTTCCCCCAGGTCATGATAATATATGTAGAAAACAGAATGAAGGCCTAGGTCTGCCTGACAAAAGAATCCATGCTCTTTCCTACTAAGTAATAATGAAAGCACCATAACGATAGAGGTTGTGTCAGTCCTGCTTGTCACTAAATTTCCAATGCCTACCATAGTCCCAGACCCTGAAAGTATATTGGGGAGACATATGTTTACCAATTAATAAACATTACACTGTTAATCATCATGATTTCAATGTGCCTAATTCTACCGTCCCTGTTTCACCCAAATGTGGGAAAATCAACCACCAAGGAAGCGTAATCACATCAAAATAAGTGTAAGTAGCCTCTAAATGAGACTCTAAGGAACTTGTTGGCAATCAGGTTAATTTTGAAAAATTACAGGTGACAAAGAAATGAGATGAGGTTAAGTTAGGTATCATATGTAGTAGGTAAAAGTAGTTACAGTTGTGAGTATGCAAAACATAATTTATTCTTGTATTATTAGCTATTCTTATATATTTTTCCATACAAACAACTGTAAACATCCTTTCATCCTTTCATACACATCCCCACACATGTGTATTTATCGCTTCCTCAGAAAGTCTCTGCAAAGAACAACTGTAGCTTGAATACTACCAATCTTTCCAATCCAACAGCTCTCACTCATTTTGTAGTACTTCTTGACAAACAAGTCTCCTTCATTTCTATCTTTCAAACACAAGAAGGTTGCAAGTAAAATTTGATGGACTCTCTATATTGAAGTGATTAGACATTAGAATATCCAGTGAAATGTACTGCTCACAAAAAGTTGCATTCCTTCTTTTGTATTACTGCCAATAAAACATTTTTTAAAAGTGGAAGTAAGAAGATATTTTTACCTTTTTGTTCTTGAAGGCTGATGATCTAGGTGGACTCTGCTTGGCCAACTGGCACAGGTGTACCAACACCAAAGTCCTTGATGGATGTTTACCCCCTGACCTTATGAAACTCAAATCCAATATTAATGACAACATTTGGTACCTCACAATCACTGCAGGTCAGGAATCGTGAAGAGTTGCTGGGTCCTCTGGTCCAGGGTCAAGGAGTTAGCTGGCAATGTGGTCATGCAAGTCTTTTGGGGGATGATTTGCTTCCAACCTTACTCACTAGCTTATTAACTGGATTTAGTTCCTGAACTGAGGGTTGCAGTTTCTCATGTGGACATCTCCATGGGACACCTCATGACTTGGCAGCTTGTTTTTCTCAGAATGAGTAAAGAAGAGTGAGAGAGAAAGCCACAATCTTGTTGTAACCTATCCTAGTCTGTCTGGGCTGCTGTAACAAAATATCATAGACTGGGTGGTTTCAATGACAAACATTCATTTCTCACAATTCTGGAGGTAAGGAAGTCTTAGATCTAAACCCTACAAGAATCAATGTCTGATGAAGACTTGCTGTGTTCCCACAGGGTGAAAGGGGTAAAGGAGCTCTATGAGGTCTCTTGCATAAAGTCACCAATTCCATTCATGAGGTGTCTGCCCTCATGACATAACCACTTCCCAAAGTCTCTACCTCTTAATACCATAACACTGGGAATTATTGAAATTATAAATTTGGTGGGGATGAAACCATTAAGTCTATCACATAACCTAATCTTGGGAGTGAGGGTGAAATCTTGTCAATGTTGCTGAATTCTGGTTGTTAGAAATAAGTCTCTAGGTACAAAGCACATTCAAAGGGATGAGTTTGATTACACAAGGTATGAATACAAGAAGGCAGGGATGGTTGGGAGCCATTTCAGAAGCTGCCTACCACAGGTGGTAAGAATACTCCTTCCCGTTACTGAGCAGATACCTGGTTCCATCACTCCTGGTTTATTCTTCTGTGCTCTGCTGGAGAGAGGCATGGGCACTTATAACCTCCAGGCAGTTCTCTACCCTTCCACTGTCATAATGGACTGGGAGCCCTTAAGTTTACCGCTCTGACTGTTCTCTGCTTTTTAGCTACTTTTCTTAGTTCCCTGAAAAACTATTGCTAAAAATAAAATAAGAAAGAAATTATAATGAGTATATAAAAATCCTTGTATTTATTTTAGTTGAATTATGCTCTCATATAACGGACATTTTTGAGTCACTTTTTTAAAAGCTTAAGGATATTCAATGATTAACCAACAGTGCCTGATGCAAGCCATATGTTTTTATTTTTTCATTTGATGGCAATTTATCCAAGGATGAGCTACACGTATTGCTCATGAGGGTACACGGGTATATGTGTATAAAATAAAATTGTGACAGTGATTTAAATAAAATTACACCACTAATTTTTCCTAGTAGAAGATTTATAACTTGGTCTTTCACCCTAAAATAAAAGTGTCAGTCTCATTTTGTTTTTGAAATACTTTGGTTTTTAGAATGTCCATTTTATAATGAATGTTGGTATATATTTAGGACCAGTTTGTGATTTGGGTTGATCTTTTTCTTTTTTGCAATCAGTTATGAAGATGTACTTTACGCAAAACAAGTAACAAAAGTGAAATAAAACAAAATAAGTAAAAAGCACTCTTAGTGGAAGAACTATTTAGTTTCATTGTTCGAGTTCGCTTTTTCATTTGCCTGCTTGATTTTATTTATTTTTGTTTTTATTTTTAAATATATTTTTATTGATTTCAGAGAGAGAAAGGGAGAGGGAGAGGGAGAGAGAGAGATAGAAACATCAATGGTGAGAGAGTCATCATTGATCAGCTGTCTCCTGCCTTCCTATTGGGGATCGGGCCTGGACCTGGGCATGTGCCCTGACTGGGAATCGAACCATGATCTCCTGGATCCTAGGTCGATGCTCAGCCACTGAGCCACGCCCGGCTGGGTTGCCCACTTGATTTTAAATGAGTGCACATATCTTATGAACCTGAAAATAGATAATTCTGGGAAGCATTTTTTTTTTTGTTTTAAAAAATTATCAAAAGCTAAAGGTGTACCCTATAAAACTGAAGTTTTGGGGAGACATTTTAAATTGATATGGGCCTCTAGTTAATTAGCTTGATTCTCTAGTCAATCAGCTTGATTTTCTAGTCAATCATGAGTAAAATACTTCAGAAGGAAGTCAAATCGGTTCCACAGCAGCCAAGCTATCTTTTCAAAGGAAAATTCGATAAAATCTGGAGTCATTATTCGATCTAAGTTTGGTGCATCTAAATAGCTATATAACCAATTATGTTTTCTTTTCTTTTTCAATTATTTCTGGCCTATTTTCTAGACCCAGAATACTTCTAAAGTATTTAAGATTTAATTAGCCAAGCAACTGACTTTCCTCTGAAAGTCAATGACTTGAAAAGGAAGTGGGGTTTTATATCTATTTTTATTGCATTTCTTATCAGAGACTAACCTGATAATTGAGATAAAATGCTGACAACCTTAAAATAAAGAAGGATGAGAATTTTTCAATGTGCTTGTTCTATATAAAACAACTCCACATTCTATACAATTTATTATGCTTGGCATTGGGAAAAAAGAAATAAATATCCACTTTTAAGAAGCTCTCAATCCAACTGGGGCAAGAAATACATGCATAATTATACTACAAGCAAACTTCTGGAAAAAGCCGTGCAGAAAGTTTATATTTCCATTTATTTCAGATTCAGACCTATGAAAAATATGACTTACAAATACTTTTGATCTTGAAAAATTTTTTCATTAAAATTATGTGATTTTGAAAATTTTAAATTATTTATGGATCACTCTTATTAATGTGCTCTTTCAAAGTGTTCTTGAAATCAGGGGAAACTTCCAGGGACCACCAGATAGAATGAGAAACTGTAATCTGAAAAGAAGTGGTGATGGTTAGATGGGGCTCTACTCAGTCTACCTATATAGTAGGTTGGCCAGTTATGAGTTTTGTAAATAAAGTTTTATTGGGGCACAGCCATACCTATTTGTTTACGTATTGTCTACAGCTGCCTTATAGTTCAACAGCACATTGGAAGAGTTACAGCTGAGACCAATTGTAACAGAAACATGATATGCAAATCTTAAAATATTTATTTCCTATCTCTTTCCAAAAAAGTTTCTCCCACCTGTGTTCTATACTTAAATTCACCCATACTTGATATTTCTATTTGTTTTATACATTGGATTTAAATTATATACGTAGAGGAAAAAATATGAGAAAATAAAATAACTACATTTATAGCCACTATGGGGAATGGTATGGAAATTTCTCAAAAAATTAAAAATAGAACTGCCATGAGATCTGGTAATTCCACTTCTGGGTAATTATGTGAAGAAAATGAAAACACTAATTGAAAAACCTATATGCACCCCTAAGTTCAATGCAGCATAGCTAGTAATAGCCAAGATATGGAAGCAACCTAGATGTCCATCAATAAAATAATGAATAAAGAAGATGGTATATATATATATATATATGTATATATATATATATATATATAAATATAAAATGGAATATTATTCAGCAATGAAAAAGAATGAAATCTTGTCATTTGTGACAGAATATGTGCCTAAAGTATATTATGCTAAGTGAAATAAGTAAGACAAAGACAAATACAGTATGATATCACTTATATGTGGAATCTAAACTAGTAAAATAAAATAAATGACTAAACAGAACAACACAGAAACATACCCATAGTTAGAACAAGCTGATGGTTGCCAAGGAGTTGGGGTGATGGGAATTAAAAAAAAAAAAGAAAGAAAGAAAAGAAACAGCTCAAGAAAAGGCCCAATGGTGTCAGTGGGAGCCACAGGGCAAATTGGAAGGATTTGAAAGTATTTCACTAAGGCCAGGTTTTTATTTTTTACCATGAGAGAATTTCAATGTGAGAATGGTAATGATCATTCATTATTGATATTGACAGTAGTTGCTGATGCTGGAAAAGTAAAGATTAAAAAAAACACCTTTAATCTAGTGTAGTTATACAAAAGTAATACTAATTATAGCTATTCATAGTAACTCTTCATACCTTGTGTCTAGTTATAATATAGCAGAATATGTACATTGAGAATCACACTTACAGATCTGAAAAGGACCTGTGAGTCACTTAAGTCAATTACTCATTTTACAGAAAAATTAATTAGAGGAAAAAACACAAGAAAAGGAAATAGATTACATTTGCTTCCATGATCAGAGGGAGTTGTACGAATTGTCTTAGAAGTAGAAGTCGCTATTTTCAGGAAATATCTTAATGATCCATTTTGGTGGATAAAGTAAGGGCCTTTGGGCCTGATCTAAATGAGAGAATTTTATACCAAATAGGCAGATCTTACCACATTATAGTACAAGAAGTATGTTCAGTTTCCTGCTGCTATGCCTGTGAAACAGAATGTGGCCAGCATGGTGGTGGAAGTGACTCCAGGTGCACAGGAGAAAGAGACGATGGATGGAGGCATAGACGTGGGGAGTTTACTCTGCAACATGGTACTGAGTAGAGTCTCAGAAGCTGAGCAATAAAAATGTCCTTGTATTGGAGATGGCCAGTGAATCTTAAAACTCATGGAATTAAATAATCTGCAAAACGTCAATAATAGCTTCATGCTAGCAGCCATATTTATGTCGGAGGGGAAGTGAAGAGCTGATCCAAATTGGGTCAATATGGGGAAGTGCAGGGCATGTCTCAGAGATGCTGAAGTAATGCTTATGAGCTCATCAATCCCAGAAAGGCAGGCTGCAGACACTCAGAGGTAGGTCCAGGGCCCACTTTTCCCCAGAAAAAGAGAGTAAGGAGTAAACTGATGGGAGTTGAGGTGGGGGATCGACTCTGCTATTATAAGAGGCAAGATTTAAGCTTTTAAAAAAAATTTTTTTAGGTGACAGGGAGTTGGATGATAAAAGTGATAGAACGACTATACACAGGAAAAATAGTCAGATCATGTACAAAAATAAAACTCATGCCCTCAACCTGCAGCAACCTGCCCAGGAAATCAAGTCCTTTATCTACAACAAACAACCCAGGAAGCCAGCCAACTCTAAATTGGAATTATAGGAAGCCAGATCACTATCTCTAATAGTAATTCGGGAAGCTAAACAATAACTTGTATAACTATTAACCCCAAATGGCCAGGACTTGATTAATAACTAATAGGTTCCTTAATTTTTGTCCCTGTTTCCAATTTAGAATGACTAGAGAAAGCCTAATGTGCACCCATACCCAAGCACATAGGATGCGCCTTCTAGTTAGCTTACCCACAACTTCCCCAAGTCAGCAGCCTCCATGAAGGGCATATCTGAAGCCCCCCCATTTCCCACTATAAAGCTCTCTCTCCTCTGCCTGCCTTTGAGTGTCTGCCAAAATTCAAGTGAGGGTTGTTGACTCCCTTGCTATATATATAGCAAGCTCTAAATATACAGCCTTTGTTTTTCTCATTTGATTGGTCTTTATTTCCACAAGAGTAACATTTTGTTTGAAGAATGGAGATTTGTGGCTCCCTCCACCAAAAGAAAAATTAAAAACCATTATGCAATCCAAAATTTTTCTTGTATACATGGAAATCTTGACTTTGAAGACTATAATTAATTTGCCTTAGACCAATGATTTTCAACCTCCTGAACATTAGAATCACTTGGGAATTTTTAAAACATCTGATACCAAGGCTCTATCCCTAGAAAAACTTATATGAGGTAAGCCTAAAAATGCACTGTTTAAAAATCTTTCTAGATGATTCTAATAGACCAAAAGACTGCAATCTTGGTCTTAAAAAGTGGTAAAAATCAGATGCAAACACAGAAAACCGAATTCCTCATCCAACTGTTTTTCACTATCTTGTGGCATCCAAGGTTTCTTTCATCTCAAAATGAAATAAGAAAGGCATCCAAAAAAATATAGTAGCATCCCTCCTAGCTAGAATTCAAATACCAAGCAGTTCCAGCTGTCTAACAAATGTGACAAAGGAAAGCAAAAATGACCTCTAGTAGTCAAAATAGTGTCGCTTAGTCATAGAGGATTCCCTCAAGCCTTCACTCAGAAAATAGGTATTCTTATTTTACACACACTTCTGATAGGTTTGGAAATCTGATTTTCAGATTTATAACCTCTATGAAAGGAGCTACGCTTCATGCAGGTTGTTTGATTGCCCTGAAAAATGACACCCAAGAGCAATTGTGGAATTGGGAAAACTACAAAAGTCACAAACTCAGGACTTGCATAACTGCTTATACTACACATCACAGTAGGTCTTGTGGACACAGAACAACATGAGATTCTACTTCTGGAGAAAGGGAAAAAAATCCCAACTTAAATAATTAAAATATATCTCTGTTACAGTTTGGCTAGCTAAAGACATCAATTCCCAATTATTCAGACAACTGGATATTTCAAACAGCACATTCCTTGAGATCTTGGCACAGCAGAGATCTTTCAAAATTTACCAAGACTTTGTTAAATTTAGAATAAAAAATGAGGAAAACTGTTTCAGCTTTTGATCAAGAAAAAAATGCTTACCCACTAAGCATACCCAAAGAACAAGATATCAGTTTGAGCTTCATTGTTAATGTATCTTCTTTTGCAAATGCCACTTTTTCAAAATGTTCTTTACCTTAATTTTTTTCTTTTCTAAAATGAGTTCTGGTAATCCACAACAAGTCCCTTGGTTATGATATTCTCACTCCCATTGTTTAAATGAAACCCTCAGAGCTAAGTCACAACTGAAGTCAACACTCAGTATAGAGGAAATGTCCTCTACTGAGAGTTGGGTTTCTGTCAGTTCTAATCTTTACAGTTTGTAGCCTAAACTAATAAACCATTGCCCTTGACTATCCTGCTTGAAGGGTGTTCATCTGAATGACAAAGGCAAATACAGGCAATATGTATATTCATTTAATATTTAATGTTCCTCTCCTTCATACACTTTAGGGAACACTTAGCATATTGCCTATAATGGTTCTTGAAATGAGGTGGCAGCTTCAGTAATAATAAATGTAATAAAAATATGCACTTTAACGGAGGTCACAAAATATGAACCATTATAAGCAATGTTTACAGAATTTTTCCTATCCAAATATGGAAAACATTTGGACATTAGGTGTCAACTTTCAAATATTTGTAATCGAAAGACACCTCTGAAAAGACTCTGGAATTTATAGCTCCCCAAGATAAGCATCAAATGTCACCTTTTTTAATCCATAGACTAGTCCCAGGCTGAGCCAGAAGGATAAAATTAAAAGGTATTACTTATTTACATGTTACTTTAAGTAACTGTAAAAGGAATAATTTAAAGTAGGTTGAGTGGCACCTACTACCCGATGAGTCTGGTTCCTGGTTAAAACCTTTGTGTAAGTTTTTAGACTTGACCACTTGCTATTACAAAGGCGCTGCCTGGCAGAAAGCTGCCCTCCCAACACAGACTTGGTGCATGGCCAGTAAGTGCATTGCAGTCTCTGAAGGAAGATTCAGTCAAGGACACCAGGCCCCTCGCCAGTCATGCTCTTATACTTATTTGCACTCCTACTCCCAAGGCCTTGAGCAGAGGTCTTATTTGGGCCCTTCTGCTGAGATTTTCTTATAGGGGTGGGGGAGAGAGGAGGAAACTTTGAAGACACTGCTCCCCACTTTGACTCAGTATTTGTATGTACTTTTGCACTCCTAGCCCACACCCTTCACCCTACCTCCCACATCAGGATCCATAAAATTACCAGTCTTTTGCTGAGAGCTCCCTCAACAGTGAAACAACCCCACATCTTACTGATTCACCTAACCCTGGACTGGTGCACCATTCCACGGGGGAAACTGGAAGAAGAGGAGTTGGCACTTCCCCTGGTTTTACACTCCTGCTTATACAATCACAGTAAGTGATTAAAGTGGTTAACTCATTTTTGGTTTGTGGCTTTAATCTGCTACTCCCACACCTGAGAGCTCAGCTCTCTCTCCCCTAGCTCCTGACACTAACCCATACTAGTTTCAGTCCCTATTTTAATCCAGTCCCTGAAGGAGGCTCATGATGAAATATTTCCACACAATTGTTAAGCTTTAAGAATTTTGCATTAGTGTACTTCATTTCCACAACTTTAGGGGAACGTGCCATTTTCAAACCCTCAATGCCTGAATGTCTGGAATTTTGGACTTCCCTGTCCTGCACTGATGACATTGTGATTCTCCTTCATGAATTCTTCTACATCACATTGAGTAATCCATTGCCCTCACTGAGCAATCCAAGACCCTCCATTCTCATAAACTACCATCCTTGGCATCACCCAAGCCCAATCTCTTCTCTGCATTTCTGACCAAAACTTTCCTCTTTGATCTGTGCTCTTCTCTTACTACACATCTGTTGTTCTAATAGCTTAATAGCAATGAGCCACACAGGACAGTGTCTGGTGGAGCCTTGCATTTCAGGAGCCTTTCAGAAATGCTCACACCCATTTCTGTAGACAAATCCTCTTCATCTTTCTATAATTCCTGTAATTGGACCTGTACCTTTCTGGGAAAGCCTCCAGCATGATTTCTACATAACGACTATTCCAGATTGACAAAAAGCTGTTGGATGCCAGGGAACTCATTTCCAGGCTCTCAGCCCATAATAGGAAGAATAATCCACACATATGGGAATCAGAAGCTGATTCCCAAATAAAATACTGTGATGCTGGTGGTGATGGTGTTGGTGGTGTTGGAGGCTGAGACAGGACTTTATGAGTGATTTGTATTGACACAATTTCTGCTGTGTTTACTTGAAAAGCACAAAAATAGATTCACAAGTTCTTACTATAAAAGAAAACATCTTCAAGCTATAAAAAAGCAGCTTACTTGCTTAAGTGGAGATTTTCTCAGAACAAGAGATGGCAGAGAAAAGGCTCTGAAGCTTCCTGGCCCCTGAGACTTGTCTCTGGTTGTTTTTCTCAGTCCTTGAGAGAATATATGCAAGAGGCAACCCCATGTCAGAGTTAAACCCTTTGGCAGGTAGAGGGTGAGTAAGCCACATAATAGAGGTGGAATAGCAGGATCTTTTGAGAAAGAATTCAAGGCTTTGGTTTGTTCCTTGTAGTTTCTAACACTCTACCCACTGCCACTTATTGCCACAAAGAGGATTATAGAACAATAGGACATCAAAATTTCTAAATTTTTGTATGTTAAGAGAGAGAAAAAAAATGGGTCAAAGCACTTTTTATTAACAAGAGCCTGGTTTTAATAGAATAAAGGATTTTTGGAATTCTCAAAACGTGGCTTTGCATGTTATGAGGAAATTCTAAAGGAGTTAAAGTTTTTAACTGTTGCCCCAGAACATTGAGTGAGGAAGAAAGTGTGATGATAGAACAATGGTTTTTCAGATCTCAAGCCAGGCAATGAAGATTTAAGAACGTCTTCAGGATTTTGAGTGGAGTTGTGACTGGAGAGGATTGGGAAGGGAACAGTAGAGAATTTAGAGACAAACTGGGAAGTTATATCAACACCCCATTGTGTTCTCTGTTGGAAACTTAATAAAAAGTGGAAAAGGGAAAAGGGAAGACAAAATTAAGTTGTCTGTCATTGATATAAATGGTGCCCCATAGGTTAGTTTAAACCCAATTATAATGGAGTAAAGCAAGTTCTCAAAATACACCAGACTCGGTGAATATATATTTATCTATATTTACTATATAATTAATTACATGTTTGTATGACATCTTACATATTTATGAAATATAGAATATTAAATATAAATATATAAAATAATATAAATATAATTAATTATATATTATTAAATAATATATATTTATGTGTATTTGCCTCCCTCATTAGATATTATGCTTTCATTTTTGGTAAAAGGAACAGGAATAATTCAGCAAAACTTGTGTTGAATGCCCAGAGAATATATTCTGTGGAAGTTTCCCCTGGATAGCTACATGTTGTTTTTCTATTTCTGCTGTAACATATTACCACAGACTTAATCCCTTAAAACAATACAAATTTATTTGCTTGCATTTGTGGCCAGAATCCCTCAAGTCAGGATATCAGCAGTACTCGAGTTGTATCTCATTCCTCCCGGAGGCTCCAGGGGATCATTTGTCTCCTTACATTTTCTGGCTATGAGAGAGTGCCTGCATTCCTGGGCTTATGATCTCTCCCTTCATCTCTAAATTTACCAGTTTAGCATCTCCAAATCCTTTGTCACTCCCTGAGCTCTCTTTCCATTGTCACATCTTTTTTGATTTGATTCTCCTGCATCCATTAATAAAGACCCTTGTGATTATATTAAGCTCACCCACATAATACACGATTATCTTTTTTTCTCAACATTTTCAGAGTCTGAAAACCTCCTATTGCTGTATAAAGTAACATGCTCACAAATTCTAGAAATTAAAGCATAGACATCTTTGGAGGCGCAGTATTCTGTCTACCACAGTATACTTCAGAGCATGAGGCATAAAACCCTCATTAAATCAGAATCAAAGGCATAGATTTAGCATTTTAAAACAAAAGATAATACCCTGGTTGGTGTGGTTAGGTTTGTTGGGCGTCACCCTGTGCCCGGAAAGGTGGCCGGTTTGATTCCCAGTCAGGGCACACGCCAGGGTTGCAGGCTCGATGTTGGGTAGGAGGCATGCAGGAGGCGGCTGAGCAATGTTTTGCTCTCACATTGATGGTTCTCCCTCTCTCTCTAAAAATCAAAAAAATCTTTTTTTTTAAAGCTCATGTTCTCTTGGAGAACATGAGTTTTTAAATCTGTAATTAATAATTTCTAATCCAATTCTCATATCAATTTCTGGTTTTATTCTTCTCAAACAGGCATGCGAAGAAAAGTAGCTAATTAGCTAACAGTAGTAATCATTGGGAAACTATTTTCTGCTGTTACAAACAAAACTATTGTCTTCAGTAGGTTTAATTAATGTGAGAGAAACTGAAGTTCAGGGCTAGTTCATGACAGCATCATGCCATTCATATACTACAGTCATTCGTCATTCACTTGTTTGAAAGCAAAAAGTAAAAGACAAAGTGATCTAATTTTATTAAGTATACACTTTTCACTAAATGAAATCATACTTAATACATTTGTTTTTTCACATAATACATTACTTTAAAAGAAGTCATTAGATAGAATGATTGATGCTTTTGTAAACTTATGACAACTTTTGCTTGCCAGTCTTCTTCCAAGAAATATTAAAGTATACCAAATGTTCAAGTTAGCACACAATAGTCTTAGCCCTAAATAGTGATGTCTCTAACTCAAAGAATGGTTTGATGACAAACCATATGGCACACCACTGCTAATTCTTCCTATATTAAACAC
Organism: Miniopterus natalensis; assembly: GCF_054644295.1. Taxonomy (NCBI): domain Eukaryota; kingdom Metazoa; phylum Chordata; class Mammalia; order Chiroptera; family Miniopteridae; genus Miniopterus; species Miniopterus natalensis. The sequence goes on from NC_142088.1 coordinate 65,110,993, forward strand.
AAATAAAAAATATTTAATTTGTTTTTCCTTCCTCACATCAATATGTTGAAGAGATAAAAAGAGAAAATATGCAAATGCCTAGAGGTGGAAAGGGGATATTTTGGAGCATTAGGTGTTGTTAAGGTCACATAAGAGACTGTGGGCAGATGGGATTTGATATGGGACTAAAATGGTAGCCTGGGACACTTGTGAAAACTGAGAGGACTTGAAGGAATGAGCAGCAGCCAATTGTACTGTAGAATTTCTTAAGTGTAAACCATTAATGGACAGAAGAGCAACCAGACATCCAAGAAATACTGGAGCCCAAAGAAATTAAAAACAAAAAGAAGTCATCATCTCCAAGCAAACAGATGACAGAGCAGCCCTAGCAAGAGTCAAACAGAATGAAATGAGTGATTTCAGAAAGATGAGAGGTGGTATTCAATCAATGGAACATCAGCAGGATGTGCTAGCAATAAGTAAATAAATAAATAGACAAATTTCCTGGAGATCTTAAACATGAAAAAAATATAACATTTTTTATCAAAAAAAAATAGTCAATAGTTGTGTTGAACAGTAAACAAAATGAAATTTGGATTCAGCCAAGTTACTTCTGATTAGTTGAGTTTCACATAAATATAAGAAGATATTCACAACTCACAGTAGGGAAAAAAAAAAAAAGCAGCTTTCATTTCATCAGCAAAGAAATACATGGATAAAAGTACAATGAAATGCTGTATAGCAGTTAAAAATAATAAACTGACTTGTAAATAGAAACATGAATGGATTTTTTAAAATGACATTGAGTAAATTAGTTGCCAAAGGAGAATTGTAGTGAGATACATCTTACTGTAACATCTTAGAATAAACATTAAACATTATTATTCATGGTTTGTAGAGTTTAGATATATAAGTAACAGCAAAAAATAGATTAGAAACAATTGCCTTAGATTTGTTATAATGGATGTTTGTTAGAAGAGGAAAACTAAGAATTGAGGCATTACGTGGACCAGTGAAGAAATTATGCTACAACTAAAGAATATTGATTAAAGCTATGCAATTATTCCTGGTCCATCAAGAAAAACAAACAAACACAAAGCTAATAAAATGTAAAATTAAAAATAAATGGGCAGAGTCATAAAAAAGGAAAACCAATTACACTGCATTGTCTCCACCCTTTCTGGAAGACACAAAGAGAGAATATAAGATGTGTGATTTTTAACTAAGTTTCATTGTTAGCAAGGTAGTTACAGTTCACCTTCCTTAGACTAAACTCTAAGAAATGGATTTGCATACTTTATGGGGTCATACTGTGGGAATCAATTGACAATTTCTCATTAACTCCTTCAAAGCGTAAGGACATGGAATTCAAATTGCAGGCCCTTACTGATACTAATCAAAGTCTTGAGCATGAAGCATAATCCAGTGATGGTCACTATGTGCAAGAGCATGAAAGGTGCAGAACGTACTCATTCCCAAAGAACTATGCCTTGCTGAAGTTTGCCCATACACCTACTCGAAAAAAATGTTGTGCAAATAATATTTGTGAATTTAGATTTTAAAAGGCATCCAATTCTTATGGTATTACCTGAAACTAACAAGAGTAAGTGACTTAGTAGATTGGCCAAAATTTACATCTAAGTAACTAAAATAAGATTTATCTCCAAGAATTGGAAGGAAGGGTTTGTAAATGTGAAGTCCTGCACAAAATAATCTTTATTTCAGAGCTGAGATACATGACTTTTAGGATAGAAATTTCTTTATTTTTGTGGTTTTAACCCCATTTACCTTCTGACGCTTAAGGACAGAATATAGTAGTGGTAAGAAAGGTCTGGACACAGTACTCGTGTTTAGAATTGGCATAACCAATATTCTACAGCCTGTAGAGTTTGCTCTCAATTTACCTTCTGTCTTTCAAATAGTGTTTATATTCATTGGCTCATACGATGATTTCTGGGGATTTGGATGCCAGGATTGATTAAGTCCCTGCCAAAGCTTTACTCATAGACAATCTGGACTGGGATTATTGTATCCCCAAGGGCTTCTCCTCAGTGTTAGATATGTAAGTCCAAGAGGAAAACAACAAACAATTTTATCTATTAATCAACAGGTATTGTTGATCAATAGATAGAATTAAATATAGCTGACTGGCAGCCTCTGGGACAAATGTGGGATATATTTTGCTTAGATAACTCTAACTAGCTGCCTGTTTTCTATGAACTCAACCTGTCAAAATCTCTGACCTGGATGAAATCTCCTTGATACTCAGAATTAGGGAAGGGAGGTTGAAAGATGAGTGTTACAATCTCTGTCTCTCAAAGTTCAGTCTGTTGACCACCTACTTTAGAGTCACAAAGGTCTGCTTACTAAATATTCAGATTCCTTGGCCTTACTAAAGGCCAACTAAACTCTGAAATAGGTACTAAAAACATACATTTTAACGAGTTCCTTACAATCTAAAATCTTAACCTAGAGGATTTTTCTTTTACTTCAGTAATCTTAACAATTTTTCATTATCACTCATTAGGGTGAATTCTGTTAGATGCTTCAAAAGTCATTGATTCTTTATTGTAAATGCAATGTGGATCCTCTGCCTTTGAGTGGAAATCTGCCTTTCAGTCATTAGCCCCTTGTGCAGTGATCTGTTTTAATGTAATCCCATGTCTGTGAAAATGACTAAACGTTTTAGTACACAAGCATTTAGAAGCTTTTAACAAATCTCATAGGCTGATCTTCTGGTTGAGCCTACTGTTAATTCAAATCATTTTGGTCAGGATACACTGCAGCATTATTCAGTCGGTCTTATTCAGGAGGCAGAGGTTGAGCTCTGGAGGACTGCTGCATGAGACTAGGATAATTGGAAGAAGGAAAAATGGGTGCTCAAGGCATGTTTTAGCTCTTAGAGCTGAACTAAACATGCCCAGCTGGCCTACTTGCCTTATTACTTTAAAAAATAAAAAGCAATACTTAAAAAATAAATTAAAATAGACAAAATAAAAAGACTAGTTAAAACAAAATTTTATATAGAAAGTTAATTAACTAGGAAAATTTTATAATGGTAAGAAAAAGATAATACAAAAGAAATCTAAAAGGGAGAACAAAAGGGAGGGATAAGATAAAAAAGATAAAACCCCTTATAAATACATAAAATAAGTTGAAATTGAGTATTAAAAAGAACTAAAAATTTAAAGAATAAAATAACAAAATAAATATACTGCAACACAAAAACTGCTTATAAGGATACAGATTAAAACAAAATATAAACAGTGTATATGGGAAAGTCCAAAGTTTAACATGAGAACTGAAAATAGTCTTCTAGGATGAAGTAGTTGCTAATCTCTAGAAAAGTCTTCTATTTTTAGGGTGCCAGGAATAATCCCCCGAGCTCCAGACTTGAATGGTAAAGAAAGAATCATTATCAACTCTTCCCCAAATTTTATCTCAGGGTGGGGAAGAGAAAGGGTAGATATTGTGTTTCCCACCATCTGGACAACACAAGTCCTTTCTACCTGCCCTGCTGCCAAGACACTTACATTTATGCAAAAGTCTTCCACCTCATTAAACAGTCCATCTGTAGCAATAACCCACAATGAAAACTTTTGAAAACTTTTTTGTTGATATTATTAGTATATTAGTACAGGAGCTGTGAAATACTATTTGACTTCATTATTTATTGAACTATAGTTACGTATGGAGCAACCAGATGACCAAGATTTTCTGGCCCAGCCACCCTTTCAATATTGAACTATTTGTCAGATATTAGGCCAGACCTGTGCCCCAATTTTGGTTATAGCATATGAATAGCATATACACACACTAAAAAAATAAAAGCAAAAAAATTTAACACTTAATATGTGACATTTATTATAAACACACTAAAATGAAACAAGACAACTTTACATGGTCATGGTATACACCATTTCTCTTGGATATATGAGGAAATGAATATATAAAGAGGTTAATTTGCATGTCTAAGATAACACACCTAGAAAACACTGGCAATCAGGTTTGATTTTAGGTCTCCATGACCCCCAAACTCTTGCTCTTTCTTCAATGATACATACTCCTACCTGTTTTCTAGGCTTGTAAATGAAGGCAGCCCCTGCAACCAAGTATTGACAATTTCAGTCTCCATACAAAATTTCTTAAAAATCCCCTTCCTTCCTAAAGCATGTGATCTGATGCAACTGAGAATAATAAATATAAGAGTACAAATGAAATGTAATGTATGAAGAACTAAACTTATGTTAGGGTATTTTCTACTATACAAAACCAAAGTTATCATATATGACAAATGTAAATGTCACACTTTATGAAACCTGGATTTTAGGGTATATAGATAATAACATTAGGTTTTAAAATAAATTATATTTTGTTTTATTAAAACTGATATGAGCATAGACAGATAATTATTAAATAATAAATAAACCTCTGTAATCCATTTTATATTAGGCCTATATATATGCAGCAGTTGTTTTGTGTTCTGCAATATTACATGGTTTGTTTATTAAAACATATTGCTGAAGTACCACAATTATTACCACAATTTTGGCTAATTTTAAATTCATTTGTCTACTCTTGATAAACTTAATTTACATTAGGCAAATATGCAATTATTTACATATTTTCAGATAAACCCTCAGGCTTAATTTTAGCCTGTTCATTGGTACACAACACATAAAGTGTGCTTTGTTTTGTTTTTGCTTCTAAGAAAAATTTCTATTTCTCTGCCTATTTCAGCACTCACACTTTATGTTGTATATTGCAAGAACACTAGAAGTAAAGCCACATGGCAAGTTAATTAATCAAGCTCTGAACAGTAAAATATAAGGTCACATTTTTGGATGTTTATTAGTTACAAAAATGTGCTAATGGTACATAATTGCATTTTACCTTATGCACACTTCAAGCTCTTAAATGAGGAAATATCACTCTAACAGCATTTCATACTTCAGAGGGCCCATTTTTTTCTTAAAAGCAAGTTTGATGCACCCTTTTTTCTTTCAAAAAGATTTCACCAGAAAATATAGTATACTGAGATTGGCAAAATACAGCTTCTTGCTCTCTCTCTATACATCATTACTGTCAGCTGTTTAAAAATGGATGTCTCTGAGCCTGTTTGCTGCAAGTTTTATGGCTGCAAAAGTGTTTAGTCAGAACATGATTTGTTCCTGACACCAGATGCTGCCTGTGACGTTTTTGTGGGGAAAGAATAATGAAGAAGCTGCTGCCGAGATTCTGTTCATTAGGCTTTTCATTTTCATCAGGTCACAGGTCGGGTGTTCTGACAAGGTAATGCCACTCCCAACACTGATTCAAGGACTATCAGGTTTGATAGACAGTGAGTCTTCCACCTCAACAGCATTTGGGCTGATGACTTCGGCAGCATTTGTGTTAAATTAGAATGTAAGAAGGGTGGAAGAGTTCACTGAGTAATTTGTTTTTGGTGATTAATTCAATACAAGAACACAGTTTGCTTGTCACTTGTCACCTCATCTATGAACAAGAAGGGAGAATTAATTGATACATTTGAAAGTGAGTATGTTCAACTTCTTAAGTTTGAAGATTTCTATTTAAAAACTACTGTAAAACCAAGAGGTTTCTGATTTGCAAGCCAGTGTAACATGATGAAAGGGAAAGAGTCCAGATCAACAATAAAACTGGTGGGGATAGCAATAGCTCATAGCTAGAAATTTGCATACACCTAAGAAGTACTTATTTATTTTTAACACACTGCAGTCAAATCCAAGCATTCTGCTCAACGCTTGAAGACTTACCTGCTTTTTGAGGGAGATCGATCCTGATTACCTGGGAGCATTGATCATTCCCCTGAGCTGCACTCTTTCTGAACAGGGGAAGCCTACTCTCCTAATCAGCTCGAGACTCATTTTCTCCACTCAGTTTTAAGCTTTATATTACTATATTTCTTTGGGTCTATCTATATAAATAGCTTACCAGATTGTATTTATTATATGGGTGTGACCATGCTTATTCTACTTATTTTTGTTTATTTCTGCTACTGTTCTCTGTTAGATTATTTAATGTTTTCACCAAACTAGTCTTTATTTTCTTAGACCCTCTACTAGTGAACTTGATTTAAAAAGGTACTAGCCACAAAAATTTTATCTTATAAATTAGCAAATCATATATCTGATAAGGAACCTATATCTGAATATGAAAATAACTCATAACTCAATAATAAAAAGACAAATGGCCATTTAAAAATGGGGTATGCAACTGCACAGCCATTTCTCCAAAGATATATAAGTGACCATAATCACATGAAAACATGTGAAAAGATGATTAGCATAATCAGTTATTAGGAAAATTCAAATTAAAACCATGATGATACACAACTCTACATCCACGTGGATGGTTGTAATAAGGGAGACAGACAATAATAAGAGTTGACCAAAATGTGGAGAAACTCACCCTGGCTGGGTGGCTTGGTTGGTTGGAGCATCGTCCCATATACCAAAGGGTTGAGGGTTCAATCCCCCACTCAGGACATATATGGGAGGCAATGGATCAATCTCTCTCTCTCTCTCTCTCTCTCTCTCTCTCTTTCTCTCTCTCTCAGAAGCAATAAAAATAAAACATATCCTACTGTGAGGATTAAAAAAATGTGGAGAAACTAGAACTTTCATATATTACTGATGAGAGTGTCAAAGGTGCAGCCACATTGGTTAACAGTCTGGCAGTTATTCAAAAAGAGTTACTTTGTGACTTAGTGATTTCACTCTCAGGCATAAACCCAAGAGAAATAACATGTTTACACTCAAAAGAGCATATGGTTGTTTATAGAGCATTATTTATAATAATCCCATTTGAAAACAACTAAATTTTCCATCAGTTGCTGAATGCATAAACAAAAATATCAGTACAATAGAGTATTACTTAACAATAAAAAGGAATGAACACATGATATGACATTATTAAACCTGAAAACATTAATCTATATGAAAAAACCCAGTCACAAAACACTATATATTATTTAATTTCATTTATATAAATAATGCCTACAAGAGAACAATTTGTAGAGACAGAAACTAAATTAGTGGTTATCCAAGCTTGGCCAAGGCGGTCAGATGGGGAATGACTTTAATGGGCACAGGATTTCTTTTGGGGATGATGAAAATGTTATAAAATTAAATTGCAGTGATGTTTGTACAGCTCAGAGGATATGCTTAAACCATTTAATTGTATACTTTAAATGAGTGAAGTTTGTGGCATATGAATTATATTTAAGTAATGCTGTTTAAAAAAGAATGCTAGCAGCAAAGACAGGATATTGACTTTTAACTGCTGCTTTAAATATAACTGAAAGAGTACAAATCAGTTGACTTTTTCTTCCCATCCACTGTTGGGTCACAACATCAATTTTGCTGAGTAAGTCTACTAGCATCTTTTAAAACATGAAATAAAATAGAATAAGTTGGAATAGAGTAGAAGGGAAGGGGAGGGGAGGGGAGGGGAGGGGAGGGGAGGGGAGGGGAGGGGTAGAATAAAAAATAGATTTGTGGACTATGTACAATAAGTTATATTTTACTGTGGCTGGTGATTTAAAAAGTGTGAAAAACACTGATCTATGCATTCAGTAGATGAAAATATTGGACAAGTAGATAAAATTATTTCACCTTCACACAATTATCAGACTGAGTTTAAATGATCACTTACTCTGCACACTTGCTATTTGTCATCAGTGACTAGGATTCGGTCCTTCTAAAGATGCTAGAAGATGTGGGGAAAGAAAGCGCTCTATAGGACTGTTCCCAGACAAAATAACCTGGATTTTAGCCAATGTTTATATGAATGACAACAACAGCCTATGTTATACCCCTTTAGTGGTAGACTTAATTGTCCTTATTTTTGTTTTCTTGCTGTTTTATTTGGCTTTGATGTTCCTTAAAGTGTGATACCTTTTAAAACAAAATGATACAGATCCATATTTTGCTGTGTCATTATTGCCTACTGCACAGCACATGGGAAGTTGTTAAACATCAGTCTACTGGCTCTGAGGAGTGATTTATTCTAACATGGAAGCATCTGCTATCAAAAGAAGAAAGGGATCTTCTTTGCCCCAGTATTTCAAGACACAGCCAGTGAAGGACATGGAAATTAAAACAAAGAGGGTGCTCATATTAGAGACAGAGGCACCCAGTATTACAGCCCTCTACAGCTATTTTCATTAATTCATAAAGCAGGCAGGGATTTTTAGTGTATATTTAAGGGAGAAGAAAAAATATCCCCCATAAATCTGTTAATTACAAGGTTTTACATAAGATTAGACTTTGCACAAGGGCGTAAGCAAAAATCGCTCAGGGGCTGGCTCTCAACCACAATCTGGACACTTCGTTAGCTGCAGATGGTATCAGGGAGAAGTCAGCCTGAAAAAATATATAAGGAACCTGAGATCCATGAGATGAAACCAGGCAGGCAGGCAGGCAGGCAAGACACTCACAGACTATTTCTCTCCTCTCTCATCCCAACCCCCTGCTGTTTCATAAGAAAGAGAGTAGACTAATATCACAATCCAAAGCAGACTTGTGTTCAATTTTGTGTTCACTTCAGGCTATTAATTTTATTTTTAAAATAATATTCGCCTATTTTTTAAAAGCCTCTCTTCATGAGGCTCATTTCCCCTTAGATGTTCTACTAATATTGTACAGTCCCTTCAGGTAAAGAAACTCTTTGGGCTTTCTAGGCAGCAGGTCCATATCACACTATTCCTCCCCAGGTCAGTACAGAGCAGCTTTTACTTACCATCAACAAAACTCTTCGTTGCAACACAGTAAAATAAAATATTTTCACCCAACAGTGAAAGCTTGATGCTTTCTATTAGCCTATTTCTGTGAAGTGTTAGATGAAGGCATAAAAGTCAGATCTATGTTCAAATTCTAATGCTTCTATCCATCACTCATATTACCAAGGGTAAGTCATATAAATTCTCATCTGCTAGAATGTTAAAATATGATAATTTAGGTAAGTTCGATATTTAATGGATTTCAATTGAATTTATTACTTGGGGTAACAGTAGGTTTAATTGTCCATGTCTTTATATCTTAGAGATTTTTACTCTTGTTACCCTTTCCTTGTAAATCTTACTGTTATCTATATCCAACCAATGGCAGAAAAAACTCTTGGGTTTTCTGTGCTATAACAGAAAATATGCAGAAATTAAATAGAAACTAAACACAAAAGCAGCCCTTGGAACTAAGACATACAGAGAGAGAGAAAAAAGTGAGTATATCCTGCTCCAAAACTCTGCTTGTTGTATGAGCTTAAGCAAGAGTTTTTGAACTACAGCATGCTATTGGGCTGGGTGGTTTGTTGTTGGGGACTGTCCCGCAAGGGGAAGACAGTGAGTAGAGTGAGAACACATTCGCTTAAGAACAAATTAAAGATGTAAGCAAAAGCCCATCAAATAAAGGTTCAGAAACATACAAAAATGGAAAAGCATTGTAAAGCAAGGAAGCCAGAATACAGGCATATAATAGCCGGAGCAGGAACCTTGAGACACAAACTGCAAGGTACTATGATAGTCAGACCACTACCTGAAACTCAGAGTCCGATGCACTCCCCACCACAGCCATGTGCTGCTTAATGACAGGATACACGCTGGGAAATGTGTTGTTGGGTGATTTCATTGTGTGACATAGTAGGGTTTGCTTACACAAGCTTAGATGGTCTAGCCTACAACACACCCATGCTATACTCTACAGCCTCTTGCTTGCAGGTACAAACCTGTTCAGCATGTTATTGTGTTGAATACTATAGGCAATTATATCACCATGCTAAATATTTGTGATCTAAATATAGAAAATGTAGAGTAAAAATATGGGATGAAAGATTAAAAATGGTACACTTGTATGGGGCACTTACCGTGAATGGAAATTTCAGCACTGGAAGTTGCCCTGGGTGAGTCAGTGAGTGAGTGGTGAGTGTGAAAACTAGTGTGCACTACTGTAAACTTTATAAGAGCTGTACAGTTAGCCTGCACCAAATTTATAAAATCATGGTTTTTCTTTCTTCAATAATAATTAACCTTAGCTTACTGTAAATTTTTTACTTTATAAACTATTTAATGTTTTAACTTTTTGACTCTTTTATAATAACATTTAGTTTAAAACACAAACATTGTACAGCTATACAAAAATGTTTTCTTTATTTATAGCCATTTTCAGTATACTTTTTTCCTATTTTAAAAGTTTTGATTTTTTCTTTTTACTTTTTAAACTTTTTGTTAAAAACTAAGACACAAACACACACAGGGTCAGATAATAAATATCACTACTTTCCACCTCCACATCTTGTCCTATTGGAAGGTCTTCAGAGGCAATAACAAGCATGGAGCTGTCATCTCCTAAGATAACAATGTCTTCTTCTGAAATACCTCTGAAGGACCTCCCTGAGGTTCTTCTTAAGAAGGTGTCACTCTTTCACTCTTTTCAGAAATACATTCATGGTGGTTTGCTTGGTTTTTGTTTGTTAGTTTGTTTAAATCCTAGATGTGCTTCTAAGCAGATAATGCACCATGAACATTCCTCTCTATTAATGAGAACCTTTCAGTGTCAAGGTCCAGGTTTTCAAAAAGTTTTAAAGAGCTTGTTGAGGTTTGCAAAAGCTTCTGCTAAACCCTTCGCTGTGAATTTTCTTGGGGGTTCTGCTGCTTCTCCTACAGTTTCCTTTTCTCTTACCTCCTATTCAGCTATACATTCCCGTTCCTGTCCCAACAATTTCTCGTTAGTCAATTCCTCAGGAAACAACCTCTAGGAGCTCCTCAATGCCATCTTCATCCACACCCAGGTTAAAGCTGTTTGTCATCTCAACCACAGTCTTGCTGATTTTTGCGACCTTTGTGCTATGATTAGGATGGCTCTGACAGTATGAATTATTAGGCACTATGAATTTTTTATGCCCTTTATAATTGTTGGGACTGGTCCTATGTGTGGTCCATCACTGCCTGAAAATTTGTTATGCAGTACATAACTATATTCTAGAAGGGAATTTGAGAGCCTCAAACGGGAGCAGATAAAAATGATGGAACAGTAAGCATCTGAAGAATATAATAGATTCTCACACTTACTAACCACTGATATTTAGAGTTAGTGAGTGATGACGATATATGGTATTACTACATCATGTAATGGAGTGATAAATATTAAAGGAAGGGCTAAAGCCAGGCTCTAGATACTTTTCTCACTAACATGCATGAAACTGTGTGTGTGTGTGTGTGTGTGTGTGTGCAAATCTCTAGAATACCTCCTTTTTGTAGACCTGGTGTTTTATTTTACTGACCTGTTTGTTTATGTAGGTGTTCCTGTCACTATGTCTGACCTCCTCAACTAAAGTTTACAGCCCTTAAGATCAGAAATTTTATCATCTTTGCATTTCCCATAATACCTTGAAAAATGCTAGATATTTAGAAGATGCTCTGTTAACCTGTCTGGAATGAATAATGGATATCACTATTCCCCAAGTGTGACCATCTGTTATAGAAAATGACATGAGAAAATTGAGGGGTTTGGGAACACATTTTATGGCAATGTATGTGTGGGGGGTCATTGTTATGACACTAGAAATAATATTAAGTTGGTCGCCTGGGTTTAATTTATTATGTAAATCTTAATGCATATAAAATGATATTATATTAAAGATGGATTTAAATGAGGAGATTTAATGAGAATTTCCATCTGCAGATTTCATCTGATCTGGGCCACTGTTTCTCAAACTCTGCATAAAGATATTCAAATGTGCTGAGAAGACAGATAGATGAACTACAACAACCTGGATGTTCCCAGGCAGCCCAGCCTTTTTAAGACAGAAAAGAACCAGTTCAGATATGCACACACAAAAGGTGGAAGTTGTGTGTGTGTATGCGTGTGTGGTGAGGGGGTATGGGGAAGCAAGTGGTGTGTGCTTGCCTATTTCTGTGCAGGCATGTGAAGTCCATTATGATTTTACATGTATTTAGGAACTAAATCTATTTCTGTAGTAATTCACCAAGAAGTTTCCCAGGATAATGTGTATTTGTTCTCTTAGGTGAACACAAAAATATATAACATATGCTCAACCCTACCTTATATAACTTGTCCTATAATTATACATGACGTATGCTGAAAATGATTGGGAGAAAAACTGACTTTGGGCTAGGTCGTTTAAGATTTTGTGGGAATAGGGAGTGAAAGTCATATGAAGGTTGAACAAGGTCGTTCTTATGAGGCCAAGGTTCCATTGTTAATCATTGTTCTCTGGCAAACCAAGAGAAGCCAATTATAACCATAAAGTTGGTCCAACAACTGGATTAAAGTGGTTTCATTGAGTAAAACTATGTTTTAAACAACAATAAATCTCACACCTTTGCTTATAACTTAGTTATTTTCTCTCTCCTAAAAATGTTGCCTCTTTATTAATATGTGTTAAAAGGAATTTAAAATATATGAAGAATGTTTAACAGTGTGAAAAATTTTATAATGTATGAGAAAATGTTGAATTATCAAATAGTGCCTATGTAATAACTATAATGATATTAACTATAGGCAAATGAACAAAATGTTAAAGATAGAAGTTTTAAATAGGTGTGCTAGGTTGCTAGAGTTTATAGTTTATAGGTGATTTAAAATGTGCTTATATATGTGGAAACTATTATTTGCCTTTTAAATATTATAAATAAATGTTAAAAAAACTAAATTACTATCTTTTCTAACAAGAAACCGTTACAGTTTTATTGTAATTCTGGACTGCACATTAATCAAAGAAAATGTCCACCACACATCTTTGGTGCCATTGTTTTATCTTATATCAAAGGCAAAAGATCCATTTCAAACTGTGCCTGCCCTTTGATAAATACATTTACATGGGAACATTTAATTCATAACTCTTGATTCTTTTTACCAAAGGAAGTAGCTGATAAAAAATGTTCCATCTTTCATAGTACAAGCTCTATCAATTTGAGCTTGTTGATGCATTTAAGTCCAATGACATTAATTATACTGGCAAAAGATCTAAAAGTGTACTTTCTTTTATGGCAAAATGTCTTTTAAATGAAACTGGCAAAAAAGCAGGGGGGAATAAGCCTCATTATTACTTATGAGTATTATAAATATTAAACCCTTTTATGTCATAAATTGTAGATCCTTAAAAATGAATTATCAGCTTCAAGCTAAAAACTAAAATAATTTTACTCCATTCAATATAGCCCGAAGCAATGTAACTATAACTTCTGGTATATTATTAGAGTTAAATTTTTACTTGAGAAATTAAAAAAAAAACACACCTTTATATGTTTTATTTTTTGACAACTTAGTTTAAGATTCTACTATTTTCATAAAAAAAGCACCTGATTGCATATTTCATCACAGTGATTGTGATTTATAAGGCAATGATTCCTATTTTTTGGTAAATTAATTCTTGTCCAAAGATGAGTAGAAAGCCTTCATAACTACGAACTTAATGATGATGGTAAGTCATATAACGAAGAGAGTTTATTTCAGGAGAATAAATAGACCTGATATGTTTATGCCCTTCCTACCCTTCAGCTTCCTACTACTCCAGCTCTACAAAAGGAAAGGTCAATTAGGCTTCTACCTGCTTTCAAAACGAGCAAAAGACATTGTGCTAGGTGTATCAGAGTTAAAGATAAGAACTTATCTACAAGAGTACTTATCTTCCTCCCCCCAATATTATCTAACTTGTCCTTCCCTTTTCATTCTCAGATTGGTTAAGAATTCACCATGCGCTCGGAGCCTGGGCTACCTCAGTAGCAATGAGGTTGGGACACCAGCTCTGCAGACAAGTCAACCAGGGTTCTTGGGCCTTCAGCGCTTCAAGCAGTGTGGGCTACAGCAATTTACCTCAATGCCCTTAGATTCAGGATCTTCTCTCATAAAAAATGAGGAAAGTAATATCTATTTCTTAAGGTTGCTCTAAAGATGAAGAAATAATTTTTAAGTAGGTTATCAATCAAATTTATATGAATTCCTGCCTCTTCTTCATCCCAATATCCCAGCAGCAAACAAATCACAGGCATTTTAACTTAAAGGAATGCCTCTCATATCTTAAAAAAAAAAACCCTCAAAAAAACCACCTCCTTTTATTGCCAGCTATCTCTCATTATATTCCATCCCTTTGCAATATAGTTGGTTCTCTCTCTCTCAAAATCTCTCTGGCTATGCCATGCCTGTGCTTCATGATTTTCTGCTAATGCCCTATTCTTTACATTCTAAAAGCCTAACTCTGCATGCCATTCAAAGTTGGTTCCTGTCCCTTGTCTGCCTGAATCTTATGTCTTTGGTCTTTCCACAGTCAGTGTTCAACCCTCGCATTTTTGTGATTTTACCCATACAGTCCCTCTATGTAAAATACATTCCACAATGTGCCATTCTTCATGTCGGAGATCAAAGTCTTCTCTCTTGAAGCCAGCCTCATTCGTGCCTCTATAGTACATATTTCTAGCATATACTTTATTGCAGCATATTGTGAATTTATAAAACTTTCATAGAATTTTTCAACAGTCCCCCACTCTAAATAATAAATAGAAAATATCAGCACACTGAAGTTTTTTAGCTAAATAGATAAAAATCAGTATAGACAGATAGATATAGATATATAGATATCCTCACTCAAGGATATATTTGTATTGATTTTTAGAGAGGAAGGAGGGGGGAGAGAGAGAGAAACATCAATTGTTTGCCGGGATTAGGGATCAAACTGCAATCTAGGTATGTGCCCTGAGTGGGAATCGAACCCTCAACCTTTTGGTGCATAGTACAATGCTTCAACCAACTGAGCCACCTGTCCAACAACTGAGTCACCTGGCCAAGGCTATAAATATATTTAATAAGATAACATTTTTTTGTGATTTGATTGTTTAAATATTCATAGATTTTGTAATATTTTTAAGAAATGTATATATACAGCCCTGACCAGGTGGCTCAGTTGCTCAGAACCTCATCCTGTAGACTAAAAGGGGGAAGGTTCAACTTCTAGTCAGGGCACATACCTACGTGTGGGTGTAATCTGGTTGGGCCACATACAAGAGGTAACCAACAGATGTTTCTCGGTGGCTCTCCCCTTCCCTTCCTCTCTCTCAAAAATCAATAGACATATCCTTGGGTGAGGATTTTTAAAAGAGAAAAAAAAGAAACTTATATATACAAAATACAACCAAAATGTAAAATTCTACATGATCGTATATTAGCATTATTTGAGAAAACATATTCTGTGAATATCTATATAGACATCTGCCACCTGACTTTCACTCTAGGAACAAAGTTCAATGTCTTGATGTTTTTAAATCACCCTTTAGGCTCATTGTTGATAGATCTACTGGAAAAAACACCTTCACCTTGAACAGCTTGCACATAAAAAAAGGGATGCTCTAAATTTCAACATACAGTGTATCTATCCTTCATTTGAATCAACAAGCTACACAAACACATATTTTCTTGGTTTAATTTACAGAAGGAAACACGAAGCAAGTCCAACACATTTGGAAATTCTAAACTAAAAATATTGCTAAAAATAAAAGTATAAGAGGTGTTAAAAATAAAACCAAATATATTAGTTCTTGTCATAATTGTGAATGGTTTAATACACTCTTAAAAGTCAAAGACAAAAAAAAAAGTCCAACTGCATTTAAGTAACAGGATAAACAGCAAAGATGTATCAATGTATTAAGCATAAGCAAATACACATTAATTAAGCAGAAATTCAAGTCAACAGTATTAGATTGACAAAAAAATTCCTTGATCTTGAAAGCAAGAAACAATGAAAAGATCGAAGCTGTAAAATGCATAAGACAACATTCTTAGAGCTACAAAGAAAATGTGAATGCCACAATCATAGTGAAGAATATCTGTATATTACTCTAGGATTTGGGAGATCAAGAAGGCATCATGTGAATCAGTATAAAAATGATTTCAATGACACAATTAACATACTCTATATTTTTTATTTGCAAGAACTTTTTTTTAAAAAAAAAATGATTTTATGCTTGGATCTGAAGAAAATGTAAATAATTTCTAAATAGTTGAAGTGATTTGGCTCTATTCTCTGGCCAAATGTAAGAAGCTGAACAGCAATAACAGAAAGATGAAAGATAACTTAAAGCAAGTAGACATAAAAATAAAATTTTAGCCACTTCATACAATTGTTAAAATTGATACTAGATAAATACCTCAACTGAAATTAAAATTAATGAAGAAAATAATGGAAATGATTAAACTCAAATATAGAGGTATTTTATTGTAGTTAACCATTATATTTTTTCATGCAGTTGTCTGCTGTGTGTATTTTGAGATCCTAAGGCAGGAGGGTTTTTGTTTGTTTATTTTGTTTTTCCTGGTGACTTTGTATTTATTGGGATATAGAGAATGGGTCAGGAAATGTCACTAAGCTGTTATACTCCACCAGGGTACTGTCCATTCTAATCTTCCTGGCATAGCTTCTATAGCTTTTTTAAGCTGCCTAAGAAGTTCTTGAGTAAGACTCTGGCATCTTTCTCAACAAAGTCCAGGTTGTTAAAGGACCATACACTGAGAAAGGTCAATCACTGAGAGTCAACTAATATGGATGCAGAGGAAAATTGTTAGCCTTAAAGCCTTTATTTTAAAAAATGACAAAAAATAATGTGTTAAGGTTAATATGTTTGATAAAGGACATACAAAATGAAATTAAAGGGAACATATAAAAAGAAAGGAAAGATAAAAGCAAAAGTTAAGAAAATAGAAAATTAAAAGCATCAAAATTAATAAAATAAATTTCAATGCTTCCAAAAGTTTAATAAAACAGACATAGCTGACAAATGTGACTAAGGAAAAAGAGAAATTGAATATATGATGGCATTAAAAGTGTAGGGCAATGAATGAGTTTAAGTGATCATAAAACGATGTTTGATACAATTTCATAATGAGTAATTTTAAAATTTAGATAAATTTTAAAATAAGTATTATAATTCACTTGAGAAGTTAAACTGACAACCACAAAATACACAGAAAATTTCATTAAAAATCAATCAATATATTGAGAGTCAACTAGTTTTATGGGCAAATTCTTTCCTTTGTTATCTGACTACTCAGGAATATTTAAAAATAATAAGTAATGTTTCCCAATTTACTTAAAAAGCAGTAATAATAAAATAACAATTTATTAAATATCTTATTAATTTCATTTATATTAAAAATTATACACTAGTACATTATCTAATATCTGCAGGGTGCTTGCTATACACTCTGCTCTTTATTTGGATTATTTCATTCTCATTAAAAACCTTGTGATGTACATAGCATGTTTATGCCCATATGAAAGAGAGCAAGGCTGAAATTTAAAAAGGTTGAATGTCTTGCTCAGGATATATATTAGACAAAAGTTAGAAGTAAACATAGGCAACCTGACTACAGAATCTATATTCCTAATTGCTATGCTCATCTCGGAGGAAAGGCATGAGAGTGTATACCAAGAAGAAAGGAAAGAACAAAGAAATGAGAAAAAAGAGGGGAAGAGAGAAAAAGGGGAGAGGAAGGAAAGAAAAAGAAAACAGTCTCGTTTAGAATATGTTTTATATTTCAAAGGAATGCAAATGCATCATGTCACTTAAAATTCCCTTCCTATAGAAAACTGTTTTGATAGCTTATAAGCATTTCCCTTGATATTACTCTTGAGAAGGGAAAGAAAGGGATATTTGACTGGAAACAGTTATTCCATTTAATCTGGCCACTCACTGGAATTCCGGAATCCCCTGCACCCCAGGAATGAGCAGCGGACCACACAGGACAAGGGAGCTGGCGAGGTTTCCTCCTGGAGGACAATGGGGCATTTTCAACCCTCCTAACCGACCTAGAGAAAAAGTGTGCCCTGCCTGAAAAGGTTAAACCTCTACCACGCCGTGAATATTCTCATCCTTCTCTGGATTAAACTGTTAAAGTAAGGAGAGAGAGCTCAGGGGGCAGGATTGAGGCCCCGGGCGTGAGCCTGGCCTGGCCGGGCGGCTGCTGCCTCAGGCTCAGGTGCTCGAAGTCTCCGTGCAGAAGGCATCGATCCGAGGGGCCGAGGGAGCAGGCCAGCTCACCGCAGCCGCAGGTTACCGTCGGGAGGTGCCGCAGGGTGGCGGGGCTCCTGGCCCAGAGCTGCCCGGGACAGGCCTCCTATTTCACAGCTAATCTCCCGGCTCCGGGACTAAATCAGGACCTCAGGACAGGCCTTGAAACACATTTTACAGGCTTCAAAATTGCTTCCTTTCATGACCTACTGTTGGAGCCCTGTCTCGTTACTGCTGTGCCAACACTTGTCAGAATCAGACGACTAAAGCAAAAATGACTTTATAAAGAGGGAGGGCAGGTGAGGGAGAGGACAAGGGCAGGGAGTGTCAGCCCCTTCAGGACAGCGCGGCTGGGAAAGAAGCACCACCCTCCCTTCTCTGAAGTGAGCCCAGCTTGCAACTGGAACAGAATCTGGGAGAGAAATGGAACACGATTTTTTTTTTCTTTTAGAAATAGTCCAAGTACAAAGCTAATTTTTTAAAAATGTTTATCTTATTGCTTTTATTAAGCTGAATATTTCCAACTAAAGTTTCACACTTTGTACAATTTCAAGGGAGTTATGATCTGCCAAAACTCATCCATTAGCCAATTTCCTTTCAAAACTGCTGTGATTATATATACATGTGTGTGTGTGTGTGTATGAGGTTCTCAGGATTTGTAACTATTTCATTTAAGTTTTAGAGTCACATAAAATTTGATATTACTCTGGAAAAAAAAATTTACAGGTACTACATGAAAGAAAACATTTATTTTAAATTATAAATTTTAAATTATAGTCAAATATATAATCTAAATTTAAAACAGATATTTCTATACCTTCATTAGAAGTTCAAAATGTAATTAAGTACATTTAATTCTAGCAATTCAAGGATGGGTTAATATAAAAAAACAAACAAATATTTACTTTTATAAGAGCACTCAGTGGGGATAAGATATTCTCTTCAATAAATAGTGTTGAAAACTGAATCACTGCATGCAGAAGAATGAAATTGGATTCTTACTTTATGCAACTCACAAAAATTAACTTGAAATGAATTAAAGACTTAAACATAAAATCTGGAAACATAAAACTTCTAGAAGAAAACAAGGAAAATGCTCCTTAAAATTGGCCTTGTTAGTGATTTCCTGGATATGACACCAAAGCACAAGCAATATAAGCAAGAACGCATAAGTGGGACTATATCAAATTTAAAACATTCTGCACAGCAAAAGAAAAAAATCAACAAAATGAAAAGACACCTTGTGGAATGGAATAAAATATTTGCAAACTATGTATCTGATAAAGAATTAATATCCCAGATATATAAAGAGTTCATACAACTCAATTACAAAAAAAGTCAAAAGAACAAAACTGGTTAAAAAATAAGCAGAACACTTGAATAGAACATTTTGCAAAGAAGACATACAAATGGCCAACAGGTGCATGAAAAGGTGCTCGACAACTCTAATTGTAAGGCAAATGCAAATCAAAACCACAATGAGATATCACCTCACACCTGTTAAAATGACCATCATCGAAACAGATGAGATAACAAGTATTGGCGAGGGTGTGGAGAGGGAACCCTTGTGCACTGTTGGTGGGAACATAAATTGCTGCCGCTTCTAGGGAAAACTGTATGGACATTCCCCAAATAATTAAAAATACAACTACCATAAGATCCAGTAATCCCACTTCTAGATATATCTTCAAAGAAAATGAAATCACTGTCTCGAAGAGATACTAGCACCTCAATGATCACAGCAGCATTATTCACAATAAGCAAGACGCAGAAATAATCTAAGCGTCCACTGACGGATGAATGGATAAAGAAAATGCGGCCTATATAAACAATGGGACGGTATTCAGCCAGAGGAAGAGGAAATCCTGTCTTTAGCAACTGCTTTGATGAACCTTGAGGGCATGATGCTAAGCGAAATAAGGCAGAGAGAGAAACACAAATGCTACACGAGGTTATTTATATGTGGAATCTAAAACACTCAAACTCAGAGAAACTGAGTAGAGTGGGGGTTATCAAGGGTTGGGAGGTGGGGAGCTTGGGGAACTATTAGTCAAAAATATACAAACTTCCAATACTAAGATTAGCAAGTTTTGAGGATCTATGTATAGCATTGTGATTATTGCTAATAATACTGTATTACATACTTCAAAATTGCTGAGAGAGAGTAGATTTTAAAAGTCTTCACCACAAATAAGAAATGGTAATCATATAACAGGATGGAGGTGTTAGCTAATCTATGGTAGTAATCGTTTTGTAATAAATAAATGTACCAAATCAACATGTTGTACATCTTAGAGATTCACAGTGTTATATGTCAATTACATCTTAATAAAGCTGGAAAAAGAAAACAAATATTTATCATTATATTAGCAAATAAAAGAAACTATGAGTATATAATAGTTGAAAAAAGAGAATTTGACAAAATACAGCAAATAGTCTTGATAAAATTGCCAAAAAATTGAATATATGGAAAATTTCTGAATATTATGAATCATATTTGACTGAAGTTGAATATTTTGTTATTCAAATATAAAAATGTTCCCTTTAAGTCAAATATATGACAGTGGTATCTGCTTCTACAATATTACAAAATCTACCAAGTCTGCAAATAGATAAATAAAAACAAATATATGATTTTTTATATATGATAAAGGTGACTCAATTAGCCTAGAAGAGGGGTTTTTCAAAAGTGTTTGTGTGTGGAGGGGTGGAGGGTGGAAGGGGGGGTCAAGGGGAATTTTTAAAAAGCGCATCTGTAGTACTTCCTACAGTAAAGATTTTTTTAAAAAGAGTATTGATAAAATTATTTGTTGGTTAATTATCATTTGTTAATGTGGGGGGTATGTGTATGTGTGTGTGTGTGTAGCTTGAGTCTCTTTCTAAGCATATACTTGAACACAAATTCCAAATGAACTTAATATTTAAATATTTTAAATTTTAAAAAATATATTCATTAGGAAAAAAAAAAAGCGTGACTTTAAAAATATCCCTACAGCCCGGCTGGGTGTGGCTCAGCGGTTGAGCGTCTACCTGGGATCCAGGCGATTGGGGTTCGATTCCCGGTCAGGGCACATGCCCGGGTTGCGGGCTCGATCAATGACTCTCTCATCATTGATGTTTCTATCTCTCTCTCTCCTTTCCTCTCCCTGAAATCAATAAAGGTATATTTAAAAAATATATATATATCCCTACAATAAGCATGATAAACCTGACCAAAACCCCAAATCAAGGAGACATAAAAAATAACTACGTTCTTAATAACACATATGACAAAAATTTTCCATATACGAAGGGCAAAAACTATAGACAGAGACAACATATCTGAAAAGGATATGACAGAAAATCTCCTCAGTGCATAGTTATGAAGGGCCCGACAATCAGTGAGGAAACGGCAAGCAAAGGCTATGGACAGAAATGTCACAGGACAGAATTTCAAATGACCCATCAACACATGAAACTACCAATTGTTAAAGAACTATAAATTAAACATATTTGAGAAACATTTTGTTTTTACCGCTCAGGTTTTTAAACTAAAGAAATAAAAATAGAAATGAAATCCAGTATGGAAACACTTTGGAAAATGGTTTCACTCTCCTACACTGTCACCCAAACTGTAAGTTGAAGTCAAGTTTCTGTAGGTTAGCAGTGTCGTCTAAAATGTGTACATGGTCTCAGCTCATAATCCAAGATAAAGAAGGTATAAATGTGGAGTTCAGAAAGTCTTGCAGAAATAAATAGACATGTCTTTTGGAGAAACAGATGTTTATATTAAAAAAAAGAACCACAAGTACAAGGATTCTGAAAATATACACAGATCAACAGAACACCAAATGAAAAATAAAACTGCTGATCTTTTATATAGTTTGGCTCAAGCACACATAGTATGGTTTTCACACTTTGATGGGGAAAAAAATTATGATTAGCTCTGTCATCAGACTACACAGGAGCCAAGCAAGGAAACCTAGGACACAACATCACAAGGACAGGATAGCATAAGTAGGATATAACATTTTAATTTGCAAATGGAAGAGGACAACTAAGTGGGCCCACCCAAATTTAGATACAGGTTAGAAATCAGGACAAAATGAGAATAGGTAACAACAACAACAACAGAGGTTTTTAGTTTGAAATAAACCGTTATTTGTGTGCTTAATAACATCTGGATTATTACAGACCAGCCTCCCCGCTTCTCCCAAACCTCATCGCTGTTCATTGTAAATGAATCTATGATAGTAGATTCCTACTGTTTTGTTTGCTCTGACTACAGGTATCATTGCTAGGACTTGTCTGAGGTCAGAGTGGCAGGAGAGATTTCTCCCTTCAAAATGCTTGGGACGTGCACTGAGCTAACTCCCTACCGAGAATGGCAATCCCTCCTAAGGACCAACAGCATAGTGTGCGCACAGCGAGGTAGCTGGCAAGGTGCGAAGTAGAGCCGTAAAGGAATGTGTTTACACTTTGTGTCGTAGAACTTCTTGGAAAGGAAGAGGTTTGGGGTTAATTTTGGTTTTCTTGTTTTGGACATCCAGATTTTCAAAAACCAGCCAGGATATATTATAGGTCAGAAAAAAAATCTGCTGTATTTTTACATATCAAATGCTTTTTATGCTTTTGACATGCCACTTCAAGCCATACCCCAGACCTATTTAGAATACTCTATACCCTCCTATTTTTCTGATTCTAGGAATGTTCTGGCAGGCAGGTATGAAAATGTAACGTGAGAAACACTGCAGTGCTTTGCATGTACTGATTGCTACCTCCGCAATTAGAGAGCTCTGAACTGCTTCACTCCTGCACACTTTCTTTATTCACCTACCTTGAAAGATCACATTAATCAGTGTTCCCCTTCTCTGGGAACTCACAATGACTTTTCTTTCACTTGTATGAATTCTAAAGGATCTGACTCCCCTATCCAATGTGAATTGCCTTTCCACTGTTGTCTAGCACAAAGCGCTTGTTTCCTCTGACCCTTCGCCCCATGCACACAGGTAACCAACTAGTTCACAGTGTTACAGCTTTCATGCAATGACAACCTGCTGCTCACCTCTCGTCTCTTCTCGCACCACCCACCCAGTCTGCTTTATTCTTTAAAGTCCAATTTAAATCACCTTTTTCTGGAGGACACCTTCATCAACCCTATCAGCTCAGAAAATTATATTGTACTTTAAGCAGTAACATCTCCAGTTAGTACAAAGTTAATCTTTGATTATTTATTTTTATTGGTATTATAATTCTTTCTTTGACTGAATTGTCTAAGATATAGACCATGTCTATAACATCTTTGTAATAGCTACCAGTCATTCCATGTTGCAGTCACTTACCCCGTGCAATGCTTACTAAAATCTTCATCATTAAATAGTTCATCTTCAAGCCAAATGACCACTTTAAAAGCAACGATATTTACAGTGGGGATTTCATTCCATTAGAGATGTTTTAATAATGTTTCTCTGTATTGATTATCGCCTGTGATTTTGTCACACTGGTCAATGGGGAAAAAAAAGCATTGCTTTAAAAGAAAACCACCACCAAAAACGTCAAACAACAGATGTTCACCATGTGCAGGTGGCTGAATGACTCATGGGATAGCTGATTGGATTCGAGACTTTCCACCTCGTGGTGATCAGCCTGGATTTTCCCGTGGCTGACAGGTCACCCGACAGCTGTTCCAGGGATGCCAGGCGTGATAAGCTCTCATCACCAGCATGGCGGGCAGGTGTCTACATCACAGTGAGCCCCTTGCGGCCACTTCCAGGGGCGCAGAGGCCCTGGCTCCTAAAAGGAGCAGCTGCCTGTCAAGAGCAGTGTGGGCTGCTATGCACATCGGCTGCGACATCCCCAAACTGGGCCAGAAATGCCATGAAGTGGGCAGTGGCACCGCCCTGCGACTCGCTAAGATGTGATAAATGGCACTTTGGAAATAATCTGGTGTATTTTGAAATTGCAAAATCAACTCCAATTTAAACCCATTATTCTCGCTGAAGGAAATGGTTTTTTTTTTAGAAGACTAATTTTGAATTTACATGAGCTATATACTTAATAATATTTAAGATGTGCTGTTTAATTTTCCTGGTTACATCGGCTTTGCACATGAGGGGCTCTGTTTTATGGAGTGTCATTTGGGAACATTTTGTAAACTTGAAACCACAAAGCAGGCAGAACCAATGTGGTAAACTCCCTCATTAACCACTAAGATTTCTTAGTGAAGCTACTTAAAATTCAGTCTCTTGCCAATAGAGGTCTCCTAATAAATAGCGATTAAATTAATTCATGAATACACTTGAGTTATTTTTTAAATAAGGGGATTTGACTTCATGTCTAATATGTTTTTCTGCTCTCAAATGCTACCTACAAATGCTCAAAAGGAAGAAGCATCCTACAGTGTATGACCAAGGTTATTCACAGTGATTCATGCTGCTTTTTAGATGAGTAGTTTCTCAAAGAAGGGAGATGTTGGTGGGTTTTGTCTTCTTTCTTCAGAACTCTTTTCTGTCACTGTCTCCTTTAAAATCCTCTGAATGCTCAGTGCTTCAATGTAAAGCTCAGTGCAGCAACTTCTGTTACAATTCTCTCCTTAACTAAGGAAACTTAGATGAAGGTGGGCTACACACAGAGTAAGTAATAAGATGAGCTGGGCATGTTGAAAGCAATTTGGGAAAGAGAATAATGTGTGTAAAATAGGATCTTTCCAGTTGCCTGGCAATTAACATCTATGAATCAAATATAATGTCAAAGAAGTATTAAGTAACCATATTCCCTATAGGGAACTTCCAAGTACCTGCTGATGAATCCCTCAATGCATGTAA
Source organism: Miniopterus natalensis (assembly GCF_054644295.1). Classification (NCBI taxonomy): domain Eukaryota; kingdom Metazoa; phylum Chordata; class Mammalia; order Chiroptera; family Miniopteridae; genus Miniopterus; species Miniopterus natalensis. The sequence continues at coordinate 65,135,812 of NC_142088.1, forward strand.
CAAGTTCTCTAGATACTATTATTACTCCTGTTTTATTTAACAAAATGAGGCAAGTATGTGTTCCAAAGAAACTGATTTGTTGTAAGCATCAAGAGATGGACTTTGGGCCCAGCTGGTGTGGCTCAGCAGTTGAGCATAGAACTATGATCTAAGAGATCACGGTTTGATTCCCAGTCAGGACCTGCAGGCGGCAGCCAATCAATAACTCTCTCATCATTGATGTTTCTGTCTCTCTTTCTCTCTCCCTCTCCTTTCTGTCTCTGAAATCAATAAAGACAAATTAAGATGCCATATTTAAATATTTGAATTTATAAATCTCTCAAAGTTCAGATTTGATGTCTTTAAATCAAATATTTAATTTGTAAGTATATAGAAATAATCCTTAGAAAATAATACAAAGTTAATATTTTCTAATAGTTAATCATTAAAGCCATTAATATGTTGGCATTACCATTTGAACAACACTAATGCAAAATTTGGAATTATTGGTCAGGAGTGCAATACAGTTTATCTTTTTATTGCTAAAAAAAAAAAAGGAGGGAGTCTAATGAGTCTGATTGTCTTCAACTATCACTCCATCCCCCTGCTCCTACACCAATATATACAATCCAACTGGGCATGAGGAGGAAAGTCAAGAAGATATTGTTGACTTTGTACAACCTCAACCTCAGAAGTGGTCACCAGATTCTCAGTCAGGGACAGAGAGAACAGGTTTCTCACTCTATGGCTGGGTATTGGTTGAGGTGTGGAAAGCCTCAGATTTCCCAAGGTTCTAATGCCAAAACTGCATTGAGAGAATCATTGTGTGAACCTGGAGTTGGCTTACCATACACGTTGAGTCTTAGGTCTTATGTCTGCTTCCCTTCTACAGAGGACTGAGGAAGACTGTTGGAAGAGGCCACACCAGTTGAGCAACAAAAGGCCACCACATAATATGTCGGGGAAGAAGGTATCGGCAACTCTCCACTGTATCCTGGTGCCCTGGAAGAGCACAGCAGAGAAGCTCAGCAGCTCAGCGACTCCACTCCCAGAGTAGGTACCCACAGAAATACGTGAGATGAGGGCTTCCTTCACACTATGAAAGGTAGCCTGTTGCAGGAGACTCTTTTGCCTATTTTCTCTTCCTAGTCTTCAATGCCAGAGGAGCTACAATCAGAAGATAATAAATAATCAAATTAATTCTCCTATCCATTGGGCCTAGGTCACAGGTCAAGAATGAACTGAAAGGGGAAGAGAGATTCAGAAGAGCTTGTTTGAAGGCACAAAATATTGAAAAAAGGAAACTTTTATATTTATTGCCTGCTGGGTTCCAGTTGTTCAGTAAAGTCAGCTGCACATGCATGGAGTAAGGAGAGAGGGGTGTGGGATAGAAAGCTAATAATGGGGAGAAAGGGAGAAAAAGAAAAGAATTTCAGAGTTATGTATAAATTCATTAGAACTTCACTACTCAAAAATATGGTATGTGGGCCAGCAGCATTAGCCTAACCAGAGAACTTGTTACAAATGCAGAATCTTGGGCTCTCTATGCACACTTCTATATATCTAGACAGAGCTTCTCAAAAATTAGCATATATAAGATTCATGTGGAGAGTGTGGAAAAACGGATTTCTAGGCCCACTCAGAATTTCTGAGTCAGTATGTCTGGGAGGGACCCAGAGGTTCAAAATCTGTAGTAAACTCCCAGAATATGCTGATTCTACTCACCCAGGGACCACATTTTGAATTAGTAATGAAGGGAGAAACTAAAGACGGGTACCTATCTACTTGTTTGATTTACTCAGTAATTAAAAATTATCTGCACAAGAGGGCTCTTCCTTCCAACCATCATACCCACTTTCACGTGCAGCAAAGAGCTGCTTTCCTTCTTCCCTGATTTTATAGAAATGTTAAGTCACTCCAGAATAGACATCTACCTGAACGTGAAAACAAGCAAAATACAAACAAAAACCGACATCATAACAAAAGACAGATCCATTCATAACTTCTTTCACTTCTCTGTTCTCTCACTAGACTTTTGTGTGTGTAGTGCATTTTCCGAGGATTTCTTGTTAGATTAAGGCTCTCAGTGTATTCTCTTAACATCTGTTTTCTCCTTCATGGGATCTAAACAAACAAACAAAAATGTAACTGAGAATATCTGATAGAACTGAAAAAATTACATAAAATCTGATACATCATTTTCCAAAGTCTCAGTTCCATTTCTTTTATGAAAATGTGAAACTTGCAAAGATTTTTCACCAGGCTAGAAAACAAAAAGCCATGGCAAGTCATTATACCGTGGCTCTGTTGTGAAAATCTAGCATTCACAAAGAAAGCAACTTCCGTTTCCTTTTTGTGAGGAAATGTTCAGAGACCCTTTGATGAGACGTTGGGGGAGGTATCTGCGAGAAAAGATAAAATAGACAATTTTGCGCAGCCGGCCCTCGCCCCAGCAGTCTTACCTGGGATTCTGCTGGGGGATCAGCTGAAGCTTTCTCTGCTCTCAGCAGGACTCTGCAGGAGAAGCTGGGGCCTGGCAGGCACTGTGAACTTGCCTTGGCAGCTTCCTTCCCCCGCGGCAATCATTACCCCTAACAATAGCTGAGGGTTTCACCGCTCTGCAGGTTGAACTCTTTGAAACAGAGTTCACAGATAAACATCCTAATCAACCCCATAAACCAATAATTAGATGATGATTTTGAATGGCATATACTTACTTCATATTGGATGGAAATCAGAACAAAATTAAGGGGAAATGATCAGTCCCCCAACATTTATTTTCTACACGGTGCTAAATGACACCTGCATTTTTGACATAGGGGCATTGTTTTAAATTAAAAACTTAAGACATTGTTTCTCTTAGGTTGAATATTTGTATTTCCCTGTGACGCAGTTCTTGTGCTTAGAACCAGTGGGTATTCCGTTAGCTGTTGCTGAGCCGTCTTGATCTCTCTCTTCCTTCACTTGCAAAAATCATTTATCCCTAAATAGGATGTCCAGGGAGGTTTCCGATCATAGCAGTTTCCATCCCATTTAATTCCCAAAGTAAAGGCTAAGTTAAAATGCAAGATTCAGACCTCTTAAGTCAGCTTCAATGAGATTCTCACCAAAGAGTGGCTGAGAAAGTACAGCATCCATGTAGAAAATTGGTATTTTTAAAGCATAAGGAGATAGCTTTTCCTTGTCTCTCTAAACCAAAGCTTCTGTGCTATAACTATCTTCACACGTATATAATTATATATTAGCTTTAAAATCATTTATATTTTTAATAAGATTTACAGCTCTCTGCCCCCATTTCATTTTAACTAGAATCTTCCTCAAAAGTCTGACAGATGATACAGCTGCTTTACTTTATATTGGATATATATTGCTATCGCACACCCAGAGCCCTGATGCTTTGCAAACGAGACCTAGATGGACTTGACTCTCCTTTGATGTCATAAAAAATAAAGAAAGCAGACCTTGGAAACATGCTAAGGGTTTGGAGGAGTTGGTGGGGTGGGGAACTGCAGCTTAATTCTCCCACCACTTTCACTTTGGCCAAGGTTACTATTACCTTTTGGTTAGTCCAATATAATGCCCTCCTAAGGAAAATAATCTCCTTATGCCATGCTGCTCATATATAGTCCATCCTTCAAACAGCAGCTAAAAATTGGTTAAAAATGTAAAGCAGATTAGATCATTCTTGTGTTTTCAATGCTTCAATGACTTCAGATCACACTTATTAGAACCTAAGTACTTGATCATGGCCAATATAACCTAACCCTTTCCTACTTCCTTTGTCTCCCCAGTGTGCCCTTTATTTACTTGGCCTCAGTCCCACAGGCGTCCGACTTAGTTTTCCAACAGGCCAACCGCACACGACCCGTCCTGAAGGCCTTACACGCGCTGTTCATGAGTCTGGAACCCTCCTTCCCAGTTATTTGCATTTCTTCTTCCCCTGCTTTTCCTGCCCTCCCTCCACTCCCCCTTTCCCCTTCTCCTCCTTCTCTTTTACGGCCGGACTTGGGTTTGAATCTCTCCTCAGAGAGCCTTCCTTGGCTACCCTAAATAAAATAGTGCCTGTCACTCTCTAGCCCCTTGCTCCGACTGGCTTTTTTCACTGTGGTGTACACATGCTCCAGCAGACACCCTGGAGCTGCTCGCCGGCAACAGTTACCTCTCAGCATCTGGGACAGTTACCTCTCAGCATCTGGGACAGTTACCTCTCAGCGTCTGGGACAGTTACTCTCAGCGTCTGGGACAGTTACCTCTCAGCATCTGGGACAGTTACCTCTCAGCGTCTGGGACAGTTACTCTCAGCGTCTGGGACAGTTACCTCTCATCGTCTGGGACAGTTACCTCTCAGCGTCTGGGACAGTTACTCTCAGCGTCTGGGACAGTTACCTCTCAGCGTCTGGGACAGTTACCTCTCAGCGTCTGGGACAGTTACTCTCAGCGTCTGCGACAGTTACCTCTCAGCGTCTGGGACAGTTACTCTCAGCGTCTGGGACAGTTACCTCTCAGCGTCTGGGACAGTTACTCTCAGCGTCTGGGACAGTTACCTCTCAGCGTCTGGGACAGTTACTCTCAGCGTCTGGGACAGTTACTCTCAGCGTCTGGGACAGTTACCTCTCAGCGTCTGGAGCAGTAGCTGAGCGTCGTGTGCACAAGGGAGTGTTAGTTAAAGGAGTGGGCGGGGGGGCGAGACAGCACCAACATGCTCAGCAGCGCCCGGGGAGCTCAGCCTTCCAACCCCGAATACAGATAATGAGCTTAGCGAGGGCATTGGTCCCCGCATTCACATCTCCATGTTTACTTATGACCAACTTATCACACCCTCATAAACTGGCTTCTTAACCTCATTTGAGGAATGGTACTGAATCACCAATGTTCATTATTTCCTAAAATTCCCTCACAGTCAAAATGCCTAAAGAGATATTTGAGAGAGGCATCACATTGCACTACATGTCAGGAGTGTTAAATGCTTGGAAAGGGTAAAGCAAATAGGAGATAAGAAATATCCATACATTTCATCATCGGTACAGTCTAAAAAAAAAATCCACAAAAAAACCAGTCAAGCAAAACCGCACCTTCCCCTTCCGGTAATGAATACCTTGTATCACACTAACATTCCTGCTAAAAAAATAAATAAACTCAAGTCAATATATGCAAACAAAAGTAATAGGATACTGAAAAGCATCCTAAATAGGCAAAATTAGGCAAAACTGGAGACTCAATAACCTGTGAGCAAGGAAACCATTCCAAGGGAGAGCACCTAAGGGAAATTCTCCAGCCCACAATGCATGCCGGAGACAGAGATGAAGCAGAAAGCTGTGTCCCCCTGGACCGGGTAGTCAGATGCTGAAGTTTAAGACAGACTTAGCTGCTGGAATTTAAGGAAAGAAGTCCTGGGAAAAGAGAAATCCATAAAGCCTGAGCACAAAATCTCACATAAATTTGTGGCTTGCGTTTGAATCGCCCACACACAAGATGAGATCCCATACAGTCCGGGAGACCTGACCAGAGGTTTCATGTGCTGCTCTAAAGGAAGGAAGACCTGACCAGAGGTTACAATCGCTATGGGCTCATGGAGAGGCAGAGTTTTATGTTCACTTCAGGCCAAACGAGAGGGCCTTGGTAATCATCTCGAACTTTCCATGGAATTCCCACAAGGGCCATGTCTCATAGATAAAACCCATATCCTAGAGCTGAGAAATTCTCTCTAGGATTAATAGAAAAAAAGAAATAAAACAAAGCAAACAGATTGGTCTATATAAAGTATAACTTAAATTCAAGCTTCAATAAAATCAAAATTACTTACTAGCAATAGCCTACTGAAACAAAATTCAACGCAATTTAGAGGAAAATAAAAAACTCGGTCTCTTCAATACATTACTTAAAATATCCCATGTAGAATAAACAACTACCCAACATAAATAAATGCAGGAAAATGTAACGCATAATGTAGAGGAAAATAGGCCATAGAGGAAATAGAGAAACAACTGAGATTTTGGAATTACTCGATCATACTTTAACATAATTATATTAATCCCATTTCTGACAGTGGTCTTGCCCGATTGCTGTGAACATCTAAAATAACTCGACAACTCGACAAAATATTCAGACAACTATTTTCAAACACAGGAAAATGGTCACTGCAAAACTGTGATCCCTGAGGGAATGACAAGAGGAGGTGAGATCTACAGCCACCCTAGCTTTTATTTGAAAACATATTACCTATCAGAACAAAGTTCAACACAGTACTTTTCTAAAAGAAGGTAACAAAATCCCTAAATCCTCAGGGGCCTGTTTACAATATGCAATGTCAAGTAAAAAATTCCTAGTAATGGTGGGAAAGATGGGACTCGTAACCAGGGAACACGTCAGTCAACAGAAACAGGCGCAGGCATGACAGATAAAATTAGCTCATTGAAACAACCTACTAAAAATATGTTCAGGAATTGAACCATGAAGACAGAAATGGAAGCTGCAACAAGCATCAAAAGCATAATAATACAAAAGTGTATTATGTAACATGAAAAATTAATTAAACGGGTTAATAAAACTTTCCCAAAAAACCCCAGCACACTTAATAACACTCTAATAGAAATTATAACAACTGAAACACATAGAGAAGAAAATACCACCGTAAAGTGAGCGGAGCCTTAACGACCCCTCTAGTAGTATCTACAGGCCCCCAAAAGAGAGGAACAAGAATGAAGAGCTAATACCAAACACTCTCCAAATTTGATAAAAAGCATAAACCTATTCATTCAACACTCTCGGTGAGCTCCAAGCACAACAAACACACACAAGAAACAAATTAAGTCATATCATAATCAAATTTCTGAAAACCAGTAATAAATGGAAAGTTTTAAAAGCATTTTGTAACATATTAAACAGAAAATTGTCAAATGGGAATTCTAAATTCAACTGAGAGGAAAGAAAACACCTTAAAAATTGAAAGGAAAATAAGATTCTTTCAGAAAAACAAAGCAGAGAGAATTTATCCCAAACTCATATATACTAAATCAAATTATTAAGGAAAATTATGCCAAATGAAAATTTGGATTTACACAAAGACAGCCTACATCCTTTGGCTGTTTCCTCGCTCCATCTCTAACCTCTTTTCTCACCATCATATCTCCTTCCTCTGATTTTGACTCTCTAGCCTTCCTCTTACCAGGGATTACTTGTATTTTACTTTGGGCTCACCAGGAAAATCTCTCCACCTCTAGAAACTTAACCTAATTACATCTGCAAAATCCCTGTTGTCTTGTAAGGCAAAACATTTACAAATTGTGGGGATTAGGACATAGATCTCTTTGAAGGGACATTATATTGTCTACCATAAAGTGTAAAATGTAAATTTATTTTAGAGTTTCTCATTAAGTTAAGCAATTATCCATCCCATGTTTAAGCAATATTACTCCTAAATATTTTCTCAACAGAAATAAAAGCATATATTTTTATAAAGAGTTTTATTTTAAAATGTTTATAAAATTCTTGTTTACGATGGGCCCACACAGGAAAGAGTATAAACATTAATCAATAGGTGAGTGAAAAGTAAATTGCACTAAATCCATAATAGAACACATTATTCGGAAATAAAGTAGAATGAAATGTTATTATGTAAACAACATGGGTTTGTCTTTAAAAACAAAATAAAAGTATTGTGCTGGGTGAAAGGAGGCTTACATGAAAGAGCACATCTTGGATGATTTCATTGGCATTTGTTCCTAGAAGTGAACTAATGCATTGTGGTAGAAATCAGAGCAGTGGCTGCCTTGGAATGGGATAAAGGCAGAGAGGGGAGCTCAGCTGGAAAGGGGCACAAGGGAACACTTTGGGGTTATGGAGATGTTTGACATCTCCATGAGCATGCTGGCCAGACGGTTCTTTACATTTGTCAAAGCTAATCAAACTGTGCACTTGAAATTGTTACAAATCCATTGCATGAAAATGAAAATAAAATAATCTCTTTCCCACCCACTCTAGAGTTCTTGAGAGAAAATATATTTCAATGGTGTTTGAAGAAAGGGGGAAAATCCATTTACGAAAATTCTGAGCCATTCCACATTTTTCCATTGCCAAAGCAGATCATAAAGTAGTGTGATTATGGTGCAAAAGGACCACATAAAGGGACCAGGGACAGTATGGACATACTAAAAGTTTAATTTATATCTACTTCTATATGCCTGCCTGCCAATTTTAAACTTCTTTTGGAGGTTTTGGGGTATCTAAGGAGGATCCTGCGCCTCTTGCCAGCTGCCCGAGGAGGCCCGGGGCGGTGTGTGCTTGTCCCCGCGAGGAGGGGAGAGCTTGCCTGGCTCTGAGGCTGCAGCGGCCTCTCGGGGACGCCTTCACCGGGTCACCTGGCAACTCCCAGCCCGCGTGTCCTCCTAAGTCTACATGGCTTCTTACAAGTGGCCAAGAAACTGAAATTCCTGTGACAACACACCCGGGCTTTCTTCCCCTCTACTGTAGAACATTGTTTTAAGATAGAAATCCGATGTTGCCCCATTATTCTTTCTAACTTTTATGATCTTGCTCTATTTTCCCAGGTAGCCAGCTTCTCTACCTCGCCTGAACCCATATTTAGAAAATGGAATGATGCCTTCAGTGGCATCTTAGAAGTTTGCTCAGCATTTTATCCAAGGACAACGGTACTCTATGTACTCAGAGGACTCATACTATGTATTTTTGCTCCCAAGCTACTAAGCTTAACGGATCCTCTAGATCTGACACATCACTCTTTCTACTTCCCAGGTTTATCTTTCCTGATTTTCTAATAAACAGGTGAAATGTTTCTATTCTTTTTTTAAACTTTCTATATGTAGACTTCCTTCAACCACTTAAACGTAATAGCTATTGATAAGTCGATGTCTTTATTTTTCTATTTATACATATCAAGTTAATTTGACAAGAGTTTCCTCAATTTTTTATTGTTCTGAAAACAAAAAGGGAAAAGAAAAAAAGTGCTTGTCAGTTTCCTTAATCTTTCCTTTGGTTCAGTGTTGCTTCTTACTTGTGTTAACTATTGACTAAACATTTTTTTAAGTCACAGAATATTTGTGTTTTTAATTGATAAAATATTTTACTCTAGAAAAATTGTAAATTCAGATATTCAAAAGGATTGATTTATTTTAGTACAACATATATTATTGAATAGCTACTGTGCATGTTTTTCTATATGATAAGGTATATTCCTTTACCAGACATATAATGGGCTAACTCTAAAGGGACTTGTTTTTTGTTTTCTTTCTGTTATTAGTAATTTGTGTATTCTCTTTTTTTCTTGATTGGCTTGACTAAAGGTTTACCAATTTATTTTTCTTTTCAAAGAAACAATTTTTGATTTAATCGATTTTATCTCTTGACTTTTGTTTTGAATTTTATTGATTTCTTCTCTAATTTTTATTATTTCTTTTCTTCTGCTTTCTGGTTCCTAAGGTGGTAATTTAGATTACTGATTTTAGATCTTTCTTAATTTCTAATGTATACATTTAATAAAACTACATTCACCATAAATTTCTCTCTAAGCACTGTGTTTATTGCATCTCAAAAAGTTAAAGTTGTGTTTTCATTTTCATTTAATTCAAAATAACTTAAAAATTTCTCTTAAGGCTTCTTTGCACATGCTATATGGGAATGTGTCATTTAATCTCAAAATATATGGAGATTTCCATCTATCTTTCTGTTATTGATTTCTAGTTTAATTCCACTGTGGTCTGAGAATACACTTTTTATGATTTCCATTCTTTTTAATGTATTAAGGTACTTCTTTGGCCAAGAATGTGATCTATCTTGATGAATGTTCCAGATAAGCTGAAGAAGAACATATATTTTGTTGATATTTTATGAAATATTCTTTAAATGTCAATTATATTCAGTTGATTGATGGGGCTATTCAACTCAACCACATTCTTACAGTTTTCTGCCTGTTGGATTTGTCATTTACTGATAGAGGGGTACTGAAATTTCCAGCTATTATAGTGGATTGTTATGTCTTCTTGGAGAATTGACACCTTTATCAATGTGAATTGTCCCTGTTTATAAAACTTAAACTTGCCTTCTATTGGGAGAAATAAATGATAGTCAAGGTATATAAACATCAAGATAATATAGAGTTAAAGGTGGTTAGCATAATTAGCCAGGATAATGTGGCAATGGGCAGGGAGGTGCAGGAGAGATGAAGGATATTTGGAAAGGGTGGCAAGAAGAGGCCTTCTGAGGGATGACGGGTGAATGAGAAGGAGCCTCTTTATAAAGATGTGGGGAAAGTATCATTGACACAGTGAATAGAAAGGGCAAAGACCTCGTGTGAGAAACAAACTTGGTGAATTCAAAGAACAGAAAGCTATCCCATGTACATGGAGCTTCCTAAGCAGAGAAAATTGTGGCAGGTGTGTATGTGCAATTTCTGTTGTTTTCAAGCCACAGAAACATGTTCTGGCTAACCTAAACAGAAAATATATTTATTGGATATTTATGGGCAGCTCAGAAAAGTGAAGGAATAAATAAATAATCACAAAGAGGAAAGAACCCTGGCAAATTAGGGTGTCTGTGTAGCAGGAACAGATTCAGTTCTTATCAACTGGGCCCCAGTAGCATAAAATATCCACTGTATGTAATAAATTAACTTCTCTCTATGTAGAATGATATTAGCTACGACCCATGCTTAGAAGACTTGAGAAAGTACTCACTTAAACCTAATTTTATTGCAGGTACTTGATTGAGAAAAGATTACAGGTGGGACTCAAAATAATTCTTTTTAGCAGGATAGCTCAGTATTATCTTTTCTAAGATTTGGCTCAGAGAGAACAGAATACCAAAACCTCATTCTACCATGGCTTCAAAAATTAGAGAAAAGTAGTTACCATAAGAAAATTGGGCTAATCTGGGAGGGGAAAAAAAGGGAAATTGATTCAGGGTAGCAAAATCAACCCATTTGTATTTATATATGCATATGACAGTTTTCTCACATTTAGACACAGATGGAAGTTCACTAATTAAATATTTCACACACAGATCTTCATTACTGGATTTTTATATGAGTTCCAATATTTTGAAAGTGTACAGAGCAGATCAATGAATATGTGTGTATCTAAGTCTATAAATGCAGCCTTAATTATTTCCTATGGAATGATTGATACTGAATATGTGTTTTTGGAGAGCTGGTTTGTTCTCCAGGATTCAGTCTTACCACACAAGGAAGAAACTATCTGTTTCCCCACAATTTCCTCACTTACCTATGTATATTTAATAGTTACTCATTGTTTTATTTAAAGTAAAACAAATTTAAATTGCATTTTTATGATTAAAAGTAAAATTTAACATTTCATTCACATATAATTTACCTTTGTTAGAGTTAACTTTTTCATTCGTGCCCATTATCAATTTTAAAATTAAGATATTCATCTTTTTATTGCATTTTTAAAATTAGACATTATTTTAGGTTTGGAGAAAAATTGAGAAGATAGTACAGAGAGTTCCCACCCACACTCAGTTTCCCCTATTACTAACATCTTATATTACTATGGTACATTTGTCCCAATTATTGAAGAAATATAGATATGTAGTTATTATTAACTGAAATTCATAGTTTATTAAAATTTCTTAAGTTTTTACTTAATGCTCTTTTTATGTCCAGCATCCTACTCAGGACTCCACACTACATTTTCTTTTCATGTTTTCTTAGGCTCTTCTTGACTGTGGAACATTCTCAGATTTTCCTTGTTTTTGATAATCTTGAGAGTTTTGAGTAGTCCTAGCAGGTATTTTGTGGGATACCCCTCTATTGCAGTTTGATGTTTTTTTCATGATTGGAAACCAGCAGTTTTCTTCATTGTTAACGTATTCTCCTCTTCCTGTCATTTTTTAAAAATTATTTTTAAAAATGTTTTTATTGATTTTAGAGAGAGAGGAAGAGAGAGGGATAGAGAGACAGAAACATCAATGATAGAGAAATACCTGTCAGCTGCTTTCTGCACTCCCCCCTTACTAGGGATAGAACCAGAAACCCAGGCATGTGCCCTGACTGGGAATCGAACCAGTGACCTCTTGGTTCATGGGTTGATGTTCAACCACCTACCCATGCTGACTGGGCCTGTTTTTATTTTTTAAAGAAATATGTAGTGTGTGTATACACACACACACACACACTATGTATATATAGTATGCATATATAATACACTATACTATATAATATACTATTATATATTATATGATATATGCTATTTGTTTTTTGTGTTTTATAATTTGCAAAAATTGCTCCAGTTTGCTGTTTTTATTTAAATTTTATTGTTAATATTTGAATTGAATAGAAGTTTTTAATATTTGAATAGTCCCTTCATTTGATGTTCTTTAAAATAAGACTACTAATGTAAAATTCTATATTCTCTTGTATTTCATTTTTGTGATTTTATGCGTTTCTGTATTTAATCTAATGATTTAAATTATATTAAAAATATATGCATTCTCTAAATGTGACTAGCACCTTCTTCCTTCTTGGATGTCCTTAAATTTCATCTCTATCCAGTGGTGTAATGGATTTTCAAGACCAACTCCAAATAGACATTTTATAAATGTAAGTTTTCCTAAGTTACCTCCATTAATTTTTAGGTATCATGACCCTGTATTCTGGTTGGTGCCCACCACTTCTGTAGCACTGATCAAATCAATAGTGTTGAAAAATTATTTATCATTATGTCGGTCATTCTGTCTGAACTCTGAATCCTGGAAAGCAAAGGGCAGGTCTTCTTTACCTTGCACACTGCGTGATTTATAAAATAATGCAGAAATTTCATAATTACTTGTTGATGTGGATCATGTCCCCTCTTTTACTCTTTTTTATTCTTCATTTTAAAAAATTGCTTTCCACTGCCATCAGAATATGTGAAAATGTGTCTGCCAAATCTTCCATAATTGGTCCACATGCAACTTTCTAATTATTTTTCCTATTATTTTCCACTATGTGTATAATTCACAATAGGTTATTTTCAGTTCCTAAAACTCATAGAGCTGTCCTACTCTCCTCCCAGTTGTTACCTGGTTAGTTTGAATATTGTTATAAATCTCTCAGAAATCAATTTGACAAGTTTCAAGAATCTGCAAAATTTCATTCTTTGGGGCCAGAATTTTTTCTTTTGGAATCAAGCAAGAAAAAAATAATCCTAATTTTAGTAGGAGAAAAGGAAACTCTTTAGACCAAATAATAAAAAGGTTTATATATTTTTATAAAGTTTCATTGTAACTTCATAACAAAGTAATTTACCAAAAATAGTCAATATAAAACTAAAATGATTATTGTTATCAATTTAGATAGGCTTTATGTTTGATACAACTCTATTTTTTAAATTCTAATTTTTAAATTCCATTTTCCTTCTCTAAAAGGACCATCAAGTCAAGTCATTCTGCTAACCCTGTTGCTGAGGAACTTTGAGCAGCCCATGAGATCCTATAAATTAGTACCTACAACTATCTATTTATCATTGTTCTCTTTTCTATACAGAACCTAAATTACATTCTCATGAGTTCATTCTCTCTCTCTCCTGCTCTCATATTAAAGTAAATTATTTTTTTAAAAATCAAAAAGCTCCAAAAAAATGTTTGCCAATACAATTGTTCTTCCTATCTCATTTCACTCTCCAGATGCAACCACATTAAATAATTTTAGTATTTTATTTAAGATATCTGCACCCATACTTCTAAATAATAAATGTATACTGTTATGAGATTGTCAAAACAGAATCATGATACATCTGATTGAGAAATGTTAACAGAGTTAGAGATGTAAATTTCTAAATGGGAATTTATGAAGATGGCCTCACAAAGCAGGAGACAGTGCAGGAAGCTTCCAGGCTGAGGCATGACTTTGCAGTCTCTAAAACATAGAACTCCCATGATACTACCTTTGGCAAATGAAGAGCCCACCAAGAGCACAAGGACACTGTTATCTCCTTCTGGATGTGGGATGCCATTGATACGCAAGAAAAAAGTCACTATAAATAGCTGGGATTAAAATCTCTGTGAGATCAGGTGCTGCTTATATTAGGAAGCAGCAGGAGTTCATTACAGAGCAATTGGATGGCCAGTTGCTTTTTGATCAGCAGCCTTCAAATGTCAGCATCAATAAATCTTAAGAAAAGGACCTCCTATCCTTCTTGATATTCATCAACCTTGCTGTTGATTTTTTAGAATCACGTGGGGGAAAGGTGCTGGGAGGCTTTGCTGATCAGAAGACAGAGTTTTACTCAGAGCTTCAGTTTCCAGCAGGAGCCATCAATTTTTCCCTCCTCTAATGCCTGATATTCCAAGACAGAAGTCCCTCTGATTTTGTTTCATAAAGGAAAATAAAGTCACGTCTAGAAGGATAGGGGACAAAGACTAGGAGCTCATCACTACTTGATACAATTGATTATTTCTTAGTTTCGAAGCTCCTGTCTCATTCTCTCCCTCTGCAGTACCAGCAATTCCCGAGCCTTTAATACCTTTTCTCCCAGAAGAGAAATCAATGATCTTCTCATTGGTACTTTCCTAGTAAGCACTCAGGATAGATTCTCTGCTAAGGCATTTGCCCCTCTCTTTCAATTTCTACCTATAGTGCAAATTACAGAGGGCTCCTTGTTTTCATCAAAGGTCAAACTTCTGTTTTGTATTTTTTGTAATATATAGGGAGACGTGTGGTGTAGCGTGATAATGTGATTTATAATAAGAAATACGTATTTTGTCTTAATTCCTGTCTCTGGCACTGAGTTCCTAAAACCCTTAGAATTTTTTTAAGTGATGAGAGCATAAAGGTGTCTTTTGTTATGTGAATGAGATGATTTTTGGAAAGCACCTAAGGATAAGGGCTGGTTGTCACAACTAATGTGATTAGAGGGTTGGAATCTTCAGTCCCATTCTTCCAGCCTCCTAGGAAAGGAAGAGGGGATGGAGCTTAAATCAATCACCAGTGGCCAGTGATTTTATCAGTTATGCCTGTTTAGTGAACCTTCCATAAAAACTGAAAAGGAGAGAGTTGGAGAGCTTCTGGGTTTGTTAACATGTGAAGATTTGAGAGAGTGGCATGCATAGAGAGGGCATGGAATCTTCGTGCCCCTTTCCCATACCTTGCCTTATGCATCTCTTCTGCCAGGCTTTTCCTGAGTTATAATATTTTATGCTATATAGTGATCTAGTAAATAAAATGTTTCTCTGAGTTCTGTGAACTGCTCTAGCAAATTAATCAAACCCAAGGAGAGAGTTGTTGGGCCCTCTGAACTACAACCAGTTGGTGAGAAGCCCAGGTGACAATCTGGACTAGTGACTGGCCTCTGATATGGGAGACAGGGCAGTATTGTAGGACTGAGTCCTTAATGTGTGAGATCTGAAACTATCCCCAGGCAAATAGTGTAAGAAGTTACATTGTGGGACACCCAGCTGGTATTTAAGAATTGCTTGGTGGTGTGGGAAAGACCCCCTTTCACACACTGGAATTGGTGAGCAGACCCTTTACACAATGTTTACATAGCCATCTTGAATCCAGAAGTTGACATAGTAATATTTAGACATGCAGATACTGACTCCAAGATTCCCATCTAGACACAGTAGACACAATACTTCAGTGTGCTTGGCGTCTGTGTACTAGAAGCCCTGAAATGCATTCAGTATTTTCATGGCCACAAGGCTGCAATGACAGCACCAGATTAGAAACCAAAAGAAAATTAAAATCTTCTCTTGTGCTTCTCTTTTAATGGTCTTTGTTAAATAATGTGGGAAATAGATTTTTATAATGGGGTTGAATTAATAAAGATGAAAAAAATGAAGTCTTGATGGGAAATCCGACAATATATTATTAGCAAAAAATGTTTTACTCCATTTAGCTGTGGTTTTGGAAATCAGATTGTCTCTCCCAATCATGCCAGCAAACATTATGAATTCAAGTTTCCTTAGGTTCTTCAAGACTATTTTGTCCCTACCATTTTTGTATTACCCTGGGATTTCCAGGCAGAACTTAACCACTAGTGGAGCAGAAACTCCAGGAACTACTAAGAATGACTTCATATCAAATCATAGTAATTAAGGTTGAGAAAAAAAGGTGAAAAGATGCTTATAGAAGAATGACAAGAAAAGAAACCAGGATAGCTGTGGCCAGTGCGGCTCAGAGGTTAGAGTGTCAGCTTGGGCATGGAAGGGTCTTGGGTTCGATTCCCGGTAAAGGGCACGTACCTGGGTTGCAGGCTCCATCCCCGGCCTGGTCAGAGTGCCTGCGGTCACACTGAGGTTTCTCTCTCTCTGTCTCTCTCCTTTCCTCCCCTCCCTTCCACTCTCTCTGAAAATCAATGGAAAAAATATCCTCGAGGAAGGATTAACCACAACAAAAACAAACAAAAAATCAAAATAAAATACATTAAATAAAATATTTTATTTTATTATGTGTGAAAAGATTTTTTTTTTAAATCCTCACCCAAAGACATGCTTAGAGAGAGAAAGCGAGGGAGTGACAGGGAAACAGAGAGACAGAGAAACATCCATTGGTTGCCCTCTGCAGGAGCCCAGACCAGAATCAAATCCGCACGAAACCCAGTCAGGTGTCCTGCCTGGGACTCAAACAGGCAACCCTTGGGTGCACAGGATGACAGTCAACTAACTGAGCCGCTCTGGCGGGGAATACATTTTAGTTTTTGAAGAAAAAATATTCTAGGCAGTAACTATATTTTGGTAACTCCAAAAAATTTTTCATCATCCTACTTCTGTAGTTTTGAAATTATATTTAATGACAATATATGACTTCCAACATACATTATTTTATAAAGAATTTAATTTTATAATGCATTTCAAAGCACGGGGACTCAAATCAACATCCCCTCTGCTGTTTCTACTAATGTCCTCAGTAGAAATAATGTTTTGCTCCTTTTAAAATCAATAAAATTTATCTTTGGATGGTTTCTATGTTACTTATCACATACGGCTTTGTATTTTAATTAGCTAAGCTGTCTTTTTCTTTTCTACTTAAAAGCCAGCATTTAGTAGCATGTGCCTTAGCTACATTCCCCACCTTGCCAAACAAAGCGATCAGCATGTAGCGGGGACTCCCGCACAGGCCTCGGCGGGCCAGGCAGGGAGCCCACTGCCCAGGCTCCACGGTCATTCTGGTGAGTTGCTGAGCACTCTGGGGGCGCTGTGCCTAATACTGACTTTTATTCTAAAACATCATGCCGTGAAGGCTTCCCATTACAAAACTCACCGCATTTGCTTCACCCTGAAGGTGTGGGTTTTCCCCCCATTTGCTTTTATGAAATGTTTATTCTTTTTCCTCCCTGTCTGTTGCTGAAGCCGCAGCTCTAAGGCAAAGCTGAGCAAACTGTACGAACCCGAACCCACGGGCGCTGGTTCCTGCAGTGGTGGCAGTCCCCTACCTCACCCAAGGAGTGTTTCCATGTCCCGGACTCGCTCTTCCAAGGCCAGACGGCTCACTGCCTCCACTGAGGGTGCTGGGCTTTTAAAGCTGTAAAGGTAGTTAAGTAGAAAGACCCATGTAGCATCTGCTAAATTCCTGAGTGCATTTGTTTTGATCTTTTTAGGCACCATGATAATTATAGTTTTAGGTTTTTTCATTAACTGCACAAGTTGTTCTTTCCTTTATTTAAACCCTGTGCGAGTAAAAGTTAGCTGCTCCTGCATTTCCCAGGAGGAAAATGGTCACGTGGCGTCATAACATTCACCATCCTCTGGTCTGACCTCCCAGCCTCCCAAAAGGACTGTACTCTTTATAACCAGATATATACTCATTGCTTTCCTTCAGTTTTCCTGAGAAAGCAGTACGGCCGCCTTCCTAATATGTTATCTTTGTGATATTTTTCTAATGTCTTTCACTTTATGTTCCTCTTCTTTCTTGTTCAGCCTGTTGAAAATGGGAGATTTTAAGAGTTAAGAGTCAAGGATCATAGAATGTTTTCTGATAGAAAGGACCTCAGAGATTATCTGTTGCAACATTTTCATTTTATTTGTGAGAAAATTGCAGCATAGAGAGAAAAAGTTCACTTTCAAAGGCCATACATTGAGTTAAAGGTACATTGTGCTACCACTGGGATGCTCTGATTTCTAATCCAGAGTTTATTCTATTCACTTCCTGTGATGTGACATTAACATGAGTTTGAAGCAAAGAATTTTGATCTGTTTTATATACATAAAACAACAACAACAACAAAACCTTCAGTATTAAGGAGTTCTGGGAATTTCTCTTGAGAAGTGTAGTTTGGGCCAGAGCTTGGGGAGAATTTTGTCCAATTCTTCACAGTTCCAAAAGGTGTCATATTCTCTTGTTTTCTTGTCACTTCCTCAGATATCCTTCTTTCTTTGTGCTCCTAATCACTGATCCTTGTCATTTAAGCATCAACTCAAAGTCCAGTATTTCCTTGTCAGATATTTTGCTAAGCCCCTACCTGACCTCTGAACCCCTTTTCTGTAATCTTCTTTAATATAGCAGTTAACTGTCACACTACCTTGTTCATTCATATTTCATAAATTTATTTTGTCAAATATTTATTGAGAACCTACTTTGCCTTCCCCAGAGTTATGTGCTATGTGGATATCATGATACCATGATAAATTTAAAAAATGATAATTATACTCAAAAAAGTTCTGTCTAGTTGGAAAGTTCATAGCACATTTTATCAGTTTATGACATTAGATTGTGAGATTTTTGAAAACAGGGATTGAGCTTTATGTGATGTTATATTTCCAAAGTATAGTATAGTGTTTGAAATTTAGTAAATATTTATTGAGAAAACCACTGATGAATAAATCAGGTATAGAATGTAAGTACCACAAGATGCAGAGAAAGAAAATGCCTACACAAGTTGAAGTATTTTTGGACAAATTCTTTGGCCATTTGAGACATTAATTTGGTATTAAAAGCATATGGAAGTATTGGAAAGGAAATAAAGTTAGAAGAACAAATTCAACACAGAGGGAAACATGGACAGACAAGAAAATGAAAGTTTTGATGCAAGAGATATTCATGGATACAGATGATAGCAGTCATTACTGTTAGAGAGACAGCAATACAGAAATGGATAAGAACAATTTGAAAGGACATTATAGTATTTATTTTAGTAGTACTTTTATATCAATTATTTTATTTACAACAGCAAAGTGCCTAGCTTGTGTAGGCACTATTGGGTAAAAATAAACAAAAAATTGTTTTTAAGAATGGTATTTTAGGATGTGCCTTGTGATCCTAAATGATATGTTTGGCTTTTTATTCACACATTCAAACTGGAGGACAATTTATTCTTATGTGCCTACAAAGATCAACCTACTGACAGATGAGTTAATGGGCAGGTATTGCATGTGAGTTGTTTTTCCAAAAGTCTGGACTTTTTGGTGCTAGTCATTCATTTGCTCTTGCTTTAAAATCATTTCTACCAGTAGTACAAATATGGAGGAAACTGTAGATATATTCCATGACTAACAAAAGACCATGAAATCAACTAACAACCCAGGGAATGAGGCTGGGCTAGATATTTGATAGATAGATAGATGATAGATAGATAGATGATAGATGATAGATGATGATAGATGATAGATAGATAGATAGATAGATAGATAGATAGATAGATAGATAGATAGATAGATAGATGATAGATAGATAGATAGATGATAGATAGATGATAGATGATGTAAGAAAAATGATACAAAGTCATGAAGAATTAAGAAAAAAAAATCATTAGACTTGTGTTAGATTTCTTTTTTAAATCTTTTTTATCTTTATTGTTGAAAATATTACACATGTCCCCTTTTTTCCCCGTTGACCCCTTCTTTTAATTTTAATTTTTTCCTACCCACCCGTTAATTTATAGAATAAATATAGGGAAGGAACCTCACTAGGACACAACATTCCTCAGATCCTCATATAGGCAAGACCATAATATCACCAAGATCTTGTAACATTGCCTCATTTTAGGTCATTTGCTCTTTTCCTTGGACAAGGTCTAGGGATTTATGTAGGTGAATGGATATTTGAAACAAGAGAAAATTATATTATTTTATAGTGTGCTTGCAGAATCCTTATAATATGACTGATTAAAATCAACAACCACCAACACAAACAAATTAAAAACATAATATTTTAGCAACTGATGATTTGCTATTCATTTAGAGGAAGAGAAAGATAACTTTTAAGTCTGTCACACTAAAAATTACTGATGTGCATTTCATTAGTAATACACATTCCTTGAGACTAATCATTAAGGATGTGAATGGAAATAACTCACAGAACCCAAGGAGCCAAGCATGAGGATCATAAAAAAAAAAAAATATTTGCTTTCCGGAGAGAGGAAGACACAAGACAAGGGCAATCCTACTTCAAATGCAAATATTCCTCAAGTCACTGATCAATTGCTCATTAATCCAACAGTTTGTGTCATTGCATTGGAATCTAGTAAGCCATCATTCCTTTAAAAGGATGCTGACATAAAGTACATTATGTCAGAAATGTTCTAAGACCTCTCTTTTTCTTATCTGGGGCTTCTGAGAAAGAGGGGATATGGGCAATGCTACGATGTCAAAGGAATTTGTCTAAGTGTATCATAATGATAAATTCTAAAAAAGTCCTCCATGAAATTTACAGAGGAATGGACATCAAGTTCTTTGTATATTATTGGCAGCCTGGTGTGCCCTAGTGGGATGAATAAGGCAAATTTGATTTCGTATCACAGCTCTCTTGTCAAGTTATTTAACCAATCTCAACCTTACTTTTCTGTATGCAAAATAAGAATAATTTTCTTTTCAAAATGTAATGTCTTAAATTATAAAATATAAAGTGCCTAGTGAAGTGCCTGACATACCACAGACCCACAATCTCTTACAATGCACTTCTGAAATCCAAAAAGCTCTGGAAAAAGTTTATGCTGTTTTGTTTTTAATTGCTCATTTAGTGACAAGACCTGACCTGACCTAGACTCCTTTTTCAGCCAAACCTGTCCTCAGATGATGTGAGGATGTGAGGTTATTTATAATAATTTTTTTCCACTTAGTGTGAATATCCAGATTTTTACTTGAGAAATACTGTGTTTGATCTTAGGCTACTATCTACATCCTACTGACAATGTGACGTAAAATTCAGTTTATGGATGTATTGCCACTCTGGAATCCAGGGAATTCTGATAAGGATTATAGACCTTAAAAGGTAGCCCTAGCAATTATAGTCAACTAAAACTCGATCTGTCCTCATTTCTGAGTTCCTGTTCCATATGTCCTGTGGAGGCAGCAATCTGACAGGAGTGATAAGAACAAACCAGAGGAAGGTGTTCAACTAAACTGTTGACTCGCTTGCGTTAGGCCAGCAAGCATGGGGCTTGTAACAGTGACAGAGAAAAGAGAGGCCCCTGGCCTGGTAGAAGTATAGAAGAGTAGCTATTTTATTTAACACTTTGGTAGCTTAATTTATTATTTTAAATGTTTAGATATAATGGAAAGGGGCTCTGCAATCATTAGGAGTGGGTCTGAGCAGTGACTACACTTGCCTTTTATCAGTTACACAGTATGTTACTGCTAAAAAAGAGAATGTGAATGTAACATTGATGTCATAAGACACTCTAGTGTTTGTTTTCCTTAATGCACTTCTCTGATGACTTAATGTTTTAGCCTCACTCAAGGATATGTTTATTGATTTTAGAGAGAGAGAGAAAAACATCCATGTGAAAGAGAAACATCAATCAGTTGCCTCCTGCATGCGCCCCAACCAAAGATCGAACCTGAAACCTGGGTATGTGTCTTGACTGGGAACCGAACCTGCAACCTTTTGGTGTAAGGGGAATGCTCCAACCAACTGAGCCACCCAGCCAGGGCTGAAGGTCTATCAACTTTAGATTAAAGGTATTTAATATATTTAGCATACATACAATAAATGGTATTTTTCATATATAGATGACTTTTATGGAGAAAATAACATAATAATAAAACTTTTCTTCTTTTGGGAATGATTCCTGGAGTTGTTGCAGCTATTTTGACTATAAGCACCACTAGAGAACAAAATCAAACATTCTAAGAATGGTAGAGTGAAATATGGAAAAAAATCTAGGTCTTTCATGAAATTAATCAACTGAAACTGTCTACCACGCAATCCTGTTTAAGTCATTGTTAGTGCATTACTAGTGACTGACCTCATCCTAATTGATTCAAACAGGAAAGCCATTTTTGACTTAATATAAAGGACATCCCAAAGTAGTGGTTGTTTCCCTTTGGAATTGCTCAAGCAAGTACTGGCGGAATATATCTTCAGGATATTTTAAGCTAGATTCTTGCATTAGAGAGGATATTGACAAGAGCAACTCTAAGATTCATGCACTCAAAGAGAAGTTTTGTTTTTATTGTAGTTATTGTTTTATTTAAGTTTGTGTTTATTTAAGATTATGGATTTAAATATAATCTACATCTGGGTAAGTAATTTATACTTAATTATTCAATGGACATTGTGGAAATGATCACTGATGGTATAGAACAAGAATTGTTTTATTTTTAAGTGAGATTATTGGGTTTTGATCAAATTAAAATGACCACGTCTTTAAAGTTATTGGCCTATATGAAATGTACTCTAACCAAGCAGAATAAATGAGGCTGTTTTAATGCATTAATTCTAAATCCTCAGCACTTATCCCAGGTCTGGGAACACAGTAAATATTCAATAATTGTTCATTGAAGTGATTTTTGTTTCTACTGTAATCCTCCTTCCAGAACCCTGACAAGTAATCAATTAGTTTTGCTTACTTTCAAATTCCCAACTCACTTACACCAATGCTCATAATGTTAACATAATGTAATATAAACATTATCAAATTTTAGTTACTGTTTTTAGCTTTTGTCAGAGGTCATACAAGAAACCGCCACATTAAACTGATTACTACATTTACAGTAGAAATGTTGTTGAAGACATTGCTGATTGCATTTTTTTCAAGTCCTCTGTGTAATAACTCCTGTGAGAAATTACTTTCAGAAATCAGGATTAGGAAAAGCCCTTCTCCTGGAGAATGGTTTAGTTCCCTACTTTTCAAAATAATACATAGTAGGTACTCTTCAAATATTTGTTAAGTGAATGAATAAGATAACTATAGCCCTGGCGGGTGTCTCGGTTGGTTGTAGCAATGTCCTAGACACCAAAAGGCTGCGGGTTCTATTCTCAGTCAGGGCACATCCCTCCTTTGTGGGTTCAGTCAAGGTCAGGGCCAGTACATGAGGCAACCGATCAATGCTTCTCTCTCACATTGATGTTTCTCTCTCTCTCATCAATAAACATATCCTTGGGTAAGGATTAAAACAACAGCTACATAACGGATCACTGCTTTTTAAAGAGATATCTCTGTCAACAGAGAGAAAAAATTAGGATAATTATTAAAACTATATTATTTTTTATTGCCATTATATTTTTATTTTTATTTTGGCCTTAAATTTTTACTTATGTTTATATTTTTCTGCATATTTGTATGCACTGTGTGTTTCAATTTGCCTGATATATTTTGTCAAAAGGCAGTACAGCAGAAACCTGAAGTATGTGACTGACGATGGATAAAAGAAAATTTTTTTTTGTAATTTGTGATAATGGAGTTGCAGGTAATATGAAACAAAATTATACACAAAGTGATTTA
Source organism: Miniopterus natalensis (assembly GCF_054644295.1). Lineage (NCBI taxonomy): Eukaryota > Metazoa > Chordata > Mammalia > Chiroptera > Miniopteridae > Miniopterus > Miniopterus natalensis. Next base: position 65,159,403 of record NC_142088.1, read on the forward strand.
TGTTAAATTTAGGACTCAGTGTTTGGGTTTTTACTATATATTTATTATTGTAATGTTCTTTTCACTAATGAAATTAGCTTATAACTCCTAGAATTAAGAAAAGAAGGTGAGAAAAATGCCCCTCAAAGCAAGCAAAAAATATATATTTTGTGATTAATTCTTAAGTAAAAATAACTAACAAGTTTCAAGTACTTTTTATGCCACAGTCATCAGTCTAAATTCCTTTTGTATATGAATTTATTTATGAGGTAAAAAAATTTACTACTGTCATTTTCAGGTGAGAAAAGTTAAGCCCAAAATAGGTAAGTAGATTTCCTGAGATACAAAACTAGAAAGAGTTGAAATTCAAATTCAAAATTAATCAGTCTAACATCAGAGTCTATAACATAATCATACGGTTTTATACTGCCTCCAACGAGATACTATTATTCATTCAAGAGTTATTTGTCAGTGACCTACCATGTTCCAGGTGTGAACATGGGCATGAGCAACATACCATTAAACAATCATCCTCAAATGAAATTCTAAGAAATTATCATGCTTTATAAATTCAGTATCACTCTTGGTTTATTGCCATGTCTAGCCACCCAAGTGCAGGCTGAAAACAACAAACAAAAAAGTAATATCCATTAGCTGTTTACATGAGATTTTCTGATTTTAGCTATGTGTTTTATCACAGAACTGACATAGGCACCTACCATATACAAGTATAAATAATTCAGTTAGTCAAAGTCTTTCACAAAGTGAAACATCGGATTGTATTTTCTTTCTGTCAGCCAGCTTTGTTATTGTTACTCTTCTGTAATGGCACTTGCTTTGATGATTTGCTTTTCCCCCCTAATTTAATATATTTTTCTATAATACTCTTCCAAATTTTATATGACAAGCTACCAGAGGACAGGAGCCTTAATTTGAGAAAAGTCCAGTTCATGGCCCAAGTAAACGCTTGGGTGATAAGTTTGAAAGTGACTTGTGTAAACTGGCAAAGATTGAAATAAAAAGCTTTTATTTTTTTCATACTGATGGCAACTGAGTGGCAATAGAGATCTAACAGTTCATATAAAAGAACCAGTTTCTGAGCCAGTGACTGACTCAGAACCAAAGGGACAGCTTTGAAGCATCAGCTAGCTAGGATAAGTCTTCAAAATAAAGAATTGCTGATTTTAAAAGGAACTCAGGAGAAGTGGGCTTATTTTTCTTCCTGTCAGATATTCACATCATTTAAAACCATTAATAAGCAATTGGAATACTGTTATAACAGTGTTTAAAATGCTTAGCAAAACTGGCCAAAAGTGCATTCTGAGCATTAAAACACTACACAGGATTTTTTTCCTTATTAATAAGTTTGTATGAAAATTTAACTCACTAAATTTTATAGTCTCAGCTGCTGATAATTTATTGGATCAGATGTTGGCAAGATAGAAATGAGGTTAAAAGTAGGTTCTCCCACATCAATTTGAATAAGCTCAGTGACTGTTTGGTATATCAATCAATAGTCCTAATGAGGCCACAGACTGGTGGACTGCATTCCCACCGCATCTGGTGTTACATCGCAAAAGACATCATTGTTGGCTGATTGAGATAGAAATAGACACATAGCTCAATCTCGTATGTGCTTTTCATGACTTTCCTGCATGAAATAAACTCTTAATGATTTATTAGAAAGCCCTCATTCTAATAGGCTAAAGACAATGCTAGGGCCTATTACCACCCAACGTGTTCTGCATGCCTTCTGCTGTGTCGCATATAAATGCACACCATATGGTTGGTTCCACGGCACTCAAACGTTCTCTCCAAAGCTTTGTCCTCAGAAGCTGCTAACTCCTCCTACACAAAACTCTGGAATACACATTCATTTTGAAAAAAGTCCATAATTGATAGGTTGAAGAAATGTCATTCAATTCCCTCTTCTTGACATTCTTTTGTACTAATTGCCCTCCCTGAATATTAAATAGGGATTTCCTCCATAGGAGAGCAATTAGAAAACTTGTTAAAAACACGCAAGTGGCTTGTAAAAGCAGTGCACACATGAAAGACAACTTCCTGAAAAGACTTCTGGAAAGGTCTTCTGAAAACATCGGGGGATGAGCAGTAATGTAAATCCATGGGACCTTTGATGATAACACTGTTTGCTAGAGAATCGCATGAAATAGAAGGCAGAGCAATGTCAGAGAGAACATTAGCTATGGAAGTCAGAAAACAACTCCACTGTGACTATGAGAAAGCTATGCTTTCAGGTCCCATAACACAATATGATCAGAGGTATTAAAAAATAAAGCAAGTTATTAAGGAGTCTGCTTACCTGATGAGAAATTTTGTATTACTGTTGAAAAATTAAGTTTGTATATACATATCTTCATATCTATATATCTAAAGTATATTTTAGCAAGAGACAGAACTGAATACTTTATTTAATAAATATTACCAACCCTGTGATCATTTTATTCTATAGATTGGGAATGCTTCAACTGAATTTCTGCAGATCTGGGCTCCTGTCTTAGCTCTGTTACTTACAAACCACAGAACTTGTGCACATGTAGAAGATTAAATTATTGGTCCCAATACTTAAAATGTCTCAGTATCCACACCCTGTGCCAAGTTATATTTTCTCCAACTAGAGGTAGAATATATCATTCGTTCCACCACTGCCAGGCTGCAGCATGTGTCTTGCTTTTGCCAATGAGACATATTTTTTCCCTTTTTATTGAATTTATTGGGGTGACACTGGTTAACAAAATTATACATGTTTCAGGTGCACAATTTCACAACATACCTTCTGCACACTGTACTGTGTGTTCACACTGTCCCAAGTCAAGTCTCCTTCCATCACCATCTATCCCCCCATACCATCCTCCAGCTTCCCCCATCCTACCCCTGCTCGGCAGTCCCCACACAGTTGTCTGTGTCTGTGAGTTTTTTCTCAATCTTTCCACTGCTCCCCTCCCCAACCCAGCCTCAAAATATACAGTGGGATAAAGATAGTGTAACCAATGAGATATTAACAGCTGGGATATAAGTAGACTTGCATGTGTTTGCCTGGTTGGGCTTACCCTCTTGTATTTCTGTCATTGCCATGAGAATGACATGTTTCTGCTAACCCACTGGCCAAAGGCAGACACTCTGGAGCAGCGCTGGATTCAGCCTGAAACCTGGTTAGGCACAGCCTAGACCAACTGATTCTCAGGTAACTCCCCATGATTGGTAAGTGCATAGGAGATAATAAATGGTTCAGCTCATTGAAAATTTGAAGCTGTTTGTTATGTAACGTTAGTAACTGACACAGCAAGAGACAGTTTCTGCATGTGTAAAATGAGATAATAAAAGTATAAAAAGATTGCTATGAGAACTGTTGATGTTTTAAACTACTACCTGCAAATAAATCAACTGCATTTTTATATACTAGCAATAAATACATGGACACTGAAGTAAAACATTAAACACCATTTACAAATTCTCAAAAAAGTAAAAACATGTAGGTATAAATTTACCAAACATGTAGAACTTGTATGCTGAAAATTACACAATATTGAAGACAGAAATCAAAGATCTAAATGAATGGATAGACATAGTATAGATTGGAAGACTAAACATAATAAAGATGTCAGCTCTCTTCAAATTGACATACAGATTTCCTATCAAATCCATCATAACTCAATTCCTATTAAATTCTCAGAAAGAATTTTTGTACATGCAGACAAGATTATTTGAAAATACATGAAAATATAAGGAAATAGAAGAGCTAAAAAAATGGGGGGGGGGAGAATAAAATAGAAATCAGTCAACCTGATTTCAAGATATGTTATATAGCTCCAGCTTTTAGACCCTGTAGCATTTGTACAGAGATAGACATGCAGATGAATTGACCAGGACAGGGAAATCAGAAATAGAACAACACAAATGTGCTCAACACCAATAGAACAACCATGCAAAAACAATTCAATGGAGGGAAGACAGGCTTTTCAACAATACTGCTGGAGCAATTGGACATCTATAGGTTAAAAAAATAAAGTGAACCATGAATTTGGTTCTACACTTCATACAAAAATTAACTCAAAATGGATCATAGACTTATAAGATGTAAACTTTTTTTAAATCATAGAAGAAAATTTTTGAAAATTAAAACTAGGAAAGGAATTCTTATACTTCACACCAAAAACACAATCCATATAAGGACTAATTGTTAAATTGGACTTTATAAAATTGAAAATCTTCTGCTGAGAAAAATATCATTCCCGTTAAGAAGATGAAAGGATAAGTTATAGAGAAGGGAAAATATTTGCAAATTACATGTCTGTTAAACCCCAAACAATATATCTCTACATACCTATCAGTAATGGCTAAAATGTAAAATAGTGACAACTTCAAATGCCAGCAAAGATGCAGAGAAATCGGATCACTCACACATTGGGAATGTGAAATGGTACAGCCACTCTGGAAAATAGTTTGAAAGTTTCCTTAAAAACTAAACATATGTCCTAGCAATTTGCCTCCTTGAACATTTATTCCAGAGAAATAAAGATTTGTGCTCCCATAGGAATCTGCACACAAATGTTTATAGCAACTTTGTTCATAATAGACAAGAACTGGAAAGAACCCAGATGTCTCTCAACAAGTGAATGAGTCAACAAACTGTGATACATCCATGACATCAACTGCTACTCAGAATGAAAAGGAAAGAACTAGTGATACATAGTGCAATCTGGATGAATCTCCAGAGAACTATGCTGAGTGAAAAAAGCCAACCTGATCTACACTCACTTCTGTGTTATATCAGTGACTCTAATACATGAAGAGAAAGTTGACATTTAATACAAATTAGTTACTTTTTCCACTCCTTATAGACCTGGAATTTAGATGTAGAAAAAAACAAACAGTTTTTGAGACATGTTAAACGATAGGGGTCTCTGCTTAGCATATAGTAAGTATTCAATAGTTGCTAGGTTTCTTTCCCCTTAATAAATGGGATATCTTCTGGATGTTCTTAAAAAAGAACAGATATCCCTATCCCTAGTGGCCTGAGTTGATTTATTATATGAGATTCATCATCAAAAAGAGCTGATAATAACCCTCCTAATATTCTCAGGTTAAAGTAAAATTGACAACTTCATTTTAGACTCACACATTTTTATTGCCCTTGAAAGAGTCTTGAGCCAAGAATCTACATAATTTATGACAGAGTCACAAAGTCCACAGTCTTTTTCTTTCATCATTTCCCTTTAGGGTAAGATTTCCAGGGGTTTTGTTTGTCATGATCTAATTGGATTGATTTTTGACTGATTATTGAAAAATATAAAAACAAGTTACTCTAAATCCCTAGTATCAGAAGATGAAGCCCAAGAGCCCAGAAGTTAGTTCTTGTTAGGTCCATATGATGGGTCAGCTCTCTCTAATTTTTCTAGATGTGAGAACTCAAGCAGCCATTTATTTTTATGGTTTTAATTTTCTCAAGTGTAAGAATAAAAAATTTACTCACCACCTCACTGTCTGTTTTTCTGATCTGTCTCTTCCAACTACCAGTTGATTTCATGCAGGTGCACTAGATAGTCCCTTGCCTCATACCAACGATGCTCACCTTTCACTTTCATCAAGAGGCTTCCAGTTGTTGTGGGCCCTGTTCAGAGACCATACATGTGTAATATGGAAGAGGCAGAGAGTTACCTTTGGGGAAAATTTGACCAACAGGAAATGGAATATAGTAGACAAATTTTTCCTTCTTTCTCTCTATGGGTAGACCATCCTGAGATACAGTTTTATATCATTTTGTGAAAAAACTATCGCAATGAATTGAGAAATCAATTGTACTTTGTGATGTCCAGCTTCATAATGAAGCCCATATTTTCTCTTTCTATGGGCCTAATTCATTTGCTTTTCTCTAAGCTTGCACTTCCTAATAAAGACATAATTTATAAGCTTTTGACTTAGGCCCTGCTTTCTGAACAACCCAAGCTAAAACAGTTGAAAAGGAGCAGTAAAAAAAACCCTCCAGATGAGATTTTGGAGAATGTCTGCTCACAAGCAGAATAACAAAAATCACCATTGCTGGTGGCATCACCATTGTTAAGATTAATTGGAATAAAGGACATATAGAAAAAGCAGGGTCAAGGGCTAAACAGCGGAGGTGGCATGTCAACTATATAGGAGCAATGATAAGTGTAAGAATTTTACAGCAGGCTTTTTAAACTTTTGTTTTTGTTAGCTACCTTGAAAGTCTCAATTAAAAAACAAAAAAACAGTCAGAGAAAGACAAGTACTACATGATCTCACTTATATGTGGAATAAAATGAACAAAATAAACTGATGAATAAAATAGATCCAGAGACATAGAAGCATGGGTCTAATAGGGATCTCAGAGGGAAGGGGGGGGGGGTGTCAGAGAGTGGGTGGGGAGAGATTAATCAAAGAATTTATATGCATATATGCATAACCCAGGGACACAGACAATAGTGTGGTGAAGGCCTGGGGGTGGGGGGCGGAGTGGGGTGGAGGGGATCAATGGGGAAAAAGGGGGTATCTGTAATACTTTCAGCAATAAAGATAAATTAAAACAGACCAAACAAACAAACAAAAAACCCTCTAGAAGTCATCTGACAATTAAAGGCAAACTATGGAAGACAGAAGGTCTTTGACAGCAACTCACAAAATGTCCTTGTTCTTAGAATCTTCACATGCCACCCTACTGCCTTCAGACTCCCATTCAAAGTCAGATCTCAGCAAAGCCCAAGCAGTTAAGTGCAATTCTCTTAAAAGAAATCACTCACACACTGAAGGAATTACAGATACCGCCTCTCAGTACTGCCAGAAGCAGATGTAGGAGTGGATCTTGTGGGTTAAGAATTAGGGCTAGCCTATACATGGGCTACGGAAAAATTTATGTATATGAGTTATTCACACACGACTTGGGTTTCAATGTTCTCAAAAGGGCATATTTTTTTCTTGTTTCATGTGTTGTTGTTGTTGTTGTTTGCTTGCTTTTTGTTTTTGCAATGGCTTCTTGTAGCAGAGCTCTGAAGATGTTCAATAGTGATTTAAGACTTTTAAAATAATACTGAGAAAGTAGTCAGTAGACTGAGAGAAGGTGACAATATAACGGTTAGCTTACTACATTAGACTTGAGAACTCACCACCTGGCTATGTTCCCTAGAAAGCACGGGGATACTCTCGTTACTTAGATAATAGAAAATGCTTTAACATCTTTGAAAATCTTGAGAGTGTCTTTTTTACGTAGCACAACAATGAGAGATGCTGCCTTAGAACTGGGCTCCCTAGGAATACTGTGGGTAATAGATTCGGGAATGGCTGTATTTAAGGTGAACACAATTACCATAATGGGCAGCAAACCTAGCTGCAAAGATGCCTCCGTGATGGACTGGGATCTGTGGCCATGAATAATAGATTGTTGTATTTCTAAGAGTGAGAGAAATAGACAGCCAATCTGGATATTGCTGGACTTGAGTAATAATAACCTTAACAATCAAATGCTGGTAAGCAGAAGGCTGGTGTCAGCTGCCAGAATAGAAAGTGAAGTACTTACTCCAGACTCTAGATTGCAGTTTTCCAGACACAGAGTCCATTAACCTAAGGTATTCTATGCTATGGAAGAATAAGTTGTTGCCTCTCACACCACCTCCAACTAAGAAAGAGGCCTCCATCCTGGGTCTTTATATTTATTATTTATCTCTATCTATCTATCATCTATCTATCTATCTATCTATCTATCTATCTATCTATCTATCTATCATCTATCTATCTATCTATCTATCTATCTATCTATCTATCTATCTATCTATCATCTGTCTGTCTGTCTGTCTGTCTGTCTGTCTCTATCTATCTATCATCTATCATCTATCTATCTATCTATCTATCTATCTATCTATCTATCTATCTATCTATCTATCTATCTATCTATCATCTATCTATCTATCTATCTATCTATCATCTATCATCATCTATCATCTATCTATCATCTATCTATCATCTATCATCTATCTATATCTATCTATCTATCTATCTATCTATCTATCTATCTATCTATCTATCTATCTATCATCTATCATCTATCATCATCTATCTATCATCTATCTATCTATCTATCATCTATCTATATCTATCTATCTATCTATCTATCATCTATCTATTTATTTTTACTTCCTTTTTTAAAATTATTTATTGATTTGAGAGAGAGGTAGAAAGAGGGGAAAACATTGATTTGTCGTTCCACTTATTTATGCGTTCATTGGTTGCTTCTTGTACCTGCCCTGACCAGGGATCAAACTCACAACCTTGGCATGTTGGGATGATGCTCTAACCAACTGAGCTACCCGGCCAGGGCCCCTGTGGGTCTTTTTAGATTTCAGAGGTAGCATATATCACAGCTTTTATCCATTTATATATGACACAGAAATTTACATGGATTTGATTACGTTTCAGAGAAAGTGAGAGCTGTGTAGCAATTTCAGGCTGTATTATAAGCTGTTCTGACACTCAGGCTAGGTATTTCAGCCAAGCTAATGTTGCTGGAGTTGGTCTCTGTCAAGTCTTGGTAGCAGGGTCGTGGTGAAAACTCCTAAGGTTCTGGGGCAAGAAACCACACTCTACTCTGGTGTGCAATTGGGACCTGGGTGAGAATTATGAACTGAACTTGGGACATCAAGCAATGGTGAAATGGGCTGCCAATATTTAGGTGGGCATTATCAGTTCCATTGTGTCATAAAGCAAAGTAGTGTCTTAGTTGGGCTGTTAAAATACTACCATAGACTGGAGCAGTTCTGGAATCTCCAGGTGCTGAAGTCTACAGGAGACATGGCCAGAGGCCAGGACCTGTAAGAGGAGTATGCAGTGGTCACTGATGTGCTCCTCAGTGCTTCCCAACTCTCAGGAACATGGTGCCGCTCCACAAGGAAGCTCAGAAGCTCAGAGTTCAGCCCAACACTCGCCTGAAGGCTCAAACATGTAGCTTCCTCAGTAGGAGGCCCCAACTGCTTCTTATCAGATCCTTCTCACAGCACTTTCCAGAGGAAGGACTAGAGTTGAAGTTGGTCATGGCCAGTGCCTGGTTCTGAAAGGATTCCAGTAAGGCTCCATGTGGCCAGACTTGAAGATTGTGCTGCTCCTCCCCTGACTCTAATAAACCATGGCTGCAAGAGTCCCCCTTTTTGTACGTATCTTTAGGCACCAAGGGAGGAGGAGGAGCTTGGACCTTGGTGCACACTCAGCTGAGGGTGATGACTCTAACCCCTTCCATTTGTCAACACTTAAACAACATACATTTACTTCTTACTGTTCTGGAGGCAGTGAAGTCCAAAATCAATGTGTTGGCAGATTCAGTTCCTGGTAAGAGCACTCTTCTTGGTTCCCATGGCTGAGAGAGAGACAGAGAGAAAGAGAGCTTCTGTTTCCCTGTCTCTACTTCTTACTTTAAAGGCACTACCCTCATGACCTAATCTAAACCTAATTACCACTCAAAAGCTCCACCTCCAAATACCATCACATTGGGGGTTACAGCTTCAACATGTAAATTTGGGTAAGATAGATACATATAGCCCATAATAGTCAGGCATAGCCGCAGTCCCTAAAATTCAGGAATAACATATTTGGAATTGGATTCATACAGTTCCAAAAACAGGAATAAATTACATGAAGTGGTTCAGAATCCCATGTTGTCTACCACTATTGTATCATTGCCTCTCTTAAATTTATACTTATAAATTTATTGGGATTAGCAAAACCCAGCTGTTGGAGGAAGAAAAAACTCATTCTGGCCATCAATGTTGGAGCAACCACAAATAAATTGCTAGCACGTTTGAGTCCCACTCATGAGTGACCATAAAGGAGAAGAGAAATCCTCCCAGTAGACAGAGCTGTGAATGCATTTAGTCATCTGCTTTATATATAGAGAAAAGTGGTGTGAATTGCATATACACATGAGCTCTTGAAAATTAGCAAATAGTTTGGCTGGTTACTCAGGGACCTGGAAGGGATAAAATTCAAAGACCAGAGATAAGGTGATCTAGAATATAGGCATGAAGATTTACCCATGGTAGTGAACACAAAGTGTGTAGATTTTTGTATTTCAAAGTAACACCTTTAAGAGAGTACCTAGTGTAGAGGAGTCTCCTAACAACAAGAAGATAGGGTGATTTATCTTGCAGAAGTCAGAAAATCTTTCTTCTTGGCCATATCATTGTTACTGCCATGTGTTCATAAATAAAGTGACCATTGTGATATGGTTGGAAGATATACACAGTCCCAATAGCATGGTCTTCCTCTCACCAAGACTGACATAGCTACTGCCACCACTGAATATCCAACCTTCAGGCAGCAGCAGCAGTAGAGACCAACAGTGAACTTTCTGTGTGTCACCATTCTCCAAAGAGACCGACCAGTAGCCACTGGGTATTAGGTTGAATAATGCATTGAACTATTATGACTCTAAAAAAAAAGATTGCAGTTATTTTTCATACCAAATCTAATATTTACTCTGATTACAATATTTTTTTCTATGCCAGGAGTACAAAACTCAGAGGGCTTACAGAATTTCTGATCTATATGCCTGGTATCATATATAATACTGCCTCAGAGGAACAGACCCATTTTATAACAAAGGACATGTGACAGAAGGTGTATGAACAAAGGATTCATTGATCATGCCATGTGAATCCCACCCCACTACAATCCATAAAAAGCTGTCATGTTCAAAATGTGAAATGGTCTATTAGAGGCTCAGCTATGGCACTATTTCTGGGACAACAGCCTGCAGCATTGGAATGCTGCCCAAAAGATATACTAAGCACACTACTGATAGAGGGTTCTGGAGTAAATGGATCCAGGAATCAAGCGGGGAAATAAAGTTCAACTTTCTACTATTAAAACCAATGATCCAAATTTGCTTTTGGACTCCAGAACCTTAGGCTCTGGTAAGTTCAAAGTTTATTTTCTGTTAGGAGGCTATGGAGCATTTTGAAGTTGAGCTTTAATTTGTAACTCCTTCCAGTGCCTTTGGATTCTACATTCCAGCAGAGAAACAAAGCATAGAGTAATGAACAGGCCGGGGTAATTGGCCTTGACTACTGAGGAGCTAGAATTGCAGCTACACAATGGGGAAGGGAAGATCAAAAGTAGAGCCCAGAGAATTCATCAGGCATCACTTAGCCCCTCCTTCACTAGGGGGGAAATGGCTGCATGCGCAGCAGTCATGGCCCAATAAAGGCAAAGCAACTAAAGGCTCAGGCCCCTTAGAAAGGAAACTCTGAGTGACCCCTCTGGAACCAGCTGCAGTGCTGACTGGGTAGGAAAACCTAGGCTGGTTGTCGTTGTCACACATTATAATTATTATGCCTTGTGATCAGTTGCAGCAGAGCGGACTAGAGCTTGTTTCACTCACTTCTTGTCTTCAGTATTTTTAGAGGTTATGTTGAAGGGAGCTCGAGCTGGTTGTTCTTGGATCTCCCTTTTCAGGGAAGAAGTGAGGATATTTTATTCTCACATAAGTAGAGGCCTTATGGTGAAGCATGGGAGATGTATATAGCAGAAGACATGAGCGCATCCAACTGGTGCCCAAGGGAGTCTGTACAGAAACTTGTTAGACATCATCAGACACTCTCACCTGAACTCTTTGTTGGTTACGGAGCTCTGAATGGACTGTGATGCCACCCAGGCCACCTGTTAGGTTCTCACCTCTGCTTGCCTGTTGCCTCCCAGAGATGATATGGCCAAGCACCCCCATCTATCATTCACACACAAGAGAATACAAGGATTTAGCATCCTTTGGGGTGACTCCTTAGAACAACTCGGCATAGAAAGGATCCTGAAGATGACTTTGTCCAATTCCTCCTTTCAGGCAGATGTTTTGATCACTTCATGGAGAATGACCTCAGAGAACTGAGCAGTCTGTTGCATAAGGCATTCTGGTATCAGCTTCGCCTCATCCTGCCTCCCTTCCCTTACCCTCCATTCTGCTCCTTGGGATTGCATTCCCTAAAAAGTGCTCACAAAGGCTCTACTTTCTAGGTTACCAAGGCCAAGACAGTGTGTGAAATCAGTGGTTTTCAGATTTGTTTGCTCCATGCATCTTTAAAAAAGTTAAAGATATTTATCCTTCACACATTGTTAAATTGACATCTAAATATTTTCATTGTAAGTACAATAGTTGAAAAGATGTATTTCTGGTATATTGCCCAAGAAATTTTGCTGTAACTTAAATAAAATACCTTTATCCTTTAAGGTCATTTGTTGATTATCTTATTACATTTGCTTATTTTATAGATTGATGATAGTGTGTGTATATATATGGATTTATATACATACAGATTAAAATTTTAAATTTTGTTTCATGTCTGTGACCAAAGGGTCTGAGTGCTATTTTGTTTTTCTAATTTATCATATCATTTTTAGCTTATAATTAATAAAAATAATACAACTAAATCATAAATTATGCCCAATCATAAGAAACAAAATTAAAATTTTATTAGAAATGCATACTCTAATAAGATAAAATATAACCAGGCATTGCCTATACATTTAATGTAAGATACTGTAAATATATATGCTGCTAAAATTTAATTGTCTGGAGAGCTAGCTGGCATTCCTTTTTTTTTTTTTAAATATATCTTTATTGATTTCAGAGAGAGGGAAGGAGAGGGAGAGAGAGAGATAGGGACATCAATGATGAGAAAGTCATTGATCCAGCCCGCAACCCGGGCATGTGCCCTGACTGAGAATTGAACCCCGATCGCCTGGATCCTAGGTCGACGCTCAACCGCTGAGGCATGCCTGGCTGGGCAACTAGCTGGCATTCTTAACATGAGTTTCAAAAGTATTAAACATTGTAAATATTGAAATAAATACTGATCTAATTGGAATTAAAATTTAATAAAATAAGTTTTAACTATTTTAATTTAAAAAACAACATATCTGGAAAAAAATCAAAGGAAAGTTTTCTCCATGGGTTTTTGTCTAATATAACTTGAAATGTTGGTGGTCTTAGAATATATTCCAGTAATGTTTAAAAGATTCTGTGTTGCTGACTCATTCAGTTCCTCAAAGTTGCTTTTCTTTCCAATTACTGACCCTCTTTAATGATTTATTTTAAAAAAAATTATATTGATTTTTAGAGAAAGAGAAAGGGAGGAGAGAGAAACATTGACGTCTGCCTCCTGCACACCCCTACCAAGGATTGAGCCTGCAACCCGGCATGTGCCCTTACCAGGAATCAAACCTGCAACATTTTGGTGCATGCAACCATGCCCAACCAACTGAGCCACACTGGTCAGAGCCTTTCTAATGATTCTTATTAAAAATAGTTGAAAATAACTTATTATATATATGTGAAAAACTTTAGTGAACATCATTTCCTAAGAACATTTCTTTGCTTTGTTTTCACAAGGCTATCCCTCAAAAGCAGTTCATTCTTTAACAAAAGTCTAGAGATAGAATTGGCAATTTTTAAATTATTGTTTTTATCTTGTATTAGGATAAAAATAATAATTTTATCATTCTACTGATGCTGTAACAAGTATCACAAACTTAATAACTTTAAACAATACCCATTTATTTCCTCACAGTTTCTACAGGCCAGACACCCAGCAAGCTCTGCTGTGTCTCTGCTTGGAATCTTCCAAGGCCAAAGTTAAGGTTTCAACGGAGCTAACTTCTTTTCTGGAGATTCTAGTGGAGAGCCTATTTCCTTCCTTATTCAGATTGTAGGTAGAATTTGTTTTTATGCAGTTGTAGGACTGAAGACTGTTGGCTGTCAGCTGGGGTTGTTCTCTGCTTCTAGAGGCCACTTGCTTCTGGAATCACTGGGCTGTGGCTCCCTCATCTCAGAATCTTTATGGACAGGTTGAATTCCCCCACTCTGAAGCTCTCTTACTGCTTTCCTAGTCTTTGCATTTCTGACTGACTCTTCCACCTTCCTCTTCCCCTTTTAAGGGCCCTTGAGCTTACATTGTTTCTATGTGCATAATTCAGGATAATCTTCCTATTCTGAGGTTCTTACCCATAAATCCACTTGCAAGGCTCTATTTTGCCATGTAATATACACATGCTTTACATCAGGGGACAAAGATGATGGGGGCTGAAATTCCATATACCAAATATACCCAAGTCATTCCATCTTTACAATTCTAGTACCTTTTTTCATTCTTAAAATAATCTATGCTCTAAAATAGAAAAATAGAAGTCCTATAACATTACAAAATCTTGGTTGCTGTTCAGTGCCCTGGATATGCACTAGAGCAATGCACCATTGTAAGATTAACAACCAATGCCATAAAATATTTCTTTCTGGAAAACAACAACAACAACAAAAAAACTGGTTATAAAAAAAAAATCAAACAATTTACCAGATAATTTTTTTTTTTAGTTGAATATACCTGGTATGAAGAATTGCAAATTAAATTTCTTAAAACTGTGCCCTAGAAAATCTTTTACTACCTTCCAGTGTTTGAGCATTTCCCCATGCACCCCTATCCCCAGGACCTCTGAATGATGACATCTTCAGGAACAATATCACTTCTAAGTATTCTAAAATTTTACAATTCTGTCTCTGAATGCATGAAACATTATTTTCAAGGCAGTTATTCAAACCAGGGGGAAATAATCTGTCAAAACAAATATTTTGACACGGGTAGATCTAAAGTCCTGGTTATATGGGAATCTTGTAGCTATAAACCATAATTGAAAAGCTTATCATATAAAAGTTATTGGTTGAATTCCCTGGTTAGATAATAAAATAACTAATGTGACTGAAAGTTTTACCACTAAATAGATGGTTTAATTGAGCTGATTAGACTTGAATTGGATTAAATTATTCCACTGGCGGGCTTTACATTTGATGTTGTCACTTCACATTGTATCACATGCAAGCAAAGCCCATTTGGACTGTCAAGATAGATAATATATTTTCAATTAATATTGGCTGAAAGAATTAGCTTTGGAGGCACTGTTTGTTCCTGTTCTAACTTAACCACATGTTCAAGAAAATAGAAAATTTGTAATACCTAGATATATAAGGCTAGGAAGATATTTATTTGTTGAGTTGATTATAAAACAAGGATATAGCATTATCTGTCTTTTCCCCAAATTGTAATAGTTGAATTCTCTGTTTATTTATTATTAGAACAGATACAACAAGCACTGGATGCTCTTCTTGAGCTATAATTGGGCTTCTTTTTTCATTTGCTTGTTCAGTGGAGGAAACTATGGCATTTAGACCTCCACTGTCCAAAAGTGGAGCCACCAGACTCACATGCTCTTGAGCAATTGAATTATTGTTACTCTAAACTGAGATGTGCTGTGTGTTTTAAATGTGTATTGGGTTTCAAAAACTTAGCTCAAATAAAATAATTGAAAGTACTTTATTAAAAGCTTTTTACATTGATTATATATTAAATCATAATTTTATTTATATTTGTGTAAATAAGATATACTATTAAAATTAATTTAATTAGTTTCTTCACATATCTAAATGTGGCTACTAGAACATTTACAATTTCATATGTGGCTCATATTATATTTCTATTGGATAGTGTTTGTCTAGATCATACCAAATTTCAAAAAGTCATTCAATCATGCTATATATATGCCTGGAAGTCTTGTTTTATGGCAAGTGCTCGCTCAAATGCCTTTCTCCCGCACCTCTACTGTCCAACAGAGGCAGAGACACACTGGTTCATAGCGACCCTGCCCCTGCCCCTCACCAAAATGGCTAGTAGCTCAGAGAACTTGGTCTCTCATTATCTTCTTTTTTTTCAAGACTCACTTTGAGAATTAAGGGCTCAATTATTATTGGTACAAAATTTCTCTATGGAGAAAATTAAAGTTTAGAGATGCTGGAAACCAAAATATTCCTGCGATCAGATCCTCCTAACCATTATGAGGTTTTGTTTTTGTTCTGTTTTGGGTGTGCTTTTTTTAAAATGTGTGTTTATTGATAGAAACATCAATGATGAAAGAATCATTGATCGGCTGCCTCCTGCACACCCCCTGCTGGGGATCGAGCCTGAAACCCAGGCATGTGCCCTGATTGGGAATTCAACCTTGATCTCCTGGGTCGTAGGTCGATGCTCAACCGCTGAGCCATGCCAGCTGGGCCCTTATGAGGTTTCTAATCGTCACTTTAATCACGGTACTTGCTCTTCATAGACAAGCTGGCACGTGATCCACTTTTTTATTTCAAGACAAATACAAGCAGAACATTTTATTTTTCTGCATGAGGATAAGCTAGATGTGATTTTTAAAATATTAGTATTCCTATACTTTCAGCACTAAGTAGAGATGCATTCTATCTTTGATTAGCACCTGCAGTTTCTGAATAATTGCTTCTCCGACAGAAGGTGAGCCTGGAACCTTGCTTCTAGCCGGGACCCTGGACAGCAGCAGCCGTGGGCCTTTGCACACAGGCTAGCCTGTAAGCTGCTATCCTATACAGGCTACGCTGGGTGCAGCTGTGACTGCTGGGCTACTGAGATTTGTCCAGCAGAGAGGGGACAAACTGCAGCCGAAACCACAACCACACTTGTTTCACTTGTTTTAATCTTTCTGGGAATCACTCAAAATTAATCTATAAAGAGGAAATGAGTTGCCGGCAAGGCAATGTCATATAAAAATAACTTGAACCCAAATCAAAAGAGCTTCTGCTTGGCATAGGGTGCACTGAAGAGCTATGATTTGTGTATGGGCATAGAAATCTTAACAGGTCAAAATTTCACTAATTCAGGGGAAAAGTCAGAAAAATGCATTGTAGAACAAGGCACTTTTAATGAGACTGGTGTCTGTTGAATGGTTTAACTTTGAGCTACACACACATACCCAAGATCAAAGCAAGACTCAAGTCAGAAGCAGGTAAGGTGGAGGGCAGGCCCATGCAATGGAAATGAGGCAGAATAACTATCTGTCAGAAAATAAGTGGACAGGTAAACAGGATTATACAAGTAAAGGGGACAGGAAAAAAAAGGTGACCCACCATCCAGAACAGGAAAGCAAGGAATCAATACACCAAACAAACAACACCAAGAAGTCATATAGAAGCTGCTGTGACAATTAAGGCTGGGATATTTCATTTAAAATTCCAAAGAAATTTTCAATTAACTGAAACTGAAGGCGAAGATAAAACAAATTACCAAATAGATATGAGGCAGCGTTATGAAGGGACAATGTTAACAAAATAAATTGCTGTAGAGGCAGAATGAAGTGTTGTCAAGTGAAGAGAGGGATTGAGAAAGTGTGGCTGAAGTGATAAGTAGGGACTAAGGTCAGATACTGATGCTTAAAGCTGTCTAAGTAGGGGACCGGTTGACCTGTCACTGCAATGGTTTCTCAGTGCCCCACAACTTGGCAGTGGTTTTATGTTTCCCTGGATCATGAAAGCATTTGGGATATGGAGGGTGGGATGGGGGGCAATATATTTCTGGGCTTGCACTTTTTATCTTTAGCTCAAAATACACCAGGTGCTCATGCACTTACTGACACCATTCCCTGTGGTGCTTCAGCTCAAGAGGAAGATCTGAGATTCTGTGGTCCATGGTCTTGTTCTGCTGCTCAGTGGTCAGTGATGGGCATGGAGAAGATCGACAAGCAGCAGACGCATTAGGTGTGTCCAGCGTAAAACTAGATGGACAGCAGAACCACAGTTTAAAGATTAATCATCATTCTATCATAGACCTAGGCTAGGATGTACAAAAAGGAATAAAATAGTTTCTTTTTCAAATTTGGCATCTTCTTAAGGAAGCAATTATGTCAAAGAAAAGCATAAAAAATGAGCCATCAAAATGGCATTTTAGGCTGTAACCAAAAGTATCCATTACATGATAAAGCTGGGAGAGACTTTAATGCTCATCTCTTATAGAATAAAGGAGAAGCTCAGATGGCTTAAGAAAATAAGCTAAAGACCCACAACCAAGTTAGTGTATTACATCAAATTCACTTGGAGGCCTTCTTAAAACACAAATTTCTGGGCCTACCCTCAGAATTTCTGATTTAGTTGTTTAGGGTGGGGCCAAAAATGTACATTTCTAACAAGTGGCAGATGTTCATGGTATTGATCTAGGATCCCGACTTTAAGAATTACTAATCTAGTCAGGGGCACAGTAAAAAAAATAAATTTATATATTTATGTGTTCTAGGTGAAGTTTTGCATTTTTCTAGACTTGAGAAACAAAGATTACTTAGTTCAGAAAAGTCGGTTTCATCCAGGGGCACTCTGGTTGAGTCTATTTGACAAGACACAATACTCCACCAGGTCTAACGGAACATTAAGGAAATGAATGCCTGTCAGGATCACTCAGAGTGCTCACTGCCTCCCCCCTCGGTGATATAACACTCATCGCACTCCATTCCTGCAATTTCAGGACTGCCATTAGAATAATGTGGATTACACCTCGGCAAGCCCCTATCTAGATGTTACATTCGAATATGTCACTAACAGGAAATGGAATCTGCTATGAGAAATGATGGGGAATACTTCCAGTCTGTTGAAAATAGATATCTGCCTTAGCCAGACACAAAGAAAGATAACCCTGAATTAGATTAAGTCTGCAATACACACAAATTCTTGATTCTGTCAGGTTCATTAGAGGCAGTAAATCCACAAAGATGCGAAGCAGAACTGATTACAAACATTTATTTTCTGTTGAATTCCACGGTGCTTATGAATATTTACCCTTTGCACTAAGGCTTTAGGCAGAGCAATATGAAAACCATTCTCCGGATTGTTATTTGAAATATATGGTCGAAGTTTCCCAGTACAAGGTCTAGGTGGTTTTATTATTATCACCACCATTAAAAATGCATGCGCCTATTTTCACGTGGCAAGATGACAGGTGATATACACAACAAGAGGCGTCCATAATCCATGCCCTTGAGGGTCTTTAGCACAAGGACAAAGACAAGCACTGACTTACAGACAATAACTTAATGAAGCCACTTAAAATAAGATTTACTTTTGCACAGAATATAAGTGAAAAAAAATAGCTATTTTGTGAAGCCAGGAGTTAGAGGGGTCAATTTCTCCACTGGGCAGTTTGCTGATATTTGATTCGTTTATAACACACAGGCACTGTCTGCCCTCCCTCTTCTTTTCCCAACTGGCCTGTCTCAGCTTCGGGAGAGTAAAGAGAGGGGAGGAAATGAAACGTTCAGCAAAGTTTTAAGGATATATACAGAAATTATTTTCAGTTTACTCTTGGTAATATTACTCTAGATATGATCTAAAAATAACTTTGACCAGGAAATTATTGGGGCATTTTTTGAGATTTTACCTGAAAGAAAGCCTGCCCAAGAGAGAACACACTGGATTAGAGCTCCATGGGTCTGAGTCAGAGAAGACAGGCGAGGGTCAATGTCTGCTGGACTCCTGATCTAACCCAGGCTCCTCCAACGCTCATCCGGCCCCCAGCTGTCAACTTCACAGATCCCCACACCATGATTTGATTCTAGCAGAGAGTCTCATCTCTCTAAAACTGATTTAGAAGTAGGCCCTAACTGTTTTAGGCCTGGCCAAGGCATTAAGAGGACCTGTTAGGAATCAGCCGTTTAGACACAGGCATCAGCCCACAGGCTGTCCGCTCTCTAAGGCTGGGGCATAGTGTAGCTGTTTTCTTTGTTTGCAATTCAGAAAACTCAACAGGGTCAGCTCTAGAAACGGTCATTTCCTCTCACCCTTCGTATTAGTTGGACCTTGCACTAAAATGACATTCCATGTTATGACTGATGAGTCACCCTATGTTCTTTCCTGCCAAGAAGTCTTATAGCTGTAGCCCAGTTCTACCTTCGTTAATAGTTTCAACATCTCCTTAGAGTAAGAAAAGCGATTTGCCTCCTCTCATTCCTACTCAACTGGAGCTTGTGACTTTCCAGGCTTTCTGGGTGTCAGGATGGACCAAACACACAAGCACCACCCCTGCCACTATTGCCGCGTCTCCTAGTCTTTCTTCCTTCTCTGTCCCCTCTTCTCTCTTCTCGTTAGCCTCTGTACGGATTGTTTGTCCTCATATAGATTTTTCACAATTTCACTAGATAGCTATAACTTGCTGTATACCTTAGGGGTAGAGCAAGCCCACAGCAGTGTGGGTAGATCGAGCTGCGTAGGACTAATACTTGTGACCCAGTGTTGTCCCAGGTCATGATGCTTCTTTCCCTGATGTATTAGAGTTATCCAGAGAATAGAACCAGTGACGCATGTATGCTTATTGTGACTAATTAGCATATACGATTTTATGCAGGTAAGAAGTCCAATGACCTGTTGTCTGGTAGATGCAGACCAAGAAAAGCCACTGGTATAATTCCAGTTCAAAAGCCTGAGAACCAGGGACACTGATGGCTTCAGTTGCAGGCCAAGGCAGAATATCAATGCCCCAGCTCCAACAGGCAGGCAGGAAGCAAACAGAAGCAAACTCTTCCTTCTTCTACCTGTTTGCTCAACAGATTCCCCTCAATTAGAAAGGGCAATCTACTTTATAGAGTCCACTGATTCAAGTGCTAATCTCACGTACATATACCCTCATAGACACACCCAGAAATAATGTTTAATCTGGGTACCCACTGGCTCAGTCAAGTTCACATGTAAAATTATCCAATATACTTGATTAGGTCTTTCCTTAATCTTGGTATGCAAAATGGTAGACTCTATGCAGACATTTATGCTGCCTTCTTTTTGGAAGTCATTTCTTGAACTGAACACCTACCACAGTTTTCTGTGGGCTAGAACTGTTATGAAATAGTTCTTAATAAATTTTGAAATAGAAACATAAGCTTTAGAAGTAAAGGAGATAGTGGAGTTATCAATTTCTAAGGCTTCATTTTACAAAGCCAGAGAGAAGCAGTCCCGTGGCCAAAGTCTGAGAAGCTAATCAGTGAAGAGGTGATAATAGATTTCCAGATCCCCTAGCTGATTTTGCTTTCCATTTTAAGGGTGAGATCAGTCATGGTTAATCTATATAAAGGTATAAATTGAGCAACTTCTATTTCTAAGAGAAGACAATCAGATATCTTAGAAAGTTCAATACTCTATAATTAGAATATGTAATGGTTTTTCCTCTAAACCAGCAGATATAACTGACATAAGAGATAATCAGCTAAAACTACTACAGTCGAAATTTCTCAGGTTTTATCATTAAGACTATTCAAAGTATTTTTTAATGATGCAAGTGTTTTTCAGACCAATGAAGGCATTTTTTTACAGCAGTAGAAAATTCTGTTTGTTCCATCGCTGCCGTTATTTCTTGAAGCATTAGAGTCATTAAATACAACATCTGCACGGAACAGGCTGTTTGCTTTTCAGATAACTTTGACAGCAACAGATATTTGATGAATTAGTAAAATGTTTGACCTTGAGAAACTGATCAAAATATCTGGTTCTTTGGTTTTTTCTACTTTGATGCCTTAGTAACTTTTTTAAGCTGGATTTTACAATCCCCTTAGCAAATTGGTTTTGCAACATTGTTTTTCTTTGTATAAAATATATTGCTTGGCTGCTGACAAAACTGTTGGAAAAAGAAGAAAAAGAAAGTCTGAGTAACCAGTATCTTCAGCAATCATTATAGATGCTCAGAGGGTATTTTAGGGTCCTTTAATTGAAAACAAATTACGTAAATTTATTTATGTGTGAAGGAAATTTACAACAATAAAGAATGAAGAACTAGACACAACAGCACAGTTGAAAGTTAACTTCCGAGACATTAAAAGATGTTCTTAGGCCTGTATCTTGTGTCTTTGTCCAGGAAATTTATTTTCTAGACAATTACCTCTATGGGGAACACCCAGGGCTGCAGGGAACAATTTTACAGAATCTTACTGTTATTGAGTCAGCACTGCCAGCTATTAAATAACAGGTGGCAGGCTGTGATTTATATGTGGAAGCCACACGGTGCAGTCATCCTACGGAGGCCCTGGCTCCCAGGAAACAAGGGCAAATACGGCGCATCAATTACTATAAAACTAAAGCATCTTGCTTCTTTTATTAGTCCAAATGTGCTTACCTATTAAACTATATAAAATAAAACCCGTGAGCCAAGATACAGAATCGCAAGTGTACACGCACTCTGCATGCACACAAGACCCTGCAGCCCCTCATCGCCTCTTAGTGTTCCTCACGCATCTGGAGCCGAGAGGGTAACATATGCTGCCCTTTCCGGGGAAGCTGCTGCCCCTTGCTTGGCGGTCACAGCTGACGCCTGTGGCAACGAGCCACAGGGAACTTGGGTCAAATGGTTTCACTGAATGGACAAGCCCCAGAAGTTGAAAGGACGGGTATGGCTGTTTGAGATTTATTTTTGGTTTTGTCTTTATTTGCTGTTAATTTTGATTTGGTATTTGGTATCTTTTTATTTTCTAGGAATGCTGGATATGTTCAGTGTTTCATGTAATCGTTTCAGCTCATCGGTGCTTTGGCTACTGTAAGCATAGGTTGGGTAGATTGATTTTTCAGCCAGTCAGATACTACCCCCAACCAGGGAGCTTCTGGGATGACGTGAGAGCACTTTTGGTTTTGGGGGATGGCACTGGAATTTGTGGAGTGAAGGTCAGGGGCACAATGCACAAGAACAATTATGCACGAAGAAGATTGTTCCCCACGCATGCCTAGACTGCTACTGTTGAGAAATAATACCCAAGAAATAACCCTTCCAAGGAAAGGAAAAGCAATTTACTTCTGGCCCTCATATCCCTGGCGGTCCCCATGTCCCTGTTATAGCATGAGGGTCCATTCTGTCCTGCACTGGAAACCCAGTGTCTTGGGGCAAAGTAAAATGAAACAAAGCCAGTTAGTTAGAGGATTCCTAAGAGATTTCATCGCCCACCAGATATACTCCATGCCATAGGAGCCAAAAAATACCCCAGCCCAAACTTAAAGAGGATTTTCCATAACTTAGAACAGGTTCAAATGAGTGGCTTTCTGAGACTCCTTCCTTCAATGTCATGCTGCGTCTCCCAATGCGACCTGACAGCTATGAGGAATTAGGAGGGAACTTTTCGAGGAAAGCTTGCACACTTCGTCCTTTGTCCTATGAAGCTGCCACCTCCTTTGTGTGGCTAGCTCTTGCCAGTGGATGACTTCTAGCATTCACTAATAAAAAAGTAATAGGACACTATTAGATATTTTACAGATTTTTGTTGTTCAGATGTGTTATAAAGTCATTACACATCCCCTATGAGGACATGAACAAAGGGTAGCAGATCTGAAGTTTGCTGTTCAAGCCAATTATTTTCTAGGTATATGCAATAACTCTAGGTATTAATATTGAAATCAACACTCACTAATTGCTCCACCTCAAGATCTAGCAGGCTTTGTCCCCTCTCTTGCTCATATCTCTGCACTGTCTTTGGACTCTAGGTACAGTCAGCTGGCCCTGGTGTGGACAAGTCTTTCATTTTTGCTTTTACCTTTAGTCCAGGAGACCCACTGCAGAAATTTCAGATGGAATTAAACAAGAAACCAAAGGTATAGATTTCAGAGCCTAAGAAGCCAAATATCAGGTCTTTCTTGACCCCGTTTTTTAGGCACCGAGAACCCTGTGAATTTTCTTAATATTTCTAAGGAAATCCATATCTAACTTAATAATTGTGCGACTTCATGTTTAAAGCTTCTGTCTCTCAAATACCATCCATGGTGATTTGTTCTATTCTAATAACAGAGCTGCTGCAATACCAAATCTTGGAGAATTTTCTTGCCTTTGAGGGTTTCTCCTCTGCTTCACATTTTAAATTGAAATGGTCCATCCAATGTGAGTTTACTTCATCCTGAGATTCAACTCATCCTAAGCTGTTGATATCTCAATTTCTCCTTCTGAAATTTCCAAGTTCCAGAAAGTATTACATTAATCTTGATATATTTTGGTTTAATAAAAGTCAGAGATTTGCAATTCTGGAGAAAAAATGCATTTCAAAATTATTTTTTATTACAACATATTCAGCAAATAGTCTAGTTCACTTTAAAATACATCTGTTACATAAGGATGCAGCACCCAGTTTGGTGTTATTATTCATGATGAATGCAGTACCACCTAGCTACTTCTATAGTACTCTTCCCCTTTCTGATGCCATACCCAAACTATGACCCTTTGAGAAAAGGCATGTGTTTATTGGAACATTAAATTAAGTTATCATTTTTCTCTAAAATGCTTCTAATTTACAGATGAGAGATGAAACATAAATGATGTACATACTTGAAATCTAACATAAATTCTTACCCTTTTGATATTAAAAGTGAACTTAATTATTTGGTAAAATTTTTCCATTGTTCCTCTGTGATAACTCTCATTGGGACCTGTGTTCCAAGGATGCTCCCTGGAACTGCCCCATGCATCCTGGACCTGCTCTTACTTTTGATATCATTTCAATTTGCTCTAATTTCAAATTTCTAGGTTTTCAAAATAAAAGTAGATTTGGGCAGTTCCAAATGCAAAAGTGAATTTGGTAGACTACCTGCAAATGTCAAGATGGACTAGGTTATGCTTTAACAGCCCCTGAATTTTAGAGTGGCAGAAAACAAAATATTTTTTCTCATTGTAGGTCCAGGTTGACACAGGCTTCATTTCAACACAGACTTCCATCACTTGGGAAGGGGGAACAGAGCACAAACTGCCTCATGGGGTCAATTAAATGATACATTTTATAGGAAAACATAGGCCATTTCTGGTACTCCTGCTGCCCTTTCATTGGCCAAAGTAAGACCATACCTAACTTCAAAGGGGTTGGCAAGTACAGCACTACTCAAGCCCACAGGTGGAAGAAGGAGATTGTTTGTAGATCCCTAATGCCTAACTCCCCATCAAACCCTTCACCTCTCGAATCTGCCTCTTAGAGGCTGATGCCTCGAGACACTTCTGAGGGTACTTTCCTGGTTTCTTTTCCTGTCAAGTCCTATCATACAGGGAGGACAATAATATCTACAAAACATACATAGTAAGACTCACTTACAGACACAGTATGAGTTTTAAGTATATTAGCTCAATCAAAGAGTAAATGTTTAGTGTCATATTACTTATAAATTCAATTTCTCATTGATTCCCACTTATAGGCTTATGGCAATGAGAAAGTATATAGAAGAACCTATTCAAGATATTATGGTAACTAGAAGAAAAACTCCCCTTTTCAGGTTCTTTGCATACTCTTATAGGAATCTTTTATATCCCAAACTCCTTATAATTATTCTCTGTAATCAGGTAGTTAGCAATTTCTTCGTGATCCCTCCCACCTGCACTTGCAAACTCAACTGGAGCTGGTTTTACTTATAATTTTTACATTTTCTATCTTCTGTGCATCGCCCAAGCTCAATGCTATCTCCCTATTCTCCAAGTTGTTTCCTCTAAGCTATTTCAACATAGTGGCACTTCTTTTCTATGTTAAATTCAGCTTGTCTCTGGAAAAAGAAACTAATTGTTGAAACTCTCATATGGAAGCTACAAAGATTGTTAGAAACTGCTCTCTGCTGCTCCAGGCTCCAGGCTCCAGGCTCCAGGCTCCAGGCTCCAGGCTCCAGGCTCCAGGCTCCAGGCCCTGCACTGAGTCTCACGGGGTTGACGGTCTCACAGCAGGAACCACTTGGGAAGAGGGGGAATGTGAAATAACAAGGAGATTGGACATCTAACTCTTTTTCATACAAGATCTCCTAAGAAAAGTGTTGTCTTATCATTTAATGTTGAAGAATTTAAAAATTTGTCTGACCTGCACCTTTGACAACCTTGGAATATGGTCCTCTCTCAATTAGTGCATCTCATCAATACACTTTACAGAAATCCCTTCTCCTGGGCTGGACCCTCAGCGATCCCCTGCAAATTATTGCCACAGCCTTTAAGCTGCCTTCCTAGTTTCCAGATTGTTTCTCATCCAAAGCTTCCTGCTGATTATTATTAATTTGCTTAACACTTGTAACAGGGCAATTATTCAGATATTAATTTGACTTTACTCTCTCTGCTGCTGGAGATGAGAAATAACTAGAGGTAGATTTTATGTCCAACCCCAAAAGCCTTTAGTGTTGAGCCTGGGCTGTTAGGTTAGCAATATATCTCTGTGAAGCAGGGCCATAAGCAGATACATGGAGGGAATCCTGAGCATATTCCATCATATCCAGTTTTTTATGAGAATAAGCTAATGGGAGTGGGGAGGTTAATGCTTAGGGTGAAGGAAGAAAGCAGAATTGGCTCAAAAATGAAGCAGTTATAGTGAGTTTCAGTAAGATGGTGGAAGGGTCAGAATTGACGGGGTTTTAGAGGGCCGTGGAGCTGTGCTCCACTCCCACCCTGTGCTCCAAATGACAAAAGGATCCATTATAGAATAAGCAAGGTGTCAACACACAAAATTCCAATCACCATGGTGTTGCAGGCACAGGGAAAGTGCGTGTCTCCACCCTGGGAACAAGAGGCTTTGAAAGGACCACAGAGGCACGAGCAGGAACAGGAACAGGAACAGCTGCTATGGACTAAAGACTAAGAGCATCCTTCTCTTTCTGCAATTTTTACATGAATCTCAGGGATACTGTAACCGTGCAGGAACTTTATTTATTTTATATGACCTCTTCTCCTTTCTTTCCTTTTGATTCAAACTGGCTTCACCCAGCACCTGACTCACCTGCCTCCTCTCCCTGGCATGTCCATTTCCTTAATTGTTAAGCACTCAGGACAATGAGCTTCCAACCAGCATCAAATAATCTTAGGAACAAAGCCTTAGGTCAGTTGACCCTGGAGACAGAATTTTGGTAAAACTAGAGCTAATACCTAGGCCTCAGTTGTGTTTTAGCTCCAGGCTCAGCAAAGTGGCAAAAACAGATGATGTGACACCATGGCTGACATCAGGACCACCTGCAATGACTAATGACTCCCTTGACCCTAGCCCTAACCAATCAGTGGAGACCGGTGACCCTAACTCTCTTAGTCACCTTGATTAATGGCTTTCCCCCCTATATGACCTATTGCCTGGAAGCCGTCAGGAAACCAAGTTTTTGAGCATTAGCAAACCTATGTCCAGGCCTTGGTCACTTCCTAAAAATACACTCTTACTTATTTTCTGCAAACTCCTGTTAGTGTCATATTGGGCTTTGTTGTGTGCATGCAAATGAACCCCTTTAGTACAGTGGCAATGCTCTCCCCACCAAAAGTATATATTGTGATATGATTGAGATACTATTTCTTGCCCCCTCTGGTAGACAGAGATCAAGTCTGACTTATCTGACTTAGAAAGTAACATTAGGTGAAGTTTTCCTCATTTGGATGACATACTCTAAATTCATGGCCATTACACACCATTCTCAGAATCACACTTTCCTGCCCAGAAACTCTCACAGACTCAGAGTATTTGCTATATTAAATCTAAGCCCTGTAGGTGAGTGTTCAGAGATCTCTAGAATTGATTTCTACCCTAGCTATCAAAATTAATTTCCTGCTTCTTCCAGATACCTACTCTCTGCTCTGTCGGCCTCACATCTTTACTGTAGCCCTAAGAGCCACTACTCACTCCTTGAACTCTGACAGTTCTTTATCCTGAGGCAACTCCAGAACACAAAATACACCACTACTTATACAGTCTAGAATTATTTGTGGTTACTCCATTTGGTTAGTGTTCTTAATGAGATTAAAAGCTCATTGGAGGCAAGAACCATGTCTTATGGTTCTGTTACTCTCAGGGTGTCTAGCAAGGGGCTAAGCACAGAAGAAAGACTTGTTAATTAATTGCACCATCTATACATGCTTCTCAGATGGAGTCGTGACTGAGTCTAGTATCTCATTCAAGATGAGAGCATACTATCATTCAGGATAATAAACTGACCAAAAAAATGTCATGGTAGAGATGTACAAAGACGACTGATTGGTGGTTTCACCTGCAAAGCAAGACTTAACTGCTTTAGCTCTGGACAGTGCCAGTTACTGTACCTGGGTGGTGACCATGGTTATCCCTGTGCTGAGAGACAACTGAAGCCCAAAAAAGGGATCAGAAGTTCAAATCCCCTAATAGTGAGACCTAAAGAATCAGGTCCTGAGCCTGTATTTTCTTCTCTCAGTGCTGCCATAATAATTACTAAATCAGGGGAAGTAAACACTTGCAGATATAACTAGAGGAACGACAGAAAGGAAAAGACCAGAGGCAAATCCAATAGATTATTTGGTCTCTTGTTTCACTTGGGGAAAGACAATAGGTTTAGAAGTCCCTTTTGTATTGCAGATGCTAAACCAGAGAATTATTATTGTTTACAGAGCTCATTTTTGTGGAGGACACCAAGGACATCTGTAAACTAGCAGACTACCGATATCTGGCAATGTCTAAGGCGTTACTAATTGCTTTTCAAACGTGCCCTAAAAAGCAGAACCAGGAATCTGACTCTGTCTTTTAGAAGACAGAAGCATTTAAAAGATGCAACCAAGTAACATATCGTCTCGATGTTGTAATTTAACCTTTATTAAAATACAGACAATAAAAATCTGTATTGCTTTGAATCTGCTTTTACTATAGCCACTGTATCAGAGGCATTCTGTGAGAAGGACCGGCTCTCACAGGTCTCCCTTTTCTGCTAACCTTTCTTGTTATAAAAGGCATAAGACAAGAACAGTCATTGATTGGGGAATTGAAGCTGTCCCATGAAAGATGAGTATGTCGACAGAAATGCCATCAGTTTCCCGACACGCAGGTCAAATATTCCTTAATTTCACTTGTGTCCAGGGACTGAATGCCCACCCTCGGACAAGGACAGCTAATATCACCTGCACTGGAAATCAGACCTGTGGAAATGTGTGGAAAGAGAACAGGCTGAGCCAAAGAACAGCAGTGCCTCCCTCAGACACGAAGAATCATGTCTAGCCAGGTTTCAAACACCAAATGAACTATATTTTCGATTTTACTGTCTGACATTTACCAGGCGGAAAAAGATACATAAGTAATGAGGCAAAAGGGCAGGATGAGCTGGGTATGTATTTTCCCATTACGTTAAGAAATGAGCCTAGCCAAAATTGCACTTAGAATTCAAAATTAAAAATGAATTAAATGAGTATGTTTCACATTTGTCAGAGCAGCCACAACAAATTCAACCATTCTTAATGTACACACATGCGGTTGATACTTTTTTATGTTTCGCTCTAACAATATCACCCACTCGTTTTCACTCCCTTACTCTACCCATTATTTTAGGTTGGTACGTAAACCCCGGCATCTGCCTGTCTCCTCCAACTCCGTTATTTTCTTAATAAGAACAGCTGTTGTCATGATCAACTATTTAATATTTGCTAGGCACAGTGTTAGGGCTGTACATGCATTATTCTACCATTAATCCTTTACAAAAATCCTATACAATAAGCATTCTGGCCATTGTTTTATGAAGATAAAGAAATTCAGCGAGGCCATGGAGCACATTAGGTGGCAGAGCGGCCTCCGGGGCCCAGAGTCAGATCTTTCTTCCTTTACAACCTCCCCTTCGGACCCCGCGCAGGTTCTGGCCCCTCCGATTGCTCAGTAAACCCCGGGGCCTCCTGAGTTTGCTTTCGCACATGAACAAAACAGCAGACAGAAGCATCCTTAACGTGCATGAGTGTGTGAGCAGATGACCCTCAGAGCTGTCACCTGGCTCTGCAGTAGCTGATACAGGTGCACACGGGCGCACACACACACACACACACACACACACGGGCGGGCAGTCACCTGTTTATAACACCCAATAGGGAACATTCGCCCCAAAGTGTGTGAGATTCTGATCCAAAATCTGTGAATAATGCTTGGTATTGAACAGACCTTGAATTTTCTGGCTTTTAAAACTCCAAACACGGGCTCTCTTTGGGGGATTTCCTTGTCCTGGGGTGGCTGGTGTGACGAGGAGTTCGGGTTGCCAGGGAATTAATTCTACACGAATGAAAACCACTATTTACTGTTGAAAGGTGCCTCTGTAGCCTGGCATGGCTCCAAGAGCTTAGACTTTCTTAATGCTGTATCCCATATAAAAAAAGAAGCTATCCCAGCACCTGTCTAAGGCGCTTAAAATGTCATTACCACCTGTAATTACATAGAGAGTCTAATTGCCACGGTTAAGGAATCAGGTTGGTACATACAGTTGGTGCATGTGTGTGTTGGCTATAAAAATTAGAACTGGAGAGGCATACATAGTGGGTGATCATTTGCCTCTTGGATAAAGCTCTGAAGCACAATTATAAATATAAAAATAATATGAATAAATGAATTTCACTGAAGTAATGGCGTTTTACAAGCTGTAGTTGGGTGTTTCTTCAGCTTCGAAAAGTTGGAGAAAATTATCCTTAAATAAAAAAACTTACATAATATATTGGAATAAAGAACAAATGGATGTAATAACCTTTTAGTGAAGATGTATTATATTTTCATGTTCATATGCAGACTTGACTCATGTTGCATAACAAAATAGGAGAATCCTCCACATGCACTGAGAAGCTTCTAGGAAAAGAAACGATGGTTGGATCCATGTGAATGTTGAAATCAGTGAAACAGAGCCCTCTAAACCTCTTGTAACATCCATCAAAGCAGTTTCATGAGTTACACTAAATTATGGTTCTTTTTCTTATAGATGGAGGGGTGATAAATGCAGAACTGTCTGCCAGCTTATTATACGGTCAGTAGCAGAGAAAGGAATGGAAAATGACAGGAATAAATAACATAATCTGATCAGTAAGTGGCACATAAAGACTTCTGAGGCTCTGCTTTGTATGGCAATCTCTGATCTCCTGGGAGCCACCTTGAAAAGATTGACTGTTGTTGGAGATAAGTTCAATTGTGTGAAGGACAGAAAGCATCGGTTTTTATACACGAGCTAGGTTTTGTCTTTACTGCTTGCCACAGGAAGTAAATTGACTCTGTATCATGGAATCTTTGATGTAAACTAAATTACCGTGACACCTGGAAAAATAGACAAGTTTTCTTAACCAAGTTACAACTTCTTCATGGGTAGAGTTAGTGACTATTTTCTTTTTCAAATAGCTGCAAATATTCACAAGTCTGGAGATACATAATAAATATTCTTTGCTGGATTTCTATATATATATATATATACATTGTATGACAATAAAAATAATTGTACACCTTGTCTCATGAAGAGTTCCTGGACTGGACACAGGCAATAATCTGACTTTTCAAAATAGAAATAAGTGGTAAATAGTAAAACCACACCTCCCCAATTCAATGCCAGTTGGTTCATTATCATAAATAAGCTTCTTGAAGTCCTTGTTTGTTTCTCCCTTGTATCCTTCACATTGTTATCATGGGTGAGACCTGCTCTCTTTAAAATTCTCTCTTCCCTTTTCTTAATGACACAATTTTCTCATGGTTCTCTGTCTTCAAACAATTATTTTCAGTCTTCTTCACAGACTCCTTTATACTTCACTCTCGTTTCAAACCTCCCTGGCCAATTTTCTACCCCTCTATAGTTGTAACCTCTATGCATATACCATGGGCTTTTGAATGTATGTCTCCCTCTGAGTTTCATCTCATGCTTGAAAAATATTTGTAACTGCTTGCTAGGCAGGTCCTCCTGATTTTCCAGATCCCGGTAAAAACCGGCCAACACTGAATTGATTCTTTATCTGTCCCATATTATATCTTCCTCTTAATCCAAGTTTTGATTCTTTACATCACTATTTATCCAAAAATATAAGCCAGGCTCCGCCTTTTCCCACCCTGTTCCAATCTAAGTTTCTGAAATCTGCATTGCTCCTTTCTCTGCAACCCATTGCTATTGTCTGGGTTCAGCACACCAGCATTCGCCTAAAGATTCTGGTGGTATCCTAACTAATCTTCCTGCTTCCAATTTTGGATTACCATCTTTATTCATCCACAGTTGTGAATCTGAGCATGTCACTGGTTTTCCATCTCACACCAGGCAAAACACAAACTAGTAAATCTGGCCACTGGTTTCTTCCTTGCCTTTCTCCCTCCACAATCTGCTGTCTCTCCATAAATCACATCCTGCATTTTACCCACATGTACATTCTTTTTCTCAAATGTCAAAAATGTTTTATTTCTTACCTGCTTGGCAAACTCATCTCTATCCTTTAAAATTCAGAACAAATATTCCTTCTCTTGATGTCTTCTTTCCAACCTATGTGTTGTGTTCCTTTGTGCTTCCACAGAACTACCTGCAGACATCTATTGTGGAACTTATCACACCATATTCAGATCATTTATTTATCAATAGACTGTAAGATCCTTAAGGCAAGGGTCCATTTCTTACCCAATTCTTCATCTTCCTAACTTAGCATAAGATCCACACATGGCAGGGCTCAATTACTACTAGGTGAATAAATAAATAAATACATACTGGTTGCTGCAACACTGTTATTGATTTGTAGTATATCATTAGATGGTTACTCAAAGGCCTGTCATATCCCTTCAGAGAGCTCTGTTGGCTAGAAGCAAATTGTTTGCATACACTTTCCTTTCGGAAAGAGAGCACTGGAAAGGGAAGTGCACCAAGTGTCATGTGCTTTTTTAAGCCATTCTTCTGATGGTCTTCTCTCATAAATATTTATGGAGAACTTCCTGCATGTAACAGAAATTGTGCTTAAAGCTGCACAGAAAGAGCTATATGATAATATGCAAGGTAATTTATGCACAGAAAGGTACTGTTACAAGTTAGTATGAGACAAATATTATACGAATATAAAAACTTAAGAGCTATAGGAGTTTAGAAAAAGAAGAGCAGGATGCACCCTGAGGAGGTCAGGAATGTGTTCATACCAGTGGTTACATCGAAGTTGAACCTTGATCAATAAAGTTGCCTTACCTGGACAGTGGTGGAAGGGTCTTCCAGATAAGGCAGTCCATGGGAGGAAAAAAGCAAACAGGTAACAAAGCCCAGTAGTGAATCTACAATAATATGCTCTCAATTGGATATTTGTAAACTGTGAGGAATATTGGGCCCGAACGCCGGGAAAGATATGAAGGCTAAGACTGCAAAGGCCTTCAATGCAGCCTGGATTTGAGTTTCTGGGGACTTTTAATGCTATAAACATGAAAATGACACCATAAACTTACCTTCTAGGACCTTTAATATGCCTTGTTTATAGTACATTTCAAAGTTAAAATAAATTATAAGCTATTACATTAGTCTATGATATAAAGTTAAAAATATCTTTGTTTAGGTGGTTTGTAAATAAACTTGAATTTATTCAATATAGACATACAACATTGGTTTTAAAAATACTTGCATAAGCCTTAGCCAGTTTGGCTCAGTGGGTAAAATGTTGGCCTGCAGACTGAAGGGCCCTGGGTTCAATTCTAGCCAAGGGCACTAAGCAGGCTTTATCCCCGCCCTGGTCAGGGCAACCAATCAATATGTTTCTCTCTCTCTCTCTCCCTTCCACTCTGAAAAATCAATGGAAAAAAATATCCTCGGGTGAAGATAAAAAACACACACACTTGCATAACGTTTAAGAAATGTAAGAAAAGGTCTTGCCTTGTTCCTGTCACAGAGTAAGAATTAAATATATGATAGCTCTCCAAAGTCTGCTAAAACTGTGCATATAGTAATTTCTCTTGCACCCTGTAGTTCTGCATTGTTCTTGATAACCAACTCTTACAGAGCAGCAGGCCCACAGTGAACAAATCCTTATCACCGGGTAGTGGCTAACGCAAAATTCCGCACAAATAAAACAAAACAGCTTTAATTGCATTGTCCGATTAAGTTCAACTTTTTTTCTTTTAACCAATTTGCTTCATTTGTTAAATGTCTCTCTTTGTGTTTGCAAGTAACAAAAAGATGTGGAATATTATCAATAGCTTGGATTTAGAGAGTTCTTCCGTATTTCAGTTCTGTGACCTTGGACAAGTGTCTGGTGTGTATCAGTTCCTCAGCCAACTTTAGCACCATTGCTCTTCCTCTCTCTAAGCATTTTACTGTATACTGTGTGAAATATTTTTGCATTTTATAAGCTTATATGTCTATAAGAAATGTAAATTTAATTTTTAAGCCTTTTATTTGTGTAACCACTAGATTGACTAAAAAATCATGACCGAATTATAAAACCTTATATTTTTCCTCCAGGTATTCCTAAATTGAGAGGTTAGTTATATATTTAACAGAAGCAACAGCATATTTAAATTTCTCTTCCTGCAACCTCTTAACAATGCAGAAGTTAATGTTGCATTTCTCAAGAATAGGAACTTTAAATTTCAAAAGATTAAAAGAACAAATACCTGTATAGTACTTAGAATAATGACTGGTACATAGAAAACACTAGAGAAAGATTTGCTGTTATTATCATCATTACTTATATGAGACAATTCATATTCCTTCAGAGGCCTCAGAGAAATCAGCTATTTCCTTGTGTTTACGTGTAGGTTTAAATGTTCCAGAAGTAGGTTCTGGGTCAGAGGCCGGATTGTAAAAACTACTGTTATGAGATATGATCTATTAGTGATATTCAAGTTAAACTAGCCTTGATATAAGGCTGGAGCAGGTCCCCTAAGATGAAATAAAAGTAAATGTAAGGCAACGGTCTCAAGCACGTGTGTTTGAGAACTTGAAACAAGGTAGTCTTTCTGCTCTTGTGGACTGTGATCAAATCAGTGCCCCTGTGCTCTGCCCACTGGGCAGGGTCAGCACCCCAAGGTCAGGGCAATGACAAGTGATCAATTGAAATCGCAGTATCCTAGCTCTCTGTAGTCCCAGTCCCGAGACTCCTTACACAGGGAGCCAGGAGAGTTTGCCAGGAGACGTCTCACATTCATTGTTCTTTCCATGCAGCAATATGGACTAGGGCTGGAGCAGGTGCAGCCACACGGGTTATCTGGTTGTAATTCCACTTGGATTATATAGAATTCAGTAAGAATGATTTCTAGCCAGGAATATGTACAAAAATGATTTGTAATAACTCAGGAATGAGAACAAAAGTAAAAGTACTTAATTGCTATAATTATGGACAAAATGGATGTATTTGTGTGTGTATATGTGCACTATATATATATATATATATATATATATATATATAAATTTATACATACATAATTTACCCATATTCCCTATGAAAGCATTTTACATATATTTAATTAAAACATTTTAAATGACTGGAAAACTTTTTTATTATTCAATGATTATGTTTATTTCAGGTGTTTTTAAACGAAGATTTTTTTCACTAACTTATCTTTAAATTTTAATCCTATTGTATCCAAAAATATTGTTTTTCTTTAAGAAGCCTGTTGGTGATGAACAGGGAAATGTACACCTAAAAATAATTGTGTTGTTATTTCATGGCTCCGAAGCCATTGAGCTCCGGAGAATTTGCCTGCCAGTCCCGCTTAGCCCTCGGCATCATTAATAACCTCTCTGCGCACCATTTCTGTCCTACGCCGCCTTTTATCTCCTTATCTCAAACACACAGCAAACATTCATTTTCCACAGCGGCTTGGTGAAAGCAAGCATTATTATCCACAGTGTTATAAACGAGCAAGGGGAGCGGGAATGACTACCCAAGGGGACTCACAGAGGGAGGCACAGCACAGAACACACCTCAACTGCCAGAAGCTGGCCTGGAGATGAACTACCACTCGCATGTTACATTAAATCAGGCTTCATTTCCATGTGCTAATTTAAAATTTGAGAAGCCATCTTCAATTTTTTTTTCCTAATGAAGCTTCTTCCTTTCCAATTCACCTTGCCAGGTGAAGTTTTAGAGTTTGGGAGCATATTTCAGTAAAGAAAATATACAAAATGTGTGTGATGTGTAATTACTGCCTGTGCTTCTTCCCCATCCATTCCCTTTCCGTGCTGGCTTCATAATCCCACACTCAATATTCCTCTGATAACATTTTCATCTCCTAATCACCGGACACAGTCGTTTTCTCAGTTGTCACTATGAGCATGAAAGGTGTCTAAAGTGTAAGGCTGGGACTGTATCATTTTGGACTTAGAAATTGTGTATGGAATTTTGGACTTGACTTTGAGAGTCAGTGGAGCCTGGGTGGTGTGGCTCAGTGGCTGAGCGCCGACCCATGAATCAAGAGGCCCCCAGTTCGATTCCGAGTCAGGGCACATGCCCGGGTTGTGGGCTCAATCCCCAGTGTGGGTCTTGCAGGAGGCAGTAGATCAATGTCTCTCTCTCACTGATGTTTCTATCTCTCTCTCTCTCCCTCTCCTTTCCTCTCACTCTAAAATCAATAAAAAACATGTTGAAGGATTATACACAGGAGATGTGCAATACCAGAAATAAGTTTTTAAAAGATCACTTCAGCTTTGTGCAGAATTGGCTGGCATGGATGTGAAGAGAACAGTTGGGAGGCAATTGTGGAGGCTACAGGAACGAAGTTGATGTTGAAGTGCATAAAATTTGCATAGGAGATGTAAAGAAATATTTAAGAGACAACCATTACTTAACTTAGAGATTTACTGAAGATGAGGTACCAGAGAGAGGAGTTATAAAAGACAAGCCGAGGCTTCTGAAAACAAAACAAAAAATGATTTAAGATTTGAGACTGTGATTTCAAGCAAGCAAACAAAATCTCCATGAGCCAACTGTACAGTAAGTTAACTCTATGGCAAAGATGCTGGCCTGCGCACGCCTCCTGCAATCCATGCCCCACTTTGAGCCTTTGCTCAGAATGCCTTTGTTATAGTAGGCAGCTAGTTATTAACAAAAGGAAGGGAGCAAACACCTGATTAAGCCTGATTAGCTAGGAAGGGGCAGTTTCACAGTCACTCCAGGGAATAGCTGGCATCATTCTGCCAAAAGGAGTAACATCCTGACGGAGTGGGAAGGAATGTCAGGCTTTGCAATCACCCAGCGAACAACCGCACCATTCTGCAGAACTAAGGAGGACGGGGAAGATGGTGCGGGGAATCCTTTTCCTAAGCCATGCACAGTGGAAGCCAGATGACGGAGCAGAACTATGAGCCTATGAGCCGTGCACAGTAGGAGCCAAAGGCAACCACAAGGGTGGAGGAGACAACCCTGGGGAAATCAGGGCAAAAACCTGATAGGAAAAGGGCGTGAGACCCGGAAAATCCAGGAAAGGAATTAGGGGAAGGGCACTAGCACAGCCCTGGCAAAAGCCAGGAAAGAGCCTGGGTAGTTTGAAAGGAAGCCTGCCCCTTCCCAAACCCAAGGAAACATAATTCAACCTTAACAAAGGCCTGTCTCCATGTGGCAGTCTCATGGCCCGGGAGACGTCAAGCCTAGACAGGGACGTACAGAATGGAAATGAGGCATAGAGAAGTTAAGTAATTTGCCCAAGGTCACACAGCTAAGAATTTTGATGCCAGCCAGGAGCAGAGACTGAGCGGGACTACTGCAGATCCCGTGCCAGGGATAAAGGCATCACAGCTCTGGACCCTGATCTTTCTGACCCCAAAGTGAGACTTCTGTAGCCAGGCAGAGCTGAGCCACCTGGCTGTGGAGGGGACGCCAGCTGCGGTGTACCGGGGGCAGACAGGAATCTCAGCCAGCGTCTGCTGCCGGGCCCGCCAGGGAAGCGCCTCACGGTGCTCTAATAAATCTCGGCACTGTCACTCAAATCCTCCTTCCTGAGTGTCCCTGAAACGCTTCTCCATGACGCTGCAAGAACCCGTTTCCCCTAGTGACACCTTTATACAGTAGACAAAATATCAGATTGCCGTATTTTTTCCTTCCCAAAAAAACACGGCTGAGCCCTCTCCCTGTTTCTCATTACGGTGCAGGATCAAGGTGAAAAGGGGACCCCACGTGGAACTTCACATCCGCAAGCTCTGCCTCAACATCTGTGTGGGGGAGAGTGGAGACAGCCCGACCCGGCAGCCAGGGTCCTGGAGCAGCTCGCAGGCCAGACCCCTGTGTTCTCCAAAGCCAGATGCACCGGCAGATCCTTTGGCATCAGGAGAGATGAAAAGATTACCTTTCACTGCACAGTCCATGGGGCCAAGGCAGAAGCAATCTTGCAGAGAGGTCTAAAGGTGCGAGAGTACGAATTATGAAAGAATAACTTCTCAGATACTGGAAACTTTGGTTTTGGGATCTAGGAACACATCGATGTGGGGATCAAATACGACCCGAACATTGGTACCCACGGCCTGGTCTTCTATGTGGTGCGGGGTAGGCCAGGCTTCAGCATCGCAGACAAGAGACGTAGGTCAGGCTGCACTGGGGCCAAGCACAGGCTCGGCAAAGAGGAGGCCATGCGCTGGTTCCAGCACAAGTATGATGGGATCATCCTTTCTGGCAAATAAATTCTCGTATCTATCCAAAAGGCCAAAAAAATATTTTCAGTGGAATGTGAAAAAAAAAAATAACCAAAAGAAATTTGACAATTCAGAATCAGTGATATAGAAAGAGAGGTATCGATGAGTGATGGGGCGGGTACTTTCAGTGTTGGTGTTTTAATTCACATCTGTGACACTGAGTTAACCAATGGTAACCTATGTAATGTGTGGTACTGTATGGGCTCAGGATACATTTCTTACAACTTTTGGTGGCAATAAGAATGTTATAGTAGGATTACATTGAATATATTCTAAGTGCCAATTTGTAAATCCCTTCTCTTATGTTCAGTTAAGCTATTCTTAGTTTCCCAATCACACTTTTCAGTTAGGAACAAGAAGCGTGAGCCCATGATTTTCGAGAGAGTAGATAAACTTAAAAAAACAAAACCTAATTCATTGGGCATATATGAAAGCTATATCAGCCTAGTAAATTTGTAGGTTTAATTTTATCTTGCTTTCTTTCAAACTGTCAACATCATCATAACAACTTGACATTATTCTCAGCTTTTAGTATATTCACATTGCTATAAAATTCCCCAGTGCTTGCTATAAAATTCTACCAGGTAATGGCTCCTTGAGGACCCATATTACAGGCTTGAGGAATCCTACAATTTCCCTCAATTAAAACTAGACCTTCCCAAGTCTTACTTGCTCAAGGTTCTCTTTTCACAATGTGTGGCAATTAGAAAAAGGTAAATCTTAAGATTAGAAAAAAATCAATACAATTTAAAATTACATTACTAGTGATTCTGAGTGCATCTATTGCTAAAAATTGAAAATATGACAGCAAGTAGATAGTAAAGATATTGTAGAAAGGACAGTGTGTTTTGGTTTAAAATAGATAATTTAGATACATTATTAGTGTGTGTGTATTTTTGTTGTTGTTGTATGGATGTTATTGGTATTGGCATGGTTAAGCTATCACTGAACAATTAAGAATTTAAAGAATGAAGCCACAGCCTTGATAGACAGAATGAGTTGAATGAGTGTCTCTAAGGGCTCATCAATAAAGTCCTACTGATTATATTTGAGATGTGTGCTTATCTTTGAAACAGAAACTACCCTTATTCTTGATAAATAAAATCTTAGACAGTGGATGTGTAATGTCCATACAACATGGATATTAAAGAAGAAGAAATTCCTGTGAGATGCTTGTGAAGTATGACCGACCCATTAGAGTGATCTCACTTTTCTGAAAATCAGAAAGCAGGATATTAAGAGGCTTGCAACCTCATGGTAATAAACCATCCAGGTTGCCTTATCAGCTAGGTTGTAATTAACTTCTTAAACTCACTTTAATTCTGTCTTACTATTTTGCAAAGTGATCATATTTGGTATTCACCCTCTCTTAGATGTGCCAAAGTAAATAAGCCTTTTTGTTCATTATTGGAGAATGTTATAAACCCTAAGAGACAAAAATAAATGTGACAGCAATGCTTCAACTGGAAACACCCTCAAGTGAAGATAAGATGGAAGTATTCAGGCATGAGTGCTGTTGGTATATCTCCTCTACTTATGAGAAAGTTTGAAGTTTCTGAGCTTTATATTATAAGAATCGGTGATAGGAGCTTCTGTGTTCCACCTGGATTTGGTACCTGTGATAAATTCCAGTAAAGCTTTCTTCCCTGATTGACAGAGAAGGCACTTTGCTGAGCTGGAGTTACCTAGTTAATTATTTTCTAGGAGCTGTGATCTAAAAACTCAGTTGGGTTTACTTTTAATTTGCTCAATTTCAGTGAAACCAAAATACCTACTGATTTCACTGTCACCTCCTACCTCCTTTGTTCTTTTCTGAAAAGAGCTGGAGACTGAGCTCTAAGAGAATCACAAACGAGTGCATTTTTATGCTTTTTTGTTGGTGTGGTAAACTTCCTGTGATTTTTTTTTAAATAGTTTGTTGATACTGTTTACTTTGTAAAGAATAAAGTATAACTTCTGGAACGCTGGTCAAGAAGAAAACCACAGACTCACCCTAGAACTGTCACTGTCTGCTCTACTGAACTTCTCTCACTACCTCCAAAGCACCATTGTCCCTGCTCACTTCCAGGGCTTGGCAAACACCATTGCCTCCACTCCCTCCCTTCTTAGATACCTTTGCTCATCCTTCAAGTTCAGCTAATAGAAAACTTAGCTTCAAAGTTACATGCATCATCATTTAAAAGCACCTCTTTTAATCTTCTAAAGTAGATTCTATTTGTATTAGTTTCCCAAAGCTGCTATAACAAAGTACCACAAACTCGGCTTAAAATAACAGAATTTTTTTCTCTCACAGTTCTGCAGGTCACAAATCCAAAACCAAGGTATCAGCAGGGCCACACTCTCTACAGCAGCCCTGCGGGAGAACCTGTTCCTCCCTCTTCCAGCTTCTGGCAGCTGCCAGCGCTCCTTGGCTTGTGCTGTGTCTCGCTCTGGTCGCTATTTACATTGCCGCCTTCTCTGGGTGTCTCTCCCATCGCCCCCGCTGCTTCTCACAGAGATTGCAAATAGAATTCATGTGGATAATCCAGGATATGCTACTTCTCTAGAGATCTTTCACTTAATTTAATCACATGTTTTTGCCATATAAGGTAATATCTACTCTTTGGCCATGTAAGACAATATTAACAAGTTTTGAGCATTAGGACAAGAACATATATTTTCGGGGGCCACCAGCAGGCTCACTACATTACTAATATCTTAATTTTAAAGATAAGGGAACTAATATTAGAAAACTGCGTTAACATGCCCGAGACCACACAACTAGTAAAATGGTGAGCCCAGAATTGAACCAACATCTTTTTAACTTCGAGTCCAAGCCCTTACCTACTGGATGTGATTCCCCTCACCTCGAGGCGGATGTAGATGGCCTTCTCAGTGCTCCCTGTGCTCACCTTTCTTGATTCTTACACACTGAAGTGTGTGTGCCTGATTACTTCTATGTCTTCTCACTACACTGTCAGCTAATGAGCCACGTCTGTGCTCTGGCTCCCTGGTGCCCAGCACAATGTCCGACACAAAGCAGGTGCTCAACAGGCAGTAGATGCATTTCTTCATTGTAACCAAGGAGCCCGAAAGAAAGTTGTTTCAAAAAGCACGACGTAGTCTTTTAAGTCATGCTCTTTCTGCTATTGAACTGCATTGCATTTCACTATATTATCCTTAAATAGGGTGTGTTTTTTTCCCTGCTACCTTTATTGTGGCATTTAAATGAATATAGTACATTACAAATAAGCTCATTCATAGACAATCTCTTTGATTCTCTAATATTATTTTTTGAAAACAATATAGAGTCCTGAGTATGTAACCTTTTCTCAGTCTTCTAATAAGTATTTGGTATTCTTTTACATTTAATTTACATTGACTATACAATTATCAGAATAATTACTTCACTATAACAGAGTCAGCTTGGTGCTTTCAAATACAAAAAAAAAAGCATGTTTAAAATGATAGATATTGAAGTCTTTATTTTAGTGTCATCAAAAACCTGCTTGTTAATCAGATTTTATTATTTTTATATTCATATTTAATCTGCAGGATGAAGAAGAAAAAACTATATTTTAACAGAACAAAACACAGGCCCGTTTCAGCATTGACTTCTTTTTGAAAAGACTGGCCATTTGGTTTGTCAGTTTGTTTCACGATCTGGAAATGGCATCTGTATATTCTAGACACATCAAAACATGAGATGAGTGAAAGGATTAGACCATGGGCAGTCATGGAACATATTCACACTCCATGCTTCCTTTCTAGAAGACATATTCAAGTAATTTTTAAAAATCAGCTGACTAAAAATCCAGTATTCCTAATAAAAATAACTATTTAAGGGAACGGGCTGCCATAACATGCATGTGTAAAATAATTTATAGTGAAGAATGGTAAGAAGTCTCAAGCTATAGAGAAAATAAACTTTAGGAAAATGTTCAGATGGCAATGCAAGAACACTAGATGAGATTTACATTTAAAAAAACACATTTTCTTCTAGATTTCTTATCTATTAAGAGAAAGTTTCCATAGTATGATTATCCAAAACTTGCATACATAATATGAATTTTTAATAGTCCTATTCAGATACCAACACATTCACACAGTTAAAATGTAATTATTTATCAAGATGTTTGATCTACTTGATACAAAAGAGCATATCTTTTAAAAATGTTTTTATTGATTTGAGAGAGGAAGGGAGAGAGAGAAAGAGACAGAGAGAAAGAAACATAGATGTGAGGGAGAAACAACGATTGGTTCCTCCTGCACACACCAAGGATCTTGGATGGAACTGCACCCTGCTTATGTGCCCTGACTGGGAATCCAGCCAGTGACCTTTCAGTGGAAGGGACTATGCCCAACCAACTGAGGCTTGCTGGCCAGGGCAAAAGAGCAAAGTTTTGAAGCTACTTCCAATATTTTCAAGAATCCAATATGAGATTTCCAGTTTTGGTAACATGTTTATGATATCTCAGTAAGTAAAGGACCATGCATGTGAAGGGACAGTTACCGCAAAAAGCACTTTCCTTAAAATCAAAGACCCTAAGTTCCTATCTTTGAATCAAGCCAGTTATGTGAATTTAATCAAGTTCTTTAAACCCTTCATGCCTCATTGTTTTAAAATCATAAAGTTGAAGAAAGACTCCAAGCTTATCTTGTCAACTACCAACCTAATCTCTGACCATCAACAGGGGTTCAAAACTAAAATGTCTTCAATGGTTAAGCAAGTGACATAAATGTACGGAAAGTGTGTGATGGCTTTGTGAAATAAAATAACAAGAGATGGGAACATTAGCTAATTCAAATTTGCATGTTTTGCCCGATTGTTGTTCAATATGAAATTTCAAACATTGTGGCTAAATACTTCCACTGCTCTATAACATTTTGATTGGTCATTTTGCAGTGTGCAAGGAAATAAAACAATCCTGTTTGCTATTCAATTTTTTTTTAATGGCTACATGAAACAAAAAGAGGGAACGATCTGCCATTCAAAGTAGCTGAAATCTTTTAATACAACAAAAGCGTTAAATTAAGTAGGCTCTAGAGTACTCCTGTATCTAGAGTTCTGTTTTCTAGACCATTGTTATTCCATCAGCGTCAGCACCACTGAGAACCTGTTATGTGTACAGTAGTCCCCCTTTATCCACGATTTCACTTTCCATGATTTCAGCTACCTGCAGTAAACTCC
The DNA here is from genome assembly GCF_054644295.1 of Miniopterus natalensis. Lineage (NCBI taxonomy): Eukaryota > Metazoa > Chordata > Mammalia > Chiroptera > Miniopteridae > Miniopterus > Miniopterus natalensis. The sequence goes on from NC_142088.1 coordinate 65,202,713, forward strand.
AGTCCAAAAATACTAAGTGGAAAATTCCAGAAATGAAGAATTAATCATTTTAAATTCCACACAGCTCTGGGAAGTGGGATGAAACCTCAAAGTTTCCTGTTCCTGCCTTCCTCCCACCCCAGGACATAAATCATCCCTTTGTCCAGTGTATCCATTCTGTATTGTATATGCATTGGGCCCAGTGGTCACTGAGTTATCAGATGGATTGGGCCTCAGTTATCAGATGGATTACCACAGAGAAAAAGTCAATATTTACATAACTTTCATTACAGTATATTATTATAATTATTCTATTTTATGATTAGTTATTACTTTTAATATCTTACTATGCCAGTTGTTAAACTTTATCATAGGTATGTTTAGGCGTTGGCAAAAGTAAGTCAAGTAAGTCTATAGTTGTGAGTATGTGAGTATGTGAAAGTTTATTTTTGTACTATTTTTTATTATTGTATTATTTATTATTATTAACCTACTTTTGCCCATGCCTGTATGCATAGGAAAAAACCATAGTATATATAGTGTTTGGTACTATCTGTGTTTTCAAGCATCTACTGAGGGTCTTGAAACTTATCCTTGCAGGTAAGGGGGGAAGGACAATGCAAATGAAAAACATGAGGCCACCCCCCAGGCCATCTGAATCAGAACTGCATTTTTAATGAGATCCCCAGATGATCTGCATGCACTTCCAAATTTGAGGACCCTTGTATTTGAAGATGTAATACAAAAAAAATTAGACTTAACTGGAGAAATGTCATTTATTAGTATTTGCATAAAGAATTGAGAAATGAGGCTCTTTGTAAAATTTATGGAATCTTTGTTACTTCCAGATTTTGAAATTATTTTTATGGAGTCTTGCCTTTCTGGTGTGGACTAAGCACATTTTCTCCAAAAGCAAAGGGAATGGACTACCTGACCTCTTAGTCTGAATCCAGCCCTGCATTCTTAGGATCACTTGTGTTAGCTTTAAACCCAGTGTTGTTTTAAATGGCTGCATTCACAGAATGGATTTCAATTTCTTCCTTTCCTTGAGAAAATGAACAAAGGTGGAAAGTTCAGCTTTCATTTACACATACAATTTAAGCCGAACACTCCACAGCACTATTAGTTTTAAGGAGAAACATTTTCCAAGTAATGCAGATAAAATTGAATATTCTAGGAAAATATGAATTCAGGCTATTGATGAAATGAGTACATTTTTATCCATTAGTCAGTTATAAGCCTAAAATATCTGTGTTAGCATGCTTTCTCAATTCCGAATTTCTTAGGATGATTTTGTGCATACATTTCCAGATCCTTGGCAGAGAAATCTTTTCAGGTACTTCTGAAATACATTCTTTCAACATTCAGTACAAGATAAGTCTTGACTATTCCCTGTTAAAAAATACGAAGCACACGGTCTTATTTTAAGCATCCACTGAGGACTTACCCAATTCTATGTAAATTATCATCTCATTTAATTGTTTAGGACTAAATTTTCAAATGTATTATTATATGTCATGAATTATTTTAAGCATGCCATTTTCATATATGAACCCCCATTTTGCAGCATAGTGCTTGAGATGATATGCATAAGAGTGTCTTAAAGTAAATAAAGATAGCCCACGAGCCCACTTCTCTCCCCTGTTTAGAAATACATCTTATTTCTAAATAAGAGGGAGTTGGGGAAATGGATGAAGGGGGTCAAAAGTTACAAACTTCCAGTTCTAAGATAAATAAGTTCTGGGATGTAATGTACAGCAGTTAATGTGGTTAACAATACTGTATTGTATATTTAAAAGTTGCTAAGAGAGTAGATGTTAAAAGTTTGCATCACAAGAAAAATATTGCAACTTTGTGAGGTGATGGTTATGTTAACTAAAGGAATTGTGGTAACCATTCTTCAGTATGCACATATATCAAATTATTGTCTTGTATACCGTAGACTTACACAATGTTATGTCATGTTATCTCAATAAAGCTGGGAGAGAAAACAAGAATCTATCTTATTATTAGTATGTTGACTGTATTGGAAAGTGAGCCTCACCCTGGTAGTAAAACTGAGTGGTGACTAATTACCAAATAAAAAGTAAATCCAATCAAGATGCTCAATCATTATTTATATAATTGTAACTTCTAGAAAATCCTCTAAGTACCCAAACAGGACAGTTGCATGTGGATGCCGTCCTTATTAGGAATTGTCTAGTAGCCAATTGGAAAGCTGGCCTTTTGACCTTGCAGGCCGTTAACATTTTCTTCTCTGTTACCATCTGCTTATACCAGCAGAAGGAATGATACTTATTACTCCCCAATTTTCTCTACTGTAAACTTCCTTGATCAACAGTTTATTGAGCATTGAGGAGGAGATATGAAAATTATTACTTATGAAAGTGATAGTGAAATTGTAGGACAGCATTATCTTTTTATGGAAAGATTGCTATTGGTCAGAAAGCTAATTTTAGGACAGAAAAAAAACTTTAGCTTTGGTCATTCTAAAGAGGAAACAGTTTTTGTTAAGTAAAAAAAAAATAATTTGACGTGAGTCTCTCAAACAGTACACATATTTCTGCATTCTTATTTGAAAATGAAGAGAAAATAGATAATGAAATAGTCACTTGTCTCCATTTAAACCTAAAGTGTCCAGGAAATGCAATCCTGTACACACATAGGCTTTATATTGAGAATTGTGAAAATCCTGGTCACCTACTTAAGTTTCCCCATCTTTGTACCTATCAGGTGTTTTGTTAAGTGAGAAAGAGAAGGGGAAAGTGTGCCATGAGTGACAATCCATACAAGGTGCATAGTCTAGAGTTAGCTATAAAAATAATGCGGTTTTAAAAAATTCATGCACTCACTGTGTGTTAGCATGAACATAATGAACGATTCAGTTACTTTTACTAGAATGCTAATTGCTTTAAATTAACAATGCTGTTATGGGTTAAATTATGGGTTAAATTGTGTCCCCCAAAAGATATAGGTTGAAGTCCTAACCCAGTACCTCAGAATGTGATATTTGGAAATAGGGTCTTTACAGGTAAACAAGTTAAAATGAGTTCATTAGGCTGGGCTTTAATTCAATATGATTACTTTCCTGAAAAAAAGGAAAAGTTTGGACACAGAGACAGACATTCATAGAAAGAAGACCATGTGAAGACACACAGGGAGATTTCCATGTAAAGATGAAGAGAGAATGGAGTGATGCATCTATAAGCAAAGGAAAACCAAAGATTGCCAGCAAACCCTCAGACTCTGGTGAGAGGCATAGTCCCTCACAACCTTCAGAAGAAACTAACCCTTCTGACATCTAACATTATCTATAGAACTGTGAGATGATATACATCTGTTGTTTAAGACATCTAGTTTGTGGTACTTTTTTATGGCATCCTTTGGAAACTAGTACAGATGTACTCTCTCACACTATTATTACAGCATTAAGCTGGATCTTTGGGTAAACAGGAAAATATTGAAATATAAATTTATAAATGAATAAGTGGTAGTTTTTGAGAAACCAAAAATATATATGAAAAAAATTTTAACTGCCTAGTTGTCATTTTGACAAAAAATTTTGTTTTAGAACTTCATAACATTTCCTGAGGGTGGCATGAATATACTGTAAATGCCCTATTCTAGTAGACCTACTGAAAGACATTAAGACTTTTTTTTAATGCTGCATAATGTTGATAATTTGTGAAGATTCGATATGTGCAATAGATCTTACCCAAGGCAGTGGCGGTCCTGCAAGCTTTTTCCATGTGTTATATAAATGTTAAAAATCCATGAAAATAATACTTTTTAGAGAAATTTCTTTAATATTATACTGAGTAGGCTATTGCTATGCATGAAACACAATTGGTAGGTAGGCTAGATTATACTTCAGGAAGAGACAGCTCCCAAATCTAAATGGTATAACCCACCAGAGGGCCATTTCTTCTTATGCAACAGGTCCTCCATGGATCAAGTGGAGGTGATGCACCAGGTGTCTTCACTTCTGGACCAAGGCCCGCAGAAAAGCCACCATCTGAATTTACCTCGAGGGGGGAAGTGTACACTGGAGTGTGTGTCCTCTGACAATTAAATGCTCTGGCCTGAAACCTGTCATTATTGTTTATAAGCAATTGCCAGAACTAACCATTTGTTCCCACTCAAATGAGGCAGTAAGGAAATGCAGTCTACCCTTGCTTAGAAAGCAGAGATTGGAAATATTTGGTAAGCTGCACTAATAGCTGTTAAAATGGCAGTATTCCATTTTCATGCATTTGTGTATGTATTACACAACTGTAATACCCAGCCAAGATTATATAATTGGTAACAGGTGGTTCTGGGATTTGGATGCTGATCTGATCTGCTTAACTCAAAAGTTTATAACAAAGATGCTATAATGTGTTTCTAAAGATTTTTTCTCAAGATCTGAACTTTTCTATGAAAATCAAATTTAAGTTGCAGTAGAAATAGAAAGAAAATTATTGAAAAATGAACTGTGAAAAATGGGATGAGTATACTTGTGAAAAAATGAAATTCTACATTTATTGAAACATCATTTGGTTTAATTTTCACAATGTGACTGTTTTTACATTTGACGTTTTATGTGTACAATATATTTCATTCTTTTACTCTATACAAGAAGAATGCTTTCCCCCCTAAAATCACATTCTATACCCCACAATATTCTACGATGATATTGCTTATTTCTATAAAGCAAGTGGCTCCCTACAGTATTACTTTCAGATGAAATCATATCATATCTCATAAAATGAGCCAAGCAGGGGTTATGCACAAATGAGATCTCCAAGGAAAATCTAGATACTGAAAGAAAGTACTTTCAGGGACTCAATAAATAACATTTGGAGGTGATTAAATAATAACAACAAAGCACACTTCACTCTTAGCAAGCTTTTAAAATTCAACATCACAGTACTTATATTAAATGAAATTAAACCAAAACCATAAGCTGTAACAATCTTTGTGTTCAGTTCCATTTGTATAAGTTATGAAAACTTCAGAAACAATCTATATTTTTAAAATAAAATAATATTGTTATTTTGTTTTACATTAATTTCTTACTTTTTCCTTCAGGATTTTCTCCCCTTCATGTTTGCTAGTAGAGTATTTCTCTTTCCTGCTCTCCATTTACAAGTGAATTAAGAACTAGTCTATAGACAGATACCTAATCTACACTACAAATGCTTTTTTTATTAAATTATATAAATACATAAGTTAATGCAATGTTATGTGAGGACAGTTTTTAAGTCATGCTGTACAGAGGCATTTAGATTTGTTTTTAAAATTGCCTGAATACAGCCTGGTCAGCGCTGCTCAGTGGTAGAGCGTCGACCTATGAACCAGGAGGTCACGGTTCGATTCCCGGTCAGGGCACAGGCTAGATCCCCAGTGGGGGGCATGCAGGAGGCAGCTGATCAATGACTCTCTCATCATTGATGTTTCTATCTCTCTCTCCCTCTCCCTCCTCTCTCTGAAATCAATAAAAACATATAAAAAAATTTAAATTGCTTGAATACAGGAATGGGAAAGTCTAGTTCAGAAGATTTGTGCTCAATATGAGAGGACTTGTATAAAATTACAATTATCCAACAACATAGATAGGAATGAGCTCCAAAATCTCAGAAAGGCCTTAAACAAAGACAAAGCACATCTGTGGAATCATAGGTGAAGGGATCATGAGAGGGCACTGACCAAATGACATGCAAGTTGTTTCCAATCTAAGATTCACTGGTTCCGTTAATAAATGCAATGTAAATACTCAGTAAACACCATTCAGAGTGTCTCATGACTCAGCAGCCATGCAAGAAAAGACCTAATCAATTCCAAGATGTTCTATGAGATTAAGGGGCAGAGGTGGTTAGCAAATGAGGTGCTATCTGTATAGTTTAGATCTAACAATGCCTTGAAAAACACTTATATTTGAAATGAGGTTTTAAACACTCTGAATCTCTACATTAGAAAACAAAAAAGGGATCAAGCTGAAGTGTGTCAGGGGTTGGGGGGAGGTGTCACATTAAATGAGAAAAGGCAAGAAATAGAGAAGTCAGATTTCTGAAGTTGGGAAAAGGGACATCCTACCCTATCATCAGGTAAGAGATTCCTGAAAGGTAATAAAAAAAAGATTAAAAAGCCCTTTCCAAAGACTGAGCTCATACCAGCTCCCTAGGGAAGGGAGAAAGGGACTTCGCTATTATCAAGGTAAGTTTGAACATCTCAGGCACTTAGCTAGCACCCTCCTGGGCCTAACAGATCAAATCAAGTGCATTAAATACTTAAGTTTTAAAGCTGCCTCCGTTTGATCCTCTAAATGTGTGGATTTTAGTGGTGGCTTGACAAAGTTCATTCAATAGTTCCTAGGGGTAGTCAGATACACAAAGTACATAAATTTATTCTTATTATTCACAATTTAAAGTACCTAAGTATCTCTCAAATAAATGCACTTGCACTCTGGTATTTTAAAAACAGCTTAGAAAAAAAAAGACATTTATATAATTTTAAGTCAAGTCAAAGCAAATTCCTGAGGACTATAAGTGTAGATATTCTGGTAAAAAATCAAAGGAAACCTCAGCATATTATTGATAAATGACACGGTGCCTTCCATTTCAAAGATACAGACTTCAGTACAAAGGACGTCGGAATAAGTATAGAAAGAGATCAATTTGCTCACTATTTTAATTGATTCACTTCCTTTTGACATTTATCAGTGTCAGCAACAGTGTACTAGGATAACAGAGGAAAGCCAAAGAAAAGTTACCTATTAAATCAATTGGACCATATAAAAGTAATAGATAAAAACACCTCTGGCAAATCGCTTCTTTCTCTCCTCTCTCTCTTTCCCCCTAAATGATTGGGTGTTGATAACAGCATGCTGGAGGAAATGGGGACGTTGGTAGGATCTTACAAGGGAATTCCTTCCACTGGTGCTGTGTCCTCTGGGTGGTTTGCAAGGACCTAAGCACCTAAGAGTACAGTGGGGTAGGAAGGGTGTGCTACGGTGCCTCACTATTTTAGTCACCATAATCCTGAAACCCTCATAATAGTCTAATATGCATCACACACGCCTGCTTCTAGTTCATTCATCATGCAACTTTCAGACAACCTGGTGCTGGAGACAATCAGTACAGCACAAGCACAGGAATAAAGGGAGAAATCAAGTCCCCAAAAGTTATCCCCAGGAAGCTGGCTCCAAATGTACAGCTTATAATTTATAACATTAATAGGTTAAGCAAAGTCATAATTGTTATTGCCATTTTCTGTCTCTACAGGTCATTGCAACTATCCTTCCCATTGTAACGACCCCTTAATCTTTTATTCATTATTGTCTCATATATCTGTAATCATTCAATCTTCATTACAAGTGTTTGGGAATCACAATATCCTTATAAAACAAACAAACAAAAAAAATGCTCAAATTATATATTCTATATATTGGTATATAGGCATCAATTATTTAGTTCTTGGGATTTTTTTTGTCTCTCAGGTTTCCTTACCTCAATACTTATATTGAATGTAGTTGAGTCATAATGAATTTGAATCCTAAAATAGGATTTACAACAACAAAAAAGCAATTGAAATGGTTATTGTTGGACATGTCTGGTTCAACCTCTTTCTTTGGTGTCACCATCTTGATTTTACTCACCTAAGAACCAGGTAGAATCCGGGTAACTAGAAAACTCATTTCCTGTCTAAATGGAGCATGGCGAAAGAGTAAACCTATTAATTTTCTTGTTTCTAAGATAGTGGGTGTCTAAAGCAAGTATCATACTAGTTAAAATATAGTGACTACATCATACAGAAATGTACGTGGATTTTTGTTGTTGTTGTCGTAGTTGCTTCTAAGAAGAGAGATAAAACAATTCATTCACAGCCATTTATCTGGCAAGCATTTTAACAATTGTTCAGAATTTCTGTACGCTAGTTCGGTGAAGCTTAAAATCATAGTATTATTTCTCATTTTGCTCATATGTTATCTGTATGCTTGAAAGTGCTGCTAAATAGATTTGAATGTGAGCTATCAGTACTAAGTAGGTAGTTTCTTTCGCACGATTAGAGCATCTTTCAAGTAAATATCCTGGGATGTGCTCAGGGCAATTTATAATGCATGTTAGATTATTGTGTCATACTGTTTTCTTTAGAATTTTTGAGAATTAAAGAGGGCTCTACACTAAAATGTAGACAAAGCCACACAAATGCAATTTCACTGATAATTTGTGTTACATTAATTAATGCACAATTACATAGTTTCAATGTTTTTAAACATAAGACCTCAATGAAGAAAGGTCACCTGTCTAAAGTTTAACTTCAAATTGCTAGCCTGTACTGAGTTCTTACTCTTACCTGCTCATTGGCCCCATTGGCAGTTATATAGTCCCTTAAAGGGCACAGCAGCTCAAAGGTACATGATTCTAGTTCAGGATAGTACCCTACCTTCCTTCTCCTGAGATAGGTGTCACCCGATGTATCGCTTGATCCCGGACAAAGTGTTGAAGCATAACACAAAGACACAGCAGCAAGTCAAGTACATTGGAAGAACAGAGAGGGGGTAATAGTTAATATTGGGACACCTAAGTAGATCCCAGCTGGCCTGTAGATTGTGAGCTAAATCAATAAATAACACTGGGCAGCAAAAGCTGACTGATACAGCATCCATACTGATGATTGCTATAGCTTCCTGACTTATCTACCAAAAGGTTGATGTCATCTGGCATGAACGCAAGAGAATATGGGACAGGAGTTCAGGCTCTCAAGCATAGAAATTTTCTCCTAGATAGACTTAAATATACGGGTAGACTTAAAAAGATTGAGTGATCACCAATTAATTAATCTTGCCAGCATAGTGTAATATAATTAGATTGATATACTTCTAGGATAAAACAAAGCACAGAGGAATGATTTGTCTAATAGTGGAATTTTAGTAAATCTGGCAAGAAATGGGGAAATATTGTCAGGCAGAAGGTTGTTCTTAGAATCCTTAGCACCACATAGAAAAGTTCAAGTGTTTGTCCTGGGCAGTGGAGCACTTAAACGTTACTGTGGATTCTTTGGTCTTACCTCTATTTTGGGAGGAAATTGAACATATCTAGCTTTATACTTTCTCTTTCTCTGGAGTGTCTTTATTAGTTTAAGTGCCTTGAACATCCAGTTAGAAGAGTGACATAAAGCAATGGCCCTCTTGTTAGAAAGGGGACAAGGTTTATTATCTAATGTGTTTACTGATATATACTAAGCACCTACAACTGTACCTGTCATAATAAATATTTGTAGAATTTCACTATTTAATTTATTTGTGTTTAATGACCAGTCATTTTATTAGACTTCTGTTCTCATAGAACCATTCAGTTTATAGTATGCATCTCATACCTCAGAACCTGTGGCATTTGTCTCAGTCACCCTGTTGCCATCTATGATCCTTAAAGTGGTTGTTTTGTAGATGGATTTCATGGAGTTGTAGGAGATAATATTGTAAGCTCTGCCTTTGGGTGTCACAGAAGCCTAATAAGATGTCATATATGTCCTTCATCTGCCTTAGGCTATTTTCTAGTCAGATCTTCATACTTCTAATTGAGTCAAGGTAAATCTCCAAAGACTGGGCTGTGCATGTCAGTGCTGTCCCCATTACATAAGACATGACCCATGACGATATTGTCTTCAATTTTCCTCATTACTCACTCACCCAGCTTCTTCTGGTCCTTCCATATGAGTTCACAAAGAACCTAGATACTAGTCACATTCATGCAGAGGTCCTCAGATTTGGGTGCATCTATATCCATGGTCGGTCCAAAACTGGCAACCTGGACTTGAAGGTTCTTCCTTCCTCTCCGTGTTTATTTTTTTCTTTTCAGGAAACAGCTCCTTCCGAACTTTAGTCACGTCCATTTGAAAGCAGGCTATGATGGTAACTGTGGAGAAAAGAGACATTCCTCTCCTCAAAATGGAACACAGTGCATGGCTAGTGTGGCTCAGTTGGTTGAGCATCCTCCAGGGTACTGAAAGGTTGCCAGTTTGATTCCTTATCAGGGCACATTCCCAGGTTATGGGCTTGATACCTGGTGGGGGATATGCAAAGACAGCCGATGGATGTTTCTCTCTTTCCCTATCCCTTAATCACTCTCTAAAATCAATAAAAACATATCAAAGTAACTTGCATGTAGTAAACCCTAAAAATTATATTATTACTGTTTATTTTTGTTAAGCAAGTATTTTAATATATTTTTCATAGTAGATTTAAATGCTTTAGAAACTTAAAAAATGAAAATTCAAATATTTGTTATCTCCAAGTATTATTTTTTAAATGCATTGATACGGTCTCTCTTATCCTACACTCACAATACTACTATCTTTCCTTCTTAACACACAGAGTTTTTATAATAATATACATTTGCATTTATATATAGCAAATGGAGAAAAGCAACTTTCGATGCCAACAGTTACCTAACTATGTATATGAATAGAAATGTCTAACTTTCCAAAGTTCTATAACATCTAATATGCTGCTTGAATCACACAACAACCTTATTTAACAAGCAGATCTAATGTTATTACACAGGTTAAAAAAATTACGACCCCCAAAGAGTTAAGACCCCAATTTGTCCAAGGTAACACATTGTTAGGTACAGTAACTAGAGTGGAAAACAACCACACTGCTCCTAGTGTCCTGTGGTCTCATGGAAATGTTTCAACAACTCAGGCTAGCTTTTTTTCTTTCTCTTAAACATAAAAAAAAAAGGCAATAAAATGAAAAACAGTTACCAATCCTATCTTTTGGGAAATTAGTGTCTTATAGTTTGAGTATTTTCTATGACTTTCCTAAGAGTATCATTCAAATATAATTGGACATAACTAAATGTTGAGCATTCCCTCTCACAACTTCTCTTTCCATTGTGAAAGAGTTTGATGACTAAAGAATGGTTCCTTATAAGTAATTAAAATGAGCCTCAGGATTTTTAATCAAGAATTTAACTCCATTGTTTTTCTTAGTATTTCAGCCAGATTCCCAAGTCTTAACTATTTACTATATGCCAATAATTTTGCTCAGTCCTGAAAATAAACAAATGAACAAATCCATCAATAGTTTACATTTCTTCTCATAATTTGTTCCTAATACAGGTGATCTGAAAAACATTACATTAGCACCAATATTTTTATTTTATATTCATTCAAAAAATGGTTTTGGCCTTATGGTAATAGCCCTTGGCAGAATAATTGATAGAATTAATACAATTTCTCCAAAATATAACTCTAATTTTCAAGGCATGGAATGTGTTCATCATTGTGAAATATATCTCTAACTCACTGACTCATCTTTCAATTAAAATCATTGCTACCTGACTACCATGGGGAAAAAATATTCTCAAACTTTTTTATTGTTTAGATCCAAAGCTCTGTTTTCCTGTTACTTATCATGTCTTAGGGATATTATATATCCAAAATGAGGAATATAAACATCAACAGTTCATCATTTATATTTATATTCTTGCCAGCAACATAATTAATGTTAATAAAAATTCTCTAGATTGTCTTCAAAACTGTCTTTAAGAAGATTTCTTAAAAGTCAGATGTTATTCTGACTTCCAAGTGTTATCTCTTCTACCTGCATAAATTCCATAAAATATTCGTCTCTGTCTTTTTCAGCTCATTTCAAATACAAATAGTGTGTGTCTACACTTTCCCTATTTAAAAAAAAAACCATATTAAATAAATATAGCATATATGTGTGTGTTTGTGTGTGTTTACGTATATCCATAGTAACTTTAACATGCAATTAAATGTTTCCTCAGGGGGACACACAGGCAATTAATAACCCAGGAAATTGCTTTAGAAGTAAGCCACGGGATACTAATTCTTTATACCTTTCCATATAGAAGGATGTAATATAAAAACCAATTTGAGAACTTAATACAGACAAGAGAGTGATCATTTACTAATTACTTATGTGACTTACAGTCCTGTGACATTTCTATAATGCTAAAGCAGCCACATATTTTGTTTTAAATGTATTTGCCCTCCTTCAAAGAAATAAAGTCAATCCTACCTACCCATCCAAAGAAGACACATATTATTTCTGAAAAATCTCAGGAGCCCAGGAGGACAACATTGTGCAGAAATTTGAACATGAGTCATGCCTGTGAAGGATATCTCTGGAGATGTTAAGATAAATAAAGATGAACCATGGAGAATTACCCAGCTCCCAAGAGTAATTCTACATTCCCGTGCATTCGTGTGTCTAGAGGTAAACTCTCCTCAGCTTCATTATCCTCTAAAAGCACAGACAAGGAGCATAAAACAAAGTGAGTGCTATGTGGAAAATTATTTTTCATGGAGAAAAAAAAAGACATTTTTATTTTCTTCCCATCTGAAGGCCTCTAAGAGATATAAGCTGGAAAGGAGAGGCACTTACCTGATTTCAAAATACCACCACCAAGTGAAGCTGATGTCAGCGGAAAATGGAAGATCCCAAAGGAATATTTACTCTTCTGTGTTTTGAAGAGACGCATTGTCTGAATTCCTAAATGGATTAAAATGCAGTGAATATGTAGGTTAAGGGGAAGAAAAAAAATGACCTCCCAGAGAAAGCTGTTTGCTCAATCCTTCAAGCTGCTTGCCCTTATAAAACTGATCATAGACCTTATCTAATTTGGATTGATCTGGCTTTTTATGCATTTGAGAGCTTTAGGGTCTCTGTGTGGGCAACAGAAAATATTTAGCAAAGGGGCAGAAGTAATTGCCAGATTCCTTAATCACAAAAGCTGTGTCTTATTCCTCTTTGAATTTAATGAATATTAATTGGGCACCCTTTAGAAGTCAGATATTATTTTAGGTTCCAGAAATAGAGTGGAACACAAAATAGACAAGTTTTTGTTCTCATGAATGTTAGATTCTGGTGAGGGTGATTCTGCTGAAAATTAGCAGATAATTCTTTGTTTAGATAGTGATATGTACTCTGAAGAACATTAAATAAGGTCATATGATAAAAAGAATCCTTGCCCTGGCCAGCGTGGCTCAGTTGGTTCGGTGTCATCCTGTGCACTGAATGGTGCCAATTCGATTCCTGTGCAGGGCCCAGGCCCAGGCTGTGGCCTCCATCCCCGGTAGGGGATATGCAGGAGGCAGACTATCAATGTTTCTCTCTCTCTCTCTCTCTCTCTCTCTCTCTCTCTCTCTCCTTTCCCTTCCTGTCACTCTAAAAATCAATAAAAAAGCTTTTTTTTTTTTTTTTTCTTAAAGAGTTTTGTGTTTGGGGAAAGTGGCAGTGTGCATGCAGGATGATCAGGGAAAGAATTTTTGAGCAAGTAAGCACAACAGCAAACTAAGTAGAGATATAGGGAAGCGCAGTGGCCTAATTTGAAAATGTTCAAGCATCTGAAAGAAGCCTGGTGAGGTTGGAGCATGGGAAGCAAGTGAGAGAGTATTAAGAGCTGAAGTCAAAAAGACAGGACAAGGCCAGATTTTCTAAGACCTTATAGATTATGGTAAAGGGATGGGATTTTCTTACAAATCCAATGTACCATAAATCTTAGAATGAGGGCCCGTGCATAGGAGGAATCACACATTATTTAATATTGAAATAATGTTGGGCATCTACTTCCATGTGCACTTGCATTCTTGAGGCTAGTTATTTCCCCATTAAGGTAAGACCTATGCATGAGTTTCACTACTCTTTAGTCTACTTAAAACTCAATCAAACTTAACTTTTATAACTAAGACAACTTAATTAACTAAAAGTTATAAACACTCATTTTTAAATGAAGGTTATTTATCATTAACTAAGGGGGGGATTCATGAATTTTTTATTATACATCTTACTTGCTATGTATACTTGCTACAATTTAGTCATTAATCATAGCTTATATATAGCTATAGATTAAAAAAGGCCATGTCTAAACTTTTTTTATTTCATGAACTTTGTAACATTTGTCTGAGTTTTCCCAGAGGCCAGCTCCTTGTTCTTCTGTCTTTCTTATAGAGTCTAGATACACTATGCCTACACTTGGACTGTTTTTATAAGCTGTGTCCTCTTTATAAGCAGAGGATCTGTAAATAAATAAAAAGATAGTCCTAAAATGATAGTCTTATAAATCAAGAGTTACAGACTCTTATCAACTTTCATTCTTTCATTTTTGAGGCTTTATTTTTATTTATTTAACAAACATTCATGTAGCCAGCTATTTTCTAAGTGCCAGCTACAGTCCTACATACCTTACAAAAAGGAACTCACTGAATAAAATAGCAATAGTATTGAAGTGACATTCGCACTTCAATACTAGCAAACTCTGAAATACAAGCATAATTTTCATCAGATCATTTAAAAATTCTTATCTATTGCTACTGTGCATTATTATTAGCTTTCTTAAAGAAAATTTAATTTTGAAAACACATATAACTTGCTAACAGGATAAAAATATTTGTAATATACAATAATTGCTTAGTGTTTATTTATTGAGAGGTACAAATTTATGACAGAAACACTGCTGAAGAAATAATTCGTTTTGGAGGCTATCATGGTGAAGTCTTCTTTTTTAAGTTTTTAAATTTGAGGTGATAGCAGGACATGTAGGTAAAGATCAGCTCCCGTGTCTTTAGAACTATAAAAACTAAAAGGTCTCAAACAATGCCATCATCAGGATATGTCACCATTATATTTTTAGGTCAGCCAAAATTCAGTCATGAATATGCTAAGAATGGATTGACTGACAGCCCAGCAGATTACTACAAGTGCCGACATAGTGGTTAATATCAACAGAAGGAGAGAAAGTCTTCAAGTAAAAAATACTGTTCCTGCTTAATGAAGGTTAAAATGCCCATTTGTTAAACTGAGAGTTTCTGCTTTGAATAGATCCATCAAGATAATTAATGTGTATTCAGATTTCACGGTGTTGCTGGGGTTGCATATTACATGAGAAAACAAAATTTAGAAAATCTGTTTCTATATACAATCAAGAAGCTTTAACTGAAAGCACACAGTTATGACAATAGATGGCTAATAGGAGACACATTTCAATTTCTAATAATTGAATCACGATCTATTGTTTGCAATATTTTCTACTTACTTAGACATGGCTTTGCCTCACAATGAGCATTCTTGCTATTTTTTTTATTTTTTGGGATATTCCAGGACTCCATGGAAATGCTTGGCCTTAAAGAAAACTGACAGCTATGCTCTAATGGTAAAGAATGAGACCCAGAAAAATTTTATTAAAAGTGCTGGTGATACCCGGACCTATAATCGCTCTAAGTTGTATCTTGTTTTAAGCCTGCGTTCTTCATTCTATCAGTATAATAAAAAAGAATTACGGCCCTGGCTGGGTAGCTCAGTTGGTTGGAGCATCATCCCGATACACCAAGGTTGCAGGTTCGACCTCCCATCAGGGCACATACCAGAATCAACCAAAGAATGCATAAAGAAGGGGAACAACAAATCGATGTTTCTCTCTCTCTCTCCCCCTCTCTCTCTAAAAAAAAAAAAAAAATCAATAAATAAAAATAAACAGAAGATTAGACTGACATTTGCAAAGATGACAACTGATTGCAAACTCCAGGTTCACCCCTGATGGCTCTGCCACATCTTTTAAGTGGTCATTTTTAGTTACCTAATAATACAAAGGGAGCCTGCTTTCTCACATTATGGGTTGTGACATTACTCTTAAGGGAAAACATGTTGATGTAGGAGGATTCATCATTTTTGTCTCTACCAGACACTGGGATGAAATGGAAAATGAAGGGAGCAATGAATTAAAGTTGCTCTTAATAATTTGGACCAAAATGGAAAAGCAAAAATAGCTTTTCCTCTTCGGGTTTTATTTTTCTATCACCTGCAAGCAGAGAAATTAGTGATGGCCTCTTCAGATGCCCCCCAGTCTCATTACTCCATAGGTTTACCCACTTGCATAAGAGAGAAGCAGATCTTTTGGCCCACCCCCTTTATTTCTCAGCTAGATTGTGCATGCATTTCCAGCATTTCCTTTCAGATAAGGTCAGCCAAGGTTACAGGGGGTCGCACCTGTCAGGTTAAACCCACTCATACACACTTTTATTCATTAGCACTACTGATGTTTATAGCTATTAGCATGACACATCTAACATGTTAAAGCTCTAAGAGAAACAAAGAACAAGAGAGCTGGGGTGAATAGAGTTAATTTTCCTCTTCAGAGGAGATTTGATTTGCAAATATGTGACATTCTAAAAAATAAAATTAATTGGTTATCTAGTGTCATGTACTAAGTCCTTTGTTCCTAATTGGAAATGCTAGGTCATTTATCTCTCAAGAAGTCAACATTTATATGCTATCTAATGAAGCGCAATGTTTGAAGAGTGCCTGAAGTTTTAGTAAAATGATAGTAATAAGCATTTTTTTTCAATTGCAGTTCTTTGGATTAGCACTTTTCCCCCCTATTAAGACAACTGAATGTCATATTCTGAAAATGCCTGCTTCATTATAAATCATGTGAATTCCCTATTTCTCAAGGTTATTAATGGTCTTTGGCCAACTTGTCAAATTTATTTATGTATTTTTCATGCTTCTCATTTGATGTTTTGTTTTATGTCCTTAAAGGTAATTGAGTTTTTGACTGAGAATAAACAGATAACTAATTTTACCTTGTTAACTAGATTGACTGGCAAATCTAGCTGATACAAACCTGCACACACACACACACACACACACGCACAGCACCAAGGACAACAGCAAATGAAAACAACAGCAAGACTAACAAAAAGATAATTAAGTGGTAGTTATATCAATTACTAAGAGTTTGAAGCCTTCATCAATGTTATGATTTTGTTAAACATAAAGTCCATGGAAATTGATGCTATTATCTAGCCAAAATTTAGTAGTAATATCCCATCTGAATTTTACCTCAATATAACTGGCAATTTCAAATGAAAATTTCTATAGCAGTCTGGATGTGATGGGTGATAGACTATTATTATGATGAAACTAAATATATAGTGTAAAGCAAGAAGATAACTACTGTCCCAGGGAAACACTGAAAGCCAGATGCAGTGACCACCATGCTGAAACCATACACCTGATGATAGAAAATTAAGTGGAATTTATTTTCTTAAGAATTTTACTTTCAGACAAAAGATTAAGAAAAATAATCCAACACCAAAAAGCATGGAGACATATATGTATATAATATATCTTCATTGACTTCAGAGAGAGGAAGGGGGAGAGAGAGAGAGAGAGAGAGAGAGAGAGAGAGAGAGAGAGAGAGAGAGAGAGAGAAACATCAATGATGAGAGAGAGTCAGTGACTGGCTGCCTCCTGCACGCCCCCGACTGGGGATCGAGCCAACAACCTGGGCATGTGCCTCAATAGGGAGTCGAACTGTGACCTCCTGGATCCTAGGTCAATGCCCAAACGCTGAACCACGCCCTGCTGGGCAAGCATGGACATTTTTAACTTTGAAATAACATATCTTTATGCAGAGGATTTAAGAATTTGCTATTAATTATCTCCATCCTGAATAATGTCATTCATTTGTTTATTGGCAGAAAAGTGACTCAGAAATGGCTGGTTTTTGCTGTTGCTATTGCTGCTGCTGCTGTTTTGCAGAGCTCTGAGTCAAGAGTGCATGGCAACACTCAGGAGAAGTGGGCAAAGCTCATTTGGAGGATTATTACTGAGCACGTGGTTTCAATATAGTAGATACTAACAATGATTTCTTGAAATGTCATTCAAACATTCTGAGTCTTTGGGCACGCACAATCACATCCCATGTCATTCTGCAAATGAAAATAAGAGAAAAGCTTTTAGTTTTAAAAAACAGTTATGCATTAGCAAATTGTATCAAAGTTTTTCTTGTCCAAAACCGTCTTTTTTCCCCAAGTCAATTTTCATTGAAATGATTTTTACTTGGTGTAGGACCCTTATCAATAAGTGTAGAAAATTTTAGACTTTGGTTTACATGTACTACCAGCTTACACTTGAAACAATATCAATCTAATCAGAAATTTTGTTCAGGGAAGAGTCTTCAAACACCTGTTACTAATTATTCTTCATTAGGCATGTTGTCTCCTTATTTGAATAGCATTGCAGCCCTCTGATTCTTTCTGGGGATTTTCTGTGATATCTCCACATGCATTTTCTTCATAATAGGAAGCAGCCTGTAAACTTTTTTTCTGGTGAAAAGCAAAAATTCCCACCAAAAAATAGATTTGGGACTCAAAATGAGTCCTGTATTAGGAAAACTACACATAGAAACATATATGGGTTAATACCATGAAACCTCACCATTAGTGTGGCTCATGCTGCTATAACAATATACCTAACTGGATGGGTTATAAAGAACAGAAATTTATTTCTCATGGTTTTGGAGGCCGAGCATCCAACATCAAGGTGCCAACAAGGTCGAGTTCTGGTGAGGATTCTCTTCCTGAGTCATAAACAGTGCTTCACACTCTGTCCTCATATGGTGGAAGAAGCAAGGATCTCTTCAGGGTCTCTTTTATAAGAGCACTGATCCCATTCATGACACAGTCTCATCCCAAAGGCCACATTTCCTAACACTATCGTGTTGGCCATGAAGGTTTCAACTTAGGAATGTGCGTTGAGGGGTGGGAATGAAGACCACAATCAGGCCATAGCTCAATAATTGGACTTCTTTTCTTATACCTGCTACACCAGGTGTCTAGAAAGAAAAAAGATTAGAGAATTTAGCTCTCATTCTTTATGTAACCATAGATTGGAGCAGTAGAAGGAGGGGACTTTTGTCTCTGACTCTATCTTTGTGTTTGACAACTTTTTTTCCCCTAAACTTATTAATTTATCTATCCACATGCTTCTTGTCTATGTTTACTCAGCAAAATGTAAGGCAAACCAAAGTAGGGGCCTTGCCTGGCTTGTTTACCCCTCTATTCCCTGCACACTCCCTGCCTTTGAGGAGTTTGAAATATTCCTTAGAATCATGTAGTATTTCGTATTGAGCAGTCAATATGATATGCTATCTTGTGTAACTCTTCTTAGAAAAGTTAGAATCAGTTCTCTCAGAGCTGTTGAAGCATATAGGTCTAAGTAAGGGAACAGAATCAGACTTTACCACCAAAAGCTCTTTACTTTGGAGCATTTGTTGGAAACAAGTTATTAGTCTTTTGTAGGAGTTAGGTTATTCTCATTCACAAGCAATTAACCCCTCTGTAATTTCCTAAAGATAATATTAACTAATTAATTCATTATCTGATAAATTATACATATGTGTATTCAGAGAAACAGAGCCAATAGAATATCTATCAATATATCTGACTTAGAAATGCTCATTTTATTAGTCAGAAATGCTCATTTTATATATACATAGGTATACATACATATATATACATTTACATATATATGTGTGTATGTGTGCATGTATATATATATATACAGGATATTGCTGAAAAAGGTGTATACATACTTTAACAGCTGATAGCTCTAGTTTGAAAATGAAATGTATTTTAATAAGCACTGCCTTTATAATTATTCAAAGTGTGTGTGTACATTTTGGGGGGGATAATATTTATATATATATATTGTAATCAGGGTTAACCAGAGAAACAGAATATATATAGTAACCAGGGTTAGCCAGAGAAACAGAATATATATATACAGAATATAGTATACAGAATTTTAGTAATCAGGGTTAGCCTTCTGGCTAACCCTGATTACTATAATGATTGTTTCTCAGTTTGCTGCAGATTAAAAAACAATAGACTGGTAAAACGTTAAAATAAAATAAAGACTATAACCCTTGACCATAAATTCCTTTTTATCTGATCTTTCTTTAGACATTAACATCATTATTTTTCATAAAAACCCTTTCATTTTCTAAAAATATCTACATTCGTTTTGCTGTGACACTAACATGGTAATAAGAGATGAATGAAACCCAATGAGCTTCAAAGCATGGATGGCAGACAGAGCCTACTAAGAGTGTCGGTCACGGCTCTGACAGCAATAAGTCATTCATCTTTATTGGTCTTAGTTTGTAAAGTGAGGTATTAGGTTAGGTGATGACTAAAGTATTTTCTGTTTTAAACATCTATTAAATATTTTAAATATTCTGTGCTTTTATATAGGCCTAGAATACTAGGGGTTAAAGGCCCCAAGGGCAGACTTCTATTTGAGGCAGGGCTAAAATTCATGATAAAGCAATGTAAATTCCAGATGGCTACTTTTTAGATTGGTGCAATCCTGATATAAATTAACTTCTGTCATCAAAAGTCTTTTATTCTCAACAAAATCCTCTTTAAAATGTCATTGCCTAAGGAGTATGGGCACTTCTGAAAGGTTCATGGAGATAAACTGTTCTTGATACTTACAAAGTGTGACAATGATATTCTAACGTAGAATGAGTGGCTCCGAGCTTTTTTGCTTAATTTGTGCACTGTGTGTGCATTCCTTTTAAACTTGGTTTTAATAAGACCTTAAAGATATCCACAAAGCATTTGACCAAATGAAAAGATAACTATTTCATAAAGAGTTATGAAGATATTCATTCAATGGGCAAATGTTTAAGAATATACTTTCCTGCTCTTGTAGTCTAAATACATTCCTAAAGGGATTTCAAAGCAAGTGTCTTTCAGATTTTTTTCCTGAATGGGTAATAAAAACCTACACTGTATATATATTTAGTTAATTTATATTTATATATTTGCATATCTAAAGTATCAAGATTTTGGTGATTCTTTTCAGTGGGCTAGATGTTTTTACTTGATTTAATGTCCCCTTATCATTCCCTTTCATCCACATATCAAGGTCCTATTTCCACTTTAGTGTTGGCTCACTGCATCACAGGTAAGAGCTTAGGTTTGTTGATTCTACATTGCAGTTCTGATAATGCCAAACCTTAGATGCTCAATAACAATGTATTTTTAAAATAAATACTCAGGTAAATAAATGCTTCTGAAAAACGTCTGTCTCAAATTCTCCTCCATTCTTCCCCCAGGTATTTGAAATCCTCACTGAGAGGCAAAGCTAACATGAGAAATGTGTCTTAGAATGGGATGTTAGCCTGGCCGGGCGTGGCTCAGCGGCTGAGTGTCAACCTAGGATCCAGGAGATCAGGGTTCGATTCCCGGTCAGGGCACATGCCCGGGGTTGCAGGCTCCATCCCCAGTCAGGGGCGTGCAGGAGGCAGCTGATCAATGACTTTCACCATTGATGTTTCTCTCCCTCTCCCTTCCTCTCTCTGAAATCAATAAAGATACCTTTAAAAAAAAAAAAGAATGTGATGTTAGCTGTTGACCTATGAACACCTTGAAATAAATTAAAACACACCCATGAAGGACTGTTTCCTGCTTGGATGCCATTGGACATAGAAGGAAAATAAAAGGCAACTTTAGGGCTTTAGGTATCATGAGAAGTGAATGACTTATCCAAGACAGGGCCCAAGCATCCAGGAGCCCTGTGAGAGAGCCAGGATTGTAGTTGTGCAGTAAATGGCAAGACAGGGAGCTCATAGGAGAAAAGAAGAACCATAAAAAGTGATCTATGTCACAATCCTGTCTTGGCTACTCCTGGACTAGTTTTAGCTTTAATCTAGACAGCAGAGAGCCATGATATTAAATTTAGGAAATACTATCACCATTTCTTCCACTCTTAATGTAGTGAGCAAAAAGAATTAGGGCACTGCAGAGTGGAGAATTTGTGAGGGAATACTTAGCCTTTTCCATGTGTTCCTTTAACTCTGTCTTCTTAAAATAAACCAGGATCTCGAATCACCAGGCCGCTTTGAACAGAAGGTCCCCAAACTTACTTTTTAAACTACCTTTTAAATTAGTAATTAATGGTTGCTTTTGCTATTAAGGGAAAACTAAATCTAGGTAACAGGACAGAGAAATTTGTGTGTATGTGCATGTGTGTGTGTATGTGTGAGACTGGGAAGTCTTATCTTTTCCCTTCAACAAAGTAAACTTCTATAAATTTTTTAAAAATAGTATTGAATGTAGGGGTAGGAGAGGGTGAAAATAAAAGATGTACAAAGAGATAAAATATAATATGATAAACATTTTATGTTTATTTTATAATTTCGACAAGTGCCTGCCCTATTTATTTTCACCAATACTGGGGCAAATAAAAGAAGGCGCACAGCTATTATATCATGCATATGATAATAATAATAAACCACATGACAACAATTAGAAGAAGAATTAAAATAATTTCCTTTTAATGAGTACAAACTATGCATTGTGAACTTTAAAAAATATTTTTTAATCCTCATAACATCTACATAGCAGCAGAAATTGAGGTTAAAAAATAAAAGCATTTGCCTAAACTCCCAGCATTAATAGGAGGAGGTGCTTCGTTTTTAGATTCCAGAGTTAGCCACTCCGGTACACTCTTTCCTTTTTTTTTTTTTAAACATATCTTTATTGATTTCAGGGAGAGGAAAGGAGAGGGAGAGACACAGACAGAAACATCAATGATGAGAGAGTCACTGATCAAGCCCGCAACCCGGGCATGTGCCCTGACCGGGAGTCGAACCCCGATCGCCTGGATCCTAGGTCGACGCTCAACCGCTGAGCCACGCCCGGCCGGGCGGTACATTCTTTCCTTAGCAGAATGTTATGGTTCAATGAAGGCTAATGAAGAAGTCTTTAGTCCTTTGGCTTTTTCAGCGTAGGCAGAATCAAGATAAACAAATTGAGTAGCATCCGCCTTTACTCTTGAGACATAACCCCTCTTAAGTCTTTTGTAATAATGCTTAGCTTAAAACAAATAGTGTACAACTGTACAAAAACAGTTTTCTTTAAATCCTTATTCTGTAAGCTTTTTCTATTTTTAAATTTTTAATTTTTCTAACATTTTAAAATTTTATTAAAAACTAGGACACAAGCACACAGTAGCCTAGGCCTACACAGGGTCAGGGTCATCAATATCACTGTCTTCCACTCCACATCCTGTCCCTCTGAAGGTCGTCAGGGACAATAACATGCATGGAGCTGTCATCTTCTCAGATACTAATGTCTTCTTCTGAAACACCTGAAGGACCTGCCTGAGGCTCTTCTTGAGGAGGTGTCACCCTTTCAGAAATATGTTCACGATGCTTTGCTTGGTTTTGATTTTTATTACAGATTTGCTTGTAAGTAGATAAGACACCATGAACATTCCTCTATTAATGAAAACCTTTTGGTTTTGGGATCCATGCTTTCAAACATTTTAAGGAGCTTATTGAGGTCTGCATAAGCTTCTGGTAACCCTTCACTGTAAATTTTCTTGGGGTTGTTTATCTTTACCTACAGTTTCCTTTTCTCTTGTCTCTTCTTCAGCTATACATTCCTGTTCCAGCTCCATCACCTCCTCATTAGCCAGTTCCTCAGGAACCGCCTCTAGGAGCTCCTCAAGGTCATTCTCAGCCTCACCCAGGTTTCAGTTGTTTGCCATCTCAACCACAGCCTTGTTGATTTTTGCAACCTCCTCAGGTTGGCCAATCGTTTGACGTCATGACATGCCTCTTGAGTGTCTTCTTTCAGGTGCCATTCATACACTTCTTGGTGACCTCGCCAGGTTATAAGTTCATTTCCCTGTAGGGGGTGTTCAGGAGGCAGCCAATCAATGTTTCTCTCATTTCTCTCTCACCGATGTTTCTGTCTCTCTATCCCTCTCCCTTCCTCTTTCTCTAAAAATCAATAAAAATATATTTTTTTAAAAAGAACCTTGCTTGGGCTTGGGATTGAGCCTGAAATCTGGACATGTGCCCTGACCAGGAATCAAACCAGTGACCTCCTGGTGCATGGGATAACGCTCAACCACCTGAGAGCCACACCAGCCAGGCAGTGATATATTTATTTAGCTCCATTATAATCTCATGGGACTACTCTTGTGTGCGTGTGTGTGTGTGTGTGTGTGTGTGTGTGTGTGTAGTCTGTTGCTGACCAAAGCTTCGTTATGTAGAACATGCCTGCATAGTAAAAAATCAAAAAGTCCTTTAAATGCATCATATGATGGAAGTGTAATTGAAAGAACTGATACACTAATAGTGAAGCCATTGGTGAATTTCTCAACAGAAACTTTTTTGAAATTACAATGTAAAGAGGCATGATACAATACTAAGAGACCTTATGACAGCCCTAAGGACGTAGTAGCGGAGCTCATGCAAAAAAAAAAAGCCTTTTTCTGAGGTCGAAAGTGGCTCATTCTGGCTACACCTGTTTTTAAACACAGTTGCTGCTGGCAGAGAGCTCGCATCGTTTCCCTGAGGCCTTATAAACAGTGCTACAGTAAGTGTCCTTTGAACTAATTGGCACCCAGTGAGGAGGCGGGCAAAGCAGAAACTGAAATGTCAACTTCAATTTTTCCCAAGCAAGTGCCGTAGCCGTAAACACGAGCTCTTTCCTAAGTCAAGTTTCCCCCCCATCTCCCGCCCCCGGGACTAGGACAGCAGCCCCAGAATCCTCTCCTATGTGTAACTGTCCCCACGAAGCTGGAGCGAAACAACAGAGGCGGAACAAGAGGCTCGGAAAAGGAGGGAGGCTGCTTCAAAAATTATCTGAAGAATGAAACCAAATAAAGAACACCTGCCCAGGAAAAAAACCTGATATCGTTGCAAAATGAGAAATAAACAGTCCTCCAAGGAATAAAGGCTGGAGTTTAAAAAGGAAAGAACAGCAAAAATAAATGCAAATCCATTTCATGAAAAGGTGCCTATCAGTTACCCAGGGGCCAGCCAGGTAGCCATCAGAGGTTTTATTAAGCTTGTGAATCGGAGGGCTAAACTTATCTAGTGGTATTAGCAGGTCACAGTCAATTAATCGTGAACACATGCGCCTTTGCATTAATTAACAAGTTTTTGTTCAACAGCTGAAATCTCATAATGCAGTTTAGTTCACACATTTCTCAGTAAATATATTCTTTTAAAAATCCTTTTCTGTGTCCACCATGTTTGAGTTGCAACTTATACGACCAGTGCCAACAATTGAATGAGCTGCGGCTGAGCACATAAGCCCAGGGAATATTAGCAGTAGGCCGTTTAGACTTCCAGTGGCTCCTCACCTCTCATCCAAGCCCTGACTTTCCTGTCTTCTGAAATGAGCTACGGGAGACAAGAACCTTTCGGGGTTGGAGAGGTCAGCATGGATGGAAACAAGAAAATGACTGGAGGCAACTCTGACAAAAGGAGGAGTGTTTTATGGTCATTTCTCTATTAGCAAGTAATTGTGACTTATGAGAAATGCTTAAAAGCTTATTTGAACATATGCCCATATATTGAGATAATTTATTGAATTAAATACAAAAAAGGGGTAAAATTTTAATTGTCAGATATCAAAGCTTCCTACACTGAGTTTCTTACTCATGAACTAATCCACTTTTCACATCCTTACCTCTTGCCCAGCAGCTTTTGAGGTACTCTATTATTTTTCCGTGTGGATTCTACAATGTTTCATAGCAATAAAAATACAATTCTACGAAACTCAGATGTTTCTTAAATATTTCATTGTCATGTCCAAGAGACTGAGTTAAGTTTTACGTCCAATTTCCATTAAAAGTAAACAAATTGACATCCATATTTCAGGAGACAATGGGTGAAGTTGTGGCTGAGTTCAGGTAAGTTTGGGCGTTTAGATGCTTATGGCATCATAATTCTGTTTCTCCCTTGATTCGACCTGGCCCATATTCCTCCACTGTCACCCACACAGTTCCATCTGCCCTAACGGGGCTTCCCACCCACCACAGGCTTCTGTGGTGGCGCTCCTGTATGGATCTCCCTCCCAGGCCCTGGGCCATGTTCTGAGCCCATGTCAGCTTCCGGGAACCACCACATCCACCCTCCATTCAAACCCCCTTCTCTGACTTTCTTCATTTCAGATGAGGGATTTTCATTGCTGCTCTTCTTCAAGTTGAAGGAGTGGCAAAAATCTTGCTCATACAGATGAAGTTTTCAAGAAATCTTTTTCTATGGCTTGAGTCCTCAACTTTTCCCCAAGGCCCTAGTCTTTGGATACCTAGATACAAGGAAGAGATTTCTTTTTTCTTTGCATTCTTAAGCTGAGACAATAAGAACACAAAAATTACCTATGCGTTCCAAATGGGAAGACAAGAGATAAAAAAATACTTTTTCACATTTCATCATTTGTTAAAGCCTGCCTTAATTCCAGTGCCTATTCTAATACCTCTAAATTTACATTCTATTTCCAAAATGCTCCCTGGCTCCCCTGGTAAACCTTATTCAACCCTCCCCACCATCACCAAGAATGTTCTCCCAATAGAATTGTGCACAATGTCTGCCCTTCGAGTATTAAAGTCCAGATTATTTTTTCACACACTTGCATTTGCCTACCCTCAAGCCTGACATTCTTTTCCTTTCAAATCTGAATGTTGGATCAAAACCAGTCAATTTGTTGACTATAACTGGTTAAAGAATATAGACTTAATCATACCAGCTCTTGGTAGTCTCGTATAATACATGCCCATTTCATAGTAATGCCAGACTCTTAACATGGCAACAATTTTAAGTCATTTTTGAGAGTTTCGAGGTGGTGCAGAAGCCTTTTGGTGCAAAGATATCAAAGGCCACATATGCCTTTTATAGCCCTGGATTTGAGCTTGAGTCAGATTGCTGTCTTCCTGGGAACCAACTGTGAAGACTTATTTTCACTACATCATGAGCTAATTAGTGCATCTAGAAAAGATACAATATTGAGGCAGGAACAAATCTTAAATAAATAAATAAATAAAATGGCACACAGAACA
This sequence comes from Miniopterus natalensis, assembly GCF_054644295.1. Lineage (NCBI taxonomy): Eukaryota > Metazoa > Chordata > Mammalia > Chiroptera > Miniopteridae > Miniopterus > Miniopterus natalensis. The sequence goes on from NC_142088.1 coordinate 65,229,351, forward strand.
ACTTGTCATGCTATTGCCTGAATGCAATTTCCATTATAGGTAATAATTTGTTACTGTCTTAAAAGCTAAGGCTTCAGCTGTTTCCTCATAAATGCATATTATTCAGCATGGCAGTAATGATTAATTAATCAAATAACTATCACTGAGAACATGGACGAGATATATACAATGGGGGAGAGAAGGAGCTGTTGATTGCTGTTGGAGAGCATACACTTGCAAAGCCTGTTAATGGTTCATTAATCTGCTTTCAAATTCAGAGTATGCATTTGAATTTTGGGGGGAAGAGAGCACTCACAGCATAAGAGAGCAAGTTTTAGCTATAATGGAGAGAATATAACTCATGTGCAGTGATGCTTTTATAGGTTTCTCTCTCTACCTCTATGATCTTTTCTTGAGCTTTGAATGAGCTGTTATGTTTGTACAATGATAGCATTGGGCTAATAAATAAGTTGCAGATTCCTGACATCAGGGTAATTTTTTCTGCTCGTGAATAATTTTTTACCTCTACTTCTGTGGTATAATTGGTGAAGCCAGTTAGTGAAAAAACAGTAAGACTTAAAGCATTTGATCAAATTTGGAGTTAAAAACAAAAGTGACTTCTGTCCTTAAAAAGACTTGATGCGTATAAGAGAAGCGGATGCATAATAGACTGATGCCCTGATTCTCATAAGAGAATCTATTGGGTCAAATAGGTTTGCTCACCATTAATAAAGATTTTATTAAAATATTTAAAGAAAACATGTGCTGATGTATTGCATGTGCTGGCAAATACACTATATTTCAAAATCAACTAGTTTATAACTGACTAAATTACATATATGCCAATATTTTCCTGTTACTTTTTCAAAGAAAACTTATGGAAAAATGTATGCTCCCAAATGACTTTTGTTTATTTATTTGGGAAAAGTTGGGATTTAAAAAAAAAAAAGAAAGAAAGCTAGAAAATTACTCCTTTTAAGTTTGAAGAGAAATTTGTCAAGAAGAATATTAATGACATTTATCAATTCTTTGTGGAAAACCCATAAGACAAAGTGACATGAATGACTCATTTCATAACATTACATATGTAATCAATCCTATATTGAAAAGCAGTTTATTTTTATTTGTAAAGGAGATTTTTTAAAAATGTTTTCATTATTTAATTATTTTAGAGTGAGGGGAAGGGAAAGGGAAAATGGGGTGAGAGAGAGAAAAAGAGAGAGAGAGAAACTGATGTGAGAGAGAAATGTCCACTTGGTTGTCTCCTGTATGCAGCCTGACTGGGATCGAATCCATAACCTGGGTATGTGCCCTGACCAGGAATCAGACCAATGGCCTTTGGTCCCTGGGCTGATGCTCAACCAACTGGGCCTCCGTGACCAGAGCTGAAAAGGAGTTTATTAAGGAAGATGCACAGGTCTTCATGGTGCTTTTGTTTGTTTAGTTGTTGTAGTATTTATTTATTTTGCAAAAAATAAGAAAATTTGGACATTTAATTCACAGAGGCCATGTTGAATTCTGTACTAGAATCTACTTTACATTTGTTGAATTATAGGTTTCATTTTTCACTGTACGGCTTTTATACAAGGAGATTTTTGCCATGAAAATAAAATATAAAATATTAATCTTATGTTAAAAGATAATCTTAAAATAAAATGACAAATCTTAGATCATACTTCTGATAGATAATGGGAACACTAGTCTAGGCCTTAAACATTATCTGTGCTTTCTCCTGTGCTCACTTTAACAAACTTCGGACTCCCTGGCCTATACTTCTCTTCCCAGTTCTCAGACTTCTTTCCTGCTGCTGCTAACAAGGGTCGGGAACTCATTAGGCATTTTGATCTCTTGATTTCCAGACCATTGCCTGAGTCTTGATTTTCTCCTTCGGGCCATACACATTTCTGTTTGATCTGATATAGATCCTGAACTTTGCCCATAAACTTTTCTCTTATTCCCACCTTGTTTGGACTGAGTGCTTTTGCTTTTCCTCTCCATGTTTCAGCATGAAGGAGGCACGTAGAAATGTTAGCAAGTAGTCTAATGAATAGCCCAACTGAAACTAGATTAAGCATTTTACAAAGATCTCTTGATTCAAGCTTCTAAATGTTTTATTTCAATCTTGGGAATCTTGGTGAAATTAACACACTGAAGACAAAAAAGGATGATTTCAGTCGCATTTAAAAGATTTCAAGACCCGCACAAGCCACTTTGGCTCAGTGGTTAGAGTGTTGGCCTGCAGACTGCAGGGTCCCGGGTTTGACTCTCCCGCCCCTGGGCCACGTGCAAGAGGCAAGCAACCAACATGTCTCTCTTACATCAATGTTTCTTTCTCTCTCCCTTCCACTCTCTCTGAAAAGCAATGGGAAAAATATCCTCAGGTGAGAATTAAAAATAAATAAATAAAATAAAAAGATTTCAAGACCCAAACAATCAGTTCTTTTCAAATCAAGTTTAAGAAGGACGCATCCATATTGTGTGGAATCCTTCCTTCTTTGATTATTGCAAAGCATTTTCTTGTTAGGAATATGTGACAAGTTAAAGGATGTCACCCAGACACATTTCAGTACTGAATTTAGGGATCCTAAGAATGAGAGTTTGAGTAATTTGCTAATATGAACTGTGTCTTTGGCTGATCTGTTTCAAACCCCTTATAATTTTACTGAGCATACATTTAGGTAGCTTCATTTACTTATTCATTTAGTTTAATTTACTTTTATTTTATTGATGCATAATTTAAAATTAGGCATTAATTATAAAGTTTAAAAATAGCCCCTATAAACTCCAAACCAGATACCACTTGATTACTAATGAATAAAATGTTTGTTTTGTTGAAAAAATTTTGACATTGCAAAGAAAATGTACTTCAAATCAATGATAAGTGAGATCAATGTTTTTAAAATAAGTACTATGATTTGATTAGAAATGTTTAGAGTAAAGTGGCAGAGTGCTAATTTAGAGAGGAAATGTTTCACTCTTCCTCTAACATCTTTTGAGGTTCTGGACCCGAAGAAGAATAATTCATTTTATGTGAACCCCAAGAAAGAATTTATCTGCCCTAGTGGATTCCTTATGGTCAGTCAAGGGCCCCAATTTTATAAATAATAAGACTCTAGCAGCCATTTGCTGACAAGGGTTCCTCCTAAACTCTCAGCTTCTTGCACTGTGCCCTTTATGCCAACTGAGTCAACCACTGCAGGGAAGCCCTGGTTTTTGTCTTTCTACCAACAGGCTGAGACCTTCTATTCAATCAGAACTGCACAAATTGTGTTCTCATTTGCATCTACACCAGCCAATCAGAACTGCACAGTTTGGACACCTCATTTACATAAAATGTATCTACTTGAAAACTTGGTTGAGAATTTTGCTATAAAAGGTGGCCTCCACTTTGTCTCCCAGGTTGCAGCTCTTTTTGCTCAAATAAGTGCTTTTAATTGTTTATTACAGTGTACAATTAATTTTGGTTTACAAAGTATACCTGAGCTGCATCTTTACGTAAACAAGTTTTGCTTTCCTTCACATATCAAACATGATTAACATAGCTATATCATCCCAACCATTCAAACAAAAGAGGGATTTTATTTCAGGAAGTTAAAGTGTGGATTTTGCTTTCTAGTCCTTGCAGCCTCAGGCTAGATATTTAGGCTGTTGCTTCTGTTGCTTTTTCATTGCACCAAAATATTCTAAGGCTACCCTCTGCTAGGCCCCTCTTTCTCATGTATTCCTGAGCAGCTGCTCTGGCTGCTCCAGGCATTGTTTTCTGCACCAGAACTTTTTCTTCCCCCAAAGTTAACATTAGCCTTTTGTAAGCATCATTTATTCAGCCAATTAAAATTATAATTACAATTAAAGTGATAATAGCTAAAAAGTTATCAAAAACATTTATTGATAACAAAATAAATACTAATGTGAGTCTTAATAAATTTAATATTGATCCAGTCTTGAAAAATACAGGCTGGCTTATAACACTTCAAGATCTCTCCAAACACAACATTTAAATGATTGCCTTCAGTAGCGATTAAAGGACCCAGAGCTAGCACATACAGTTGTATGGATTGTTCACTGCATGATTGCATCAAAAAGAGAGAGCAAGTGTGAATTGGAATTGATCCTTCATTCTCCTTGCCAAGTATACTCCCCAGCATGGGATACATTATTCTATAAAATATAGGGATCTTTTCTTAACTGCTACAAAGAAACTAGCTGTTTGCCAAGCAGTGTATACCTGAAAGAAAACCTCCCTAGAAAGGATACTGATTTTTTTAATTAAATTTGCAGAAAGGCACTAGTGGTGCCCTGTTAAAACCAGTTCTGCCTCCTTTGTATAATGGTTATTTCTTCCATTTGCTACTTTTACAGATATTATCAATATGTCCAATTTTTCCAATTGTTTCTTACTGAATACTGGATTGGTGGAGGTTTCTCCAAAGGTATTCTTTACTACTCTTCTGCTTTATTTGAATCATTTTATGTTTTAAAATATTTATTTTAAATTTTGAATATTTTAGGTTATTTTAATTCAAAAGTTTTCAATTGTTAATGGTTTTGGAAACAATGTCAAAGCTGTACCTATACTACTATGAACATTGAGAATATTGATTTGACTCTGTGAGTGTGGAAGAGTTCTGTTTAATAGATATGTGATAATAGATAGATATGTAAGAACAATTGATATGTGACAACTAAATTATGAAGCATAAAATATGAAAGTTCTGTGACTGATTTTTTTAAAAAGTTTATATTATAGGTCTCATAATGGTAGAAATGTTGTCCAGAAAATGATGTAGAATTTATAATTTTTAAAAATCCTTTCACTAGCCTTATTTGTTATTTATATTAAATATATGCCTGTAAGAAACTGTGCCCATTAAACTACGGCCTATTATATTATTCAAACACTTATTCTGTCCAAAGTTAAGAAAATCCAGCTGCAATAGCCTTTAACATCATTGCTCTTTCTCCACCTGTGTAAGAAATGCCTATAGTGAAAGCTGTGGACTTCTTTAGCCACCAAGAGGGTTAGTTGCTGATTGAATAGAACAGAGACATTTTCCAGGAATCACTCTCTGTCAAAGAAAGCTTGCCCCTTCCAAAGGGAATCCCACACCCAGTGACTGGTTGATGAAGGGAATACAAAGACCTCAATTTAAGACTATAAAACATCAACCCAACTCCAGAACTCCCCTTAGGATCAACTGAGTCCTCTGATGAAGCTGTGTTACAGAGCCACAGCTCCTTCTTCTCAGCCCTGCTTTCTTCACCCTTCACAAGCCTCATTCCTGAAGATTCTTCCCAGTAAACTTTTTTGCACATGTATTCTAGAAATTACTTCCCGAAGAATCTGAGGTACTGAAATTGGTACTAAAAGTGGAACTAGAAATGGCCCACTTACAGCTTGAGAGCAAAGACCCTATTTCTAGTGGTAGGTGGAAAGCTGAGAGTCCTTGGTATAGTCTCAGGGCAATTGATAAAGCATTCACCACTGGTGGAACTGGTATTGGAATCCAGCAGAAGGGAGTGCACTAGGAGGTGAAATATTGTAGGCATTTGAGAGGTCCAAGGGAAATTGTACATGTAACAATTATGGGACCAGATGAATGGGAGCCATCAATGCATTGGTTTATCATCAATATAAGGTGAACCAGAATACCACAAGGGTATCACCTCATCAGAAAGGAGACATAAAAAGGTTGATGTTCCATCCCAGGACTCAATCACAAAATTAGCAGAACTCCAGAGAAAAATGAACTATCAACCTTAGCAGATCTGCTATGACCTGGAGACTTAGAGTGGCTATATTCGGGTTGATGAAGTTCAAAGTCAAATCCTCATATATCTTTGAACGCTTTAGGCCTACGCTTGCTTATGCCTCTTTCATCAAAGCTTTAGCCTTCTCCCCTTGCTTAAATAGGATGCAGGGTTTTGTCAGATAATGCATCTTCCCCTTAGGATCTATCCCTGCCTACCTTCCTGTATATCAAGCCAATAAATGGGTCAAATCACAGCATAACCCTGCCATGTCAAGGAGCTCCAGGCTTGCCAAGGACAAAAATTAAACAATGTGCATAAATGGCTGCAGGATCCAGTAAATATGTAGGGACAAGTACATGGAGAGTGTTTGTGGAACTGGATGCTGAGAATGTTGGCAGGATGTAGAGTAAAATGAGAGAGAGTATCAATACAGGAGCATGCATATATAATAAAAGATTTTAAAGTATAACAAGTTCCCTGGGAGACAGTACTCTATACCCTGATTTGGTTTTTGGATGCTTGGACAAGGGGATAGCCCACACTAAGAGAACAGAGATACCAGATCTATCATGAAAAAGAGTGGAGGAAGGGATCAAATGTCTCTGAACATTCTAGAGAGGATGTACTATCTAAAGTCAGAAAACTAATTAGCTGACTACAGTGTGAGGCCCAGAGGACACTATTTATAGAAGTGCTGAGAGATTTGTTGCCAAGATGGGCACCAACATTGTTAATAAACTCAGCAAAGCTGTCTCTGTAGACCAGAGATGCTGCCAAAAGACTGGGTTCCCTGAGAGCAATGTGGTATTACACTCCCCAAATCCTAGGGGCCACATAGTAGCACGTGACTATAAAAAACAAGCAGGATGATGCTCGGCTGGGTGTGGCTCAGTGGTTGAGCATCAACCTAGGATCCAGGAGATGGCAGTTTGATTCCCGGTCAGGGCACATGCCCAGGTTGTGGGCTCGGTCCCCAGTTGGGGGAGTGCAGGAGGCAGCCATTCAATGACAACTCTCTCATCATTGATTTTCTTTCTCTCTCCCTCTCCCTTCCTCTCTCTGAAATCAATAAAGGTATATTTAAAAACAAAAACAAAAAAACAAACAAACAAGTAGGCTGCAATTATCACCATAAATGTCATGGTTAGATACAAAAAGCAAAACTGTACTCCCTACTTAAAATATATAAACTATAAACTTTGTGTTTTTTTCATTTTGACAATTAGTAGCCATGAAAATTTAGAACTGTACAAGATACTACATATAAACCACATTTTTATTAAATCATTATTGAAAAGGCAAAATATGTTGAATTGAGGGTAACTGGATTCCAGGACCATAATTTTTTCCTTGATCTATGAGATGTAATTCAGTGAAGGCTACTCAACAGGTAGAGGCTAATACTCTAATGAGAACGTTTGTGAAAGCAACTTTGTTTCTACTTACAGGAAGATAAGAAGATTCTTCTGATTCTTCTTACAGATTTTGTCTTCCCTTGAAAGACTGACATATACACACAAATCCATAATTGGATAGAATTCTCAGTAATGAGAAATAAAACAGCTATAACCATCATAGCAGGTAAGTTTGGAAAAATTTATACCAGATCTTAACAGTGGACATTTCTAGGTGACAGGATCACCTGTGCACTGGTAATTTTCTGTTCTATGTACATCTCCACCCTTCCTGCCCCAGCTGGCACTTGGGTTTCCTTTCCATCTCATGCCTTCTCTTGCTCTCTGGTTTTAGCCAATGAGAAACAATCCCAGAGATGAACAGTGGAGAAAAGGAAAGTTGGGTGATTTCTTCTTCTGCCCCCTTTCCTTGCTGTGTATTTTAGTTCTATGTAAAAATCAATTTTCTGTTGGATGATCACTCTTCCTAGGTTACAATTCTATTCAAGTTTCAGTAACACTTTTTCCTCCCTGTGCTCCTCTAAGCAGAGGGATGGTGACAGTTTCCCACTGGTATTAGACTCTTCTTTGTTATCCTTTTTGGGTTTTCTTAACCTTGCCCACACTCCTGTAAACAGTTCCATTGTTAAACTCTTCCATTAAATCAACCCTGTGAGTGTGTCATCTGCTTCCCCCTAGGACTTAGACTGACAGAACAGGTGAATATTTTTGTTGTTTTTTACCTGTATTTGTTTTTATAATAAACATGTATATTTACAATAAAAATCAATGAAAATTTAAGTTTCAGGTTATTATGTTAAATTTACTCAATTTGAGAAAAATATGGGAAATTTGTAATAATTACGTTTTTCTTAAAGTTATTAATAATTGCAAGCTGATGCAATGGCTTTTTTTTTTCTTTCCTTTGTTCTTTCTTTTTTTGGCAGGAGTGGGGTGGTTAGCTTTGATGATTGATTCCAAATGAAAACATATCAGGGAAGTGGAGGTAGGAAATGGAAGTGTTAAATGCTTTGGGTTGGGTTTTGCTTTTTTATGCCATTGATTACAGCAAAGTTCAAACTCCTTTCTTCCTATGTTTCTGTTCAGTGCTAAAGGCTGTGCTCTTACTACTAAAAGCTGAAGCTATAGGTAAAGTAAGATTAGCAGGGCATATATCCAAAACTGAACACTTTAAGTTGTTTAATTTTTTTTAAAAAGGCAACAATTGCAAGATATTTGCTCTCATAGTATACAGACACATATACTTAGCTACTTCATGTTGTTGCTCATGTGAGGCAATGTTTAAAAATACCCCATTGTCACATAATAATATATATAAACACAATCTCTTCATTTTGATTTCAAGCATTTTAACACAAAAATAAAGTTGTGACTATATTTAAAGTTGGCTAAATTAGGAAATACTTGTCTAATTCAAAACCTTAGCTTGGGTTTCAATACCTAGAGACAGTCTTCCCCCCCCCCCCCGCATGTATTATGAAGAGAGAAGTAATTAAGTTCCTAAATTTAGAAAGAATTGGTTTGTTGTTTAGACACATCATTTACTTTTCACTCAGCTGCTCCACAGGAAAGCAGACAGATACAGCTTCCTATGTGTCTCCGCATCTGTGCAGTTTGTGCAAAAAACACCCAAACTCTTTGGGGACCACTCAGTTAGAGAGTGAAATAATGAAAACATTTTATCAAGAGGGGAATATCAGTTTCTGACAAGCTCATCTCTGTGGTACACCTTCTACTGAGGTATTAGAGAAGAAAATATTGGGCTTATATCTTACACAGGATTCTTAATGCCATGCTGCCACCAACTCAAGGACAGTCTGAAATGAGGCCCTCCCCGAGACAGGATAAGATAGCAATATTTAGTGTTAGAAGAGACAATAGAAAACATGTTGTCCAATCCCCATATTATGGATGAAGAAAGTGAGACTCAGGTTAAGAACCTTCTCCAAGGTTATGCAGCATCTTAATAGCAGCCCTTTTGTCTCTCTGATCAATTCACCCAGGACACCAAACTGCCATCACTGCTCTCCTTTTACTTGGTTTAGCATTTTGTTATATCCTGTTACATATCCTTTTCAGTTCATTCAACACACATTTACTGGCACCTTACTATGTGCCTAAGCTGTGCTCGGTGCTACAGGCTTTATGCCAGACATTGGAAACTTGGGCTAAATTGCGGGCAGGATTATTAAGAAGGTAAATATCCAAAAGGAATCGACTCTTCTTAAATCACATTTAGTAAAAAGGGTGCATCTAGGACTGCAAATGCATCAGTTTTTTTATACAAATGGATTATAAATTGAGTGCCTTTCACTGGTCAGTGATGCTCTGAACCATTTACATATTATAAACAGAAAAATAAATGTTGTAAATAAATATTGATGGCTTGGGGAAAAGTTCACATCAGCGAAACTTGAAGCCATCAAGCCCTGTTGTTAGTAGATCACACAGGGAGTTTTATGGAATGGAAAAAGGGAAAGAATAAGCATGGAACTCTTAGAAACATCAATATTTAAGATGTAGTGTCAAGAAGAAATGCCTTAGCTGACACCAAGAAGCCATGGACAGGTAGTTAGAAATTTAATTGTTTGTATGGTCAGTTCGGTTGGTCTGTTTCAACAGATGGAATGAACAGCATTGTGAAATAAAGGAAGAGACAAAATTATCAAGAGAATTACTGGAGTTCCTTAGATTTAGCATCTATAAAGACATTATTCATATGGACAAGAGTAACTTCCAGAAAGTTATAAAATTGGTACTAGAGTTACACTGAGATAAAGAGGTGAATGGAATACTATGCAGCTGTAAAGAAGAAGGATCTCGTACCCTTTGGGACAGCATGGATGGACCTGGAGAATATTATGCTAAGCCAAATAAGCCAGGCAGAAGAAGACAAATATCACATGATCTCACTTATACGTGGAATCTAAAGAACAAAATAAACTGATGAACAAAATAGATCCAGTGACATAGAAGCATGGATCAGATTGACAAATCTCAGAGGGAAGGGGGGGAGGGGATTAACCAAATAATTTATATGCATTTATGCAGAACACAGACAATAATGTGGTGGAGGCTGGGATGGGGAGTGGGTGCGGGGTAGAAGGAGTCAATGGGGGAAAAAGGGGACATCTGTAATATTTTGAACAATAAAGATAAATTTTTTAAAAAAGAGGAGGTGAGAAAGTGGTGGAAAATATTAGTCTCCTTTTAAAAAAGTTAAGCTGAAGAAGTAGCCAGGAAGATATGTAGTTAAGCAAATTGTTTGTTGCCTGTAAGAAGAAAGAGGTCTGGGCACAGGTCCTGAATTTAGAAGTAAAAGCATGTTCCTTTTCTTTTTTGTTCCCCCCCTTCTCCCTAAATACCCCTAGTGAGGCAGTGACTAAGGAAATATAGATTTCTTCTAAATAACATATAGATGAATAGGCATGTGGGGGGGAGGGTGTGAGAGTGGAATGAAGAAGAAGGGAAGAGTAGTTCTTAAGTCAATCAGCCATGTCGTGCATCGTAAGTATGGGGTGCACTAGGCTTGATGGTTCTGAGCCAGTTGAGCTCTTACATTCCAGCTACCACAGTTGGGAATATTACCAAATCTAACTGCGGTGATTAGCCCTGACAACTCAGTTCTGACAGGTTCACTCAGATTTGTTGTTGCGAAATGACTCAGAGCTAAAGAGATATTTACCAACGGAGAACTGCCAAAGTGACACTGAGTGATTGAGGTTAAAAAATAAATTACAGCAACTTCACCTGAGTCACTCATCTTAGACTGATTCCTGCCAAATTACATGGTCACTCTGAATTGCCTCAAGACAAAATATGTCTTAGAGCTTCCCCAATATGTCTCCAGTTATTGTAAGGCACCCATCCCCCTTTCAGGAAGGGAGTCTCAGAATTAACATTAAAAAAGGTTAGGTCTCTTCTAGTCACATATACAGGTTAAATTAAATCATAATAATTTTTTTATCAAATTAGTCGCACGCTCAGGAGTAGCAAATTTTTCAGTGCACAATGAAAATATCCTTGGAATGGACATATTTTATGCAAAGGCATATTGCTAGACAGTTTAAAATTATCTCTCATTATAATTCAGTGATGTGTCAAATGAAATGAGCTAAAATAGATTGATGCTGTTACCTGGTCACTGGTATGCAGTGTGATACAGCAAACAGAATCAGATGGAAATGCTCAAACAGCAAGTCTGCCATTTCCAGTCATCGTGTGGTGTGGTGTCAGTGGCAATGCAGTACCTCTAGAGATTATGGACACCACGTGCCCCATTCTATGATTCCTTGCCCAGTAACAATCCACCCAGAACCCTTCAAAATTTAGGAATCCCTGGAGTCTCCTGGGGCTTGCTGAGATCTTGAAGGTCTTACTCCTAATCTTTCTTTTGCAGGAAAGAGAAAAACTGTTTCAGAACTCCGTTTTGTTCCCAGTGTCTCAGGGTGAGTACTAGTTTAATTCATACTTCCTAGAGAAAATAACAAAGGCCAGTCAGATCTTTCTTGAGATAGTTGAAATTTCCTTTCTGCCTCCCACCATCCCAAAGACTCTGCAAACTTCTGGCCATCCCAGTCCTAATGGGAGCCATCGTAGTAAGGAAGATAAAGGCTGAATGGCCATGGGCCAAGGTCACTCCCTCGTGTCAAGGGCCATTCCGGTTGTCCATGAAGTCACTCCTGGCATGAATGTATAAGCTATTCAGGAAAGAGATATAAATGGGAGGAAATAAGATAGCTGCTCAGCCCTCAGCCTTAACCTATGCTTGGGCTACTACAAAGCAGACCCTTCGCTTGAATTTGTGCTAGCATCAGGAGAGCCAGGCCGTTTCAAAGCTTGCCAAGTTATCAGGGATCAGAATAAACCCTAGGGCTAGAAAACAATAAAGTTAAATTTAGGATTAAAGAGGATATTGATGCAGTTCTTTTTTCTCATTATAATGTCCAGCACACAGTAAGTACTCCAAAATTTTTGAACAAGAAGTGATTTATAGACAATTCAGACCAAAGCAAAATCTCACTAGGAAATTATCATTAACACAATTAATCCCAAAGTATGACCATAGCTGAGAAAGTACCTATTTGTATAGCACAGCACAGTTCATGAAGTGCTTCTAGGTCAATTAACATGTATAAATCCTCCGCCTTGTGATGCAAGCATTATTTACTCTGTTTTCTTGATGAAGAAACCGACTCCACTGCTTAAGGTCATATAGCTGGGACTTTAATACAGGTCTTTTTGTTTTACAAAGGAAAACTTTGTGTTATTTCACTACAGCATAACTCAACTAAAAACTAAATTAATTTTAAATACATCTTTTTAGGGACCTTCCAAGCAGAGCTCTTCTGGTGAAGGACAGAGCCTCATGATTCCAGGACATTCTTTTCATCTATTCAGAGAAGCTTTGTTGCTGAGGAATAATCACTAACAAGAATAAATATGGTGACCGAAGGCCCTTCTATTGTGTGTGAGGCAGTTGTGAGGGTGATGGTTATAAACGTGCTTTTTGTAAACTGTTCTCTTTCCAGGGGTATGAAGCAGTGAAGAGATATTGGGAACCTGATTTCCTGCTTTCACAGTTGGTTTTAGATAGCACTCAGCATTTTCTTTAAATCTATAGTTCTCAGCTTTGACACCCCTTAGACTCATCTAAGGGAGCTTTACAAATCCCAGTGCCTGGACTCCACACCAGACAAAGGAAATCAGAATCACAGGGGATGGGACAGTGGTATCAGCAAGTGGTAAAGCATCCCGGGTGACTTTAAGATGCAGCCACAATTGAGAACCATTGATCTAGATCCTCAAACGGGGTGGGGATGGCATATCCTTTACACCCCAAAGAGAACACATCAGGTTTACCTGGAGGATAGATGCTTTGTTACAAATATATCATTCTGGGCAAATGACAGAAGTATAGATGATGCTTTGGTGGCTGCTCTGATTCACTGTGCTGGGCCACACTCCCAGGCCCAGCTGCTATGAGTGAGGGTTACTAACAGTTCACTGCCCCTCAGCCTACCCCATAGGCTGCCAATGGCTGACCAATAAGGGATGCAAGGCACCGGTCCCCTCGCCTCAAGTTGGAAACAACTCCGTGGTGCTTTCCATGCTCTAGGAGTCTAGAGCTTCCTGTGGAATTACGCTGATACTAAACAACAACAAACACCATGTTTTGCTGAGGTTTTTGTGCCCATTCTGCCCTCCTGCTCTCCTTTACCTTCATTGAGAGCAAATATCTCAATAAGTCAGGATCTCAAGAACCCCCGCCTCAGGTTCTGCTGCTAAAAATCTCAACCTATGACAAGCAACTACTTTATAGGATTAGTTAGAAATAAGATAGAAGATATATGTAAATCACATCGTTAGATAAATATTGCATGTTATTAGTAATAATCAGGAAGACAAGAATCCAGGGAGTCACGTGCTAGAGTAAACATTTGTACAAGGTCTCAATTTTATGCAATCAGTTATATTGGCCAATATGCCAGATGAACCTGATTTAAAGCGAGAGTATTTTCTTAGTCTTTCCTTAAATCCTCAAATGCAGCAAGAATTGAAATCAGGCTGCAGGGTCAAGTGCTATGAGAACTTCACTGGCTAAAGGTGGGCAGCAAAGCAGTAGAGAACTTGGTTACTACTAAATACAGATGTATTTATTCTTCAGAAACCATAGCTAATACTTCATGATAGCCCCTGAGAGATACTAATTGCATAATAATATTGATCATAGATTAATTAAATGCTGAGTTTGAAACTTATATTAGAAAAATTGGACAATTATATTTTATAAATCAGAAAATAAAGTTTTCAGTCTTTCTTCTTTGTTAAAGTTATACATGGTAAATATGCAACAGCCAGTGTATAACTATAAACTTACAGTAAAAATCATTGTACTTTGGATATGGTCTTGTCATAGTCAAGTGGTGTAGACATCTACTAATTTTGTTTCAAAAGAAATTAAGCTTCAGAGTGTGGGAAAGAGTTACAAATTTTTTAGGTTTTATTTGAAAACAGCCCTAAGTTAAACATGTCCTGGATTCAGAATTAAGACTTACAATAGAACAGTAGTAACTCTAGGTCTTAAAAACTGATCAGAAGTTCATTCTTACAGATATTAAACTCTCTTCTAGTGATTTTTAGCACAGTATATACTCTCTAACTACTTCTTGAGTGAGCCATTGCATAAATGAGAATGAATTCCAATTTGGACACCTTTGCATTTTAGTGAAAACCCCAAACATTTAAAAAAGTTTCACATTATTTCATTATGTGGTCAATCCATATTTTATCTAACTTATCTTCCAAAGATAAGCATTTGTACTTTTTCCTCTATATATTTTTTTTTTTTACCAAAAAACATTTCAATGAGTAATTTTTTCATATATTTTTATAAATTTCAAGCTTTCTGTAGTATACATTCCTAGAATATAAATCTCTAGGTCAAGTAGTATGGATATTGTTAAGTTAAATAGATTTGGATATAATTTCAAGTACCTTTCTAATATTCTATTCTCTCAATCATTTCTACAGAGAGTTTATGAGACTACCTATTTCCTTCTACCCTCCACAAGTGTGTATACCCATTACAACCATCTTCAAAAAGGTCCTCTAACAATTCCTCTTGTCCACCTCCATGTACACTGTCCCACTTGTCGAGAGGGTAGTGTAATTCCCTTCCTTTTATTCTCTACTGATTATAACCGTCTTTAACCAGTGGAAGGTAGCTGAGGTAGCACTGGGATGGATCAGGGCCAAGCGCCCTAATATGTTTAGGCCCTTCCACTTCTGTTTGGGAAAGCCAGACATGATGCCGGAAATAAACTCAAAATGGGCAAATAAATTCTGAGATACCTCAAAGTTAAAGGAAAGGCCACAAGAAGGATCTTGATAAACCAGTTGTAAAACTTTTTAGACATTTCAGTTCAGCCCAGCTACTCAGCTTAATTCAGCAGTGTGAGCGAGCCCAGCCAATGTCGCTTGGAGTGAATTAACTAATCCCTGCTCAAATTCCTAAAGTAAAGAAACATGAGAAAAAATAGGGAGTTGTTTTAAACTGCCATGTTTTGACATAATTGCTATGCTGAAACATATATATGAAAAATTATCATTTTAACATTTACCAATATGAGTGGAGATAAATAGATTATCTATTTTTCTTTTAATATTTACGTCTAAAATTTTATGTTTGGTATCCAATGTGACTAGAATATATCTTTATATTTTGTTTACTAAATGGTTATTAGTTTCATACAGGAGAAATAAAGCACTAATATTCAGGAGAACATAGGAAAAGAAAATTTGTGGGAGTGAGGTCAAGATTGGATGGGTATTTCTCTAAAAGTTATTAATGAATGCTCTCAAAGAGTAAAATGGAACAAAGGTTCAGTCAGGAGAAAAGGCAACTTCAATAGGAAGGAAAGGTCAAGCCTGCATGGAAATGAAGGAAAAGCAGAACAAATACTAAGGTTTGGGGTTTAGTGAACCTGAACAAGCCAAATGAGGGTGTGATTGAGTTAGGCCATTATTGATTTAAGTCCGTGGGTTCTGAATTTGTAACAGAATGATCATTAATTCAAGGAGTCCCTTGAGTGCTGTCAGAGCTAGGTGAATCTTGAAATACAGTGAACTTTGTTAGACACCATTTAGCTAACTAATCATAGACCTTAAGTTAAACTGAGCAACCAATGAGGTGATGCTAGTAGTCAAGCTGCCACCAATATAAAGTTCATCAGCCCTGTGGATTACAACAGAGTTGCCCAGTCAACTGTAGAACAAAGACTCTAGATGATGATATATTCCTTGACACTAACAGTGTGAAAAGAACACAAAGTGTTAGGAGTTTCATTAGCATCCAAGCATAAAGAATTATAATTTCTGCCCTGGCCAGTGCACACAGCTGTTAGAGTATTGGCCTGCACACCGAAGGGTTGTGGGTTCTGTTCCCAGTCGAGGGAACGTACCTGGGTTGCAGCTTCCATCCCTGGCCCCGGGGCATGTGCTGGAGGCAACCAATCAGTGCATCTCTCTCACATCGATATCTCTCTCTCTCTCTCTCTCTCTCTCCCTCCCTTCCACTCTCTCTAAAAAACCAATGGAAAAAATATCCTTGGGTAGGGATTAACAACAACAAAAGAATTATAATTTCTTTCTAATATTTAAATTTACAGATGAAAAAACTGAGGCTGCCTGGGTAAAAATAACCACAAATTGCTATCATTATTTACAATAACAACATATTCATACTATGAATGACAGTTCCTTTTGGAACGGGAAAGGATATGAGATAAATATGTGAACAATGAAGTGGAACAATCAGTGGCGTTGTGGAAACTATAGGTACGTGGGTGCATGTGTGAGCTTGCGCACGTGTCTCACATGGAATTGCTGGAGGCTGATGGCGAGGCATAAACATGGAGCAACAGTTTGAAGGGAAAATTTTCAAGAAGATAGTTCTTAGATTCCAAGTATGTGTTTCAAACTCCTGCCTGGGCCAATAAAATCTGGGTCGGAAACCTAAAGGAATGACTTAAAGAAAAAGATACAGGATAAATCACCTATTTATAGGTTGTGGAAATCAAGGTCCTAAGCGAATGAAACGCTTAAAAGCCAAGTGAGGGACAGGCTGTAGATGTGATTTGCTCTGCCAGACCAACCCGCCCGGGGGACTTTTACAGAGGATCGGGTTTGATAAGAGGCTTGGTTTATTTTAGAGGCCCTCTTTGTGAGAGAGCAGAGTGGAATGTTTTTATCCACAACTGTTAACAAAAACTGGACTAAAATATCAGTGTTTCTCAAAAACTTCATAGCTGATGGGATCATTGAGAGGATAGTTATAAGGAATCAAAATGAACCTAAACTAAGGGGACCTGCACCTGGTCATGAATGTGATAAGGCCTCCAAATTCCATCTGCTTGAGATGACACTTCATGGTGACTCCCAAGCACATCCAAGAAGAGAAATCTGCAAATTCCTGTAGGTGTCATCAACCCCTCTAAACAGAAAATTGATTTCAGCTATTTAGCTGCATTTAGAGATCACAGGTCCAGAGCTAGTAATAAGTCGGGGAAAATGACAATATATTGCTAAGCAGAGCCCCTAAATCAGGTGGTGAATGTGAAGTCTCAGAATGAGATGAACACAGAAAGTAATCAGGAAGTGCCAAAACAAATTAACCTTTTGGGGCTCTTGTTACTAATGGAAAGTTGAAGCCTATAGCACTGTGTACACTTGTCAGGTCCGACAGGTGCCCTTTCATAAGTCATAATCAACAACAGCCTGGGAGGAATTCTTTGATTCAGACGCTATGAGCTGAGCAATATTCTTGAGAAACAGGCAGCTGTGTGCTCTTATTCTCATTTTCTTTTTCGATCTGTAAAAAATAATTTAAAATACCCACTTTTCATGACAACCCTGGCTCAAAGCAAATAAAAGATGTGGGGCCACAGTCTACCAACTAGAACTTCCAAATGCAGCTGAGCACTAATACTCTCCTCTCTCTCTCAATTGGTCAGCTTTTGCAAGCAGTAGGTTGGCGATTATTCATTCAATGGCCCCCCCATGACTCTCCAACCACAGTCCAAAGTCCAATTTGTGTTTCATCAGAAGCATATAAAAAATCCACAGTAACTAGGAGCAGTACTCAATCAAATGCAATCCTTGATATATCTTGCATTGGGGTTTTACGGTAGAAAACAGTTCATAATATTTAGTCCACATTTTATAAATCTAACATCACATATTTTCTACAATTTGCACCTTGCAACACCTCTGTCTTCATAGCTAGAAGTGTTTCAGTTAAAACACGCACACAGATTTAGAATCTGAACACTGGAGGTCATAAGAAAGCAAAAACTGTTACCTATTAATTTATTCATGAATTCATTCAGCTCATATGAACAAAGAGCTGTGCCTAGGAATATAACCTCTTCAACGCAACCATGGGACTTTTTCTAAAATGCAGATCCTATCCATCCACTGGCTGTCCACCAGATTAAGAACAAACGCTAATAGGTAGAACTGGCTACTAATGTGGGTGTGTGGGAGTCTGCTAGAATTGCAGAAGCCCTCCTAAGACCCTCTGAATCGGATTCCTCATTTCTCCTCAGCTCTCAAGTTCACTGAAAGTGCCAGTCTGCTGACTACACTTTGAGAAGCTCTGCTTTGTACAGCTCTGTGGGACAAACCTTGCTTCCTTCTCCTGCGTCATCTGTGCCACCCTGCCCTCCTCCCAGGTGTGTCCCAAGCCCCAGCCAGACTGACTCACTCAAAGTACATGTTATTTTTATTTTTTGTATGCAAGTCTGATCCTGCTTTCTCCCGGTGGCCCTGCCCTGTATGAGCTACCCTTGTAATTCGTCCCCTCTCATTTTCAATTGTTCTCCCCTTCCAGGTTTCAGGTCAGAAGCCACTTTTTTCAAGAAACTTCCCTTGACATCCCCATATCGAATACGTTCCCGTTCCTGACAGTCCCAGAACACCCTTCTCTTACTTCTGTTGGGAAGGGAGCCCCGTCTTTCTGCATCTGCCCGTTTCTTCTTTATGTCTACCCACTAGTCCCCAGGTGCTCCTGAGCTACTTCTCTTGTTAATCCTTGTGGCCAGGACTTGGTAAGGTACCTGGCCCACAGGTAATACGTAATTATTGAGTAAATCCTGGAAAGATCTTTCAAACATCTTCCTTAGGGTTATTTGTGTGTTAAACATTTTTAAGTCTTCAAATCAAGACTTTACTTCTATAAAGGTATTTAAACCACTGAGAAGCAGGGTAGGAAAATGCATGGGGAGGGATGGGCTCAGCAGGACCCATTCCGAGGAACAATCTCAGGCATGGCTATGTCCCAGTGATACTCATTTTGATGAATTGCTGCCCATCTCTGGCGCTGAGAGGCACTTCATGGGATAAAACCACAACTACTTTAGAATATGCTGTATTTTATTTTCTGTACCAAACAGCAGGTTTTAAACTCACAAACTTATTTTCCTCTACTGCTTTATGGCTGCTTGGCCAAGGATTGCTTACAAGGGGCAGTTCGCTTTGAACAGAAAAGTCTCAGCAAGGGAGATATTATGACAGCAACGTATTTTTCAGCAAATGATATAAATGCATTGAGCTCACAATTCCAGAGGTATTCAGATAGATGTGTAAGTATGTGTTATTTCTCATGGAGAGGGTTAATGTAGTGTGTCTTATCTTTTTCAGATCACATGAACCTCTATTATATTCTTGTGTTTCTTTATTGAATCATTTATCTCGATTTCAGTGGCAACCCGGGTGCCCTCATATAGCTCCACAAAAATATATATCAAGGCAATAAGAAAGTAGTTTTCTTTATTGTTTAGAAACTAAAAAAAAAAAAAAAATCTATGCCTAAGGTTATCTTCTAAGAGGGAAAGCCATCTTTTTGAGATCTGATTTGGATTTCTGAGCCTGTTTATCTGGTGTAAGTTTCTTTCAGAGCCACATGATACTTTAGAGACATGGAGCAAATGGTGATGGCCAGAGGCAGGGAGGTGGGGGCGGAGGCTGGGCGGAGGCAGGTAGAGGGAGGGAACATGGGACATCTGTAATAGTGTCAACAATTTTTAAAAAGGCTTGGATAAGAATGAGGGGGCAGAAAAAAATACATAAACTTTCAAATAAAATAATTTCTCCATGTGAATTGTACATCTGTTATCTTAATCTCCTTTTTTCCTTTGCCACAAACTATTATCCAATCAAATTTAGAGAGGTTCTTTTCTTATTTATTAAGTCCACAGGAAAGCATTGAGCTATCAAAATAATGATTTCTGATTTGCTATTCTCATCAAATCTACTTTCCTTCTAATCTTATTTTTTTTTTTCTTTCTTAAACCTTCATGTCTTTTAATAGCCTCTAAAGAAGGTTTAAAGAAAGGTAGGTGAGTATATTTTCTTACAATAGTGTAGAATTTTTCATCTCACCTACAGCAACTTTTAAAATTTGCTATATAGAATATATAGTTAAGGACATGGTTTTCAACTTCAGTGACAACTTCAACATCACTGCTATTTACTGAGTTTTTATAATGTTTTAGGCATCAGTCTAGTTGCTTTCACATATTTACCCTGGCACACAGTTCACAGAAATATAAACATTTTTTATCTGAGGAAATTGAAGCTGAGATAATAAACAACTTGCCCAATTTAAAAACTAAAATAAGCAGAGCTGGGATTTGAACTCATGTTTTCTGATGTCAAACCTAGTCTTTCACACTATATTATTTTGATTAAATAGTTATATGTGCAAGGAGGTGCTTGATGTGAACTATTTGTTTCATTTACCAGATCAAACTTATGTGCCATGAAGAAGTAATGTGAGCTTACATTTTACATTTTACATTCAGAGAAAATATTGTTTAAAAACAAAACTATGTCTAATCATTGAAAGAGAAATGTTATCCATAATTTTTTCCTAAGACCCATAAAACAGCAGGTGATTTAGAGATTTTCCATTTAGTATAAATCTCATTAGTTCTGTAATTTGTTCGATAGCATTATAAAAAGTCCAAGTCATTAAAGCCCTTCTCAGTCTTCACTGCTACAAGTACCTGATGAAGTAAGTAAATGACCCATCCCACGTGAAAAGCAATTTCTTTATTCAAACGCACAACTAATGTAACACCATACAATGCCAGGGCCAATAATTGTGTGTCCTTGTTTTTAAAAAGATGGGCTAAATATGAATCGGTAGTGTCTGAAGCACCAAGCATGAAGACACACCCACGGAAAAAGACAAAGCCTTGCTGAAGAGTTGTGTGGCCAGTTAGTACTGTATAAGGTAGAATGGATTCTGATGGAGATATACATTATATATTCTATAGGGAAGGGACTAATCATTTCTCTTTATTACGACAAGGTCAAAGGAAGTCCGCTAATATAGTGAAGGGAACACACTGTGCCTCTGTATTCTAATATACTTGGAAAACAGGACCATCTTCCTCAGGCCAGTTTCCACATCTACCCAGTAAACAGCGAGACCTCGTGTCAGTTCCATGCTTTCATGAGACAGTGATCCCCTGTCCTTAAGCCTGTAATTGCTAAGATGACTTTTGGGAGGTTAGCAAGACTGAGAGATTAAGTCTTTAAGTCATTTAGATATATTTTGAGTGTATAATATATTACATATCACATTACTGAGGGACATGATTGTTTTCCACAATAACAGACTCTGTCATCCTTAAATTTCTCATGCATGCAGGATGACATAAACACAATGCACAAAGCCTGTGCACTGAGATGAGGTGATATATTTTATTTTATTATTGAATATGCAGTGCATTCTGAAGTTATTGCTGCAATAACTTTACTTGATTCTCTTACTGACATCTGAAAACACCTCATGTGCAGGTTCCACTTGCAGGTTCCAAACTGGGAAATGCTGCTAGGTTGAATTCTAGGGACTGAATTGGAGGGAGTAAGATATTAATGCATAGGAGTAAAAATAGAGTCAACAAAAAACCATGAACAGTGTCAAAAAAGGTAAGCAGAGTTCATTGCCAAAGGAATAGAATTAATGTGAAGTCCATGTGGTAAGGGTAAATCCTTCCTTCTTTAACCAGAGCATCGGTTGTGTGTTCCAGGCACCCTGCTAGATATTAACTATCCTCTGGTAAATAAAATAGATGTGACTTCTGCCTGCATGCAGCTTAAAAGTGTAGTTGATATTGTCAAGGAAGTCAGCTCAAGTCGCAAAAGATCAATTTACGGCGTAAAGTCCACAAAAATGGAAACAGTTTAGTCCTTAGGAGACAGGAAGGTCAGCAAGGGGGCAGGAAGTAAAGTATTGAATGGTAGTTGTTGATACAAATTGTTCAGCAAGGCAAAGGAATTAATGAGAAGAGAAAGGTTTGCCCTGACCAAGTCCCAGCCACATTAGAGCAGGGGCAGCTGGCCCAGGTAAAAGCAGGGGAGCAGCCCCCACATGCCACTGCGGCCTAACTCCACTCCAGCCTCCGTGGGGAAGAACAGGGGCTCACACATAGAGCTTATACTTTACTGTGCCCGACGCTATTCTAAGAACCTTACATTTATTGTCATTTGATTGTCAAAGCACTCCTTTCAAGAGGTGCTCTTATCATCCCCATTCTACAGATGGAGAAATTGATGACTCAAAGAACTAACGACATGCCTAAGGTCACATCGGCGGTAAGTCACAGAGCCAGAATTTGAATTCGACTTTCCAGCACCGGAATTTGGTTTTAATTACTATGCTCTTAGCTTCTCAATGTCATTTTAATTAGGCTGGATTTTTAAAAGATCATTTGGCACAGCAAGGAAGCAAGCATTGAAATGTTATGTTTCGTATTCCTAGGCTTACATCCTGTCCCACTTGGTGTAATATCTTGATATTTGCCTCATGGCTGGGGCCACACGCTCACTTTAAACCACAGTTCTAGTACTGAGAACCCACTCTCTTCTGCATTCAGACCACCGTTTTGAGCCTGCCTGGCTTCAAGTTGTCACAAAGTGAAGACCTAGCCTCTTCCTCACTAGCCTTCCAAAATCATATGTCCTGTCCTGGTGGGACTTGCAATAATTTTTTGTTTATCCGCACACTAAATATTTTGTAATGTTTTACCATTTAGATGTTCCCTGCTTACCCTGTTCTCCACACACTAATATGCCTACATTTCTTCTTCTCAGGCTCTACCTTATTACTGGCATAGTTTAGACCTTTTTGATGTGAACTGTTCAGGATATTCAAGAATAGATGTCACCAATTTAACAAGCGTGTCTGCTAGTCTGAGCCTCTGTCCATCGCCCATAGCCAAATCTGTCTGCAAGTGCATGGGTCATACCCGTGAAATGTCAAGTGTCAAGATTATGGTTCTTCCACGTATCTCCCTTGCCTTATGTTTGCTGTAAACTAACACACAGTACGTGCCCTAAGCAGAAGCAACTACCATTAGGAAACAAGTGGGCAGCCCACATCCATGGCTCAAGCTATGTACGGTGTTTCCAAGAGAAGAATGCTTTCTCTGGCCCTTCAGATTACACCAGGACCGTGTCTTTTCAAGAAGTTGCTGAGTAAGGATAGGCTATGTGCAGGTAGCTTGGGTAGCTCTGTGCATATCCCCATCAAAGCTCAGAACCACAGTACTGACCCTTGGCCAAAATAGGAATAAAAGTTATTAGTGAGTGATTTATAATATGATTTTTCAAGACTAAAACCCAGTGGAAGGTACCCTGTACCAGTTTATGTTGCTTCCTGAAAATGACTTGTACGGTTACACAGACTGGAATGAACTGTTTACCAGTGCTTTGGCTCCCATGAGACTAGGGTATTTGCATGTTTTTTGCAGGTTAATGATCTGAAAAGAAAGCTTTTTCTTGTGTTAGTGAGAAAGTTCCCTAGTGCTGTGCCTGGAGGTCTTAGACCCCTCTGATATTTTCCTGTGCTTTTTTCCCCTATTACTGTATTGTATCATTCACCTTTATTAAAGCCTTATATAGAATCTCATGGGAAGTTTTAATTATTTCACCTCGTATAATTGCCGTAAGTTGTCATATGTGCAAGGTATTGAATGAACAACTATTCTGATAACTTCAAGTTGTTATTCTAGTTCTGTTTCTTGATATACATTAAGAGTAATAATGTCTTCCTTTTATTAACCAAATATTACTTGGTAGGTATTGAACTATTTGCTTTATAAACATTATTTAATAATCAGAATATGCATTGAATATATTTTATATGCCAGAGAGTGCAGAAGATGTTTGAGAAACAATAGTTACAACAAGGATTCCCTGGCATCTGTAGAACTTCCTACCTAACAACCAACAGTGATAAAGTTACTTTCAGATTCACTTGTTTACTGTACAAAAATCAGTCCTACATAACTTTTACAAAAAGCAGACTATGGTTAATTTCATAGATAGCTCGGTAGCAAGTATTTTGTATTCCACTATATAGCACGAATGTCAATAAATTTACTTCTATAATATTTTTCATGTCACTCTATTCCTCATATGGGTGTATTTTTAGTTTCCTAGTTGAAATAGTTATTGTTGGCCATTTAGATGACTTCCTGTTTTAGTCTCGCTTCAGATATGAATAGGCATATTCCCACAATTTCAGGGCATGGAGCACTGCTTCTGATTGGGGTTGGGGGAGTACTTAGCTGTACCATTACCGATAAAACCACAATAGCCTTAGGTAGAAATTATTAGATATAAGTCTTAGTAAAACCAGGAGAAACATTATTGGTGCAACATGCTTTGGAGGTCGCCCAAGAATGGTAGTTCTTGCCTTTCTATTTCCATTATTATCTTTTGACATTTCCCAGTAATTTTATCTCTGAAAACTACCATGTTTTTGTCATTGGGTCCGTCCAGATTTGTCTTGAAACTGAGGCAACTGAGGCAAAGTATTGCACAAATAAAAATCAAAGAGAAAAGTGCAGAGAATAAAACTGATGCCCTATGGTAATTCTGACTGTCTTCCCAAATATTTTCCATCTTGAAGGCAAGAAATAGTTCTAAAAATGTTCTTCCCTTTTGTGATCTCTTTCTTCCCATAAGCACCCGTATATACTATTGTGTACACACACACACACACACACACACATACACACAATCAAATATCTAGTAACAAAATCCCAGTAGGAAACATTATAATGAGCTTTGTGACCCCAATATAGCATCTCAAGTTACCAAAAAGAGTAGAATTTGTTTAGATGATTAAAATGATGAATAATTATTTGTGATGATCCAATCTAGAATTGGACCTGAGCAATCAGCCTAGGATTTGCTAGATTGCTAAGTACTCCCAATTTTAATGTTATATTTAGCAAATGATATAGTTCAACCATAGGAAACCAATGAAGCCCAAGCTATAAAGCCAGCAGGAAAGAGATTAGGCTTTATGCCATGAATAATATTTAGAATCTGTCAGATCAGGTCTGTGTATATATTCTTAACAAAGATTTTATTTTCCCTCCATTAATCATGAATATCTCCTGACTTTTATACAGTAATAATAAACCTATTTCCAAATAATTCTGCACACAAAACAGCCTTTAGGTTTTAAAGTTACATGACTAGATTATTTTCTTTTACAGTGTACACATTTTTATCAGGTTCCTTAAAACCTGATTTATTTCAACTAATATATAGTAAAAGCCTCACTGTTTTAAACAATTGGCAAAATATAATGTTCAGAGTATGTAACATTTGTAAAATTTTTACAAATTTAATGCATATGATTGACATCTTTGTAACATGTAGCATCTTTAAAAAAATGAGTTGAAAATATTTCAATGTTTTTTCAACTTATGCTCACCAGGAATAAGTATATTTTTCCCATATGCAGATGATGTGAGCCATACGGCAGAAGACAACTTGCTACCATACTGAACTGAACATGGAGAATCTGATGAAGCACAGGTTTCTAGTTAATGAAAAAGAGTGTGTGAAAACATATAAATTACTAAATCCTTACATCTTTAAGACTTTCAATGATTAAAACAAAGAACGACCCCCCAAAAAAAACCCCAAAATATTGATCTTGGAATAAACCTTCCTGAATTCATATCATCGCCATTCCACTTACTAATTTGATAAATAACTGCCCTGATAAGTTAATTATCTTAATTGTGATATAGAGTAAACATCTATCTTGCCTGCTTTTGATATTTTTAATTTCACAAATAGAACACTAATGTATCCTTTCTGAAAAACATTCAAATAATTATACAGAGAAAGACATGAATAATAATTATAATGGTCTTCTTATTTGCTTTCCTACTCCCTCTTCATAAATATCTAAATATAAGAAATTGATGTCCAGCTATTCTGTAATTTTTCTAGGTATTTACATAAAAATATTATTTTTTTGTAAATGCTCTACGCATTTTTATAGAACTTTATTTTCTTACTTAAGCATATATTTTAGCAATATATTCATGCCAATACCTGTGGGTTTAGCTAATTTTTTATCATTATACCATAATATTTAAAGTTTTAAAATATTCTCCTATTGGAGTTATTACAGTAACATCATTTTTATACAATTCGAGGTTTTTAATATATACAGAGTTGTGCAAGCATCACCACAATCAATTTTAGAACATTTTTATCCCACAACCATTAGCAGTCACTCTCCATCTTTCCCTACCACCGCCCTACCTCCCACCCCCACTCTAGACAACCCCTAATCAACTTTCTGTCTCTACAGATTTTCCCATTCCAGACATTTCATTAAAAAGGAATCATACAATATACCACTTTTGCTGACTGGCTTTTTTAAAGCCATTTTCATTTTAGAAATAAAAATGTAATGAAATCATCAATTCACCTAAGTTTTCCAGTTAAAAATGAATATAAGTAAACATTCTAGAACTGTTTTATTATTAGCTAAAACACAAAAGAAAAACCCACAAATCATATTTAACTAAATCTTTTCCAACCATCTCAGTATTCAAGTAAACATCAAGCAACAGAACTCTCTGATAATTCTATGGTAGTAAAGAACATGAGATTAATCTTTAATATTTAATATCACCTATACCTAGTTAATGCATTTTTCTCATCCAAGTCACAGATAAAAACAAAAATATTTCCCAGGATGATATCAAGAACTGTACATCATAAGTATACCTTTTTATAGCAATTCAATTTCTCAAGTGAATAAAAAATATTACTACAGATCATATTTTTATATTGAATGAGATAAAAAATATTCTGACATAAAGGCTCCATTTTCTAGATTTATATATATTAATATATACACATTACACTTGTGTATAATTCTATATGTATATGCAACTATATACATAGTTATGTATATATGTATATAACTTGGGTTATAACACTTATTAACATAAAACTTCGATAAAACTAATCTTTTTCCAATCATGAGACATATCCCTAATCATTCCCATCTGTCTCAGTGTGCATTCTATTACTAAGGCAGAAAATCCAGGCCAGGGAAAAGAAAAAATTGGGAGAACAATTTGACAATACCCAGTAAAGCTGACTATGTGAAATTTCACTTCTAGAGGAAGTGTGCACATGCACGACACTATAAATGTGTGTCTGCTAAGAGTTTGTCAACAGTGAAAATTTAGAAGCAGCCTCAATGTTCATCAATGGGAGAATGAACGAATTGTATCAATAAAACTCCATAATAATACTTCTGAAGATAAAATTCCATGATAATACTTTCCAAATACAGATATTTCGTTGGCTAGAGTCATGAGTCTGAAGTTGTATCAAAGGCTGAATGTTTTAGGTTTTGGTATATACTAACAAATTGTTTCTAAAAGGATTTACCAGCTATGACCCCATGCTACTGAGGTTGTTCTTCCGTGTCTTCAGCAACACTGGGTATTGTCACATTCTTTAAAGTCCGATAATGAGTTTAAAAACTGTTTATGCATTTCTCTGATTATGAACGCTTTTGTACATCTCTATAAATGTTTACCAAGCATTTGATTTGTATATCTCTTGTAAAATATCTGTTTTCACCTTTCCTATATTGGTCCGTCTTTTGAAATTCTCATTCACCAAAGGAAACTATATATCATATCAGACTTTATACCTCTGTCAGCGAATTTCCAGTATAATTTCTTGATCTTAACATTTTTGAGGGAGGTTTGTTGAAGTCTTCCCCAACAAATGTGATTTGTCAGATATTCTCATATTTTGTTATGTGGTTTAAATTAAATTTGAAACTATTAATATAGCTTATACTATTTTATTAAGCATTTAATTATTTGTGACTGTGTTTCTACTATATAATTATTATTATTAAATATTTCTTTTTATCTCTTTTTAAATCCCATTAAAAGTTAGTATACTGAAGAATATTCAGTCTAATATTAGTATTGCTACATATCTGTAATTTTAGTTTTCATCTGCTTGGTAAATCTTTTGACATTGCACTTGTTTGTATCATTTTTAACCTTTGTCTTTTTTATACAGTATTTACTGTTTCAAAAAATTTAAATGATAATTTACGTCTTAATAAAAATGTAGCTTTCTAT